>NW_022595244.1:16543634-16594285 GCF_009176505.1 Sitodiplosis mosellana | reverse complement strand
AATCGGGAAATCCGTTTGGCCATATATTTGAATGTCGTTGGTGAGTATGGAACGTCATGCAAGTTGATCGTGGTGGTATTGATATCATAACTAAGCAATGGCTCATGGAAATTTGATGAAATAGGTTGTAAATTTTTGCTTGGGTATGTTTGGTTTTTAATATGATTTCGCAGTATTTCCAATATGTCGTAATCATTATGAAATATTGCGAAATCATATGACAACAACAAAAAAATATTTTATTATCCATTTTATTTTATTTTTTTATTGTTTTAGCATTAATACAAAAATAAACGTGTCGAATGGGTTTTGACGCGAAAAAATATGAATTCAATTAAATTTTAAATTTTGCAACTATCTACCAACGCGGTGTAGAATTGTTCCAAATATGTTTAAATATGATTCTACGGGTGGGCGAATTGCGATTATGTGATCAATTGATCATTGGCGATTAACCGGGTGAAGTTGATCTTAATTAATCTCCGTTAATCATTTTAATTAAGTGATTAATTGATCGATTAATTGTCAACAAATGACAAAATATTGAAGAAAAATAATTAATTGTTCAAGTTAATAAAAATTCGGTGTGATTAACTGGATTTTATGTAAATCCAAGATTTGTTTGACGAAATGATTGAGTGGGCTCGGTTAATCCGAAAATTTCGGTGATTTCATTTTGTCCCAATGATTATCTGATTAATTGTCACGTTAATCACAACGATTTTTCGAAAAATGATTAGGTTATCTTGATCCGCCCACGTGTATATGATTCTAACTGCATGCCTTCAAAAGAGTTATCATGTTTACTCTTGACTGCCAGTAGTCATAAAAGTCAAGCGAGTTAAGTTTTTAAAAAAATGGATATAATCATTTTTTTCCCGACATTTTGCTCAAAAGCAAACTAATTTGGAATAGTTTTTTGTACAATTTGTGAATGAAAGAACCATCTCCATTTAAGAAGTTATTCTACACAATTTTTTTACACACCGTCTCCACTCGCAGTTAGTTTCCATTACGATGGAGCTCTTTTTCAAAATATTTGACCGTTTTTGGCTGTATTATTTTCAAGGGAAGATGGGGAAGTTTCTTTGATGAAATTTCAGTTTCAATTTCGATAAATACACCTCTTGCTATTACCAAAAAGGGACGAGTACGGAACACATCTATAATTTTTTGTCCAAAATTGGTTGAATGATTCGAGAGCTGATTCGTGAAAATGAGTTTATTTTTATGGAGATAATAAATTCACATTGATCCCCTGGTAAATTGTCATAGAGAAACGAGTCCGTGAAAACGAATTTGTGAGTTTGGTCCTTCGGTCCGTGAGTCCGGTCCGTCGGTCCGTGACTCCGGTCCGTCGGTCCGTGATTTCGGTCCGTCGGTCCGTGAGTCCGGTCCGTCGGTCCGTGATTCCGATCCATTGGTCCGTGAGTTCGGTCCGTCGGTCCGTGAGTCCGGTCCGTCGGTCCGTGGAAACTTAATGTCGGTCCGCGGACCGACGGACCACGGACCACGGAGCGGTCCGTTTGGGAACTTATGTCCGCTACCCTGAATTTTCTTGATTAAATTTTGATTCCATTCGCTAGGCTTAAGAAAAATAACCAAAAGCCACCGTGATAAATAAATTTTTCTTCAAAGTGGATTCGTATGCAAATAGAAAATGACATTATTTTGTGACAATTCGCTAATTTTATGATATTTTTCCAAGTCTTAGGTGGTAATCTACTCTCATAAATACTGAAGAATATTGTCGAGCGAAAAAAACCAAGAACGATTATTCTTCAGTCATGCAAATGATAAATGTATTCACATTACGTGCAGATAAAAATGTCTGATTCATGCAAACAACATGCAAGGAGACATTTTCTTTTAAAAGACGCTCTTCTGCAAATAAAAACTTTTTTTGTTGTGCAAGTTTCGAAAAAATGTGCGGAGCGAAGAAAAAATTGCTGAATTATGGTCGTCAAATGCAAATTTGGAAAGTTTGCCGCCCAGGGTCACGACGTTCGTTCTGCAGCCGGTCAAAAGTCACAACACCTCATGAAACTATTGAAGTTGAATCAAAACTAATGCTCACTTTATATACACATCCTTCTTATTTAAACGATAAGAAAGAACCGAATGAAAAAACAAAATTATATATGATGCATCGTCTGCGTTTGACTTGTGGTCCAACACTTCCGGATTGGTGATTATATGTTTCGAGGCATTCAGACAGACAAAAGATCCTGTCGACAGTAGTAATGAAAACGATGTACACAAAAACAAATACGGTTTGAAAGAAATTTTGCTAATTTAATAAGTTGACGATTCAACATAATTTCATTACAATCGGTTCATATGAAATTGTATTCATAAATAAAAGCTACTGTTTAAATAATAAATCTTTGCAGTTTTTCCATGACCATGATGGAATTAGTTTACTTCTGCTGATAAATTCGTAGAAATGTTATGTAGTAGCTTCCTCATTGATACACACATCTCATTCTATAAAACGATTTGTTCAACATCTACGTTAAAATTTTGAGTCAAACAGATTCAAAAACAAAGTGAAAGTGGATGAGATTTGTTTTTTTTGCATGGAGCGAACAAATGATATGATAAACCCATTAGAAGTATTCATCTTTAAAATTACATGTTTCTAACGAATGCCTTTGATTCAAAGCCATTATTTGGCTTTCAAAACCAAACAAATTGTGTTTATCTCTTGTGAGTTAAATGCATTCCTTCCAATCGAATGGCCCTCTATTCATTCCATTTATTTCCTTTTCATTTTGAGCATTAAATAAATTGTCTCTTTGGAAATTTTAAAAATTCATCTTTGCAATCAGTAAATGGTATTGTGTTGATACAAGTGCAAGTTCGGTATTTCGTCGCACAATGTGACGTGACAAAATAGAAGAAGGGCGCAAATGAATGGAAAGTGGAAAATGAACGGCACGTGTCCCACAAAAATTGTCTTCTTGATGCAATTTTTTCTCGGGTTATGAGTTCTTGTTGATTTGTCTTATTAATATGATGCCATAATTTTACCATTTGAACCAGCACACTCACATGGTATTAAATCGTGAATTGATTACAGGAATTTGTCATTGTCAAGTCTCGCCTTTGAATTCACATTCTTCGAACAGAACATTCGTCGAGAGAATACTGAAATAAAACACTCCTCCGGAGACTGGCTTCTTTGGAATAAAAATGTGGCAAAATTGCTGCTGTGATTTTTCTAGACGTTTCACTTGATTCGCTTCCATTTGATTTTGTTCGCTTCAAAATCAATTCCGTCTAAATTGAATGTAGTGACAATGTCGTCCGTCCCCTTTTTCTTCGAAAAATCGATGAATATACACCACAGGCCATAAGTTTGGATACCCGTGAAACGTTTGTTTCTACGTTTTTTGAACATTTTCACTTGAAATTTAGTATTGGATATGAAAATATATCGAAATTCTGACCGAATGGATGATTTGGAAGATAACATTTGGCCGGCCTATGGCCATATTTTGGCCTTTGAGCTGTGGGAGCCAAAATCGAAGTCTTAAACGGGCCATCGGATTAAAAAGTTATATATGCCATTGGAAAGGTCTTGAAAAGTAGATGTGATTTGTGGTATTAAACATCAAAATCGGCCGGCGTTTGGCCAAGATTTGGCCGTTTGTAATTTTTGGCCGAAATCTTCAATCAGCCATATCTTGGCTAAAAGCTGGCCGATTTTGATGTTTAATACCAAAAATGATACGTACTCTCCGAGACCTTTCCAACGACGTATAGCACGTTGAAATTGGACAAGCGGTTTGAAATTTAAAAATTTTGGGCCAAATTCATTCATAGGGGTATCCAAACTTATGGCCTGTGGTGTATTAGCAGCTAATTGTATGCTGTAAAATCGGCGATATATTCAATAAGGATCTTTTCGGGTGTAAAGATGTTTAATGCTATTTACGGTAAACAATATTTCGAGGCGATTAAAATATAATTACGTCTGAAGATGGGTGGATGTATGAAAAGTTCGTGTTTCCAGTCATTGTTCTTGGAATGCTGTGGCTCATGAGATAAAATTCGGTTTGAAATGTGAGGGGAAGTCAGTGTAGTAAATTCATGCTTGTGCTAAAGTGTGATTAATAAATGAGTGTCGTTGTTCGTTTGCTGGGTATGTGTTTATATGAAGAATGTATAGTGCAAGTGACATTTCAAGATAAGCCCACAAATAGCCGTCATAAATTTTATAAATCAACCATATATGCGTGGCAATTCCGTCGAGTGTGAAGGACAAAGAACATTCGAATCAGGTTCATTATCATTACTTCCTCCATGCCCAAATGCAATGCATAAATGGCATCAACAAAACCAAACCGCTGAATTTTGTTGAGAAAACAGATGAGTTCAAATTATATCGAATGATGTTTCTTCTGAACTTCAACAGCCAAATCATACTTGAAGCATCGCACAAAAATCAAATGAATGGAAAAAAGACCATTCGTACATAAGAATTATTCAAGTTCAACACACTTGCTGTCGACCGCATACTGAATGCAATTTCGGTTAACATTAAAATGTTTCCGTAAATTCTTTAGGGCTCGTGGTCGGGTGCTGTTTTTGTTTGCAGGCATTGTTGAAAATATGCATGCTAAATGACTAAAGTGGTTATTATACAGTTTCGAAAGTGGGTACTTTTTGATGGAAAAAGGTTCCAACCATTTATGTGAGCTGTGAAGTGGGGGGGGAGGAGTTCTCGAGTGCTTCTTGCGGCTTTCCATTCAATTCGATAGTAAAACAAAGGACCGAGCCCAAGATGTATCCAGGAAGTAAGAAAAAGATGAAACGATTTTCGTTAATTTATGTGGTTTTCTCACTGGAGAGAGAGCGAAAATATATGGAAATTCTTGTGCACAGACACACCACAGGGTATCCACTTTCTAAAATTTTATGCATGCAATTTTCATAGTTTCAACAGCGCTGTGTCGACGGGCTTTTATTCACGCCAAAAAAGTTACTGACACTAAAATATCCGCACATCGATCGACTTTGCTTCAGTGGATGTTTTGAAACTTATTTTGTTTTATGATAATTAGACACATTTCACATGGCGTGGGTGTACATGTGCGTCGTTGTCGTCATCGTCGTCGGAACTCAAAAATGGCATTGTCTTCACGGGAAGTAATATTATTAAAAGCAATAATTATAAGATGACTCTTAATGCTAGAGACAATTTTATACAGCACTTCCATTAGCATAGTTCATTTAACGTTACCATCTCTTTTTTTCGCAATGGTAACAAGCGAATTATATCAAATTCACCAATTTTGAATTTTAGTCACTGAAATTTGGTAGTTTGGGCACGTGCTTGGTGCACAAGCTGAGGTCAACTAACTTATAGTCAATGAACTAAAAATCCCAAAATGCGCAAATATATAACTTTTGTTTTGTGTCATTTCACGAACAATTTTCCAAGAAGAACCACCAAAGTGATGATGGTATTCCCCATCTGTGACACTGAAATGGCTGAGTTTCATCAACAAATTATCACTTTTGACTTTCATTTTATTTACGGTCTATTTGCAAACAACAAATTTTATGTTTGGTTGTTATCTGTCATGTTCATGTGTGCGCGTACGACGTACATCCAATGTGGTAATACAATTTTGTTGACGTTGACAGTTTTGGATCCCAGCCTCATACGCATCAGCCATGTTACAAACATTTGCTTTGCGGTGTAAATATATTCAAAAACATATCGTTTTTAATTCCCGTCATTTCGGTCAAATGCGCCAACATATCTAACGTTTATGAGGTTTTGCATTTGAAACGCTCTGTTGATATTGTACATGTCAGCGTGCATGCGAGAAGGATTTTATTGTTGAATTTAAAAAGGATATAGAGCCACACTGCAAATATTTGCACAAGACATCTATCACAGATAGTGTTCGAGAAGCGGGACAGGATTGTTCATGTCATATGAACACGAACAGTCATTTCACTTCAATCTTTTTATTGACAAACATTGAGGTAAGACGACTTTTTATGCCGGCCAAGTACAGATCGTTGCGATTAGAAAATGAAAAGAACCTTGTCTATAAATTGCTTTTCGTGTTTCAAAACGCATGTGACTTTAATTGCCCACATCGTGATGCCATACACACATCATTAAAACTAGAATAAAATACGAGTTGTCATTAAAATTGGAACATCATCTCATTTTCGAAATGCTTCAAATTGGGCCCCTGGAAACAATTTCAAATTGAATCTTCTATCGTTTTGTTTCTTCAATTCCAAATTCAAGGTTATTATGAAATTATAATTGGCAACATGTCGCTGCTCGGGTTATGCGAAAAAATCATCTTCGTGTGAATCGTTGGGTCAATTTAACGAAATAAATGAAAAATTCTTCCACGGGCCTTCATAATTACGACATTATGTTCAACTATATTCACTAATCCATTACTACACATTTTTCACTACTCAAAAAATAATTTCGCTCTAAATTATATCCAATCTTTGTGCCGGAAGTTCATTCACATACCCGCAGTTAGATACACAAAGGTAAAGTGTTATGCAAAAAAAAATGGGCGGATTTTTTCAACTTCCGTTAACATTGACAACACATTGTTGTCTATTGTCACTGGATATTCAAATGTTTGGGCATTCAAGCCGTGGAAAATTGTGTAACAAATGCATTTAACCGCCGAAAATCCATTTGCGGAAGACTTGAGGAAACATTTTTGCGGAAAACATCGAGAAAAATGGTTCCGAATCGATTCCAAGTGCAATCAGTAGGCAATTACATTAGCTCCATGGTTTTGGATAAGAATTCTGCATCATCCATCAAATGCACGGCAATTTCAAATTGCAATCAAGATAAAAAGGTTCGAGAGTTAAACTCTTTGATTTTAGTTGTTTTTCTTCGTCAAGGAAGCATCAAGACGATATTGAAACAGCGACATAATCACTGAATTGTTCGATGATTTCGGTTGACGCTGATATGTTACATAGATAAAGAAGTGTGCAGTGAACATGCACGCCTCAGTCGGTATTTGTCACAGCGACTGATTTAGAAGAATGGATTATCGTACATGTGATGGAGTTTTCCTTTTCGCTGCCTCATGTCTGTTGCTCTGTACATTTGTGATTGTTTTTTAGCCAAGTTTTTTCTTCACTGAAACTTGAGTTTGTGTGTCATTTTCGAGAAAAGGAAGAACAAGCACAGACACCATGAATGAATAAAAAAATACTTATTTTATTTTGTGAATTGTTTGAATACGAACACAAGAAAGTGCGGCTTGGAATTGAATTTATGGCAATTTTCGTGTCATGTCAAGTTTAGCAATCGCTTCGTCTAAACGCACACATTTCTACGAAAATCACAAAAAATTGCCGATTTGGCTGAAATCGTCGTTTACCTAAAAAAAACAAGAGTCTCATTTGTCGCAATCGTAGCACGTTGCGATGACAGAGACACACAATACATAGTTTGTCCTTTTCCATTTCACGCACTCATGAACCACCAATTGATTACATGATGAAATCTTGCTGAATTTTACGCGAACGCAACTTTTATTGGAGGGACTAGGTTTTTATTTTTGTACTTCTTTTTATTTGGAAAAGTTAATAAAAGACGACTGTTTTCAATAGTCTGCGTTTAAAGTTGATGTGACATTCAGTGCATTCAAGTCGATAAGCAAACAGAAGCATACAGCACATTTTAGCTCATATTTTTCCATTGTGCAAAATGTTTGTGGTTCAGTGTGAATGATAAATTTGACTCAGAATTGTAATAAAACATGGTGAATACAATGAAATCAAGAAGAGAACTTGTGTTCAGTGCAGTGAAATTTGAAGTGATTATTATTTTGTGCATTTCCATTGCAACCATTGAAGCATTGGAAACGAATGGTGGAACAGTAGCTCCACTGACTGCCGACCAACCCGTTTCAGACGAAAAAATTACTGACCACAATGATTTAAAGAAAATTGAAACCCGATTCCACGATCCACCACCCGAATATTACAAGTAAATTCTCTTGTGATTCATCATTTCAACTTGTTCACTTGTTTACTCTATAAATTTGTGTATCTCGCTTAAATTGTTTGATGAAAAAAAAACACTCATTAAAACAAAAGCTGAAAAAATAGCGAAAAAAACTGAGATCGATGTACAAATTCCGTAGAAAGCGCGACTAAACGCATATTTAGTCACTCTGTTGACTGTATGAAGTACATGAGTTTGTAAATGTGAGCAACGATTTCATGAATCAATGTTGTTGCAGCTTGAGTTAGAAAGAATGAGTGTCATTAGGATTATTTGTGTTGCGTCTAGCAAAACTTTCATTTCAAATGCATTCCCATTTAATCTATGTGAAATACGCTCGTTCCATTGTTGTTTCACAATAATTTCACATTGTTATCCATTTGAAAATGGTATGACATGCACAATATTGACTGTATATTCGAAACAAATAAAAAAAAATTGATTGTGCTATGAAAGTTAAAGTTGATTTTTATTGTAGTGGGAAATCTGTACAATCAAAATCCAAATCCACCAAAGTTTTCATCTCAATAAAGACAATTTCACTGATTCCAAAGTCTTTTAAAAAGATTAAGAATTATTATCTGAACATCTGGAATAATCAAAACGCCTTCATTGGCTTCGGAGCAACAAGTTTCCCCCCAGAAAAAAAATCTTCGCATCTTTGTCGATTCCATTCATCGTTCAAGAAATGTGTGCGAGAGTTGGCTCTGAACTAAGCATTATCTATAAAAAAAATATTAGGTCATTAATTTCACAGAAATAAGAACAGTTTTTTTTCTCTCCATTTTTAAACACTGAAGTGGCTCCGAATCTTTATTGTACTGTCAATACAAGCGATCCATATGTTTTTGAATCTCCAGATTGATGGTCTCATTTCCGCTGAACCATTGTGATTCATTTCAAGCGATCCAAATTATAAGAAGTATTTTTCATCATTATGGTTCAACGTTTGTTTTATTCGATCCATATACTTCAAACCGCTTGTGTGTGCTTCGAGCCAAGAGAATGTGAATTCAACAAAGACATATATTGTGGCAAGAGTTGGTATTCCACAATATAACCCAATAGCGAAAACCTTTCGTTCGAATGATTTCAGAGATTGCCCATATCAGGTAAAATGTTGTGGTTTCCAGTGAATAGTGTGTGCGTCAAGAGTGATGCGAATAATCGTAATACGTTTCATCACTTTGGTGAAATCGTTGAGTGGAGAATCGAATTTATGACCTTTCATTACCAGACGAAAATCTAATAGAAATTCCAGTGCATTTCAAGCGACTATAAATTCGAGCGGCGATATCGTTCAAAGCACTGGAATGCGCAATAAACAAACAAACCGAACAAAGGAAGGAATTTTGTGAATGGCCAAAAATGTCGTGGTGCTCCTGGTCAATTCTATCAAAAAATGCGTTTATATTAATTTTATTTATCTGTGTATGCGAGGAGGGGAGTGAGGGTGGCAAATAACAACGACATTGTATATAGTACACAGCACTCATTCACCGCTTTCATTTCGTACGGCATCAATTTACGATCGAAAGTTATTTTCATCATTTTGCGTTATGGTACGCCACGCACCCGAAAAGCGGAAAGCATAAAACGCATGCAAGCGAAAGTTATGGAAAATAATAAGCGACACCAAAAAGTTGGCTAAGAATTTTTTGTCTCGAAAATTATTATATTATCGCATACGATTCGGTAATTTCGTGAGTGTGCACGGCACGGCGAAAGAGCCAGAGAACAAAAGCCATGTTTCGTGAAATGGGCACAAGAATGCATTCATAATCGTGTTTTTTTTTGTTCTGTTTACATTCCATATTTTCAGAGGACCGTCAAACAACAACTATGATTCATACGATTTGAAATACAACGGACAAAGTCATCGTCCGGCACCGAATTTTGCTAGCTCTGGCTATTACAATCCATATTTGAGCAAACATGGCTTTTATGGAACGATAAACCCAAAAGATCGGATTAGCATTGGCGGTGGTAAGCAGTTTTATCGCTTATAATGTTGTACTTTTTCTGGCAACCATTGAAGCAGTTTTTTTGTCTCTCTCTGAAATTTATTGCGTTGAAAAACTTGCTTCAATTTAATTGTTTGTCAGAGAGAGAGAGAGAGAGAGAGAAAGTGTGCCTCTTTGTTGATGGTGAAGAGAAATGTTGTTTTAAAGTGGTTGCATACATTTAGGCTATTACAGTGGCAGTGAGTTCAGCGGGAATGGTTACGCTGGATCGGACCGTGTTCGACCTTATGGTTCACCTCAGCCCGTAGACATTCCAGCAACTGGTTATAATTCAAACGGTTTCTATGGCGCTGGCGGCGGAGGCATCGGCGGCGGTGGCGGATATGGAGGATATGGCAACGGATACGATGGAGCATACGACCAAGGCTTTGACGGCAACATCTGGGGCGATAAAATGAATGTAACGAATTCGTTTTTTTCTCTGCTTCGGTTTCATTTTGTTCTGCTTTCGATTTTAATTTTTTTGGCGGAATGAAAATGCTTGTTTGCTCAATTTGTCTCTTTGTTTTTTTTTCAGCACTTATCGAAATCGCATTTGTTGCCGCTGGCTGGTGCTGCGCTAATAGGAATCGCAGCTGCATTACTCGTAAATCCGGTTTTATTGCAATTGGGAACCGTCAGTGGAAAACGACGCCGTCGACGCGATATAGTGTCACAATTATTGCCTCCACCCAAAGCCAGCGCACATAATCTCGCATACAGAGGCCACAATCGACCGTAAACATTGCAAATAATGACCTTAGACGTGGAACGAGCATGCATTTCGATTGCACTGAACTATTATTACAAATGAATAAATTCTACCGAAATTAGTTGAATCGCCTTTTTTTGTTGATTTGATACAAAGTTTAATGTACAGTAATAAATTATCTCGAGATAGTCGGTCTTTATGGGGAGAAGTAGGATGGGAAAACCGATGTGATAACAATTAAACAAATAAACAATATGCGGCTTCTCGTTTATCTCATTTTCATTACATTTCCGATTTAATATTTACTCGATACTTTCCACAGTTACGAAAAATTCAACACATTTGCATTGGATCCATTGTTTTGGTTGTTGTTTCACTATGATTTCGACCATGATAAACTTTATCAAATCTATTTATAAATATTTACCTGATAACAACTTCGTCGTCCGTTGTCATGATGATTTTCAATTGGTATGCACGCTACGAAAATAATCACTCCCGACGATTTTCTATTTATATCTATTGATTAGAAGCGAACATTTTTTTTCTATTCAAATGTTATTTTTTTTATCGGTGACAATGTTCATACAGTGTGTATCACATTCAAGTTTTTCGACGCATCATTTGATTTTCGGCTCAAACTGGAAATAAAATGGAGAATAAAAAAAAAGAATTTTTAATAAATTTGACTTTCTCATACGATTTGAAGTTAAACCTGATAGATATATAGACGATTCACAAATATTTGTTCTACAAATTCCTTTCAACTCGATCACATGGAGGTCTTAACAGCATTGAAACTAGCCTCCAATAGACAGTAAATAAATAAATAATATATGATGTCTACTATTTCCAATGAATAAGTCATTTTCTCAGCTGTTGTGACCTTTTGATTTTTTGAAGTTTGGACAAAATTGTATGATCTTTATTTGAACTAACCAATCGTTCTCGATTTTGATGTTGGTTTTAACCAACAATTTTTGTTGTTGCTTCGAGCTAATTTTACAGAGATGGGAAAAGAACACAAAATTGGTTTAATGATTGATCAAAATGTGCCGGTATTTAGTTTGGAGAACACCTACGAAAAGATATGTTTGGAGGGAAAAGTCAATTTAAGCGACAACTTTTTCTTAAAAAAATATATTCGTAGATTGAAATTTTCAATCAAATCGTCATTAAATCTGAACATTTCACTGGAATAAATTGAAAAGCGGTTAAGATGGACAGAAAAAAAGTAACACCAGATCAATTAATGCGTCATATTGGACATTTATTTTAAGAACAAACACAAAATTCTAGGTTGTTTACATTTGTCACAGTTTTAGAAACTCATTGATTTTGTGTTGTGTTAATGAATTCGTTGCAGTTGCATTTCGTCAGTTGCCCAATTTACTAATAGCTCCCAGAATTTCGCCAACTTGATCATTGTGAAGAATTGTTTGGATTATATTGTTAGTGATCAGTTTCGTAAGTTTTACCAAAATTTGGGTAATTTTTTCATCTTGTATAATTGTTTCGAATACAAGTCGAGTGATTAATCCAACGTCTATTTCGGCCTTAGCTGCAATCTGAACCGGAATTACGTTGGTATCGGCTATCACTTGTGAACAAGCGAAGATTGAAAGAACGACAAAAATTGCGAAAAATTGCATTTTTCTCTTTTAACTTTTCAACCGTTTAATAGTTATATATTAAATCTGCGTGAAAACAATTGATTTACTTCCGAAATCGAGTCTGGTTTTATACAAAATTTTGTCGTGAAATTCAAACGTGTCATGAAGAAAAGTTTTATGACAAAGTTCCAATGTAATAAAATTTCTCCATGACTTCGTGCCATCATTGACGTAAGTAATAACAATCTTTTACTGTTTTCACATGCTGCAAAGGTCACTTCGAATCCATAACTCAAAGTGTGCACTCAAACAAAAAAGATCACCTTGAAATATTATTGGATTAAAATCAGTCATTTTGAGTGAGGAGCGACATTAAAAAAAAACCATATGATTTCATACATTTAACTCAAGATATTTTGTTATATCACGCACATCATTTGCTGGTACCGGTCAAGCGATTTATTTACTGCTTGGATCTCATTCACTATCACAACACAAACGTTAATGCCATTCTAGACATATTTACATACTCGTATCGCTAGCGTACACGTTTCGTCGATGTGTGTACGTATGGTGATTACGATCCATCTATTTTGTTCGATCCGTTTCATTTCCAGTGAACTATTGTGATTCATTATTAGAGATCATAAGATATATTGAGCAAGATCGTTATTCATATATACAATAGCAACACGTATGTAGTGTCGAAGGCAAAAGGTGTGTGTGTGTTTCTCGGTTCGTTTCAGAGCGTCTATTTTGGTGCGGTTTGGGCTGTTCCGAGTGAAAGTTAGCGAGACTTCACAGAGAGTTAACTCAATACCAATGGAAATCATACAATTTCACCCGAAAACTAACAGCAAAATGTTGCAAACAATGAGATAGATAGATATGGTTGTGTGGTGTGCAGATCGATTTGAAATGGAATTTGCACCCAAGCCTGAGTAGTTTCTTTGTTTCAATGCTTTTGTTTCATTCATTCAGTCAGTCATTCATGTGAGAATTTTCTCTGTTCATTTTCTTGCGACTTTTTTTGTTTCGTTTTTTCCAACTGTGAAAGATACTTCCATTGAATTGTGCTGGATCAGTTTCGCTGCTTGAAAATTGGTGTGTTTGTCATTTGATTTATAGCGTTGCTCGGCTTGAGGCTCAAGATGAAAAGAGTCAATTGATGAACGAAAAAGAATTGAATCACAGCCCTTTTTGTGTTCTTTAATTAAAACGCAATTAGACTAACTGTTCCGCTTTCAATGAATTAGTCATTCGATGTCGACGCATTTATTGCCGTCATCATTGCATGCTCAAGCCACTTGCATTCAATTAAGACGTATTTTATTTCTTTTGAAACGGTATAACCGTATATTTCCTTTTGGTCAAAAGTCACAACTGATAAAAGTGGTTCAATGGAATTTTGTTTCACCTCCTTCCAAACTGTTACGAAGTTGTGCATTTTAAACGGAAAATGTTGATCACAATGAAGGTCAATGTTGATTTGCTCGAAAATGAATCTTAATTACAACAAATTGAAAAATGACAAATGTGTGTATTCAAAGCAAGAAATTATTATTGCTCGCTATACAAACGTTATTGACAGCAACGGCGCAGGAAAAAAAAGAACCGTTTCGTTGAATTAAAAGACGAAATCAAAACATTTGCGTAAATTACATGATCCGTTGATAATAATGTTTGTGTTTATGTTGACGAGCCATATTCTCTCACGATGCTCAGTTCATACATTAAACTCACATATATCCAAATCCATTCACACAGTTCATTCGACACAAATTTCAAAACATGAAATGATGGAATGGAACAACAAAAATAAAACGCATAAAATATGGCTTGCTTTGTGCGTGTATAGAAATGTAGAGTTCTAGTAGCTGCCGCGGTTTGTGGCAAGCAAGAAAAATGCATTGCACACTCACACCGAACGGAGGCCACATCTTACTATATTTATCGTCATCAATTGTGTTGCTTCTATTTTTGAATGCAATGTGCGAGCAGATAGAGAACGAGCTGTAGCGCAAGCGAGTGGGAAATGGTAAAGGCATTTTGATATTTCAAGCGTTGCATGTTTACAGCCGATCCGTGTTTCATGTGTCAGTCTGTGTGTACGTGAAACGTATGCCATGCATTCGGTGTGGGTAATTACGATCTCAAAGAATGTATATATAATAAGGGCCTTCTTTTCGGCACATGAAAAATTCCTACCATCGTTAATTCGAACGCAAATAACAGAGAGGCTTTGCATTTTCATTTCTACGAGACAATAAAACGCCATGCGTGCACGCACACACACACATACATAAACTCGCAACAATTAACGATTTATGTGCATCTCATTTCAATTTAGGTAAATGATCGTGCATCGCTTTCAGTGCGTCATTTGATTCATTGCATTCATAAATTGACAACAAGAATACTGTGAACGTTCATTTATCTCTTCGAAAAACTGTTTCAAGGAAGTACATTTTTTTTAACATGTCATGCTGCTGCTTTCAGCGTGAAGTGAAATATTTCGTCATTATTGAGTTGAAATCCATTTCTTAGTAGATTAAGAACTCCCATTCCAATGTTGACGATTGAAAATACGTGTTAATTAGTGCATTTGCATGTGAAACACTTCCCAAATGAGCATTGTTCACGTGTTACACTGGTTTTGATTCTTTTTAGCCCGTCACTGACCTATGTTTCATTAGTCATCGCACGAAATCATATCACAACTTTCGTTTGCCATACAATGGCGGCTTCTTTTGTTCATGCCATTCCGAAGCGACATAGATTATTTGTTCTAACGAAGTTGAAGTCACATGATTACGATGCCATATTTGGAATTGCTCACGCCATTTGAATACAAAATGATTGGTACCTAGCTAACTGGCTACATTATAATTTCACGCAACAAGCGATTTGATAAACAAAGACTTTTATTTTTGAACGGTATCCATGAGTCGCCGTTCTTTACAACAACAAAAAAAAAACACGAACGAATGGACTTTCTTCAAAAAAAAATTGCAGTAACAACAACAAAAGCGAATAAGTAAAAAAAAAAATCAGACAAATGAAAATTGAAATGAATGGCATTTGTTCTCGTTTATTTTGCTTTGAATTATGCAGATTATATTCAGCGGAACATGCGAATCGAAAAGACAATGTGAAGTGGGCTGGAATCGGTTATTTGCATGCGAATATTCATTTTTTTTATGTCTACTTCCACTTTTATTCGTATTATCAATCAGAAATTCCAGCATGGCATTAGCCGACAGTTGCGGTTGTATGGCCGTTATACGATGAGTCAATGTCTTTTTTATCGCAGTTTTGTATAGTTTCTAAGATGGAAAAATTCAGTGGAATCTGAATTACGGAAGCTGAGCCTACTTTTATCAAACTTTTATCGTACGATTGGGCCGAGCGCCATATTTTTCTCTTTAAAGCATTTGGAATTGATTGCGAAACATGTGGAAATGAATTTTGTCGTTCAACTGGCTTGGTAGGGAGTTTCGAAGTGAGACATAAATGGCAAGTACCACATTCATTGAATTGACCATATAAAGATACTTCGAAGCGATTGTCGTGAGAAGTGTTTTTGCTGTGTCACCAACAAAAAAACCAGCAACAGTTTGTGTTCTTTAGCAGTATAACCGAAGACAGATGTCAACAGCACAAATAAGTTTTTTTCTCCTTCGTTGCATTCATTTGAGCCAACATTTGCCGCTATTGAGTCTACCGGCAGCTAATCAATAAATTATTAATTGCTCAGATTGATGGAAACATCTCAAATTTCACATTCTCTCAAGTCGATCAGCATTTCGACACGCTTTGCGTTAGTTTGTGGTAGGCAATTTTTTACAATTTTTCGCTGATGCCTGGACATAATTAAAGTATGCGGCAGTAACACAGCAATCACATATCAATATTATGAATGTATGTCGAAATGAATGGCATGAAAATTTTCAAATTTAAGCAGTTTTTTGACCCATTCGATTATCCAACACACGGCTAAATCAGCAATTTTACTCGTGAACAGTTTTTGAATCAAGTAAAGAATAACAAACGGCATGCAGTGGCAAATAAACGAAAGAAGAGAAAAAAAAACTCGAGGGCAAATAAATACATACACACAAATTCTGCGAATGGCGCAAAAAAGCACCGGATAACATCGAAATAACAGCAGAAGCAGCAACCGAAAAAAAGAGAGAGGATTAAAGCGGCCGAGAACTAATGAAATTCGTTAGTGAATTTACCTGAATCGGTGAACAGCCGCTGAGCGTTGCTCACTTTGAATGCCGAAAATGTTTGCAGCCCGCACCTGTTGTTGACGTATGTTCGAAAAACAACGTATTTTAGTGAATTGTGTGCGTGTGTGTGTGTCGCACTGTAATGAAATAAAAATAGCCGAATTTGACGGGGAAACACTATCGACACTATGAATGTTTCGACGAAGAGACGAGATCTCTCGTTTGCTTGCAGCCAACAAATTCGTTACACACAATTTTCATTAAGATTTACACAATTGTTACACTTTCAATTTAGCCCGAAATCCACTGAGCTGATGCATTACAATCACTTTCTTGGCTGGCCGCATTCGTTCGTTTGGTCACGAATCATAACTTTTCATTTTCATATCCACTATTTACTATAAATCATTTCCACGGAGAATTTTCACAGATTGAACTCATTTCGGATTAATTCTTTGGGCATTGGATTCGCTCATAAATGTTTTTGCGGCAAATTCTTACTTTACAGCCGTTACCAATGAATCTCACAAATGCACACACGCTCACACTGAATCGTCATCTGCATTGGCAATAATTTTTTTTTCTCTTTTCATTTGTCGTGTTCACTCTCGACGCATTCTTCAATGATGTTTTCTTTTATTTGCCGTTTGCATTCACCATATGCGATGTGAATGTAGTTTTTTCGTCGTGTTTGCACATTAGCCAAAGATTTTGTGCACAAGTGCAATGCGAAACTATAAAATAATCACGTTTTTATTTCCTCAGTGAATGAACAAACATTCAACAGAAAACCCATAAATCATTTCTGCCTTTTTTTCCACACGTTCACAATTCAAAATTCACTTTTTGCATCAAAACACACAAACAAACGAACGAACATAACCATTCCCGGAACCGTAATATCAGGCCCGATAAAAGAGAGATTTTTCTTTCTGATATGAACAATTGACGCGATTTCGATGTAAACACAAAGTGAAATTTGGATTTTTGTTTGTCTGTATCGGGGAGATCATTCAAGCCGACACTTTAGTAGATACAACACAAATTGGCCTGCCGCAAGCCAATCAATTAAGATAAAAACTAATTGATTTTAAATTGAGCACAATTTCAGAGTTATGAAAATAGTAGCAACACAGCACACACCACGCGCGATCAAATGTAAATATTTAATGGTTTTATGTCTTCGTTTTTCTGTCAAGATATGCAATGGACTTTTTTTGTTTCTGTGTTTTTTTTTCTTCTCTAAGGTAAGTCTTTGCCTCTAGCGTACACCGCGACAAAACACACAATTTAATTGTACAACCAAGACTGAAACCGAATCAACCGAACACACCAAGAATAACGTATGTAAAGACCATACACATTGAATGTAATGTGAAATAAAAACAAAAACACTCACTCACTGGAATCACATTTGTGAGTGTATTGAAGAATGTTGTGAATACGATTTTATTTTGTTCAATCACATACAACCTGACACACACACGCAGGCATACGAACTGAATGAACGTTGAAAACTCGAAAATTCACATTGAACAAAATCAACGATGAGTGTTGCACCCATACAAATCGACGGCCAAAGTGCAACTCGTATTTTGAATGTTGAACGAATATTTTGAATGTGTGCCCCTTCGGTTGGTTACCGCATGAATATCAGTGCACCATTGTGAGTTTGTATTTTGTTTACGCGATGTGATACAACAAACCAAACGAAAGCGTATGAGTGTAGAAAGCAAACACAAAACGTGCTACATTATTGATGACGAGTCATTCATGTATGCGTAAGCGATCTCTCATCTAATCCAACAATAAAAACAAAAAAACGCCGACAATTCCGTTGAATAGTAGAAGAGAATCAAAAGCAACGCAAGGAAGTATGTTCTGGTATTCGTATCATAAAAGTGTGTCAATGTGTGTGAATGCGAATCTTATTCGAAATTCAAACTCACACACGCACACACACACATACACACTCGATCACGGGAGACACATTCGAAACGAATGTCATTCGATTCCATGTTGCCGATTGCCTAACTTCGGGTGAATTTTGTCGCTAATGAAAAACACAGTCGTTTAAGTATGAACAAAATAGACAGCGTTTGGTACTTACCATTTTCACAATCTAAATGCAAAATTGACATTGAATCGCTTGATATGAATAATTTTGATCGATCAATTCGACTTTGACGGACCAATCCAAATTACAGTTTTCTCATAAAATGTTGCATTTCCATACGGAACAGCATACTAATGACATCCTATTTATTCAA
Source organism: Sitodiplosis mosellana (assembly GCF_009176505.1). NCBI lineage: Eukaryota > Metazoa > Arthropoda > Insecta > Diptera > Cecidomyiidae > Sitodiplosis > Sitodiplosis mosellana. The sequence goes on along the minus strand of NW_022595244.1, from coordinate 16,575,429 downwards.
TTATTAATCATTATCTGGGTGGATAAGTTTACAATGTTCGATCGGTGCCATTGATCTTTTACATTTCAGTCGCATTTAATTGACAAATATTGCAGAAATGTAAAATTTTATTCCATTGTATACGTAGACAATTGTTAACATTCGAAATCACAGGTGAATCTCAAATAATGAACTATAATCAAGGAGAGATGTGTGACATATTTTTCGATTCAAGAATGTATTTAAGTGAATGGGAACGATTTGACTCGAATCATTTTGAAAAAGTGTTTGTTTGGAAAATTGACGGGAAAATGAAGCAATTTTTAAGGTTTTTTGTCTTTTTGAGTCTACTCTATATAGCTACGGCAGCTGTATGTGTTAATTTTAATTAAACTGTGCTTTTTGTAACATATTTTAAAACAAGTCGTTGTGCATTTTATCTTTACTAGATAACGGAGGAGCAAATGAGGAATACAGCTGCTACGCTTCGGAATGTATGTCAACCGAAATCAAAACTATCCAATGGTAAGCAATATGTAGATTTATTTGAATTTTCAAGCAAAATGTAATTCCACAAAATAAATTGAATTCGCAGTACCCAGTACTGGTATAATACAGTGTAATTTTTTTTTTAATAATGAGCTCGTATTACTTCCTTTTGATAATCAGATGTTATAGATAAAATGAAAGATAAAGTTTTTCCCACCGATAAACCAGCTAAGGTAAGTGTGAATGTTATTGCTTTGAACAATTTTCAATTGCCCGCTCGATTTTTTTCTTCAATTTATTGATTCTTTTTTTTCCTATTTTTATATGATTTCAATGGAATCAGTGTTTCGTCCAATGCGTGCTCGAAAATATGGGTAATTTTTTTTGTTGCTATTATGACTAATTCTTTAAGATTTTGAGTATTGATTATTTGTTCTTATCTTATTCAATGATCCTGTCTTTGAACACAAGGAATTGTAAGTATTGTTAATTTTTGCGTACCTTTTTGTTTCTTTTTATGTTCTGCATCAATGACATTTCATACTGGCCTTATTTAATTTAATTTTTCAAAAAAGTTCAAACATTATTCATAAAATATAATTGTTTTTTGACATACCCCGAGCATGTATATGGAGTTTCAATACATTAGATTAGGTATGAACATTTAACTCCATCTAGAACTCTTTCCAGTAGTTGTGTTTTAATGAGTAATATTACCTAAACTAAATATAGCGGTTTCAACTACTTTCGGGCGAAATTATCTCAAAACTGCAATGAGTTATTTGTTATGCGAACGCTCAAACGGCCACTGTTAATGTGCGCGCAAATACACGCACTCGACTATGTTGTAGATTTGTGATCCAGTAGCCATTGCATGTCTGTGGATTACTGAATTAGTGCGTACATCAACAATATCCGTTTGAGCGTTCGCATAACAAATAACTCATTGCAGTTTTGAGTTAATTTCGCCCGAAAGTAGTTGAAACCGCTATATTCAGTCTTGGTGATATTAATCACTAAAACACAACTACTGAAAAGAGTTCTAGTTGGAGTTAGATTTTATATTAATGTCATATTCTCTGAATGTTCTTTGATTATTGGTAGATGAGAAAAAGCAAAATCAATTATGATGCAGCCATGAAGCAGTTTGACTTGTTATTACCGGATAGTATGAAAGATGATTACAAAGCCGCCCTAACCCGATGCAAAGACTCAACCGGCGGAGAGAAAAATGCATGCGAAGCCGCTTACAAAATGGTTGTTTGCTTCTCAACAGATAATCCAACGTTTACATTTGTATAAAATAGTTGTGAACGTTAATTCAGTTTAATAACCGATCTGAGTTGGTTTCCCACACTTTTTAATGTTTTGTCAATTTATATTGATTTTGACAAATAAATTTTTGATTAAAGACACCAATATTTCATTTAGATGAATCAATTTGTTTTAATACTTCAGCTTATTACCGCTTTGATGTGACTCACCAAGAATTCTGATTTGAAATATCGAACAATTTTAGAAACGAATATAGAATAGAGTTTATCGAGAGTGGAAAGAAACTTTATTTCATATTAAATTATTTCATATAAATTATTGATCTATCATTATTAACTTTTCAGTTGAGTGCAATTGACTTTGAGATTAAATATAACCTTGTAAATCTTTAGTATTCATTGCATCGAAAAAAAAGGTGATATATCAGGCATAACTTATTGAATCTCTTTGATTCCGTTGGTTACCGAACACCATAAACTGTCATGCTAATTCTAAGCTATGAAGAAACGAAAGGAAACAAAACTTTGGCTCATGAATATAGGACAAATGAACCGTTGCGACAAACAAATCCCCTCAGAATATTTTAGTTTCAAAGTGCAAAATGAAATTTTGTTTATATAGAGTTTACAACAACAACTCCATATGAAAAAAAAAACTTTATGTTGCACTTTAAAACTAAAATATTCTGAGGGAATTTGTTTGTCGCAATGGTTCAAATATAAATTCAAACAATACTGCGATGCAACCGTGTTTTTTTCATTTGCATTACAAATGCATTTGCATTTTTCTTCTCTCGTGATTTCACATTGCGAGTCACGTATATATTCAATTACAGAGCTGAACAGAGTGAATAAAATTTATAATAATGATAATAAATATTATGCTTTACTACTTATTCATGGCGATAATTTGAAGATTTGCACAGGTTTTACACAAATATTCGGCACAAACACCGGTTTTATTTCGTTCCAATCATAAATGATGATGATAATTTGAACCAGGAAGAGTGCTGTGTGCATTTCATCATGATCAAAATACGAGAATCTAATGAGACTGAAAATTTATTTAAATAAAAGACCAACTAAAGAATCTCAAGTCACTTTTGAACTGCGAAGAATACTAATCGTGAAAATGAGCAAAACCATTAGTTGTCTTGTATTCCTAAGCATTTGCGGTGCTTGTTTGGCTGGTGTATGTATTAAATTTTCATCAATCTATAATTATTTTTAAAAATTAATTTTTATTTTTCATTATTTTTCTCCAAAATAGATGACGGTGGAACAAGTAAAAAAGTCGGCTGAGACGATACGGAATGTGTGTCAGCCAAAATCTAAACTTTCCGATGGTAAAAATTCAATTGCTCATTGTGTTCTTAAGCAATTAATTCATTGACAGAAATAGAAATTTTTCAAAAAAAAAAAATAAAATTCAAAGAAAATGATGTCGTTTCTTGATTGTTATCTTTTCATTTTTGTTCTCATAATTTTCAGATGTTGTCAATAAAATGAATGAAGGAGTATTTCCAGAGGATAAAGCAGCAAAAGTGAGTAGTATTTCTTTCTTTTCTGCAATCTTTTCAATATTATTCAATTGCTAAGATGTAAAGCTAATACATTTGATTCCCTTCACTCATTTGAACAGTGTTTTGTTCTCTGTATTTTGGAGAATTTGCAGGTAATATTAATATGGTACCTTATGGTTTTATTTTATTTTATTTTTTTCAAAATCATCAAATATTTCAAAAATTTAATTGTTCTTTAATTGTTACATGTTCTTTTTCTATGCAGTTAATGAAAAAGAATAAGGTCAATTATGACTCGGCCATGAAGTCATTTGATACAATGTTACCCGACGACATGAAGGTATTAGTTATACTACATGAAGATAATAGTATCGAATCATACATTCAATTCTTATTCTTCCTTTCTGAATTAGGATGACTACAAAAATTCGCTTACCACGTGTAAGGATGCAGCTGCTGGAGTGAAAAATGCTTGCGATGCTGCCCACAAGGTGGTCACTTGTGTCTACAAGAATAATCCAAAGTTTATGTTTGTTTAAAATCCATTGGAAATATATGTCAACCACTTATTACACCAGTCATTTGAGCAATATCAATATTTGCTAGCTCCATAGTTAAGGTAACACCTCATTTGTGGGATGAACACTTATTTGGCAAGCTGGGGCTTTAAAATATCAACTGTTTGATAAAGAAAAATCAATAAACAAGTAAAAATAGAAGAAACAAAATGGTCTAATGATTGAATCGTTTCATTTTTTTTTTCAAAAAGAATCTTCAATATTGGTCTAGTTCAAAAGAGTGAAGTACAACTTAATTCACAAATTACAGGTCTCTTCGCATTTGATCTGGAATTCTGGATGACCGATTCCAGTTTTTTTTTCAGCAGCAAAATGAGAATTCATAAAACCATTCATAAAATAATCGGAAATATGACAAGAATAATAAAGTGGTATCAATCCTATCGATACAAAACAATGACAGCGAAAATTTCAGGAAATTTCTGATGTACCAAAAATTATATGTGCCCAACACAAAACTGGTGTACAATAAAACAAATCTCAACTTCCAACTATTGTATATCAAGTTATAATAATGAGTATCACGTGGCGCGATGCGGTTCAAGTATTAGACATATTTGGTCAATGAGTGTGCAATATTAGATTTAAGCCTGCAAAATATGTTTTTATTGCGACTATATAAATAAGCGATCTTTTTGCCAAATTCAATATTACTCAATTGAATATTGGAAGAATACAAAGTTTTTGCGAATTGAAATACTAGTAGAATACCACTATTACAGTTAAAATGATTAAAGTGATTCTTCCTGTTGTTGTGATTACGCTGTCATACATTTCAGTGGTGCATTGTGTAAGTGTCGAACTTGACGAAAAGAGAATAACTCGCAAAATATGTCCTTTGGATTTTTGTACTTGTTTTTTTCTTCAAATCAATTTTCTAAATTAATTTAATCAATCGATTTCCAAAAGGATGCCGAGGCTCAAATGCGTCAGAGCGGCGATATGGTGAGTGGACCAGTACTTAGATGTAGAAGATAGCAATAAAATATACATATGATAAATATTAATAGGTCCGAGCTGTGTGCCAACCCAAGCATAAAATTTCCGATGGTAAATTGTATCAACAAGAGTGTCAGAATTGAATATTAATATTTTACATGTTACAGATGTCGTTTTAGGCGCTCGTGAGGGTAAATTTCCCGATGACAAAAATTTTAAGGTAACTTGAAAATGGGAATCCTGTTTAAAAAGCTTAATTCAAACATTTTATTTATACATCAAATTTTAAAATTGATACATTTTATTTCTTATCCTGTAAATGGCACGATTTGCGCGTAAAGTGCTATGTCCAGGTGAGAGTCAAATGATATAATATCAAGAAATTATCAAAAAAAAATATTAGTAATTCTGTATGACTTTACTTGTTTCAGTGTGTGATCGAAATGATGGGTATGGAATTTAGATCATGTTAGTTTAGTTGATTGATATTATCAAGTTTATTACCTTTGATCCTACAGGTATGATGAAGAAGAATAAGGTCTTATACGACTCAGCAATGAAACAATTCGATGTTTTGTTGCCCGATGAATACAAAGAGCCCTATAAACATGCGTTGAACTCATGCAAAGACGCAACGGGAGGTGCAAAAAATGCATGCGACGCTGCTTATAATCTTCTCAAATGTTTCTACGCTAACAATACGAAATTTACATTTGCATGATTGCTTTTATTTGGTTTCAGACGTCGGGTCTGAACATAATATTTTCAGTTATGAAAAAAAAAATGCGAATATAATATTTCTTCTCGATAATTGTTCGGAAATACATGAAAGATGGTTTAAAATAAAGATGGCATCTAGGTTAACCTAAAATTGGCTTGTTTATTCACATATTAAGTTAATTATTTGTGTATATTTTACTATATTCAAAGAATGATTGTGGTATGTTGAAATGAGAGAATGTCGAAACGCTGCGTATTTGTTAGTGTATTCTATAAATGTTGAAACGAAATTATACTGTTGATAAGTTAAATACTTCCAAACTTCTGATTAAAATGGAGCAAAGGTCAGCCAACATCCTTCTGAAGATATTATGACAAACTTCAAATGAACATCTGCTTCAAAGATATCTACGTCAAGTAATGAATCACATCCGAATTTAGAAAAAAAATTATTATATTTAATTCGAAAGAATACTATTTATTTTTTGATCAGCATGCACTTTTCAAACATAGTACCACGCGCTAACACAATGACTAAGGATATTCACCCAACAAGAAAACCAACATATTTTTTTCAACAAACTGGGCGGCATAAAACCATAAAATATGTATTTTCATATGATGAATGATTTAGGTACAAAAAATACGACAAAAAATTTATAATCATGTGCGTGGGGAATTTCGGAATACCCTATAAACGAAAATTTGGTAAAGTGATTTTTAATTATTTTCAAGTGATATTGCATTTTTTATGCATATTTATTATATTTCATGCAAAATTTAGACAAATTATTCATTACAATTCATGCGATCGGGCTGTTCACTTGAAATGCACTAAAATGATTGGTAGCTAGTTTACAGGCAACAATTACAAATTCGACTGACGACAATCGCTATTTTTGAACTTATTCCTCATTAAAATTAACTCTTCTGTCATTTCTTAGCTTTCAAAAAGTTTCGCATCGAAATTGTTTCAGTTTTCTATCCATTTATGAAGTGTCTCGAATTTCCCCACCATTTTTGAAAATCGAAAAATCAAGGGTTTTTCGCCAACAGGGCAAATTTTTTTCAGCCGATTCGATTTTCAAAAAGCGACAAGTGCCAGTTAGATTTTTACACGTACTATATCGTACGAGTTTAGAATTTGGAATTTTTTTTTTCAGAATGTTATTAATTTTAATAAAAGTGTGTCTCGAATTACCCCACTACTAACACACCTAAATAATAATAAATCAATCAATTGAATAAAATTATAATTCTATATTGTTCTATATTTTATATTGTAATCTTTAATAATGGGTTTTATGTACGTTCAATGTGAATGTGGGATGTACATTATTTTACATGGGGAATTAAAATAATGTGAATTTTTTTTCCTGAGTTATCTCAAAAGAGAATTACGTTTACATGATTTTATTTCATTTTTGTAATTGGGCGTAATTGCTTCATTTCAAATTAGAAATTTGGATAGAAAAAAGAATTAATTTTCGGTCCAAAAGAATGGCCAAAAGAGTCTTAAAATTGTTTCGAGAGAAAAAAACAATTACAATAGCCTATATTCCATGTATACTACATTCCATGTAGTGCTAAAAACCGAGCCGATTAATCGATAGTAGGGAACGAAATAAACGAATGCACGGGCGAAAAAAGTATCCATGGTGCGGCCAACCCTGTACATTTTTGGAAAAATCACATGTTTCTCCAAAAAATAATTTCATTATTGGGGTACAACGTTGAAAAAAAGTCAAATTAAAAAAATATGAAATAGGTTGATTCGGATAGGAAATGATCCCATTCAATTGCTCGAATCGAGAAATCCGTTTGGCCATGATATCTAATACACAACACACTCTATTTAAAAATTTGATTAAAGTTTTGGTTTTACTGATCGATAATCTCATCGAATAACGTAGAAGAATGCTGTTTGCACTGCCATTGAATTGTTGCGATCTATTTATACTTGGACTGCGATGATCTTGTAGCCAACATGGGACAATTATTATTTAATTAAGCTATGGTACTTTATTATTAAATTATTGCCAAAATTTCACATTGATTTCCAAGCACCCCTAATTATGATGCAGATCATTTTTCGTCAAGCAAAAAATTGTCTTGACGAAAATGAATGTGCATATATAGTATGATTACTACTAAGAGATGTATCATTTTGTTGTAAATAAAGAAACCGCAAAAGGTGCAGGGCTGGAATTCTAAGTCATTCCACCAAAATCATTCGGAATTATTTTTTTTCGTACATAAGACCATATTGGAGTGAAAGAGAGAGGTTCCACTATTTTTCAGCGTGCCACCGGAATTATTTCTCACACATTCCACTCTTCCTCGAGTTATCGGAATAATTCCGATGGAACGCTGAAAAACAGTGGAATCTCTCTCTTTCACTCCAATATGGTCTTATGTACGAAAAAATAATTCCGAACGATTTTGGTGGAATGACTTAGAATTCCACCCCAGGTCACAACGACTGAATGGCTTCCGACAAAAATTATAATTGCATAGTTTACTATATGCAAAAGAAACCGGATTGAAGGAATTGCGGTTTCATTCATCATTTAATACGTAAAATGACACAAAGTGCACTTTTTGTGTGTCTAAAGTTTCTGCGCAGTAGACTTTGACTGAAAATATCATGAATGAATATCAATAAGTATTAATTACAGTTTATTCTTCCAAAATCTTCATGAACTTCTTGCATTCATGCTCAGCCAATGGGAACGAAATAATTTACTTTTTGCTTTCATAACAATTTCTTGATGATATAAAAATGGAGTTGCATCTGCTTGCCGAAAACACTACCATCCATCCGTCCATTGAAGAATTTTCGAATTCTGACTACTTCAAACTTTTAATAAAGTAAAGTTGTATAACTTTTTGGTGAAAAAACAGAGTCCCAGAGATGCTCAGAGTGTTTGTCTTACTTTCGGTTTTGTACATTTCAGTGCATTGTGTAAGTGAAATTAATTTTTTTGATCAATTGAAAATGGTGATGCAATAAAAATTTCGTTACCAATTTCATTTAAATCATTTATTATTTCCAATTTTATCACTTTCCAAAAGAGTGACGAATCTCAGATGAGACAGTCGACCGAGATGGTTCGAAGTGTGTGCCAACCAAAGCATAAAATATCAGATGGTAAATGATCAAGTTTTAAATAAATGGGAATTACATTGACTACTTTGAATACTCTCACTTCCATAGATGTGGTGTTCGGCGCTCGCGAGGGTAAATTTCCCGATGATAAAGCGTTCAAGGTATGTTAAATTGCTAAGATTATCAAAAGCATAGAGTATTTCCTTAATTAGTCTACTTTGTTTTCATATATTCGTTCGTTTTTTTTTTCTCATGCAGTGTTATGTTCAGGTGAGCAAAATGAGATGAAAATCATTTTTTAACGAAACTTTTTACAAAATAAATGAAAAGTTTCGAAAAATAATCATTTCTTTTGTGCATTTCAGTGTGTTCTCGAGATGATGGTGAGTTTTTGCGTATTTCCGGATTCAAATTTAGATATATTCAATTATTCATATATATTAATTTATTTATTTTCATTCTAGGGTAACTGGAATTTTTTCATTTTTTATGGATATACTATGTATTTAGTTGATTGTTATCTTCAATTTTATTACCTTTGACTTAATAGGTATGATGAAAAAGAATAAGGTCTTATATGAGTCAGCAATGAAACAATTCGATGTGTTGTTACCCGAAGACTACAAACAGCCCTATAAACATGCGTTGGAAGCATGCAAAGATGCAACTGGAGGTGCAAAAAATGCATGCGACGCTGCCTATAATTTTCTCAAATGTTTCTACGATAACAATACGAAATTCACATTCGCCTGATCTAGCAATTTTATTTGTCCGTCATGAAGCAAAGTGTTAATGTTCTGTGAATGTGCGCAACACATTTCAGTAATGAATAAATAAAAGATAAAAAAGATATATTCAAACATTGCCATTTGTTTTGCCCATGCCATACTTGATGCCGCACATGTACTGGGAATTCTCCGTTGATCAAATAATTTCATTGCCATCAAGCGATTATTTGAAATTGTTTATTCGATTATTATTGACCGTGTCAGGAATATATCTGATTTGTTTTTGCCGCTTATCGCTCTTTTTTTTCAATTTCCACCATACTTCCGAGTACAAAGTTTAATTTGCAATAATAACCAGCTGAATCATCTAATAATGCGTGAATATGGCGTTTCAGATATGAACTGAAAATAGCTCAACCGAACATTGCTATTCAAGTCCGTTCAAGCTTGAACACTTATTGTCGTATGTCATCACACTGAGTTTTTATTCTATCAAATTGCGTTTCATCTAATTATGTTCGTTTTGTGACTGGCTCGCTAAAGTCCAAAAGGCACGCACATAAGAGCCAATGCAAAAGTCAATTGATGCGCATAAGTAGCGCCACCTCTAATGATTACGGAGAGTTACCATAAGTCGTATGCAATTGATATTGAGAAAAAGAAGAAGAAGAAGTAGACATTCTATTCGTTTACATTGCAATAATGGCAATCAGTAAAGATGGTGCTCATGTGCCGATCATATCACTGTTACAACCCTTCGCTAAAGTCAAATTGTTTGACTAACAATTTAAATGTTGGAAATCGTGTTTCTCATTCAAAAAGTTGTAATTCTTTTGTGCATTCTATTTGCACTCTCCTCACTAGATGATGACTGATCATAAAAGAGAGAATGAGGAATTTATGCCAAATTTGCATTGTGATTGTAACAAAAGATCATATTTGTTCATTTAATAGTTGAGAAAGTTGCATTGCAATTTAATTGCTGCACAACTGAGGCATTCTACAAGATTCAGAGAATATATAAAACTGAATGATTGGTGAATCTGTCAGTCATTCAACGCCGATTTTTATCGCGCTCGATTCTTTCAAAGTTTTAAAAATGCAGTCAATTAGTAGAAAATATTTGCTGGTATTGTCATCAGTTGTCGTGGTATCTCTGATAAATAGCATCAATGGAGTACGTTAAATTATCGATTTATACCCCCCCAAAATATACGAAATAATTCCAATTCTCTACTTAAATTGTAGCTTGAACTCGCAGAATTTCAGAAAACATTGAAAATTGTTCATGACACATGCCGAACGGTAACCAAAGTACCCGAAGAAAAAATTCAACAATTAAAAAATGACAATTTCATTGAAGATCAAGATATCAAAGTGAGTTTGTTTGTCGTATCTTTTTTCTTTTCATTTTGTTCTATGATTTAATGCGATTACCTATTTTAGTGCTACGTACATTGTGCAATGGAAATGCTTCATATAATGGAAGGAGTGGTGGGCCAGTTTCATGTGGCGGAAAAACATACTGATTACATAATTCCTAACGAACTCTTTGAATCAACGATTAAAGCGTTTGGACATTGCGAAAACTTGAGTATGTATAGGAATGCATATGATTTTATTTCTCCATTTCCTATTTGATAAATCGATTGTTGTTGATTTTAGCTAACGGAATGACTGATACCTGTGAAGCAGGCTATGCAATGCTCAAGTGCTTCAGAGAGGGTAACAAAGATTTCTGGCTTCCATAGCTATCATATACAAAGAATATAGGACCAACGGCTTGCTAATGATATGACCATATTTTTTTTATTTATTGTATGATGAATTTCAAATAAATAACCCACCACAATTTGCAACGTAATTGGTTTGAAGGTTTTTCTGAATAGCAATTTTCGGTGTCATATCATTTTGTCTACGTTCATGTTCTGTTATTCATAATTCTTTGTATGAATCGTGAGACACATTGCAGTCATTCTCACGGCTTGTCGAACATCCAGGTGGATATGTGCGATACATTTTTGATGGATCAACGCAGGCTGCTCGTAGATTATCCGCAAAATTCTTGTCGGAATCATACACGATTGCTCATGCGTATATTTAATACAGTGGAGCCTCGGAAATTAGAAGTTTTAGAAATTAGAATACCTCCAAAATTGAAAGGGAAATCTCCGCTCCACTGTAGCTTCTGAAATTAGGAGATTATCTTCTAATTTTGGAGGCACTTTTTTATATGCTTCCTATTTCATGCAATCCAGCTACTGTATCAAACGAAAATCATTTTAAATGGAACAAAGTATCCATTGGAATCGTACGACGAAATTAAGAAATTGAGTCACTATTTGAGATGTTCTCGAACATTTTGAGCCTTAACTCCAAAATTTCGAAGAAAAAAAACCATAATCATGTGAATTCTATTTGAAAGTGAAAATTCTTATGAGCATTTTATCATCGAAATATACAACCATAGCTGATTTTAGACAAATTGGATGCAGAGTAAGGGTATTTCGATTTTCGTTCAAAAATGAACCAATTTCGTTCGGCGGCTATGTTTTTCTCGGATGTTTTGCTCCAAATTTACTTTAGATTCATTTTTCTATGAAAATATTACATCTCCATAGTTTTTATGAACTTTCAGCTGAAATAAACATAGCTAATAAATATGTGGTTTCGTCTGATAATTCTTCGAATCTGATTGGAATATTATTGAGATCATCAAAACTATTGGAATCTTCTTTGAATTATGGTTCAAAATTGTATTTTTATGCAGGAATCTTGTTCCGGTGTAACTGTGGTGTTATTTAGATTTAATCGTAAAATTAATGCGAAAAAAATTGCCTCAAAAATTAGCAGTGTTGTTAGATAGGCTGGACAATTGTCCACATTTGCATAAGCTGGCGTAAGCCAACACAAATTATCCAGCTGTCAAATGACGTCAAACGTATTTAAACGCATTCATTGCTTATGGTTGGCTTACGCTTACATTCTGCATAAGCCAGTGAATGGACTACGGTGGCGTATGCCATTCCATCACTGAAAATTAGAAGATTTCAAAAATTAGAAGTACCCGAAGTACAAACACCTTCTGTAGTTAGTTTGACAAAAACAACAAATGAAAAACACCAATTATTGAACTAACCAAAATAACTTTTTTATTGAGTCATTGAGTGAATGCATTTCGACAGGTGTACCGGCCATTATCAACAACGCGACTGCAATTTTGTTGGTGTTATGATGTATATATCATAATTGACATCAAATTTCAAATTTCAATTGGAAGTGTCATACGTTTTGATAGAGTTTTAATCTGACTTTTTCTCATATACCTAAGTACATTGTATTGTCGTTGGCATTTTTGTCATTCAAGTTCATCGCAGTAAATACGTATTTTCTTTAGAAAACAAATGCACTGCAATTATATTCGAATTCAAAATGCAAATTCATCAAATTAGAAATGGATTTACGCAAATTGAACTGTGTGTGCCATGCAATTATTCAGCATTAACCTCCCTACGGATACATCGAGTGCGGCAAAGATGATGAGATGCATAAAATGTAGTAAGATTTGCATTTCCGGTTCCACGATAATGATAAAAGCTTCCCACACATTCAATGTGTATAGATTCCTTATCTGGGCTCCCATCAAGATGAACGGAATGAAAGGTTTACTGATTTTTGCAGTGCTTTTGAACTGCTTCAATGGCATCTATTCAGTGAGTTGAATGTTTTTTTTTTTGTTCAATTCGTTTGAACATATTTTGATTTGTGTTTTTTTATATTTAATCTGAATTTCGGAAGAGTTTAACTGTTGAAGAGCTAACGCAAATGATGACGTCTTTTCGAGTGCAATGTCAAGCCCAAACCGGAGCTTCTGATGATCTTATTGATGGAATTAATGTGGGCCAATTTCCAAGAGACCAAAATTTAATGGTAAATAGAAATCAATTTTGCCTCACTCAAGATTTATCTAAATGAATTTCGTTCGTTACTTAGTGCTACATAAATTGTTTACTTACAATGATGCGAATGATAAGGAAGGGAAAATTCAATTCTGAATTGGCAGTTAAGAATATAAATATGTTCTTGCCTGAATTTATGCGCGAAGAATGGTTGAGGGGAGTTGCAGCATGCAAAGATCATGGTAAATTTACTTGTTTCGTTTTATTTTTTAGTTTTCTAATGGATAATTATTAATTTTAATTATTTTCCATCAACACAGGAGAAGATATTGTCGATCAATGCGAAAGGATATATTCAAAGATTGAATGTTTCTCCAGGAATAACGAACATTTCATATTTCCATAGCCTCTAGCAGTGAAAGAATCTTCCCCATTTTAAAAGTTTTTCTACACTATTTTTTACACACCGTCTCCACTTGCATTTAGTTTCCATTACATTAGATACACTTTGACCGTTGAAATCCAATGGAAGTGGAGAATAGTTGAAAGCTGTCGCTTATTCTTTAGGTTTTGAAGTTTTGCTCGATTACAATTTAAGCAATAAAAATATTACGATCAGAATATTAAGATCAATATTCAAATCTTGGTATATTTTCCGAAATGACTTCGGGTAGGATGATTTCAATTGTAGATTTTATGTAGTTTAATGTAGTGTATTTACTTTTTTTAATGTAGGAACAATTTTTTTGAGTAATCGGCTATCGAAAAACCGCTCCAAAATTGGGTTACTCAAATCTTGGTCAAAAAAAGTATTTTCCACAAACTGAATCTTCCTCTTTTGTTGCTAGGTTCCATAAAATTGTAGAAAAAATTTAGAATTCAAATCAGTCATCCGATCCTTGATGTCTTCAACAACTTATGTGACTCCAGGGGAGTTTAATATTTGATATGGGAATAAAACTGCTATAAACTGCTATAAAACGTGTTTTAATAATTGAAGTAACCAAGAATTAATTGTAGTGGCCCGAAAATAATTGTAGGTGCTTCTACAATTATTTTCGGGCCAAATATTAAACTCCCCTGGAGGCACATAAGTTGTTGAAAACATCAAGGATCGGATGACTGATTTGAATTCTAAATTTTTTCTACAATTTTATGGAACATGTTAGCAACAAAAGAGTAAGATTCAGTTTGTGGAAATTTTAATTTGTGGCCAAGATTTGAGTTTTACCGATTTTGGACCAATTTTCGAGACTCGTCACGATATCGAACGAACGGGCAGACATATTTGAAAACAGACAATTGATTTGAATTCTACAATTTATCTACAATTTTTTGGAACCATTCTTCATGCGAAAAAAAATTCGATTTGTGGAAAATACGTTTTTTGACCAAGATTTTAGTTGTCCCATTTTATAGCAGTTTTTCGATAGCCGATTGCTCAAAAAAATTGTTCCTACATAAAAAAAGTAAAAACACTACATTAAACTACATAAAATCTACAATTGAAATCGCCCTACCCGAAGACATTTCGGCAAATTTTCCAAGATTTGAATATTCATCTGAATATTAAGATGAGTTTGTTTGTGATTTACGTTTGCAAATTTGATAAAAGTCATCGTTAACACGGCTATATTTGCAATAATGCAAACAATGCCACATAATTTCATATTATAGCCACTGTTGTCAATCAGACACATCACATGTCCTCCATTGTTTCGCCTTTCAATTATATTTTGATGCAAATCGTGTTAACTTGCATTGTGAACATTGCATGCGTTGAAATGTTCAAATAGCTAACTTATTGATCGTAAGTCTGATGAGAAATATGAACTTGCGTTAAACATAAGAACGACTCGTACTTCTTTGTAATTAACAAAGAATATTTTGAATGAACTTGAGTTAATTGAAGTCATGATGAAAAATTATTGGAAAAAAATGAAATTTTCGTCTCCAAAAGCATAGTTCAAGAAAGACTCTTTTCCTATCAAGGAGAAAAATATCTATCTTCATATGACTTGAAAAACCCTTTCTCTTCATTCGATTCAATATGAATCAGAATTCAAATTGAAAGAAGGATATAACTCGTCACTGAAAGCTGTAGACTCTACGTATTAAAATCCCACCATCAGTCTACTCGGTCACAGTCTTCTTTGATCTTTTTTCCCATTGACGTAATCTTTTCCATGTTGACACATTCAAAATAAAGAATTTAATTACACAAGCATGCAATTTTTTCCCAAATAAATTGAATCCATTCACAAAATTTCATTTCAGCACAAAATAAGCTTTGTATTTCCTCGCCGTTCAAATCAAGTGCTTCAATGAATGGATTATTTTATAAATCGAATGATCGACGGTGGAAAAATTGGTGTATTTTTAGAATAGAACAAAAAAGAACTACACCAGCTGACAATCTTTTCATAATACCACATAACAAGTATGAATTCGAGAACGATTAGATGAATCACTAATTTCACAGGTAATCATGCCGCAAGATTCCGAAATCTCAATATGATAGACATGACGTAGGTAATTAAATTGTGTGTTTCAGCTTCAAAACTTCTACGCATCAGATGAAAGACCGACAAACAAACAAAAAAAACAGTACACTCAAGCAATATCGCAAACATACACACCGTAGCTAAATAAACACAAAGAGATTTCAAAATTACAATAAGACAGAGATGAAGAATGAAGTAGAGAAAAATAAAACCAACGAAATAGTGTTTGAAAGACAAACACGCGATGATTTGGCACTTGATTTGCCGCATCAATTTCAATGTCAACGCCATTCATCCGACATAGCCGAACATGTGATTAGAGTGTCTTATCGAAAATCAAATAATATGAAATGTATTATTAATTTTTATGCATTTTCGCGGTGTGTGAGCCGTGAAAATTGACCCGGTCATCATCTTTGCGATCGGAAATGTCGTAAGATGATTGAAATTTTACCAAAAATTTGCGAATATATAAATAAGACAATGAAATTGTTTTCGTTATCAGTCAGCTTCGACTCGTAGTCTAAAGTATTCTTCAGTTGATTTTGAAAAATTCTCCTTTCTCGTCAAAAAAAAATGAAGTGGTTAATTATATTGGCTGTTTTGTGCGGTGTCATCGGTTATTCGCAGGTAAAAAAAAATCGTCGATGGCGTTGTTTATCCATTAGGGAACTCAAATTTCAAGTGTTTTTTCGTACTTTTTTTGTGCTGTGTAGCAAGCCTTAACCAAAGAGCAAATAGATGAAATGACCAAAAAGTTGTTAGAAGATTGTGCTAAAAAAGAGGGAGCATCAACTGATGAAGTGGCCAATACAGTTGCGCATAAAACGCCAACGACCAAAAATGAAAAGTGCCTCCATGCTTGCGTCGGTGAATCATTGGGATTGGTAAGAATACATATATTCAACTTTTGGGAAAATTGTTGTACAAAATAGTATAATCTTTTTTTTTCCTATGAATTTCCAGATTAAAGACAAGAAAACGGATGTCGAAGCTTCAGTGGAGATTGCAAAAATGGCATTCGGTGCTGATGATCCAAAAGTAAGCATCGCTCGTCAAATATCTACGGAGTGTGCCGGTGTTACGCATGATGATCGCTGTGAAGCTGCTGTCAAAGCATACGAGTGTGGCGTTGCTGCTGGTCAAAAGCTTGGCGTTAAGTTCGAAGACTTGGGTCTTTAATTGGCGATCCAATTTAAATCGAAGACATTCTTTTGTTGTGGAAACAAAAACCACGGAAACGATTGTAATCCCGTTAATTGTGTTACTCATGTGCGAATTGCGTTAAGCCCATCCAATTGTAAAAAATATGGTTATTACATAAAACTCATTAACAATTCTAACCGGCGTTCTTTTATTATTTTGGTTCTAATGTCATTATGATGTTAATTCAATTCTTTGTCTGGTTTTTTTTTTGGTTCTATTTTTTCAATGATCGGAATGTTTAAACAAAGTCACTTGAGATGATTTTGCAAAAAATAGCGATATTCACCAATCAATTCAGTTAACGTGAAATAGGAATATCTGTATAGAATGAATAGTCAAACACAATTAACCAACAACTAATCAATTCGGAGATCGTTGGCTAATATGCTCAGTCATTGTGTTCTGCAAACCGAAAATTTGGACAGATGAGTTAATCAACGAAAGTACATAAAGAATAATTGTCATGATACCTATAGAAACTCATTTGAGCACACACACAGCATCACAACGCTTGACGTTGCTAAATCAGTAAATAATGTTGGTGTGAATGATTTCATCTTGAATTTTGCTTGTGTGAGCAAGTTCACAGTATAAAAGCGACCTGATGCTCATACAAAGTCATCAGTTGTTGTGGCCAGTTCAAAACTATAAGTTTGGTTATTTGAATTCAGTTTGGCGAATTATTTTTCAAAACCGTGAAAAGATGAAGGCATTCTATTCAATTGTTATTTTAAGTGTTTTGTTTGCCGTTTGTATGGTAAGATAGTGATTTTGCAAAATTTGCCCTCGACTTCTACGTTCGACGTGATAACTAAAGTGTCATTTCATTATGAATTGGTGTAGGCCAAATTAACTCCGGAACAGCGGCGTGAACTTGAGGCCAAACTTCTTAGCGAATGCAAGGGACCAAGCGGTGCCACTGACGATGATGTCAAAGGTTTGCGCGAGCATGAAGTTCCAAAAACTACCACCGGAAAATGTTTGCTGTCTTGCACACAGGAAAAATTGGGCATCGTACGTTTTGTTTATATTTTCCAAAATTTCTCTTAGAGAAGTGTTTGATCCCAAACCCAATCAATATTTTTTCTCCATTTTTTTTTACCTCAAAAGCTTGTCGATGGAAAGCTGTCAATTGATGGCTTGAAAGCACTTGGAGCAAAGAAGCACGAAGGCAACGACAAAGCAATTGCAACTTTCAACGAAATTGTAGCTGAATGTGAAAACATTTCCGATTCCGATGCCTGTGAACTCGGTGCCAAGTTGATGGAGTGCATGCTCAATGGTGCTGTGAAACGCGGCATCGACCCAAAGGAAGGAATCCAAGACTAATTTGGTTTTTTTCTTTTCTTGAAATTGTGATATTTTCCGTAAACAAGTTTTTTTGATTTTTCCAATGATCACCTCTTTTTCATGTCAATTTATGAAATGCAATAATCTCAATAAAGAGAAAATAAAACTCTGCTGCAAGATTCAAAGATCAATTATTTGTATTTTTATTATGTTTGGTGTGGATTCTCTTGGTTTTCCTGACGCAGTTTGATTATTGAGTAGAATGGGAGTATCTTAAAATTTGCACTGGTGTCGCCTCATGGTGGCATGATGATGAGTTAAAGCAAATGTTATTAGAGTTATTTTGAGCAAAAAATGCATGTACTTGCATTCAATGGCTATTGAAATGAAATTGAACGAACAAAGAGATGGGTTGGCATTTTGATTACTTTCAATATATTTTGGTTGGACAATGGGGAACAATTTTATATTAAATCCAAAAGTAAACGTAACTTATTCATTATTATTCACCATTTCCACGAAAGCATTAACATCTCTAATGTATGGCCAACGCGTAAAATTTCTTGAGATAAAAAACGATTTCATAAAAACCCTAACAATATGATACACATGCACTCGTAATAAGTCGAGAGCAAAATCAATTCGCCAATGAATATCGAGATCAATATTCATTTTAAAGCAAACTACTTAGTCATAATGATATGCAAATTACGAAAAGAATAATTGGCCGTTGGTGTTGATTCCGTGGAATTGTGATCATAACAAATATGAATATCAAAACACTACCAAAGTTCGAATACTAAAAGACTTCTGGGACTGTTCAAAGGTTACCCTTCATCGAACATTTCACTCATCTCTAACGAGATGTATTTAATTATTTAGCAAATAAACAAGTGTGCAAATTCTACTTTATTCCGTTGGAAGATCACTCCACACATTTCTCCACACCGGCTCCAGTATTGATTTTCCATTCCAACCAATCAAAAATTTGCATTCACAAAGTCAATGACTTTCAGAAAAACGATAAAAGTCGAACATTTTTTTTTGTGTCAACACTATAACATCCACGAAGTAAACAAAAACCGGCTTTCAGATGGCAAGAGAAATGAAGAATCAATACACAAGAATAGAACGAAATAGTTAGACAAATTTATGTTTAGTCATTATGATTTGCAAGTTTTGAATTCACATAAATGGGTATGTAAATGTAAGTCATCTTCATTGAAGATAAATCGACTGAAATATTTGTACCGATCAATCAGCAATTGTGATTTTTTCTAAGGTAAAACAGTTACTCTAATACATAGCTATTGAGCTCCACGTAGTCAGAATATTCTTGCGATTTTCATTTATGGTGATGGGGAACCCTTTCTCTTTTGAACTGAGTACGTGCGAACAAATGGCAACGATAATTTAAGACAAAAAGAACTAGGCATAGAAGTCACGAAATAATTGAGAAACTCCATTAGTTGATGTTGCTTAGTTCAAATGCATGTAGAATAAAGCTATAGCTCATACCGAATAAAAATTAAATTATTCACAACACTTGGGCTATAACTCATTTCATGTGCCGTTAGCTCAAAAAAAAAGTTAGAATAATAACCAAGAACCAATCAGCTGAGAGTTCAATGTGTTCACTGTTCAGCCCCAAGAATGTCAAAAAGGTAAAAGTGTGAAAACGATAGAAAAGAGAATCGTTCATTTAAATTAGCATAAAACCATTCTGCCGTTTCGTAATGACACTATTTTGGTGAATAAAGAATTTAAATTTCAAAACCATTTTCCAAGTTCTAATCTTTGCTCACCTTTCGTGTGTTTCACCAGGTGAAATTTACAGCGAAATTTGTCTCTCTCCTTATCTCTCTTCTTATTACTATTTGCCAAATACTCAACTGTGCGTGTGTGACTAATGATTGTGGAAAATCGGTGTCTTCCTACCTGTGGCAAGTAATTGTGTATATATCAGTGTATACATAGGGTGTGAACCATTTCTGTTGTAACGTGTCGAGCCAAATTATTCTAAGAATGTCGTAAACAGTTGTAAATGCACATTAGAGCAAGGTGATTTGTTGAGAGATGCTCAGGTAGACAAATGTGAAGCATAGTTTAATCACTGCTATATATTTATTGGAGGAACATTTTCGTCAGTTCAAGATTGTTCAGTTGATCATTGATTTTTTGATTCATATTTTTCCATGTGCCATTTGTATGAAAAGTTTGATATGTTTTAATGTCTATTAAATTTACCAAATGAAATATTCGTTTTTTTTTTCTTCTTGAATTTAAAATGAAATGCTTTTTCTTTACGAAGAGTTAAAAGTCTCTTGATTGTTGATTTTATTGTGAATACTTTTACTTATATTGATTACACAGCTTTCAGTCATCATCACACTGGTTCAATGTAAATCAAATACGACGTTTTCATTCCAATACTTTTTTTCCTCTATTTGTTTGCTGTCTGGTTTGTTTGTTTTGATTGAGAAAACGATAAGATCGCTCATCATACGGAATGTTATGTTATCATTAACTGTTTGCAATTGGCAACTCACATCGCTTCTGTAATCCAAAAAAAAGTTACTTTTGTTCTGTTCGGACGAGAAATTCCATTGAAGAACATTGTTTTGTTGATTTCCAATCGAAGCGTGACGCCACAAAGACTGAAGGTATGCTTAATAAGCACTGTTTATTGTTTCCGTTTCAAATATGAAATTAAACTTAATTTACAAATCATAAATTGGGTTCATTTTTTGAATTATTCCATGGTTGTTCGCCATCACATTATAGAGTATTTACGAAAACGTTCACAAATTCAATATCCAAAAGTATTCAGACTGAAAACTATCTGCATTTGCAATTAAATGATGTTTTAAGTAGTGCTCAGACAATTGTATTCTTCAAAATTTGATGTCACAAAAACATGCCAAAAATCATCAAAAATAGTCTAACAGTTGCTGTTATGATCTAACTAAATTATAGTCGCATTCAATCAAACTACATACACCGATTATTGCTTTATGAATGTCATTAGCGAATTACTGTAACTAAAATGTTTATGTAACAATTTAAGTTGGTGTGATTTAGGGTGGTCCGAAAAAGTGTCAACTTTTTGAAAGACAAAAAGCAGTTTCGGTTTGCTTCTGTTATCGCGAGACGAACAATTCTTAAGCTTAGTAAGAAGTCAACGAATACTTTATCAATTTTCAATATATTGTGATGCTTCCAAAAACATCAAAATGTTTAGCTTACGATCATTTTTCAAGACAAATTAGCGATCCTGAAGATCGACAAGAAGTAGACACTTTCATTTTTTGGGCCACTCTAGTGTAAGTATTGAATTATTATCGGGAAAACGTTTGAAACATAGGTATAAAAGCAGTTGGCTACTGTGGTAGAGCAATAGTTGTTCTGAATAGTTCAATCAAGGCGTTATCATTAGCACAGTGTTGTCAAATTCAAAATGAAATTCGTTATTTTTCTGCTTGGCATCTTCTTTGTCGTTTGCATGGTAAGCGAGTGAATTGAAAATTATTCAATTAGTACTAAGTAAAGAAATCACATGGCATGACGGAACATGGTTCAATGAACTCAAATATTTTCAAGTATAAATTTGAATCTGTCAAATAACAAAAACGATCATTGAATAGGCGTTAAAACCCGAAGAAAGGCGCATGGCGGAAAAGAAGATACTTGATGAGTGCAAAGTGAAAGAGAAAGCCTCGGATGGGGATGTCAACGCCATTTTGGATCGCAAGAGTCCACAGAATCATAATGGAAAATGCTTGTTAAAATGTGCCTATGAAAAAGCCGGAATTGTATGTTACATCTATGGTTTTCTCTTCCTACTACGAATTGTTGTAAATGATTGCAAATTATTTCTATTTCAGATTGTTGATGGAAAATTTTCGATTGATAATATGAAAGCGCTGGGTGCTAGGGAATTACAAAAGGATGCAAAGGCTCTGGGAATTTTGAATGAAATGATCGCCGAATGTAAATCGGTGACTGATCCGGATATTTGCGAACAAAGCACGAAAATGATGGACTGTATGGTTAAAGCTGGAATGAAGCGCGGCATCGACCCAAAGAAGGGCATTCAGGAATCAATTGGATCCATCTAATATTCGAATAATTCGATCCGTTCAAATGTGATTTCTCAGTAATTTTTTCTCTCTCCAAAGAATGATTAACATTTTTCAATGTCAAAGAATCAATTAACAATGCAAATAAAAACAAAACAAATTTCTTTTAAATTAGAAGAGAAAACTGCCTTTGAATTTATATCAAAATCTATAATCTACTATTTTGCTAAATTAAAATTTTATTAATGTAAAAACATCAATGTGTGATTCATTCAACTTCTCGTGCTGAATGATTTTGAAAATAGCTTGAACACTGGATGAGATTTTTATTAGGATAATGGGTTTCAGTTGATCAAATACTAAATAAAAGTCCGAGTTATTGTTTGCACGACCTCCATTGTCTGAGGCGATTAAAATGTTCCTCTTCACGAATTTCAATTCCAAAGATCAAATCGCGTCAGCAGAAAATAATGCCGGTTCATCACGTCTGCAAAGTCTTACGACGGATTCTTTTCATATATTAAGCGCATTTTGTTGACAACTTATCTTAGTTTAATTTCAAGATTCTATGAATACAGTTTGAAGAAAATGGAAATCCATGTAGTTTGCATCGTTATACTGAGTGCCATCGTGCTGTCTTGTGTGAGTATTCCATGTTATTTTGAAAATATTTTCTCATTTGAATTGACGATTTTTGTGATTGTAGCATGCTCAATTGACTGATGAAATGAAAGCTCATTTTAAGCAACAGATAGCCGAATGTAAAAACACAGAGGATGCTAATGATGATGATGTAACGCGCTTTTTAGCCGGCGATAAACCAACTACGTTGAAGGGCAAATGCCTTATTTCGTGTATGCAAGAAGCCTTTGGATTGGTATGAAATTAAATTCTAACGTTTTGATACGAAATCATATCGAACGGAACTAAAAATCTAGCTAAAAATACGATTTTACTATAATTAGACAAAAGGCGGTCAAGTGCAGCGTGAAGGTGCAAGGAAATTGGGACAGATGCTGTTCGGAAACAATGATGAGGTTTTGAGTGTCCTTGAGATAGTTCGCGCTGAATGTGCGTCGTTAACTGATCCAGATCGGTGTGAAGCCTCATACAAACGTATGTCGTGTGCAAAAACAGTGGCAGAAAAACACGGTCTAAAAACACCACGTGAAATGATTTAAAGTCATTAAATTGATATGAATTATTCTTATGAATTTTTTTTTGCACTTTCACAAATAAAAACTCGTTTAAAAAACAGCATTAAAAGTACAAAGTTATTGTTTTCAAGTTCATAGCGGTTTCAACCTAGCGAACACAAAAAAGCCGTACTGTTTTTCATTTGCATTGCTTCTGGGAAAAAAATCACAAGGGCATAATTATGAATTGCTTTAGAGGGCATTGGATTGATTTTAAAAAAAAGAGCGGCAAAACAATTTTGCATTAATATTGTTCTAGATGAGGTGGTAGAAATGGAATTATTTGTGCAACTAAAGTGAAAAATGCTTCAATCAATTGCGACTTTCAACTGTGAAGAGATACGAACGTAATTGAGCGCAATTCGACATTCGATTTAAGCAAAAACTTAGGCTACTGCGTCATGAACGCTGATTTTTGTTGTTGTTTGATAAATAGTTTAATTTTCGATGATTCCATGCGCGCATCAAGTATAAAAGGATCACGCAGAACAATCAGAGCATCAGTTGTTGTTTTAACGCTTTAGTCTGATAAATTGGCTGAATAAGTAAAACTTCGAAACTAAACATGCAAGCAGTATTTTCGTTGGCATTTGTGTTGGGTGTTTTGGTGGCCATCACCATTGTAATAAGATTTTTAGAACGATTGTTCAGGGTTTAAATTTGAATTAACTTAATTTTGATATTATTATTCTCAGGCGGGAGGACCACCATCTGAAGAAAAGAAGAAAATTATTGATGAGTGTAAGGCTCAAGAGAAAGCTACCGATGACGATGTACAGCAGCTGATGAGCCATAAACTTCCCAACGGACCAAATGGCAAATGCTTCTTGGCATGCATAAATGAGAAAACTGGAGTGGTAAGTTGATTCATTTGTACGTGATTACACTGATTTCTAATACATGTATTCATTATTTTGACCCAGATCAAGGATGGCAAAATCAATGGTGATATGTTGAAAGCAAATATTCTGAAGGAGAATGGCGGTAACGAGAAAGCGGCCGGCTCAGTTAATGAAATGGTTGCCGAATGTCAAGGAATTAATAATCCACAACGTTGTGAACTCGCATTCCAACTGATGGATTGCATGATGAAATCCTATGCCAAATATGGAAATCCAAAACAAATGTAATTTGTCATTTGTACCTATCTAATCTATCCGAGTTCTAATGTTTAACCATTTTATCTAAAAATCCGAAATAAATATTATTTGTGTGAATGCATATTGAAAACATCATTTGTTTTTTTTGTGATGATAAATTTCGTGCTCTTTCATTTTTCACACACTTGACATGCAATTATTTTGAAAGGTGATCAAATATCGATTTTTTTCTGAATTGGATTCTGTTGACAAGAGTTACAAATGACACAATTTTCCTTTTGGATTTCTGATCGACATGGACAACAGCACCGGCGCCATTGAAAGGCTTCCGGAAATTTGTGCCTAGAACGTCAAAGCAATTGACATTTTAATGATTTTAAAATCGAAGATGTCAGTAGAACGTCTATCCTGCTAATGACATTGACGTTTCAGGTAAAGGCAACATAAGCGATTTCCGAGAGCCTTTAATCACTTTGAAATTCTGTACAAAAAAAAAAATGTTCTCTCTTCACTAGCTTCACAGAGAAAAGTCATTCTGAACTTGTCACCAATGACGTTTGAAAATGGCTTAACAGCTTTTTTTATATAGAGGTTGTGAATTGTCCAACTATTTCTGCAATACGATATTACCAAAAAGTACACAGATGTGTGTGATAATGATACACGCTGGTTGTATGAAAATGTTGAATGTTACACACATAAGATATTCTTGACACACGAATTGTCAGTCTTTACTTAAACATCTAGAGTGTAACGAATATTGACGAAAATTAGTCTGAAGATCAAAGTTATGATAAAATAGGAAGGATTATTTGAAATTTTTTACTAGAATAGAGTGATAATAAATGGATTTTCTTAGAACTGTTATAAAGTTCATACTATCTTGACCGTTTGAATGTGTGAAATTGAGGTTGAACTCAGATTTTTGCGGTAGCAGCATTGATGATCATCACATTTCTATGGGTGAGATTGAGAGTAGTGTATGTTTGATTGACTTTGTTACGAAAGAGAAGAGCAAGTTTCTGTCGACTTAAAAATGGTTAAAAGCGAGTATGTTCGTTTTTAGCGGGTCCTCGCGGTTTTTCACGGTTTCCGTGGAACTGATAAGAGATAACAACTTGGTGTCTTCGGCAAAATTTTAGCACTCGAGGTCTTCTACAACATCGCTGAAGATAGTTATCTCTTATTTCTTATCAGTTCCGCGAAAAGCGCGAAAAATGATAAGAAAAAAAAAGTTTCATATAAAATTTGCTTTTTTATGTGCGCGATTTGCGCGCAACTGATAAGAGATAAGAGATAACTGTCTTCAGCTTAGTTATAGAAGACCTCAAGTACTACAACTTTGCTGAAGACACCATGTTGTTATCTTTTATCAGTTGCGTGAAAACCATGAAGACCGCGGAGGCTAGACGGTACTACAACATACTCTACTTTAACGCCAACAGAATCATCAGAAAACATACTCGCCTTTTCAAAAATATAAATCGAAGAAAAAACATACTCCACTCTCAATCTCACCCATAGATTTCTAAGCAGCCCAAGAATGAATATTCCCAGAATGAAAAAAAAAATGTTCGTAAAAATTCACTAGCTCTTTTCAATGTCTATTAAGTCGTTCCGGTGTTTACATCGATATACAGTGGTTCACAAATTGAGTTATTTAACTGTATTAAACAAACTACATATAACCATTTTTTTTTACAAATTAGTGAAATAGAATTTTAATTATTTAATTTCAATTGAAATGAAAAATTCAGCAGTGTGATTAAATTGTGTTCAAAAGATATTGATTGTTGATTTGAATGAATCTAACAAAATGGTTATTATATTTGCTGAATTAAAATTTGACACATTTGAACAGAAATCAAAATAATTACCGTTGGATGACTACAATTATTTAATGTAGATACAATATAAATACAGCTTTTGTAATGCGTACGACGCTTTTTGGGTGAGAAAAAGTGATTTAACACACAATTTATGCTCGTGTAACCTATAAAAGTTCATACAACTTGGCTGATTTGCTAGTTCCCTCTGAAAGTTGTGCAACATTGGTGATTTGTGACTTAGTTAGTGCATCGAAATAGCTGAAAAGTTTTCGAAATTTCGAAATGAAGTCTGTGCTTCCATTGGCAGTTGTATTTGGCGTCTTAGTGTATGCATGTGAACAAACTAGTTGTGTTTAATAATGGGCTGTAAATTGCAGATTTGTTCCTCATTTAAGATACGCAAATTACAAATGTCTAGTAAAATTTGGATTCAACACGTTTACTACTGAATGAAATAATTACTAGGTACAACAACAAATTATTGGATGTTATCATGATGAAAAAATCACAATTTTTTGTAAATGAGGAAATCATTAAGTTGTATGGATGATGAAGTCAATTTGTAATCACAATAAAATATATTTCCAACTGAATACCAACAATATTTTGCACGAGTTGATTCCATGTTTAAAATGAGTTGTAAATATAAGCACATGCAAATTGCGACTCATTTTCTGGGTTAATTCTTGTTAAACGATTTAAAATGAACAGCAGCACTGTCAACTGCATTATTGCGATGAACTTAAAATAGTCAAAGAAAATACATAATTCATATCATTTCCACGTGGATAAAGAATTCTAAATGTCAACCCATCATTACATTTGATTATGAGTTTTTGAATTTTGTTTTTCATTTCATTTCTTCGATTCTATTGCGAAAACTGCTAGATGAACGAATCAATTTTCGCATTATGAGTGAAACAATAATTATATCATTCTCTATCGATTCATTCATGACATCATCGATTTCGTTGGCAGCGAGTATAAAATGTTTGACTGAATGCATTATCATATGATTTTAGCTGTGATATCGAAAATGGAAAAGTTTTATTTATTGATACTTTTAATCGGTGCATTGGCTACCACGTGCTTGGTGAGAATTTGAATTGATTTTGATCTCAGTATTCGTATTTCATTTGAAATTAAATTTGAAAAAACATTGAAGAATAAGAAGAAGAATTTTTTATTTTCCACAGTCGGACACAACAATTGAAGAGTCGTTTATGACTATTGTCAACGATTGCAAAGCAAAGGAAAATGCTAATGACGATGATGCTACCGTTGTTATAAACCACGAAGTGCCCAACAGTCTCACACAAAAATGTCTCTTTGCTTGCTTTTATGAAACGCTTGGAGTTGTAAGTGATTCGTCTTTGTTTTTCATGATCATGAAATGTTTTACAAAATTGTGTGGTGGTTTTCTTTCACAGATCAAAGAAAATCAAATGTCAATGGTCTCACTGAAAACGTTGGTTTTGAGCAAATTTAGCCAAGACGGAAATGCAATTACAACAATTAATGAACTCATCGATGAGTGTGGCGTAATAACTGGTGATGATCGATGCGAATTGGCACATAATATTTTGGAATGCTTAAATAATGGTGCAAGCAAGCGTGGCATTAACAAAAAACAGCTGTAAGATGACAATTCCGACTGATATGATCGGTGAACATTTTTCAAGGGTACTTTTTGATAGAACTGATTTTAGCACACTGAAATAAACGAGCATGTTTCAATGAAGAAATGAACGGAGTTTCATTTTGTAATAAGAACAATTTTTGCATTCATCTTTTGTCGGTGATTGAATTTGAATCGAATCTAGAATAAAGAATAGAATATAAAATGTTCAGAAGGGTAAACTGTTGGGGAATCTTTCGAGAACGTAAAAAATGATGCGATCATAAAAAAATCTAATCTCTGATCCCTTTCGAAAAACCGACGAATAATAATAAGTAGGAGGATGTCTTGCATTATTTAAAGTCATTTTATTTAACAATCATCATTTTCAAGTATTTAGATACGGATCAACATTTTCTCATCGGTCGTCTTACTTTCTTGAAATTATTCAGTCTCATTTTACATGGGCTTCGCATTCGATCAAAGTGGACAGCCCAATATGAAGCTTGTTATCACCATATCCACTATTTTGTATCTCATCGCATTATGTCAAGTAATGACCATTAAAATTGAATATTCGATTGAAATTTCAAATTAAAATGTTGTTATTTTAGGCAATGGACAAATCAAAAGCAGATGACATGAAAAAAGTTGCCAAAAAAGCATTTGAGATTTACAAAGAGATTGACGAATTAAAGGATGAAGAGGAAAATAAGCTACTTGAAGCATTTGAAAAAAGCCCGCTAAATCATTATATCGATTCTCAACCTGAAGTGAATCCAGTAAAAAAATTCAATTTTTTCTTTCTGAGAGAGACAAGGGAACAAATTTTAATTTAATTATGCACTTTTCAGAACGGAAGCGACAAAGACGAAGTCGAAAATTCAGAAGGCACAAAAACACTCATGAAAATTGCTTGGAAAGTGGCAAACAAGATGATGAAAAAAGCCATCAATGCCATCACTTAGATTATCGAAAAAAAAAACAGCTGTAGAATGACAATTCCGACTGATATGATCAGTGAATGCTTTTCAAGGGTACTTTTCAATAGAACTGACTTTAGCACATTGAAATAAACGAGTATGTTTTAATGAACAAACGAACGAATTTTTACTTTGTAAAGAAAAAAAAATTGCAATTTTATGTTCACTTTTCGTCAGTGATTCAATTGAATTTGAATAGAATTATAAAGAACTAGACAGTGAATATCTGATATTTTTAGTATTTTCCTATTTTTCTAGCTCGCGCTACCCAAAGCGACATTAAAGAAAGCAATAGGTATTCGGACTGGTCACTGCCGCCTTAACTATCACAATCACAAGCGACGTCTGAGAGATGATCCGGACTGTGACTTATGCGGCAGAGCACCAGAAACGGCAGCTCATATCATATGCGAATGTGAACGCCTATCCCGATTTAGAATTGAAATATTCAACAAACACGCATTTCAACCATGCGAAATGAATAAAATATTCTTGCAAAAGATTCTCGAATTTTATAACAAAACAAGTACAGCGATCCCTCGCCTAGCTCATGCTTTCTAAACTCTCTTCTCAACAGCCAAAAGAAAACACCACTGCCCCAAGGACAGCGTGACAATCGGGCCGTTCGCAAAATACCAATAGGCGTACGCGACGAATCATTCTGATTTCCCGAATTTATACAAAATCCAAATGAAAATAGTTTTTCTAGTACCGAATTCGTGTCTACCCTCTAGATTTAAAGTCATTTTATTTAACGATCATCATTTTCAAGTATTTAGATACGGATCAACATTTGAACCCGTGAGCATAAAAACGACTTATTTGACAATCGCCGAACAAAACGATACAAGAAAAAACTACCAAACAAAACACACGTTTAAAACGTAACACAGCAGGACGGTACCGTTCAAAACGAAACTCCGCTGTGCTACACATTACCGCTGTGGTACGTTTTGTTCGGTAGTTTTTTCTTGTATCGTTTTGTTCGGCGATTGTTTAATAAGTCGTTTTTATGCTCACGGGTTCATTTGTTCATCGGTCGTCCTACTTTTTTCAAACTAGTTAGTTTCATTTTGCACACGCTTCTCAATCAATCAAAGTGGACGGTCCAAGGGAATATGAAGCTTGTTATCACCATATCCATATTTTTGTATCTCATTGTATTATGTCAAGTAATAAAAATTCAATTTAAATATTCGTGTGAAATTTCAAATAAAAATCTTCTTATTTTAGGCAGTGAACATGGATGAATCAACAGAAGAGGAATTGAAAAAGTTTATCGAAAAAGGGCTTGAGATTTACAAATGGATTGAAGAAGAAGAAAAGAAGCTACATGAAGCGTTTGAAAAAAGCCAGCTAAATGATTATATTGATTCTGAACCTGAAGTGAATGCAGTAAGAAATTCAATTTATTCTTTTTGAGAGAGACAAGGGAACAATTTTAAATTCAATTATGCACTTTTCAGAACGAAAGCGACAAGGACGAAGTCAAAAATTCAGACCCCACAAAAACGCTCATGAAGATTGCCTGGAACGTTGCAAGGAAGATGATGAAAAAATCCAATAATGAGCTTAGTTAAATTCGATCGGTTTTGTTGTAAGGCTGCACTTTAAAGATTACTAGATTATTCAAGAGCAACATAAGTAAACAATAAGCAATGTTTATAAATTGAATTTTCCTAATAAATCATTAAAAGGATCATTTTTTGTTTCTATTCCATTTTTATCGTTTATTTTTCGAATTTTTTGATTGAATTGAAATTGTAAGTTTATTCAACAAAAGAAAATTCAAAAATATGCAATGTGATTAAATGATCATAATTTTTCCGTTCAACAATACTTGAGTAATGGTAGAGAATATTGATTAAATAAACAAATTAAATGATTTAGTAAATTAGTCGGTTGATAAAGGGGTGGACTTCATTCATTGCTTCAAATCACTAGATTTGATTGTTTTCATTGATTTAAATCATGATTATATGATTATGCTAATCATACAATAAATTCTTGAAAGTCTAAAAATATGAAATATTGACTGCCAATAATTTTCTCAATCGTTTACACTCTACGCCTTTCAACAGTTTTATTTTTCGCTCGCATTTGATGAAAGCAACTCATGAAAATGAAGTTGTTATTTACTGGCTGCATTTTTTTCTATTTTATCACAATATGTCACGTAAGTTGTGCTTCAATTAATATGAACAAGTTGAAGGTGAAAATTCAGAATTCAAAAGAACACTCCTTCAAATTGGTTGGAAAATTGCAAAAATGTTGATGAAAAAACTTATATCTATGTTTGCCTGAACAATGATGCCTGTAAAACTAATTTATCCATTGTTTTTTCTCTATGAATCAATGAAATGATGAAAATACGCGATAGCTGCTTCATTTAAAATCATTTGAATGTCTATAGCAAAAACCAGCAAAATAAGCTCTGATAAATTCGGTCTAAAGCGTAGTTTCATTGTGAAAAATAAAGTTTTTTTCTGTCATTTCAACATATACACAATTATTTTTTACAACTATTTCGTATGAACTAATTGTTTTTCATATGGCGATTGGTTGTGGGTAAATTCGTATTATTTCAAAACTCCAATGAAACAGTATTGAGAAACGGCTTTCAACCATTTTGTAAATCGATGAGAATCGATTTGAAAACAACACTCTAAATGACTAGGCAAGCGAACGAGTTAAATCATTTCTTTTATTTTAACCTTCAACTGCATAAGCCCGCCTTTTGGCGGGCATCATT
>NW_022595244.1:16529510-16538634 GCF_009176505.1 Sitodiplosis mosellana | reverse complement strand
ACTGCGCAATAGATTCAAATGTTTACAGACGATAAAACTAAATCCTACTTCACTTGTCTAAACAATGAATTACACGTGTGTTTGAATTAGTTTACAACCTTTTTAAATGATGAACCATTTCTACACAAATAATCTCTATCGCTAAGCAGAGGAACATTTCGAAAGGGTAAATTTCCACTTTTATGTGTTTCGTTTTTCCAAAATTGCTACGAATATTGAATTGATGCTAAAAATGCACATGCATAAATAGATAGAACTTGACAACTTTCAAAAGTTCAAACCCATCCATAGGGTCACTTATAGTTTATATTCGCCGAATAGAAATAACACAGCAAACTTAATCCCTTGCTCAGTGTAGGATTATTCCTGTTACAAAAATAAATGAAGTATGACTACGATCTCCTTAGAACAAGCTTTCAAAATATAAACAACAAATTTACCACAAGTTGTATGAATGTGTACACTTTATTGAATGTTTGTAATATGTAAAATACTGATATCGACTGGTTTTCAATAGTTTGTGGTGGAAGTGATTAACACTTTTTATGTGGGGTCGATGAGCTAGACGACGAGCTAGACGAGTGCGGGTGGTGTGTGTGGTGCGCGTGGTGTGTGTGGTGCGCGTGGTGCGCGTGGTGCGCGTGCTTCTTTGGCGACCAAGAATGAAGAGCCTTTATTCTTTTGCATTTGTAGCACTTGACCGAGTTAATATTGATGCGGTTCTTATTATTCTGCTTGGACCCTTTGATGTGACATATTCTCGTATACCTCTTGCCATCTTTGACTGCTATCCATATGTCATGATTTGTTTGCAAAGATACAACTTGCTGCATTGCAGACAAAACCGTGAATACCAATGGTGATTGATTTAAAAACAGGTTCAAATTTCCATTGCTGAGCCAGATTTTTATCTGATTCAAATTCCATGATGGATACCATGATCCTGCTTGGGCCTCAGCACTCGCGATTATTGCAATCAGCACGGCAAGGACTGGAATTAATGACTTTTTGGTTAAACGAGCCATTTTGCTTTGTCGAATATTACTGATGGGACTAGTTGAACGGTGATCAGTAACCGTATATATACGCTTTTGCCGATGATATCATGAATTCAGTGTACTGATCATATATATATATATATATATATGAACGTCATAAAAAAGGCTAAAAATTATCCATTCTTTTGATCGAGACAATTTATATCATTATCTGGTTTTATTTTTAACAAGTGAGATGTCAATACACAATATAAATTTTTCAAAAATATCTTTTGACTTTCCTTTGACTCAAACCTTACCAATGTGAAGCAATCAGTTCAAAATGAAATGAGATATAAAAATCAATGCAATTTCGAAAGTCGCCAATAAACATCTCTGAAATTTCTTGAAAAAACGTAAGATTCAAACTTGCTGCTGCGATTATCTGATTCTTTATTAAACTTTTGAAAGCCAAGTGTTTTCATGTAAAGTAGTCTATTTTTAAATAGATTCATTTTGGTTATAGATGCATCTTTAGTCGATCAACACTTTTTCTCACACAGCAAATACAACAGCAAGCACAACTACCATTTGGTTCGACGTTTTGCTATTAAGTTAGTTTAAGTAGCTTAAATGTAAGTTAAGTAACAGTAAAGTACTGAGCTTCATGTCAAATTTACTGTTAAATCTAAACCTTAATGATTTCTACAAAAATCAATAGATGGCGTTAGGGTCTTGCATTTGCCTTTTGCTTTTTATCCGAAGACGATGAGTGAGATGAATGCGAGTGAGAGTGTGAAGAGGAATCGGGATGTTTATCATAGTGGTGGTGTGGTGGTGGTGATGCTTAAGTTTCTTACATTTGTAACACTTGACCCAACTAATTTTCATGTAGTCGGGATACTCATACTTGCTCACTTGGAAGATTATCCATATGTCATATATATATATATATGTACTCTGACGCACATTTTGATAGAATGCTGCTAAAACGGTGATTTGTAATGGGAATAGAAGATTCAAGAAGCCGTTCAAATTGCCAATGAGGAGCCAGCTTTGTATTTGGGCCAAATTCGTTGTTTTTGTCTATGCTTGGACTTTGCCACTAAATGAAATCGCTATCGGCATGGCCAGCACCAAAACTGACGAGTTTTTTGTTGATCGAGCCATTTCCATTTATTGAATGAAACAGATGTGATCACTTCTTCAATTGATATTAATATCAATGACAATTGTCATATCCTTTCACCTTATGCTATGTACAATTTTATCAACTTAAAAATAATCTTTTTCTTTCGTAAAAGAATGCTAAAATTCAACTGAAGTCAATAAGAAATATATATTTCTTTATATTTAGCCATATGACGTCGAGAAAGTAACAACATTTCAAAAATATCCTTTGACATTACGTTGACTTTTCTTCAACTTGTACCTTGCTTGTGTGTAGCAATCAATTTTGAATGCTTTTATTCACGGGTAAAAATAACTGGCATTTAACATGCAGCTTGGAATATATTTAAATTGAAAAATTGATGAAATTTCAAAATGAAAATAAATTTTGCGAAAAATTGCACGATTGTTCGTCTTTCAATTTATTGAAAATGGATTTAAGTGGTTTTTTTATCTTCACTTTGGTCATTGGTCTCGATTCATTCAGTTTTCATAGCTTGTCATCCAAAACATGTTGATTCAAATAAATGTCGATTTTAATGATATAATATGCAGTATGTACTATAGAACATCTATTTGTTTTTTTTTTCTTTTGCAAGCTCGCAAGTAATTTAAAATTCGAGGGTTATATATATTTAGAAAGCGAAAATGGCTTGAGACGCGTTGAAACAATTGCTCAATTCAAGTGTCCTTCAAACTGAATCATAATCCATTCAACAATAACCGGTAATAACTGGTATCGAAGATATGGTGCATCCAAATGAACCAACAATATTTATGAAGAATCTGGATTGCGATGCAGTTGAAATTTTTTTTTGACTTTCCATTAACATTCACCCAAGTTGAAGAAGCTCTCAAAATAATATAACCTTTACGAAATGATTTATTGTTGAAAGTATAAAAATACAATTGAATGCCGTTTCGAATGGATCATCACTTCTCCTTTATTCGTCTTTGGATTTTTTGAATAATTATAACCAATGTAAGAGTCTATAAAATGACTTTCATTTAAAAAGAATCTCGTGTAATGGATTAAGATTTTACGCAAACAGATTTTGTAGCTGCAACAAAGAAAAAGTCTTTTGAAATTCGATGCAATCTCTTATGTATATCTAAATAAAAAAAGAAACAATATCCTGAAAGCGTTTAAGTTTCTAAAATGAAAACATCATGTATGTTGCGAGTAATATGAAGATATCTTCTTTATTGAATGTTTGTATATGTTTTTGGATACACTAATTTTGAAATTCAAAAGAAACTTCAGTGGTTAAAAATCTGTATCATCTTTAGCAGTTTAACACTTTTTATCTGTAGGCGACGATGTGTGCGATGAGTGTTTATGCGGGTGGTTCGAATGTGGCGAGTGATGTTATTTAGGTCTTATGCATTTGAAGCACCTGACCCAAGTAATTCGAATGTAGTTATTCATAATGTGTTTATGACCTTTGATTTGACATATCTTTGACCACCTTTTCTTGACTTGAACTACTATATATATGTCAAAATATGTAATCGTGCCTACTGTATGCGTGAATGCTGCCACAACGGTGAATTGCAATGGTGATTGATGTAAGTAGTCGTTGTTCAAATTTCCATTGATGAGCCAGATTTTTATTTGGGCCAAATTCATCGCTGGTGACCATTGAGCCTCGGCACTCAAGGTAAATGCTATGAGCATGGCCAAAATGAGAGCTGATGTGTTTTTGGTTAAACGAGCCATTTGGATTGAGTGAATCAATCACGTGTGATTATTTCTTCAACTGATACCGCCAGATCCTTTTCCTATTGTATATATATACGATTTTTGGGAATGAAAAAAAATTCTCCTTTCACAAAAGAATACTGACGTATTCGTTTATAAATATAAATTCATATTTGCAATTACAGTTTATTTCTAGATATTTCATTTCGCTAATCGAAGTCAATGCTGCGGTCAATGTCGAATATATTCATTTTTACATGCAGCAGCTGGATGTCGACACAGAATTTTTATCCAGAAATATGCTTCGAATCACTTTTGGATCTAAGTTCGCTGGTGTAGTGTAATCAACTCTGAATAAAATCGCCTGAAATCTTGGAAATAATGAAAATCAAAACGTTCTATTCTTATAGAGCAAAGAGAAATAAGTAACTGAGTCATTGAACGTTAAGACAGTTGTTGCTTAGTTCAAGTATTCTTCGATTCGTGATGAATTAGGATCCGATTGAACAGTTCAATTATAAGCTGTATCCGTCGATGAACCAATATTCTCTTCTCCTATATGGAGCTGCAATAAAGCCTAAAAATATGTTTGACTTTCCAAAAATGGAAAAATTCCTACATTTATATCACCTTTAAGAAATAATTTACAAGAATAAATAAAATTTCATTTCAAAAGAATGCGTTCTCATTTCTCCTTTATTCGTTTTTCAATTTCACGAAAATTGATCCAAACGTTTTCGTCGTCGATACATTGGCAATGTTTTTCGATGATTTCTAAATATCTCTTTCGTTCTAAACAAATGATATACAAGCGTTTTGCCTTATATTTGACGGTTGCCAATTCGTTCATTCTTGTCCTTAGTTTTTTCAAACTATTTGTAAAAACACGAGGATAAGAGCTGATGTCGTCTTCGGTGAAATGAGTTTCGTTTAGTAGAAAATCCAATTGTTGTCGAATCTAAAATGAGATGGACCATGAGTTTATGATTGAAACAATTGCTTACAAATATTTTATACCTTTGTCATGTTGCATTTTGCAAGCGCCGGACAACTTTTCAATGCACTAATTTTGGTCTTTTCATCCCAATTCAGTCGTTTACCTATATAGTCTATGGCATTGCCACAGCCATTGAGAAGCTCTCTTTGTTTTTCTTGCCGTTCAATCATTCTGCATATGGAAAAAAATAGACTTTGTGACACACAGTGGGCGAACATAATTTCTAAGCATGAATTTGAAATATTTAACATACGTATTCAATTGTGCCTCTGGGCATGTGAGCATCCACGATGAAATTGGTTCCGTTGATCTCGACTTCAGTTCCATCAAAAGATTTTCCATTTTATTCAAGTTCATTCGAAATGTCAATGGCGAATTTAAAATGCTATTGAGTTCCACTCCACACGCAAGGAGCATATCCAACTTTTGATTGAGCATTTTTGGAGATCGAAAGAAAATACTAGGACTCTTAGCGAAATGGGATGCAACGACCGATGGTGGAACCTGGAATCGGTAATCATTCATTTTGAGTGCAAAATATCAAACACTTCGGATCAAAGCGCAATCAACTAACCTTCAGTCGTTCACTGAAATAATAAATAGGATTCTCGCTAGATTCGTACAACTCTTGCTCCTCTAGAACCGCTTTGAATTTGTCCAGCTCCGTTTTATCGACACAAATCAAGGGTAAAAAGTCGTCAATATGCCTTGGATCCATTCGATCGAGAATGCGAAGCTTCTGCTGTAGTTGCTCTGTGGAGTAAAAATATTTGAAAACCTTTATGGTTTTAACAGAATGGAAAATAACAGATATTCAAAGGGAAAAAACCTGAAGACATGGCCAGCACAGCCGAATTGCTCGTAATAGTTTCCAATGAAACGCCTTGCGATCGCAAGAACTCAATGTTTCGCTTAGCGCTGTCTATCTGATCGAAATGATTGATCTGATTGTAATAAATACGAGCGGCATCTTCACTGTCACACTCAAGCATTTCGCTTAGTTGATTCTCGATTCGAATTTTTCGTTCACCCTTTGCTTCGATATTCTCTTTTGAGTGGTTTGTCGTTTTTGTTTGCATTCGATTTAAATACATTTCAAAGACGTCATCGGCACATTTAAAAAACCACAATTTCACATCCTTTGTATTCAGTGACATTAAACGTTCTAAGCGTGATACATAAACGTGCTCAGATCGATCGAGGGCATACAATGTCTTTAGAATGCTTAGCGGTTTTATATTGTAGTCCAGTAGAATTTGCATTTTTCTATCGATAACATCAAATGGAGCTATGAGCGAATACTCGTTTTTCACACAATACTTGGCCACGATATTCGGTTCAATCTGTAACGAATACGTTGGATTATTAGTGTTCCATTCAATAGTTAGTATGTTTGTTTACGTACTTTTAACTTGTGACTGAAGTAATAAATTCGATTTCCTCCTGGTATCAAATGACTCTCCGCAACCATTGAATCACACGCTTGCTTAAGACGATCTTCTTTCATCTCCAATAACGGTACGAGGTCGTTGAACGTATACCCACTCAAGGACAGCATATTCAAAATATCCAATTTGTTCTGCAGAACATCTGTAATCAACGGTTGATTAGCAAATCATATCAAGAGTAGGAGTTGATTTAAAACATCAACTAACCTTCGGTCATCACGAGCAAAAATGGATTTTCAATTATTGTTTCGGATGAAATGCCATTCTTCATTAGAATTTCAATATTATTTCCTACCGTGTTCATCATATCTATCGAACGAATAGTCGGAAACTGATCATAAATACTATACGCTTTACTTTCCGTGCACGTTAACAGCTGACGAAGTGATTTCAGCACAAACCGCATATTCGGTTCAAATGCAAACGATTTCTTTGCACGAACATTTTGTATGGCAACTAAATCAACCCATGATTTGTTTGAATGAGAAAAACGCACTTGAATCTCACGTATAAAGGCCGATTTGGATATATTTAACATTTTCTAATTTCTTATACAATCTTCTCAACGCGAGAGATTTGTTTACCTTGTTTTAACCATACGTGACATCTGTCAATGTCACAACTAGCGTGAATGTAGCTGCAAATGGAGTGAAAGCATTTCGCGTTAATTCGAAAATTAGCGAATCCGTTTATTTTTACATAATGAATTCGATTTTCCAAACAAATGAAACAAAAAATGATGATTTCGGTCACTGAGAATATGTTGCGTGCTCAATGGTTCTCATGTACAGAAAGTATTCTACCTGTATTTCGGTCAAAGGGTCAAACGATGTCAATCTCATTAAAAACGATGACAATAACAAGGCCAATGTAGCGTAACTGCGTCCAAATGTTCAATGACAATATATTGACTTTGTGTTTTTTTCTCTGTGTGTACTGTCAGTGAAGCATGAAGCCAACGGATTTCACAGCACTTGCCCATTTTAAAAACGACGACAAAAAATTATCACTACCAGAAATGAATTAAATTTTAGTTTGAAACTTGTTCTGTATGTATCAAGTTCATTATACAAAGGTCGTATTGCTAGAATTCCTATTAAATGGAATCAAGACTCAGAACTAATGTGAATGAAACGATCATAGACAAGATGTTGATTTCCGAATCTATGCAAGAGATCAAAACAATGTATGTATGCAGTTGGATTATATTTTTGGAGGGCAATACGCAATCGCTAATGGCTACAATACAAAACATACGCAAAGATGTACTACGATTTGTCACCGTAGAAATAATACAATAATGAATTGGCATAATCAAAAGGAAATAGAAAAGATGTGCGCTTTGATATTTTTATTATGTGAATTGAACAAAAGAAGAAAAACAAAACGTCTAACGATTTTATTATTTTTGTCGTCGGTTCATCCGCTTTGAAGAAAAAAAAAGGTGGCATTTGACCGTTTTTCCCTTCTATATAAATGTGCACGAGGAGTGGTCTCGATCAGTTAGATTCGAATAGTTGGCAAGTAAAGAACTCAAAGAATTTGTTGAACATGAAACTGTTTTTAGTGGCAATCTGTTTATTTGGCGTAGTTGCGTATAGCAGTGCACAGATATTTGGTCGTGGTGAGCCGCGAGGTGCATACGGACATGGCCAGGTATTGAAAAGTGTTTTAACACTCTTCATTTAAACTTTAAAAGGTGTAAATATAGAAAAAGTATGGTGGAACATGATGATTTGTTCATTTTCAGCCTCCGCAGCCAAATGCAGACCAGCAGAGAAGGGCGCAAGAAATGTTTGGAAGATGTCAACGCCAAGAGCTAACCACTGATGCCGATATGACTGAATTTTCGCAACAAAGGAAACCAACTACCAAAACGGGCAAATGCTTACACGCGTGCCTTATGGAATCAAGTGGATTGGTAATACCTTGGGAGATAACATTTCATATTGGTGTTTTACTAGACTTTTTTTTCTCCATTTCAAGCTCGTCAACGGTAAATTGTCTGTAGAGAAATCAGTTCATTTTATGAGCCAAATGGCACCGGGAAACAATGAACTCGTTCGAATTGTCAAAGAAATTTCTGAAGAATGTGCACCGTTGATGGACTCAGATCGGTAAGAAATCATATTCAAATGTTACGTTCTTCAAATTTCTTTCTCAATTGATGATTGGTGATTTGTTTTCTCTTGCAGTTGCGAGCTGGCATTCAAAATTATGGAATGTACCGAAGAAGGTATCCAAAAGCGACAAGATGAAATGAGAAAATTCATGCCACGACGACCACCACAACAACAATAAATCAGAATTTCTCCTCATTGATTATCCAGGATATATGGCCGGTTCACAATAAAAAAAATGTTTTTTTAAGAACAAAACTTGGGTTTTTATCAAGGTTTATTTTTTTTAAAAAAAGTACATCAATCAATGATCCACACATAATACATACATACACATACATAAACGTGTGTTCAGAAAAACTTTTTATAAATCTTTTGGATTTAAACCCAATTTCTTTGCGCCGTCATACACACACTTCATTATTTGATAGGCAAGTTCGCATCTAGGATGAATTAAGAGTAAAACGTAGCATAAAACTGAATACGTGCTGAAATAATGAATTCATTCAAAAATTCAAATAAATATACCGTTCAAGTTTGCAGTCGGGTATCTTACATCCAGTTAAAATTTGTTCTAATTTTTTCTGCTTATTTCCATCGAAATCTTGGCCATACGTGGACAATTTAACATATTGATCACGAAAGAAACGTCGATTGTTTATCTAAAATTTCAATAAAACATAATAAAATGCACTTGATTCCGTTTTTTT
>NW_022595244.1:16420854-16529500 GCF_009176505.1 Sitodiplosis mosellana | reverse complement strand
TTTTCTTTTACTTACTCATCAGGTGTACCAGGAGCCTTGCATTTTCCGCAAATATCCTTAATTGCAGCGATTGTTGTTGCATTGGCACCCTTTGCTTCAGCTAATTGCGCCATGACATCACAGTCAGCTTCAAGATTGGCACCATTTTTTTTAGCCTATTGCGAAATGTAGAATGAATTTAGTTTTTAGTCTTTTTTATTTAAACTTAAGACAGAATTACCAGTTTGAATTGTTTCATAACGCAAGAGGCTGTGCATTTTGCAGTTTTAGTTTCTGGCATCTTTCCAGAGCACAAATTATTTCCGTCCTCTTCGGTTGCACCGTTGGATTTTCTGAAAGAGTTCATTTTTTACAAGATTATTGGAAGGTTCATTCATTTATTCGCTCACACAATCAAAACTCTTCAATTTCAATTTACCTGCAATCCTCACTAATCGCCATGCACATTTCCTTCTGCTCCTTGGTTGGTTCTGCCCCATCCTGAGAAAAAAAAATGATTCATTTAGACAATGTGTAGATTATGTTAATAACTAAATCGATTAAATAAGAGGGGAAATTACGTACTGTGACCAGTGCGATCACAAAAACGGCAAAGATCAACCCCAACAATTTAATTGAATTCATTTTCAGCGGATTCACAAGTATATTCCACAAGTGCCTTCGATAGTTTTTAGAGACTGTTCTATTTGACAACCAATTCACTTTTGGAACATTCGAACAATGTCAACCTCATTATATAGCAAAGTTTGAGCTTGATTAGCGTGAGATAAATTATTGGAAAAAAAATCAATATGTGGACAGACAGGAATATTGACGTGCAGCAATCGATTGAAAAATAGATCTTGACAGAAAAACAATTGATGATTGCTTTATTGGTTTCAGATTAGCCAATGTTCATGCCAAAATGTAAAATTATTTATGGAAATCAGGCGACGCCTTTTACTTGTTCATTGGTTTCCGTCATAGCTGTAGATCATTCGAATTTTTTTCACGACAGTGTCATCTAGATAAATCCAATTAGGA
Organism: Sitodiplosis mosellana; assembly: GCF_009176505.1. Lineage (NCBI taxonomy): Eukaryota > Metazoa > Arthropoda > Insecta > Diptera > Cecidomyiidae > Sitodiplosis > Sitodiplosis mosellana. Next base: position 16,528,477 of record NW_022595244.1, on the reverse strand, counting down.
AAACCAGGGTCGCTTTCTTCGTATACAAATACATGGGAAAGATTTGACGTAAGACGCCGAGACGCCTCTACGCGTAGAATGCTCGAAGCTGTCATCGTACACATATTGAACACGAACATTGTTGTTTACACAATCGCACTCACACAAATGAACGCATCGATAGTGCCCGCTCAATTAATATGTACGATGACTGTTTTGAATGTCCCTCGCCTAGAGTGCTGCGTGTCGTTTTTCTTCGTTTATTAAGCGATCTTGGGAAAACAATAGTCCAATTTTTCAGTAGGATGATTTATTTGATCCGTATCGGGACGTATACATTTTATTCATGAAAAATATCTCTTTCACTATTCTCATTTATTCTAAACAAAAAAAAAATGAACACAGATTTGGTCTATTGCTGTTTGATGTGATTCTAATACAAGATTGCTTCAATAACTCATTTTCATGCATGGTTTATTGGATCAACATATTTTTGGTCATTCAATTCCTTGCTATTTATGGAAATATCAACAGAAAATCACTTCAAACCAAGCATTTTTTATTGAAACTACTCAACAGCTATTGAATGAAAATGTTGCTACTATTTAAACTACGATTGATTGACAATTTCTTCATAAAATGGGCGAGCATTAAATTTAACATTGAGACGTGAACACAATAAGAAAACGCCCGATAATTTACGATGGATCGAATAGATTTCTTCTGGTGGTGGGCATAAACGATGAGCAATCATCGTTGGAACTAATTCAGCAATGCGTTTCGTTGTGCTTTGTCTACCAAAATCGAATTCTCCATCGTATCGAAATAATTCACCCAAAATCATGGTGGCATTTACATGGGCGTCTTTCATTTGTTTTGTTTCGTATCCGGTTAAAAATTTCATTTTTTGTGACAATTTCAGCACTTGTTCATAATCATCGGCAACGGCAGCACGAATGGTCTCCTTGTAATCGTTGATAAAATCGTCCGTGTAGAATCGTGTTGATCCAAAATCGATTAGCGTCAATCGCTTTGAATTTACATCGTACAGGAAGTTTGACCAATTTGGATCGGTTTGCATGCATCTAAATTCAAACAATTCTCGCAAACACAATTTCAGCACGGATGTTGCAATGATTTTTCGATGCTCTTCACTGAAAGAAAAAAAAGAAAGTCAAAAACCAATTTAAAATTAGGTTTGAATTATGATGATATTAGACTTGCCTCAGGTCAAAGCATTTGTCCAAAGGAACGCCAGGCACGAGTTCGGTTGTGAGCACACTCTTGGTCGTCACATTTCGAATGACTTTTGGTACTCGATACTCCTTATAAGGTGCGGCCATTTCACGATATTTTTCGGTGTAATTTGCCTCACGTAAATAATCCACTTCCCAAATGAGTTCACGTTTCGCCACTTTTACAACGTTATCAATGAATATGCCAGCTGGGAAGACATCCCACACCTTGAGCATTCCCACCAAGTTGTCAATGTCACTTTCAATGCTTTTTGCAACACCCGGGTATTGAATTTTTATCGCCACTTCCATGCCATCGGGCAAAATACCACGATGCACTTGACCTATGCTGGCCGCGGCAAACGGTTTGTCTTCGAATGACTTGAAGTTTAAGCGCCAATCGCTGCCGAATTCGCTTTTCAGTGCTTTTTCCACTTGCCAATCAGGCATATAGTCAGCTGCCTGCCTCACGCGATCGAATGCTTTTACTAAATGTGGCGAAACTATTGTCGAATCTTGTATGCTAAGAATTTGGCCGAGTTTCAAAGCTGCACCACGAACACGGCACAGAGTATCCACTATCCGTTCTGCATTTTTCGAACTAAATAACGCCGATTTCATATCTTTTGCACCTCCCAAGCCTAGCGCGCCTTTGGCCAATTCATTCACGGTGCCCAAACCTAAGCCTGCGAACAACGTTCCGAATGATGCCATTCGACCAAATCGCGTCGATGGAACTTTACGTTGTTTTGCTACTGCACTCAATGCTGGTAACTCAATCGATTGTGTTTGAGGCTGACTCTCTACAGGCGTTTGTGCGACACTTTCTACAATTGGTTCCGTTTTTGGTTTCACATCGACGGTTTGAGCTGTGCTTGGTTTGTGTTCGGATATGAATTGCATCCATTCCTTAACATATTTCTCATCGTTCAACATTTGCTTTGGATTCACCGTTGAGCTCGGTTTGGCACCAAAATCGATTGGTTCGTTTTTCTCACTCTCAGTTTCTGCCAAATCTTGTTGATCCTTTTCATCGTACTGATTCGATAGATACTGTTCCAATTCCTTCAAAGTGATTGCCGATATGTCCAAATGGCTAGCACTTGTGACAGTATCCACCACTTCCTTTGGCTTATTCGATATTTCGCTGATTTTTTGCAATGTTGTCGACTGTGACACACCAAAACGATACAAACTTTCAGCTACAACACTCGATCTCTCCACTGTTTCCTTTAGTACATTCGTAACATTTTCGAATTCTTTGTTTGGATTCCGGGTGATTCTGTCGGTGAACTGCTTTGCTTGTACACAATTACTCGATATGACATCACGTACACTTGAATTCGCCCACAGATGCCGCAAATACTCTTCGTTCGTTTGTGCCGATGCCTTGGCAATCAGCTGCAATCCCTTCAACAATGCCAGTGTATCTTTTGTCCTTGACATTTTTCGCTGCGATAAAAATTGCGATTCAAAAATCGTTGATTACATCATTCAAAACTAAAATCATTCAAAGTGGTCAATGTAGTTTTACCTTTCAATTAAATTCACCGTAGTTTTTATAACACCAACAAACTTCCGCCGCAGTATTTTGTCACTAAAATTTGTTTGTAAACCACAATCGCTTTAATTATTAAACTAAGCGTCTTAGTAAAAACAATAGAAATTTTTCGATGTCTTAACGATTGTTATAATAAGATTGAGGTTATGACTCACATGATGCGACTGACAGTTGAACAGCTGTTAAAATATTGCGATTTATTCGATGTTTTTGCTGCAGATGCGATGTTTTTTTGAACATTCAATTAATTCAGTTGTAGTTGAATGAATTTCATTCATCGAATGTTCATTTGGTGATAGTAAACGATTTCATAATTTGTTTGAACTTAAAAACGTGACAATTTTGCACGAAATTTTGTGAATAAATGGCAACGTGATTATAATGTGGAGCAATGCTGTAATCAAACATTATTTTGTCCATTATTAGCGGCAAGTGAACTTTACAAATATGAATATGACCTTAAAGCGGAATACATGATACATGTGAATGTGTGAAGAAAGTGTTATCGCGCAAATTTACCGCGGTGTCGTAAATTGTTTAATTAATGAATGCGCCCGCTGCGAATGATGGCATTTTATATGATAATCTAATTTTAGCTAATGAATTTATGTAACGATAATAATTATGGCTCGATTTTTACTTTTGTTCAATCTAGAATCGACAATTTGAAAGAAAAAATGAAAATCATACGGATAATAATCAATAATAATTTCGTTGTTGGTCAATTTCGCCGAATATTTTTCACACCAGCGAGTGGCCACAGAGTGTTATGCAATATTTACATTTGAACTACATTTCTCATACAAAACATCAATTTCTTCAAATCCGCAAAGGGATTTTCCGCATCGATTACGCGGTATTTGATTTGCAACGGATATGTGCACTTGAGCGCATCCAAAGAGTTTAATTGAATTCACATTGATTTAAAGAAGAAGAAAAAAAAACCTGTATTGTTCATATAATCTCACGAATATGCCACGATTAGCTTACCATACCAATCACCAACAATGTGCCTGTAGTTTGTGTTTTGTTTATGATTTTTATTACTTTTTATTGATCAACTGCCGCTATCGATAATGAATTACTCTCTATTACAACGCGTTTCCCATTGCAAACATTTTCACAGAGCCATTTCTTATTTTTCTTCTTCTTCTTCTTCTGCTCTCGTATATTCATCTCGAAAACGTTCAATTAAAAACATTAAAATACACTTCCTTACATAAATTTATGGATCCGATTAAATCTGCGGTGTGTGTGTGTGTTTATTTTTTTCTCGTTTCACCTGAACTTGGTCGGTTTAGAGTTACACTTTCGATTTGATGGAATCGGTTGCAGTGGTTTCAGCAGTGGTTGTGGCGGCTAGCTTTAGAAAATCATTTCATTGAACAAAGATTCGCGGAAAAAACGTTTTTTTTCGTTATTTGTTTATATCTCCTCTTTCTACGACTGAGACTCACATGAACGCCGCTCAAACCATTGCGCCGCGTTGGAACGCCAACAACAAACAAATTGAATAATCGCTATGTTGTTTTGTCCATTTGTTTTTCTGCACTGCGGGCGATGGCATTGTGTCACAGCATTAACGTCACCATAACAAATGCCATCGATTCGAATCACTTTCCTCGCCGAACTATTCTCATTTTCACTCCAGTTAAATTCCGCCTCGATTTTTATAACAAAATTTATTCGAAAGACGATTGATTTTTACGATTTCTATTCAAATCAAGAGATTTTTTTTTTGCAAAACGATTATGTTGTTCTTAAATGAATGGCCATTATTTGACATGACAAAATTCAGGTTACTCCACATGAAGTTACGGTCTCATAGCCACTATAAATAAGAGTATAATCAAATCAGAATCGCAAATTGCTATGATATAATACAGCGAATTGACAGACAAACAGTATATATATTTACAAATTGAAAATTTGCTGTCAATTTACTGGTTCGGCAATACTAAATATTTGTCTTCCAAATGCTACCAGTTTACGTATAGATTGTTCAGTTTGTGAAATTTATTTTTTTGAATAATTTTTTATTCAGTCAAATTTTGCTAACGATTTTCTTCCCGTCATTACATGAGTTCAGTCAGTAACTTTAAATTCGGTTGAAATGCAAAAAAAATGCTCAAGAATAGCACACATTTTTTTTGTACAAGCATTTATTGTGTGCCGATACAACCGGTTCTCGTTGTGTTTGACTATATTTTTTGTTCAATGTTTACGAGGGATTCATGATCTATTGTCTTATCGCGAAGGCTCAAAACCGTTGAACAAAAGTACATCGTACATTTTAAATAATGACAATTAATTTTACTTTTGTTTTTCGTCTAATTTTGACATGGCTGAACATCTGATTGTTGTGATAGAACCAAGAAGCACATAAATTAGAGGTTACAATAAAAATGAGCACTTTGAGTTTGTCTGACCCAAAGTCAAGTGCAAGTACTAGATGGAAAATGTTCATAGTAGATGTACACACGTGCATGATACATTCTCGTAATTACGTATTAAATGAAATCAACACTTATTATTACTCAATAGTGATTGCCAATTCGAAAACCAATAAAAGATTTACGTTTTTCCATCGCCAGACGGTGAAAAAAAAACACAATAAATATAGTCTTTTCCATGGGATGACAGTCGTTGCTCTGAAACAAATTTCTCAATCGAATGATTGATGGTGTACGTGATAATGAATCGTTTCTTTCTGTTTCTTTCTAAATGCGATCGAATTAAAAATTAACAATGAAAACGAGCATTTATTTTTGGTATGAAAAGAGAATAAGTAGAAAAAAAAACAAATCTGCTTGCATGGAATGAACACACACACACGATTCCACGCGAACAAACAGTAGCTGTAGTAAAACGGCTAAAAGAGTTATGCATACATCGAAACCGTGACGTCAGTTTGAGTTTTTTCTTTTTCCATTTTGTTGTTTCGGTGTAAAACAATAAAATCGCAGCATACAGATTCAGAAAATGAGTGAACGAAAGAAGCAGAAAAAGCAAAAGAAAAAGCAAATCGTGGTAATTTGGTAAAAGGCCCATTCGATATCTTGCTAAAACTATAAAAGCCCTGTATTTTTGGTAGTCTAACATCATATCCATTTTATCAGCGAACAAGTTAACATCGTGGCGTAATAATTTTTCGACTCATTTTTTTTAAATTCACTTTAAAACGGTTTCGTGTGTAATTTCTTTCTTATGAACTTGTGATTTGAACTGTTTAACAATGAAATTAATGGTGAGAATATTTCCAGTGTTTATTTTTCTGTTTGTTTTCTTCGTTGTTGTTTTTTGTGGTTGCATTTTGAATAGTGGGAGTTGTTGCAGTGCTTTTAATGTGTTTTAATTAATGTTTTCTAGATCGTTGTTTTGTTGGCAGTGAATTTGATGGTGTCTGCCGATGTGACGAGTGATGATAAAGTTGCAAAGGGAAAACGAGAGGCTCCGATGGCTGAACCATCGACAGATTATTTACCACCACGCTTGGAAGCGCCTTATGCAACATTTCAGCCAATAACTGTGGGCACTAGTGCCGCTCCTCAACCTTCATATTTTCAACAAACTACATTCAATCAGCAACCATCGTTCAATGACCAATCATCGTTTAATCAACGACCATCGTTTAATCAACAATCATCGTTTGATCAACCTCCGGCCGGATCGCCAGCACCCGCTCCAGCCTACGAATACAGTCGTTTTGCGGGCGTTATTCCTTTGCAAGGTGTCGACAATAACGAACTTGGCAACGGAATAAATCAAGAATCATACAATGCTAATCCTGGCCCACCATATTACAATAATATTTATGGTGTGAGTGGTGCTTATACCGAGGGAAATAATTACGGTGGAGCCAGTTCATATGGCAGTTTCATTAAATACGGCGAAGGTAATCAGGTCAGAACCAACTACGGATCATACAATGGATTGGGTCAGAGTTTGAATGTATACGGAGGAAATCAATTCGGAAATAATGATGGAAACTTTGACCAATATTCAACCATTAAAAATAGTCAATTTGGCAACTCAGGTGCCAATTTCGATCAAAATTCATTCGTTGGAAATCAAGCAAATAGATATCCATCATCGGCATCGCTACGATCAAATCAACCACCATCTTATGCTGCGGGTGTTAAAGGTTTGAGTCATTATTCGCAGCCAGTATCCAATCTAAATACTCAACCGTTGAAAAACAGTCGACCAGTCGCTTTGCAACCGGCTCATTTGCAACGCAAACCAAATTCATTTTTACAAGAGCCAAAAAATCCGAACTTTCGTCCATCATTCTTTTTGGGATCGCAGGTGTTGACCTCAACACCTGAATACAGTCAACCAACCTTGAACTCACTTGGTACAACCAATCAATATATTCCACCAACGCAACCAATTCCCGAGCATCTTATTGCACAGCCCATTTCCGAACAATATGGCCAACCGATTGTTGGACAATACGTGCAAGCCGTGCCGGCGCAATATACAGCGCCTCAATCTTTGGGCGAATTGCCACTAACACAAAGAGAGTATTTGCCTCCATCGTCACCAAATTTTGTGAATAGTTATCAAGCATCTGGACAATCGGGTTACGGATTGCCTGAAACAATTATCTACACAAAGTCATCGCTGTATGGAGAACGGTACGGTCAAGCACCATAAACTACTGCATTTGGTCATAGATAAAGAAATGATATTGTTTGTCGCCATTTAAATCACTTTGAGCATGAATCTTATTTATTGTATTGTTTTAACGTATAAATTAAGTCTCTGAAATTATGAGCGAAAAATAAATGTACAAAAATCAATGTGAATTTCAGATGCCGTGAGGCATGGTTTATTTAACTGATAGGATTATACACACAAAGTAAGTATATGTTGTGAAATGCATCAATCAATTCAAGCAGCTGTACATCAAGAAAATGTTGATTAATTCGATGCTGTTGAGTTTACGGCATTCTTTGCACATATTCTATGCTTTCTTTCTGTCATGGAATTTCCATTCAACGCACAAACGGCAGCGGTGGCGGCGGTGGTGTTCCAATACCCGTGAGAGATGAAAATACTTTTAATTGAGCAACAGATAAGTTGTCTAAGGCTGATGAGATACACAAGGCGCATGTCATCAACTGTTATTTTTTTTTCCATTTACCTACAATTAAAAATTCATCTGGTGCACAACGACGCGATTTACCACAAAATCAAAAACCACATCGACGGTATGCAATGTTTATAGTATAATTTTTTTCGTTTGCATCGATTAGACATTGTTAATCACATCGAAATGATAATTTGTAATCATGCGATGCAACGTGCATTTATTATCGAATCGCTCACGATTGGTAGATGACATCGTTAACATTTTCTAATTGAATTCATCAGTGAAATTTCAATGTGATAAATATTGACAGGCCACAAAAGCCACAACTATATTCGCTGTAATGACAGCATTTGCGGTGTGTGTGTGTGTGTGCGCGTAACCAAAGGGGCTTAAATTGACTTGTTTACAACTTCCATTTATTTTCATTTTTTTCTTCTTCTCTCAAAGGTAAAGCATCATAAGGCTCTAGCCTGATGATTTCAGGCAATTATGTGAAGCAACCAAATTTGCAACCGAATAAACTTTAACTGACCTTAGTATTGAACTTGCTCGTTCACCGAATGCAATGATAATTGACGCTTTGTTTCTTTTTTGTTTCATTATACCTCTATGTCAATAGTCTAATTTTGCATCGCAAAACAACAATTCGCTTAATTGGACACCATTTCGAATGCCTCCTCTTTCTTGCGAGCGCAACACATTTTTTTGTTTGTTGCATCGATTCTCAGTTTAATTATAATGCACTGCTTTTGACGCTCATGCCTCTATTCACACTATTTTTCTTTTGCTATTCGAATTGTTGGAATAAAAATGAAAAAACAAAAAAAAAATGAAATTGTTGCCTTCTTTAAAATTTCAAACTGACTTTTACTCTGCCACACTAATCTTTTGAGTTAAAATACACCAAAACGAATTGAAATAATTGTAAGTTAATATGCGAATGATAAAAAATCTTGGAATTGGCCGAAATTAAATAATTTGCATCAAATGTGGAAGAAAGCGACGAACGGATAGAATGGAAAAAAGAATGTGATTAGACTTTCTCTTAATTGGTCATTTTCAATGGACGTTATTTGCGTATATCGTTTCAATTTCGTATCTTTTTTTCTGCATTTTCTTTGTCTTCTTCTAAAGCTCACTTTATGCTATGCTTCATTTTGTTCGAATGACTTTATTTCCGACCTGTGTCTTTCACCAGAGCTCTCGGACCTGAACACAGATTCATTTGATTTGAATAGATGCAATCAGTGTGCGATAGATCGGTTCACAATGTGCACAGGCACACATATATGCATTTTTAACAATGGTAAAATTCCCATTCGAATGCAATATATTATTTTCAGGCAAAGAGAGATCGACAACAAGAAGCGAATAATAAATTTAATTTCCGATACTTCATCATTGCATTTCAGTTCATCATTTTGTGCAATCAATTGTTTATATTGTGCGCAGAATATAAGAGCTAGTGCGATTCAGCGCACGTGTTACGGCATATTCACTCAATACGAAAACCGAACGAGAGATTACAGAACGGCCAAACGGTAGAAGAGAAACGAAAGCGATCGATTGCATGCCTGAAAATATATCAATTGCGATCATGATCATGAACACGAATTGAGTTCCACATTGGCGCGAATGCAAGCTCGAGTGAAGAAAAAAAAAATAAGAAAAAACAGCAACAACAGCAGCAACAGAAACAACAACAACGAAGCAAACCAGCACGATAGCCAAGCGAAACAAGTTCAAATCGAAAGTGAAATTAAACGAACGAATTGTGTACGTTGCGCGCGATGTGATCGCTGACAATTGCCGAGCTAGTTAAATTCAATTTTAAATTTGTAAATTATACGAAAACGAATAGTTTATGGCAAAATAAAGACAAACACACAAAAATGAATATAAATAGATCGGCGTTTCGGTTCAGCGTTGCATTTATTGTTCGATATAGGATTTCGTGAGAAAATATAGACAATTGCGGAACAACGAAATTCAATAACTTTGAACATTTGCTGTGTGTATGTTTGACAAGTGAACTGTGGCAAAATCGCAAATAATGGCACAGCAATCAAAAGATTCGTTGCCCAATGTTGGGCGCATTTTGTGACGTAACAACAATGATCGGTTCATTGACACTGAACCTTTTGACACGACACCGGGTGTATATAGATAAAAAGCTGTATCAACCGACTGCTAAAACTGTAGATCTCTCTGGTTTTGCTTTCCGTTTGTTCACATTGCACGCAGAAGAAAATAGGAATAATAATAATAAAAACACGAAAATTATATAAACGATCGAATGGAGGAGCATTTCAACTCGGCTCACGTAATTAATGCGTTGTGTGTACACCGACTACATATCCAACGGATTCGGCAGTCATTTATTACGTATACGTGTGCCTGGTTTGTTGCACCATGGATAAATCATAATGAAAAAAAAACACACAATTTAATAAAACAACTTTTGCGTTCGATACGTATTTTCACACACGATTTGCCGAGAGTGAACATTCTATCGAAAAAGGACTGCATTAACTCTTGTTTTCCCATTGTTACAATTTTTTTTTTCACTTCGTGTTGCCAATTCCCGTCGCCAATGTTTGCCTCAATCAACTTGCCAGCCTTAAAGTGCGTACAGCGTACACACATTTACGTCGATACTTCCATTTGCATTGTAATAACGGTTTTCGTTTGAGCTGTCTTAAATCAGCAACACATGAGTACAATCATTGAAATGGCAATAAGATTGTACACTCACACGACAACCGAGTGATACCAGATGAGAAAATACCATAAATAACAATGATCTTGCTATCGCTACATCCGAAACCAGTTTCAATTGGCTTTCGTTTTCAATAAGAAATGCGTGCGTTCATTAAACGCTGCAATCATTTCATTGGCTGGCTGACTGCAGTAGCTGCTGCTGCTGCTGACTGGAATGGAAATGGTGCATCGATTGTACTGCCATTGCGTGTGCAAAACAAATAAGTGCAAATTTCTTCTCTTCCACTACTTTGGTTTGTAGTTTGTACATCTTACGATATTTGATACCATTTGCCATTTTTGGACACGAACAACCACTTGCATTCACCTATTGAAATGATGTTGATCAGGCAATTGACACTTCGAGTGCATGCCAAAACGGTGTAAACAATGACATTTACAAAGAGTTCAACCAGAATTACTAATTAGAGTTCAGAGATTGAGATGGAGATTTCTTTATGGTAAGCTTGCCTTCATACGTTGGCCGAATGTATGGTAATTTTTGCTTTGCATTATGCGAAAAATGCAAATCAGGACGAAAAACGGAAGAGCATGAAACATTCTTGCGCTTCGAGATTATTTTTCATGTGTGCTCAACATAAAATGCATAACGGGTTCTATTTTTATCCAAAAGACACGATGGAACATTTACGGTTGCGCGCTTGCGATGCCCACTAAGTGTGACTCAACGTATTAATTGCTCGCGTAATTCATCAAGACGTAGCATCTTCATGAATGAAATTTACGATTGACATTGACATTACGAATGCCGTAACAGAAAATAATATTTATTCGAACCAGGCACATTGCAATCGTTCATTGATCTTGTGCAGTTGTTGTCTGTTAGACAATTCCAAAACCGATTGAAAACTTGTTCTACGGTATGACAGACCTGCGCACAAAGCTGCAAATAATATGACCAAAACTGTAAAGTTTTCCAGTTTCATTTGGTTGGATTTGAAGTGTAAAACTTAGGAAAAACACAAAATACGGCCAATTCATTGAACCGTTTCCATACATGAGGGAAAACGCCACAATCGATCAGTCTCATCAAATGTATGCAAGTGTGAGTGCGTTTAGTCACCAATTATACTGGCAACTTTAGCGCCAATGGACAGCTTGTTGTCGAACGTTGTTTTTTTTTATTTTCTTTCAAATAGCCAAATAGCGAAGAAAACCATTTTTTCTTCATCAAACCAAACAAGAAAAGATAGTCACACACTGGCTAATCGAGTTTCATTAAATCATATACGATTTACCACCACTTTTTTTCGATCGGATTTGTATTGCTCAACGAATTTGTCTGATGATTGCACCACCACTTCGATCACAACCACCACCACCATAAGACGTCGAAGATTGTGCGATTGAAATGTGCCCGCAGCATACCATCGAGTACGAGTGAAAGAAACAAAACAAATAGATGCAGTGAAATCAAACGTCGTCGATGGCAATTTTTCTGATATCACAGCCGACGACGACGACGACGACGACGACGACGCTTGCAAATAGAAAATGATTGTAGTTCAAGTTCATGGTGGAAGCAATGGTAGCGGTGCATTCATTTTTTTCTGGTGTAGCGTGAGCATATATAAAAGACTTGGTTGCACAACTGCAGCGAGCATTTGATATCTAAACGTAAAAGCGTTCAATAAAACTCACTCATCACTACCAGACTGAATCGGATTTTACCATCGGATTTTCTTTCATTTTCCATTATTTTTTCGCGTTGCTGCTCGTTTCTGTTGCATTTTTGGTGTGGAACCTAATATTATTGTTGTTTGAAGTGCGCGCAAATTTTCTAAATTACTGTTGATTGGATTGTGTTGATGTGAAAAATTTTTAAGTGAAGTTCAGATCAAAGTTAAGAAGCTGAAATTGAAATGAAGAAATTGGTAAATTTTTTCATATTTATGTGATTAAAAATTGTGAGATCATGAAAAAAAAATGTGATACTTTCTATTCCATAGCAAAAATTGAAGAATAAAAATGAAGTAAAAATACAGTTTAAAAAATAACTTGAGATTTTGAAATTTTTGCGTGAACTAATTTCAATTTGTTTTTCTTCTGAGAGTGGTGATACAAATCTTTTCATTCGTTTTCAATTTATATTTAGTTGACGTTGTGCTTTTTGAATTTGGTGTCGTTGGCGCTTTGCACGAATAATGTGCAGACGGACGAAACGCGTAAAACATCCGTTCGTTCGGCATCGGCAGCGGTTGGAACGAATGCCCACCTGAATTCGTTGCAATCTAGTCAGGACAGTGGTGGCAAACAGCAGCAATCATCGCAAGTGCAAAGTGGAACAGGTCAAACGACATTCACAAGAGTTCAAACTCCCGAATTTACATCGATCACTCAACCACACAATGTTTACACGCAGCCAACAGCACCAACGGGTGGATACTTCATTTCAGTTAATCCACAAAATGTTCCTTCGGCTGCTCTCGGTGCAGGTTAGTCACTCCAGTATTTTTTTCTTTTAGAAACTAATTCGATGGCTTTATCCAACCTTTTTGATTTACAGAAGAAAAAAAAAATGAATTTAAACAATTGATCGATCCGGTTGAAACCTAGATCTATTGAATTTTTGAAGAGAAAAATCATCTCTTTTCAGGTCCAACGCCAGTAATCATGCAGTATTTGCCACACAACGCTCAACAAGGTCCAATTCAATATCTTCAGCTCATACCGACGCGTCCGTTGATCGTTCCAATCAGCCCATATATATCGGGATATCCGTCAGGGAATCCCTACTCAACACCAGTGAGTGGTCCAACAGCTCAAGCAACGTCGAATTCACCGTATGCTTTGCCACATCATTCATACGCACCATCAACCAGCAGCTACGCCAATAGCTATTCACCATCAGCAAGCACCTATGGTAACAGCTATTCACCATCTCTGTCCAGCCCAATTGGCAACAACTATTCACCATCTCTGTCCAGCCCAATTGGCAACAGCTATTCACCACCTCTATCCAGCCCAATTGGCAGCTACTCAACGAATTATTTAACGTATTTCCGACCAAATAACGGCATGCAAATGGTCAACGGTCCTGAGCTGAGCCTAAATACGAACGAATACATTCCACTTACAAATGACAATACGTACAAAATGCGAAGAGTTTGAAACCACACGCAGACGTTTCATGCATTTAGAGACTTATTTGCAAGGTTCTTGCCAGCAATTTGATTCTTAAGTTAGGCATTTATTTGTTATTAATTTTGTTGTCATATTGTGAAACACTTTACGATCAAAGGCGATGACCTTAACTCAGATCAGATAGTAAAAACCATTTGTTCACATTAATTTAAGAATAAAGCGAATAAAAACCGACCAATGGCTCAATTAGTAAATTGTCTTGCACCGACATCAATTTTGATTGTTATGTCACATTGATTGTTGAATTGATTGCCCAAATACAGAAGAAAAACACACTCACTCAGCAATTGCACCTATGAGAGCGTCACACTCACTCAATCAATTAGTTAACACTCGAGACAAAGTTAGGCATTTAAATAAAAAAAACATCTGAAAGTTTTCTACATTCGTGTTTCATTTCAAAAATTAAGTCATTTCTTCGGCCATGACATCAACATGTGTTCATGTGATTTTCGGCTAGAAAATTTGATCTTTGGTTCCAATCTCGAAATCAGGAAGTGTTTATTCAATGAATTCCCCACATTTGAACATTTACTCGCTTTCCTTGTTTGCAATATTGAAAATAAGTGCAAAAACACATCGCAATAGGTGTTTGATGTAATCGTCAGTTCCTTTATTTGTTTTTTTTTTGTATAAATATTGGTATGCAACAGAAAGAAGCTCTATAATAACTAATTTCAAAATGTTTGGTCAATACAAAGAAGAGTGAATGTCAATTATTTGGTTGAAATAAATATTGATTAGCTCTGGTAAATATCAAAATAAGCAAAGAAAAGTTTAATGCACGTCCTCCATCGCAGACAGAGTTAAGCCAAACGCTTAATCAAATTTACTATAAAAAATTGAATCAACACGATCCATATTCTTCCATCCATTTTTGAAATTTTGCAATATCGCCCACCGATACGGATTTCCGTGTACGGAGCATTGCATCGTGGAAATCTTGTTCGGTCACTGGTAAATCGACTTCTTCCCGTCGAATTTGCTTAATTTCAGCTGGTGATCGACCCGTTATCTTTCGTCGCATCGACATCATTGCCGCATCGCTACATTGAGCATAAAGTTTTCGAATCAGAATTGAAAATCACTTTGTACTTAAGCCAATCAACTTACCGACACACATTTGTTATATCCGAACCCGTGAAACCATTCAATTGATCTGATATGGCTTTGGTATCCAAATTTAATGATAAATTCACACCCTTCAGACAAAGACTTAACAAGGCAGTTCGCGTTTCCTCTGAAAAAAAAAGGATAAATTTTTATAGTTTTTTTTTTCTCTTGTTAATTCAAAATTGATCTGATATGGCTTTGATAATAATTCATTAATATAATCAATTCAATTTGTACCATTTGGAAGTCCAATGAAAATGCGCTTTTCAAAACGTCTGCGAAACGCTTCATCGATATCCCATGGATGATTGGTTGCCGCTAACACCATGATAATTTTATCATCACCCAATGACTCATTCAAGCCATCCATTTGAATTAAAAGTTCGGCTTTAAAACGGCGACTCGCTTCGTGTTCTGTGTCAGTGCCTCGATTTGCACACAATGAATCGATTTCATCGATGAAAATTGTGCTCGGCGCATGGAAACGAGCCATTTCAAAGAGTAGCCGCACCAATTTTTCACTTTCACCACGATATTTTGATGTAAGCGTGCTCGATGACACGTTGAAAAATGTGGTTCCGCATTCAGTTGCTACCGCTTTAGCCAACATCGTTTTGCCAGTGCCTGGAATAATTTTCAACATAAAAAACATTTATACAATAATAAATAATAATAAAAAATCAAATAAATCAAATGAAGTTTGAAAATGGAATCCGAAGTCGAATGGAAAGTTCATTGATTTTGGTTTTACCTGGTGGACCGACCATCAAAATTCCCTTCCATGGTCGCCGAATGCCTTTGAAAAATTCGGGCATGATAACTGGTAGAACAACTGCTTCTTGTAAAATGGCCTTAGCTTCATTCAAACCAGCCACATGGTTCCACTGAATGCTTGGGTTGCGTTGCAAAATATCCTTTTCCAAACTGTCCACCAAATGTGACTCATATCCGCTTGAATTAAACACTTTGATTTTCTCGCGAGTTCTCAACCCTTTAGGTGAGCTGTTCGTTGAGTTCTCTTCGATTGATGTTGCCTCTGGATCGTCTTCATTTTCTTCGGACGATGATTTCTTCGGTTTTTCTTTGAGTTTCATTTTGCGCGCTCGAACCCGTTCAATGGATCGACTCTTTCGTAATGTTGGTGATATTTTGCTGCTGCGACCGCGTTTATCTAACGTATATGCAATTGAGGCGGACCCATTTGAATTGTAGCTATTATTGTGATTGTTATTGATCGACGGCAATGTCGGCTGAAGTTCCGGATCGCGTCGTCGAAGAGAACTTATCCAACGGTTATCAGCTTGATTGTTTCCATTTGTCGTATGTGTTGCGCTTTGTTGTGGATACCGTGGCGTTGGTGGAACTTCTGAAGCAAAAAAAAAACAACGCATTTAGTTTACACAAAACCACGGCGAAGAAAAAAATAACAAAACATAATTTTTCCACAAGCACATATATTTAGTAGGAAGAAGTAAAGCAAAATGTTAATTAAAAACTGATAAAAATCCAAACACAAAATAATGACTAGGGTACCAGTGAATGTTAAATAAGCCGTACGGTTTCACTTTCGCTTTTCTTTCGATTGGCTAACTTAGTCGGAACAATAAATATAAATAAACATAATGATGAAACGAAATGGTCTCTTTCTAGACCACGCATACATTAACGACATCAATGGAAAGAAGGCAAAGTATTAAATGCAAACACGTTAATAATGATTGAACGTTAGAAGTGCTGTGTTGGCCGCGACACGCAGAAAATTCAAAGGAAACCCTATATGAAATGACTTGGATTAGTTTGCATAACGAAGTTTGGTTTGTGAATTGAACGAATAGAACTCGCCACCACCATGGTAAAAATCCAGGTGACATTTTTTTTCGGTTTCTATCATTATGGCCTGGGCTGGGGAGAGTGATTAAAAACTTGAGATTTCAAAAGGAATTTTCATACAATTTCCGAACCTCACGTGCTAATTAACATGCAGTGCGAGAATGAGATTTATGCCATGCAGCCAACACGTTGCTGTTTGAGTCGATAGAGTATTGACCCGAGCCGAGCAGGGTAAATTATTCAGAAAAAACGTTTGCAAAGCGAAGGATAAAAGCCTTCGTGATTTTGGTTTATACGGTTTTTCTTACATAACCATAAAACATATACACGGTATTCGCACAACCAAAAGAAGAACACACACAAGTTTTTGCCATTTGATCGAGTAAATCTATGCCGTCCACTAATGCATATCGCACATAGCAATAACGTATGTAAAGCAGCGAAGAAAACCATTGCGTGGCATATGATTTGTGGCGAAAATCGTTTCCGTTCTCATTTCGCCTTAGTTTGAATTCTTAATAATATAATTTCTTTAAAGTTTTGCCATGCTTCATTTCAATTTGTGATTATTTTTTTTTTACTGTAACGCTAAAATGAAATTGACCATAATTTCGACTACATAATGCATGTTTGTTTTCTTAATGGATCCCCATTTCTTGTTCATCAAATTTTATTAGTGTTTTGTGATAAGATTCGACATTAAGTACAAAAAATGTTGTGAGAATTTAAAAAATTGGAGCATTATTTACCTTGCATGGGTACTTTAGATTTTGGAGATTGTCGAAGGCCTCCGTTCATCCCAAGCGCTGATGCAACGGTTGCATTGTTATTGTTGTTGTTCATATTTGAAGCAGCTGTTGCGATATTGGCCGTTGACTTGGCGAGCAGTTTTGATGCATTCATGCCGTTGTTGGTGCGGGTCGGCCGATGAGTTGTCGTTATTTTGGTGAATGTGTACGGCGGAAACTCATTCAAAATTAATGAATCCATCATTCGGGCCATATGTTGAAAGCTCGTCGCATTTTGTACATTGCTGCCATAGATCATCCACCCCGAAAAAGAAAGAAATCAAGCAGAGAAAAAAGGGAACATATTAAATTGCATAAAAATAACAAAGCAACGGGAAAAAAAAGTTGATTCATTAAATATTTGAGAAATCAATTCATCGAGTGTTTTCTTGCCCCAAATTCTGTATTCCTTTTTCTAACGATGAATTGGAAAATTTAAGTATATTTGTTCCGTACGCACATCAATGTGGCTTTCATTTTTTGTCCATTTTAATCAAGTCCTCATTACAATGCGTGCTATCGTTTGGATATAATACACACAATATTCGATCGAGTCGCCTCCACCTGCGTCATTTTGGAGGTGCAAAGACCGACACAGTTTTCGGTAGCCTAAGCTGTGCAAAGGACCGAACATGATGGAAAACTACTTGGAAAAACGACGACGACGACGACGACAAAAAAGAGAAATGCCACCGTGGAATTTAGGTTAAATGCCACATGAAGAAAATCAACCCAATCCAATGGAATAACAAATGTAATTCGTCTCGCTGTTGGATTCAAGCGCTGAACGATCAACACGAAATTGTCCGAAATTCGCCTGGTTTGATATTTGCCAAAGGAAATTTCTGATAAAACTCTATTATTATTGCCTCATTCTCTATACGACTCACGCTATTAACAAAAAGAAGAAAAACAAAAGAAAAATAAAGAAAAACAGACTGAAAAGGTGTCATAAATTCAATGCTGTAAACATGCACAAGTTAACAGCGATATCATGATTCGTTGATATGCTCCTTTGTTTTTGAATTTGGACATGAATTAGACTATTTTCCCATTTTCCACCATAATTCTGTCTCGTCCACATTTATGTTGTAAATTTCGAAATGAAATATATAACTGCGAATATAATTTCGATTGCTTGATTGGGGTATATGGTTTATAAGAAGTTTTGGCACAATTTCAAATGCCACTGTGGTAATAATTCATAATAATTGTAGAATGTCAAAAGAGAAAAAAAAATATAGCTGACAGATTGACTTGGTAAAAATGTATAATTCAATGTATTCTCAACAAGAACTGGCCGGTGAATTGAATGGAAAATTTTCTTTCTTCCGCATTCAAAGCAATCGGAATTGTTTGAGCGGTCAATAAACTTCGGACAATAAAGATGATCGATATGGAAATAAACGCAACCAATACACATGACTCATTCGGCGTACATATAAATGAGTGCGTGCGATTTCTATTTGATTTCCCATCACAGTTTGTATTGTGAGGGTGTTTAAAAAAAGAAACACGAGGCAGTTGAGTGGAAATCGGTTGGTCAACTACAACTCTACTTCAGGTTCCGTTTACGCAATTAGAATGCACGACAAAAAAAAATTGTATCGATTTTTTATTTGGTTAGTATTTTATTCATTATTCTAACATAGGACATTGCACCCCATGGAGACCGTGGCCGTGCGCTTCGACTGAATTGTCGTATCCACTTTACACAACATTCCATTCATCGACGACTCTTTGCTTTACACTTAAAATTCGATTCAACTATCCCGATAAAAGTGTGTTAGACAACGTACATGTCCACAATTAGAATGGAGCAGCAATGGAGTTGAATGAACCCAAACAAACGATTGAGTCGAGTCGTCCGAAGAGTTTCGCATAGTTTTTAAATGTTGTCGGAATAGTTGAAAAACTAACTTAAGCCATTTTTCTTTGGCTCTAACAATCTAAGTCCTCCATATGAAAAATGTTTCTGTTTTTAATGTAAAAAAAAAAACAAACCATTGGTTAAGATTCCAGAGTGAATGGTATGGTGTATGTCGAAATGATTGTACCACTGGCACTGACACTTCATATTCAACTTGAACGTTGTTATTTGTGCTGGCCGCCGAGCTAATGTTCGATACATTTTCGACTCCACCGTCTGGTATTCCCGTTGGGACTCGAGCCGTTTGCTGCAACGATGGATTCGATGTTGAAAAATTGCGCAACATTTTGTAATGCGGTGTTGGAATCTCAGATATCAAATCGAAATGTTCAATCATTTTTTCATTGCACACACACACAAAAAAATCACCAATAATGAGCTATGCTTCGGGAACTTTTTTTTCGTTCGCTAGTTTTCCAAACAAAAACACCCCTCGCAAAACTCTAATCACTAATCTATATTGGTCTACTGATTTTCGGTGTATATAGATATTAAGTTTATATCCTCCAAAAAGGCACACACCGAAAAAAAACAACACACGATTGCCACGATGGCTGTAGTTCAACTAATCGAAATTGACCGATGGCGTAGGGTAAAGCCATTTTTCCATAGCGTCGCCTTGTAGCAAAAGGAAACCGTGTAGCAACAATCAAAATGTAATGCCAAAACGCGTTTTGTGGTTGGCTCGTGCGTGTGTGTATTTGTTATTGTGTGCACGGACTTTAACATTGGCCATTGCGTCCATACGAATTATTTCGGTTTCATTCTTTTCAATGTAAGAATCGCTATAATTGTTCTTGTTACTATTTTGTTTGTGGCCGCTCTGTTCAGCTGTTACCCTGACTAACAGACCGATGGCTATAGATATGCATTGCAAGCAGACGAATGGTGGTGGTGGTGGTGGTGGAGATGGGGAAATTATAATTTACTACCACCGAATAATTAAATGTCATTTTTCTAATGCAAATTACACATTTTTTTTTCTTCGAAAAAATGCTCCAAATTGATTTGAATGAACACATATTTTTGTATTGATTGATGGAATGACTCGGAACATTTTCGATCCATTTTCAATCTGTTAGTGCACTCAATTTCTCACTATGAAATAAGAAAAAAAAATACATTCAATCGACAAGTTGCTCATTTACCTTTCAATAATTGGCAAAAATGACGTGGTTGAATCCAAAGTTCGGATGGTTTTATTGCCGCGAACGATAATTTTCTCACGAGTTACACGTCGAATGGTTTCATCTCCAGTGATGTTGCTGCTATTAATTCCACTACGCAATTTTGTGCCAAACATTTTCATCTCAAGAGAAAAAAAAAACACCAAATTGTTAGTCTATTTTGTTTATTGTTCACGTTTGTCTTTTTTTTTTCAATTTTCACTTCTTTCTATCGACAGAATATGGTTTTTATCTCAATAATTGTGTGAATTTGCAAATGATGCATGTTGTTCAGCTCACAATTCAAAGATGAACTGTCAAAATTGCCATCTATTCGTACTACATAGAGTTGGTCGATACTTATTATCAAATCATGTGTGCGCTATATCCGAAGGCCTGTCTACTGTTTCACTGTGTTTGTGTACGTATTGTCATTGATGCTGTGCTGTACCATCGTATGATCTGAATGCACAAACATGCGCACTTATACCAAAATTCCAACAAACACTGTGTCAACTGTGCGAATATGAACGGTATGGTTTTGCGTCAGAGAACAATAACACCTTACACGGTTCGCAAGTCAAATAATTTGAACTTTTTTAATTCCAGAGCACGTTTTTGCCTTGCAATTTCTTGCAAGTAGGCTTAAAATTGAATTCTTCCTTCATTCTTCGTCTGCATTCGTTCACGGCAAAATCCAGACTGAATGAAAACACGACGCGGGCACTTGTAGTATTTCGCAGAGAATAGAATCACAATTTTTTTTTGTGTTCGTTATTTCGAAATGTACATCCAGCGCATGGAACACAAGTGAATATAAAGTATAATTACGGACGTTTAAGAATCCCGTAACAGTTTCGCTTTTTTTCCGCATACGGGAATAAATCAAGGGTGGCAACAGTGAGCCGCCTTAAGAAATGGAGAATATTTATTGACCGGAAGAATGCAGCCAGACGGGCACAATAAAAGGATTCGATGCGGCGTTTTACTGTTTGTTGTACTCAAACAATAAACACGCTGATGTTTGGTTTTGGGCGGAATCGGCGTCGTGTAATTTAAATTTTATCAATGCAATTTTATGCAACGACGCTACGAAGCCTGTCGAAAAATTATAATGAGTTTTGATATGGTATTGAGCTAGTGAAATGGGCAAAATGAATGAGCCGTGCAGGTTGTTGAAAGTGCGTGCGAATCAAATCACGGTCTACTTCTAAATAAACACAATGTTGTGCTACGAATTGTTATCATTATCAAACGTTTGTTTATGTCGACGACGCAACCATTTACCTAATAATTGCAATTTATTGGACTACAACTAGAACAAACAGAGAAAATAGCAATCATATCCGATGGATTAGTCAAAGTTTGACACAATTGAAGTAGAAATAAATGAAAGCAGCACACAAAAAACTATGGCTATCGCTTTAAGGGACAATATTTTATGTTACTCGACCATGTCTCGCTTTATTTATGACACACAAAACACTTTTCTTCCGTCCGTCAGAATTCTTGCACATTCGCTTTTCGTGTTGTTTTCTTCAGCCACGTTGCGTGGCTGGTATTTTGCAGGAAAAATGCACGTAGGGAATGGATTTGTTGTGGCCACGCTTGTTATGAAGAAAATATCACAAGAAGTGTGATGACGAATTGAAGAAAAAGAAAAATGAACTACACTAGCTACTAGCAGCATTATACGAAACAAACTTGGAATTTCAATGAGGCAAAATGGATTGCAGCGGTTGCGAGTTCATTGTCACCTATTATGCAAATATAAACGGCTACTATGGCTAAGTGGCAACAAAAAAAACATGCTTCAGACTTTTTGCTATACTACGAAATGATGCCATGGTGAAATGAAACCAAATGCATTTTTACATGAAACGGAATGAAAAGTCCTAAATAGCAACATTTTCCACCAGGCAGGCTATCGAACGTCAAGGCCATGATTTCGGTTAGACTAAGACGTTAATGTTTTCTACTGCATTTTCAATTGCAATCAGTTTGGTGACTCTTTCGCTCGCCACAATTTATGTAGGTGAATATGTTTCGCTACTGCTGCTGCTGACTGCCAACGGCGTGACTTATTATGCACTCGTTTCCTTATGGAATTTGTTTTTGTTGACTAACTTGTTGGCAATAGCTTTGGCGGTTTCTCAAACAGAGTTTGATCGATGGACTAACTCAAATTCCAGTATCCACACGCAGAATTTATGTGCTTCACCTTCATCGAATCAATCAACACAGTTTTTTTTTTCAAATTTTTTTCAAATCGATGAACTTTATTTTATTTTTCTTTACTGTTTCAGTGTCGCATTTTACAGGCAAACTGCCAAAATGCGTATCAAAACTTAAATGTTAAGCGATCTTTCATCATACAATCTCTTTAAAAAACAACATGTCGAGTCAAACGATTAGATGAATGACTCCCCATTCCATGCTGACATCACTGGGCCAACAATTCAATTTAAAATCATAACAAAGAAAAATGTGTGAACAAAAAAAAAACGTGAGCAAAAAAATAAAACAGTAATTTAAATCAAATCGATGTTTTTTGTGTTGATTTAGTGAGCCCGCAACTTGAGACGATTGATTATTCTGTAATACTCCTCTTCGTGGGCCTACAAAAAAAACGAAAAGAAATCTTTTGAAGCAACTGTATTTGAACACGATCATTAGTGTCTTACCTCGTATTCCTCCTTCAATTGACAGATGCGTTCTTCAGTTGACGGTATGGTTGCAGCTGTGGTGGTCACGTCAACACCTCGTTTTTCCATTTTCTTCAAGTCTTCTTTCTGCTTGTGATGCGGCACATTCAATCGCTTCTTTACGCATAAACGGTACGCCGTGTATTCATCTGGATCATTTACATTGGTTGCTTTCAATCGCAGAATTTCATACACAATACGGCATTGTTTTGGGTTGATTTTGTATTTTTGCTTTGCTGCCTCAATCATTTCTTTGGAGAAGCCTTCCTTTAGTTTTTCCGGCGCAAACTCTGGCAAAGCGTAGCACAATTTGGCATCAACAAAGTTGCGAACGCGACGAAAATCATCCGACGGGTCTTCAACCGTGATATCGACCACCTTATCATCGCGATTGAATTTGTTGTAAATGGTTTCAATGATTTGTGCCCCGATGCCCATGCCTGTGAAAACAAATGCAGAAGAAATCTCTCAAAGTAACTGGTTTTAATCCAGTAATGATTGGTAAATTCGTATCTTACTTTGGAACGGTGGCAAAACCAACATTTGACTGATACGCGGCCGAATGTTCTGCGGATAGGCATAGTATGTATAAACAGTGGAGTATCCAACGGTGGCGTATTGAGTGTTACCGTTGCTCGTCGATGTGTACTTTTCATAACTGGGAATTGATGGATTTTTTCCGTTAATTCACACAAGCCAATCTCTGTTATTATTATCGAGGAAAATAAACACAAATGAATACTCACGCAACGAAAAACATCCACTGGTCATCAGTGGTATCAATGTACGATGCGGCATCGACAAACCATAGTAAAAATGTTTGTAGCCGTGCATGATAGGCTAGAAAACCGGGTGTTTTAACGCTACACTCGTAGATTTCGAATGTGCGACGTGTATTGTTGTCCTGTTCAATGTCCCAGCTAAAGATTTTCTCGCCAAACGGTACGAATGATTCTTCTTTATCCAATTTTTTGAGGAATTCATCGATATTTGTGTAATAGCAGCCGGTGGTCAAGAGTTTTGAAATATCTCCAGTCACATCATCACTCTTGAGACCATCACTTTGAATATCTTCAATGCGCGACGTATACTTCAAGCCCATGTATATATTCAATGGGCCAGCCGTATAAAAGAGACGAATTTTCAGGTCTTTGTAACCAAAAATGCATTCATTTTCACCGAAAATCTGATGGGCAAACTCCGGATGGAACGAAGTTGCTGTGTTATCGTCGATTTCACTGCGATTACGAACTGAAACGAATCATTGTGTGATTTAGAAAGAGTCCGGCAAACAAAAGAACACCCATGTCAATGGCACCACCAATTACTTACTCAGTTTGAATTCAACGCAATCGAGGGCATTGCCCAGATATTGTTTCATTTCAAGTTGATTTATGAACGACATTGCTGCAACAAAAAAAATTACACAATCAATAACACTCGATTTGCTGCCAATGCAACTGTATTCCGACTCAAATTTCGGCACAATTTCTATGGATCATACAAAAAGGCGCCAAAACAATGACTTTCTCTATAACCTAACTCTTATTGCAGACATTTCATCACATTTTCAACAATTTTCCAAAAAATTGGCATATTATAACTAGTGGTTTCACTTTAATGGATATTTATTGACAACTTACCGCCACCAAATTTTCAATCGACTCAATTTGTATCAACTAATTTATGGAATAAAAATGTAGCGTCCTTAAAACGCAAAACAATTGTTTGTGATATATTTGGTTGTGTCAAAAACAAAATCCAAGTATTATGTGCTTTCATTAGGTTATTCACCATCAAGTCGGTGCTGATCCGTCGTCGTCGTCGTCGTGTGTATGCATGTGTTTGTGTGTATTCGTTGATTCATTGTGTAAACATCAACTCACCATACCTTGCTGTCTTTGTTATTGTGATTATTTTTAGGTATCATTTTCAACATTGTCAAGTTGGCAATTGCAGCATAGTTGATGTTTGAATCTAGAATGTGCGAATCTTTTCCTGTATCCTTGAAAAAGAAAGTCTTCGGCATTAATGCGAAATTATTTCTCTTATTTGAATGAAAAATCAATTTTTTTCTCATAATCATCAGTTTATTCGTTTAAAATAAAAACATCCATTTTGTAAGCGAATGGCTGTTGAATCGTTTCTCTCTTTTCTTTTGTAATATAATTTTTTGTGGAGTTTAAAAATCCATACTTTTTCCTTTTAAAATCAATATCTTTTCATTCTCTTATTCTTAATAAAACATAAATCGCACCAATAAATGGCCACAGATGCTTTAGACCATGGTGAAGTCCAAAGTTCATATAAATTCATTTCTCTGATTTCATAATCTTCGCATCAATGTATGCGTTTGATAGACTAAAACTAAAAAATAAAAATTGTACGTTGGATATATATTCGTTTTAGTGATCCAGTTCCAAATGTGCAGATGACGAGAGGTTTTGTGCATTGCGAAAACCCATAGCTGTGGTGATGAATGTCAAGTTTTATTTGTGACATTACAACGAAACGATAACCAAACTGGTTTTTTTTCAATCTCCAATAACTTGAAATAACAAAAGTGGGGGATTTCGTAACGGTTTCAATCAAAAAAAATATTTTATCGCTTATTGGAATTCTCTTAAATGACTGATGATTCACGTCTTTGATGAATGGCGCCTAATTTGTTGGCGATAAAGTCGTTGGATTTCCAGAAAATTTCTTCGTCTTTTTTAACTGGCGTCTCTGGTAGGGTGAGTGCTCTTGTGGCTTGTGGCAAACCCATTTTATCGGCTGCTTCGAAGCAAGCTCGCGCTGCATCACGATTCTTCTTAAGACCGCCCCATCCGTGCACATAGAAGACACCTAAATTGTACATGGCCTTCTTATGACCAAGACTTGCCGCTGCACGATAGCATTCCATGGCATTTTTTGTACTCTTCTCCACACCGACACCCAACTCGTAACAAACCCCCAGATTGAAGGTGGCTTCTTTATGGCGATGAGTTGTTGCCAATTTGAGATGAGATACTGCAACTTCTGGTTCATTGGCCCGGAAATTTTGCATGCCCAATCTGAATTCAATGCTTCCCAGTGTTGCGATTAAATCTTCAACTGCGATGCTGACATCAGATTTCTGTTGAAACATAAACAACCGATTAAAAAACCAGTCTTTGAAAACGAACGTTGCTTTACTCACGTGATCCGCCGCTGTCTGTGTGGCCGATGTCAGTGTATTATTGGTGACAAGCTGATTTTGATTGACATGGTCATTTGAAACGGGTACCAATTCCATAAGCGCCCGAAACCGATGAATCCTATTAGCGTCATACCAATGATGTTCATCGTTTGATGGCACAAAACTTCTCTGATAAATCGATTGCTTTTCGAGCATCTGTCGAAGTGTTCGTTCGTTCAAAAGTTGTTCCATGTGATGCCATCGCTTGAGGTTCTGACGGCGTCGCGAATAGAAGCAGATCATCTGGCCAAAGTATAAACTGGCCAAAAAGCCTGCCGTCTGAAATACCAATTTGTTCTTAGCATAAATATTTTGAAATGTGAACGAAATGACGAAGAAAACTATGGCCATCAATTCACTTACCCATTGCAATAAATTGAGTTCCATCCAGCCATTGAAGGCCTCTTGTTGTTTTTGTTTTTGCTTTTGGTAACATTTCTGTATTATGTACGGTGCATCGATGTCAAATGGATTCTTTTTCGCTTTATTTTGTGATCTATCCGGATCAAAACAATTCCAACTGTTCAAAATTCGCCCATCTCGACTGATTTCATACCGTTTCAGCGTCTCCTCCTTCTTTCCAACATCTTGTTGCCCCGTATTTGTGTTGCAGGTACTAAATGTACTGCGCAAATTCTTTATGTGTGAACATGTCTGTTCGGCACTATCTTTTAGACGTTGGCCAACATATTTCCACATAATTCTATGTGCACCACAATTTATCAAATTAAAAAAAACAAATTAAAGATCCGATTGACACACACAAAAAAAATCGGTCGAAAACAGGAAAGTTTTCGTCTTTGTTTTTAAGCAAAACACGTTCCGTCAAAAAAAGAATGTATGAATCGAAATAAATATGTCGGTCGATTGACGTTTTATGAGCATCCTCCTCGCCCTCCAGTGGTGAATTCAACATGGAGAATTTAGAGTGGTGAAAGCTTAGACACACTGACACTTTCACATTCTCAACATAACCACAGCACAACACTGACAGTTTGGAGTTTGCATTGAATTTATTTTGGCATCAAACAATTTTCAACTTACGTGACAACATTTTTCATCTTTTTTCTCAGTTTGAAACTAGTAATATGTTTCAATAAATTTCATTTCAAGTTGTTTTAGTGAATAAAAAGTAAATTCATTTCATAAAAACATGGGATTCCACTGGCAAGACGATTCCGGTAAGGAAATTCGGCAAAAGCACCATAGCATGCATTGAATCAATATTAATTCATCATTTCGATGGTTTTCTTAGGCTCTGGATCAGATTCAGAATCTCATGGTAGCAGAAGTAGAAGCGCAACACCAGCTCATTCGGGCGATGAGGCTGCTCCTGGTGGCGTTAATAATCGATCACCGTAAGTGCTGATTCTTTGCCCAAAACAATATTATTATACCATTTTGAGGTTATGTTATTATAATTTCATTCTAAACATTTTTCACTGTTCTACACAGCTCAAGGTCCCGTTCAAATTCACCGGCATCACGTACAAGCCATTCTCGCAGCCCTAGTCGTTCGCGCAGTGGCTCACGAAGCCGAACACCGTCGAAAAGTCGATCACCATCGCCGAATGGCTCACACAAATCACGTAGCCGTAGTCGAAGCGGTAGCGGTAGCCACAGCCGAACACCCTCCCAACAATCGCAGCAATCAAATCGATCGGGTTCACGTCATTCGAACCAATCGAAAAGTGGCTCACCACATTCGAACCGATCGAAAAGTGGCTCACCACATTCAAACCGGTCGAAAAGTGGCTCACCACATTCGAACCGATCGAAAAGTGGCTCACCACATCCAAACCGGTCGAAAAGTGGTTCACCACATTCAAACCGATCAAAAAGCGCTTCACAGAAATCTGGCACTCGCAGTCGCAGCGCTTCAGCCGAATCAGACATTGGTGGTGAGAAGCGGAAGCGGCAAGTGTTAAGCGATTCTGGCAGTGAAACCGAAAAGAAAATGCCAAAAAAGAAGAAATCCACTTTGATTGATTCGGACAGTGAGCCAGAAGAACAGCCGGCAGCCGCAGAAAATGATGATATGGATGCAGCTGATATTTTTGTAAGTTTCAAAATAATCAATCGCCAAATTATTCCTATTTTGACTCTTTTCAACTTTGATGCCATAATGTTTTTAATTGTGGTAATAATTTTCGTAGGGTGACGCCGATGATATAAGTACCGATGGAGAAGAGGAGCACGAGAAGAAAAGAGGTGGCGATAGTTCCGAAGATGATGTTCGCCGTGGAAGTGATCACGAAAATGACGATAATCGTCGCAGAGACTCGGATAGACGAAGCTCAGTTAGCGGTGATGAGCGTCGAAGTGACGATGAACGCACACAACGTGAAAAAGAGCCTGAACCGGAACCGGAGCCAATACCAGAACGTCGCATTGATGTTGAAATCCCACGAATCGTTTCAGATTTGGGCAAAGATATTCATTTTGTCAAATTGCCAAATTTCTTATCGGTCGAAACCCGTCCATTTGATCCACAAACATATGAAGATGAAATTGACGAAGAAGAAACACTGGACGAAGAAGGTCGACAAAGGTAAATTCAACTATTTTTTTTTGACTATGTTCCAACATTTCTTATTGTATTGCATTCGAATTTTTTTTTCATTTTAGAATCAAATTGAAAGTGAGCAACACAATTCGGTGGCGCGAAGACTTGGATGATGAGGGAAATACGGTAAAAGAATCAAATGCACGTATCGTGAAGTGGTCAGATGGAAGCATGAGCTTGCATTTGGGCAATGAAATTTTCGATGTGTATAAGCAACCGTTGCAAGGTGATCACAATCACTTGTTCATTCGTCAAGGAACGGGTCTACAAGGACAGGCGGTTTTCCGAACGAAGCTCACATTCCGACCATACTCCACCGAATCGTTTACACACAAGAAGATGACAATGTCTTTGGCTGATCGATCGCAAAAGACGTCTGGCATTAAAATTCTTACACAAGTTGGTCACGATCCAGACGCAAATCGTTATGCCAAATTAAAGAAGGAAGAAGAGCAATTGCGTGCCGCGATGAGAGCAAAGACTACACAAACTAAACAAAAGCGACGAGAAACAGCGGCTAGTATTAATAATTACCGTGAAGAGCACGATTCAGATGATGAAGGCGCCATTTCGATTGCGGCTATCAAAAATAAATACACCGGCAAAGGTGGACCCAGCGCATCGAAACAAGGTAAACAATAAAAATTGCGTTTTCTCCTTCTTTTTTTATCATCTCATCTTGGAAACTTGATTTTAATTTCCAATTTTAAATTACAGGTTCTGGCATCTATTCATCCGACGAAGACGATTCTGATATTGACACAAGACGCAAGAAGAAAGCAGACAAATCCAAAGCGTTACGTCAATTGGCTGATTCAGATGAAGATAGCGCCGGTACAAATCATGAAGCTGGTAGCGGCTCACGCACTGGCTCTGGATCGGGATCGGGCTCAGATTAGAATTTCAATCAATTGTATTTAGCATTAAGACTTCATTTCTGACAAGTAACCAATAAAATAAATTGTATAAAACTAGACGCATTTGAAACTCTTCAAAGATTTTTCTTTATTTGTGATAGTGAATACAAAGTATAAATACGTTTTTATACAACATTTGTTCATACAACATTGCCCACATCTATCAATTTGAATAAGCATTCACATGCAACGTATGCTTATTACTATTTTGCTTGTAAAATACAGATTTGCTTCATCATCATTACTAAACGATCAATGAACAGCATGATGTAAATGATGTGCGTATTTGACAATTGTTTTCATTAAAAAAAAATCTCAAGTGGTGAGCTCATCAAACGATTGATAACGTGTACATTTACAGTAAAACCTACTCCAATTTTCTTAAAGCGGAAAAATGTTTCTTAAAGCGGGTAATCTTCCACCGGCAAAATTTTATGTTTAGTATTTTTTTTGAACGTGCCTTTAAAGAACATCGTTCTCCACCGTGAGTTTTGAGCATTATTGATGCCTTGAAAGTAGCGACATATAACAGCGGTTTTTTTCATTGCAGTCAATCAAATATCGCGAGCTGTCAAAATTTCAGTATTCTATGTTGTTTAAAAGTCAAAACGAGAACCGCTGCAAGAGTACGATACGAATTTACATTGTTATTGTTTTTAATAGAAAAACACTGACATTCAGGGAGCACGTTCTCCACACTTTTGAAGAAAAAAAAACGTGATGGCGACTTTCATCGGGGCTTTACTATACTTGTTGGAATCAATATATACAAAGTTATGAAAAGAATTTTAGTTCATGGTCACTCTTGCTTGTGATCGGACGGTTATATTCAAATGAAACAATTGTCAGAAAATTGCGTAGATCATATTTAAATAATAATTTAATTTACTTGGGTACAAATCAAATTATAGGTGAAATTTTACCAGTTAAGTACTACGGAAAACAATTGAAATTATACCGTGTATGTACATGAGTGTCAGTTAGTGTTGGTTGGTTCGTTTGTTTGTTTGGACATTTTCATTGCGTGGTTTTTTTGCACAAAGTGCTTGTTTGATCGAAAATTTTGATTTTTTACTCGTTCCATTCTTACTACGCGTAAAATACACGAGGAGCAAATTATATTATGAGTTCTGTGTTTTAGATTAAGAGTATAGTTCCACGGGTGAGATTGAGAATATGTTTCATTGACTTTGTTTCTTAATACGCTTCTTATGTATTTTAAGTGAAATAAAAACCGGGAAAACAAACGAGTTTCTTCGATCATTTCGAACGAATGAACAAACAAACATTCGAAAGTGTTGGACAATTCAGAATGAAATGAACATGCATGAATGAGCTATAGTGTTCGGTCTTACAATTTCAAATGTTCGTTTTGGTATCAAAATCACAATGTCATTGCCGTTGATTTGATGTTATTTTGTCATTCTAAGTGTTTTGGATTCTTATATAATTTCTTTTTTGTACATTTTATCCAATAGAAATCAAAATGTGGCCAAAAGTGCATTACATTTTGATGCTAATGTTAGCAGTTTCAACAAATAACGTAGGAAACTCATTGAAGATACTCGGACTTTTTCCACACCCGACAATGAGCCATTTCAATTTTTTCCACCCAATATTGCGGGGACTAGCTGATGCAGGCCATGATGTTACTGTTGTTAGTCATTTCCCAGACAAAAATGCACCAAAGAACTATATAGATATGCCATTGAAAACAACGAAATTGCTCGTCAATTCCATTAACTTAGAGGTAGGTGGCACTTTTTCAATAATTTTTAAAAATTAATTTATCTATTTATCGATGGATTTGATTATGCTGTTCGAATTGTCAAAATCACTAAGGTCACAAAGTTTAATCTGGAATGGTTTGAATTTACAGAATTTCTCAAATCGTCCTTGGTACAAGAATTTCCAGGATTTTTTTTGGGTGCATCAATGGGGGGGGCATTGATACATGCGAGCTCGCCCTAAATTCAACCGTTATAAAAAACATTTTAAAATCGATTAATAAAGAAAATCGGTATGATGTTATATTGACGGAAGTATTCAATAGCGATTGTATGATGGCTGTAGCATGGAAACTAAAAGCACCGGTCATCGGATTGAGTAGCTGTGTGATGATGCCATGGCATTACGATCGTCTTGGAAATCCATTTATTCCATCATACATGCCTGGGCTCTTTGTTGGCTCCTCGGAAAATATGAACTTTTTGGAGCGATTAAATAACTGGTTCACTGTCAATGCTATGAAACTCATATATAAGTAAGAACTTATTTGCCATGTGAATGCTCTAAAAACGAATACAATTAAATGATATAAATTTCTAGGTACAAAATGATGAGTGATACTGATAAAATAATTCAAAGGCATTTCAAGAATGAAGAAATTCCACCAACTGGAGAACTCGTCAAAGAAACGAGCCTTATGTTCGTTAACACCCATTATTCATTCAGCGGATCAAGGCCAAATGCCCCAACTGTTGTGGAGCTAGGTGGAGTTCATATAAAAGAAGAGACACATTTGGATCCAGAAATAAAAGCGTTACTGGACTCGGCAGCTGATGGTGTAATTTATGTGAGCTGGGGTTCCATGATAAGGGCTGAAACGTTACCGCACGAAAAACGAAATGAGCTTCTGAAGGCATTTGGCGCTTTCGAACAGAAGATTTTATGGAAATGGGAAAATGAAACGATTCCCGATCAGCCCAAGAATGTACATATCCTAAAATGGATGCCGCAAAGAGAGATTTTATGTCATCCCAACGTTCGTGTTTTTGTGAGGTAAATGGAACCATCTCAATACCAAACATTCTACACAGAACTAAGTCAAATATTTGTTCATGTTTTGCTTTCAGTCATGGTGGTCTGATGGGAAGCAGTGAATCAGCCTATTGTGGTGTTCCAATGGTACTTACGCCAATGTATGGTGATCAATTTCATAATGCAGCTGCAGCTGTGTCACGTGGCATGGGTTTCATTGTAAATTATCCAGACATTACTGAAGAAACTTTCAAAACAGCCATATCTAATGCATTAACAACGGAAGCAAAGCAAAATGCAAAAAAAGTCTCATATTCGTATCGAAATCGTATTAAGAATCCATTAGAAACGGCAGTTTGGTGGGTTGAATATGTGGCAGCCACGCGCGGAGCACCTTTGTTGAAATCACATTCTACACATATGTCAGCAATCGCGTACTATTCGTTTGACATTTACATCGTAATTTTCATCATTTTATTAGTGATCACCTACATACTACGAACCATTTTCAAAAAGATTTTCGTTAGAGTTACTAAGCCAAAAACTGATTGAAAGCAACAATTGAAAAAATCGCATTCAAAATTTCTAACTAAGTTTCAATTATATTCGCAATCGATTGTTGGAATTTAATTTCTGACAAACATCCGAATGAAATGAATTGTATAAAAATAAACGCATTTGAAATTTTTCAAAGATTTTTCTTTTATTTGTATTTACTATCAAAAGTATAAATTCAACGGTTTATTTGTATAAAATATATCTACATTTGTGTGTTAGCCGCTCGTCTGAAGAGTAAAATGAGAGCAGAAAACATACGGGAAGAATCTTGTTGAATGGAAAATGTTAAAATTTGTGTGTGTTTGATTTTATCTGTGTAATCCTTTGTCAAATGAACTAATCAATTCCAATACACGAGGTCTTGTTTTAAACTTACAAAATGGGGCTTGTACGTTTTATCATCCAAATGATCTATGGCTATTGAATTTCTACTTTGATTTCTATTCGCAGTTTATATTGTAAGGCAACGCTACTATATTTGCTTAATTATTTTTATCATAATAATTTGTATATAAATATTCTTCTAAATAATTTCTCAAGATTTCATGCTGAAAAAATTGTTTTTTTTTTGTCGATGTGTTTGTTGTTCAACAAATATTGACAAATTGTCAACACGGGTCACTTTTGAACGAGTGAATCACCATCGTCAGATTTTAAGTACTAAATGTTTGGAGTATGTCAAAATATGTGAACTTGATCTAAATTGTGCCTACGGTGGCCTTTCCTCACACTTGTTTTCTTCTTTCAATGCAAATTTTCTGAAATCTATTCAAATCGAATTTCGCAAATATCGCAAATGATATTGTAATACTGCTTACAAAATATGCTTGCATTTTTTTTTGCGTCTTTACACGGAACACAATAATAAGTAACTAAGAAAAGATGAATCTTTTCGGTGTATCATCTAGTGAGAAATGTGATTAATGTGTGATTGCATAAATGTTCAATATTTTCCTACTTTGTATAGTCATTCGAACGATTCTCTGTTTTTTTTTTGTTCAAAATAAAAATGATTTAAAAGGAAATTGTGTTATGCGACTGCATTACTAGATGCCGAAAAAAATAACAAAATTCAAAGTAAATAATATTTAAATCTAGCAAAAAAAAACATCGTACAACTAAGTGAAATAGTGAATTCATGTTATTAAATGTGAACGCATTCCAGAGATCTGCAATCGATTCAGCAAGCCTGTGAAAAGATGGTAAAGATCAATAATTTGCCTTTGGTTGATTTTGATGAAGAATGCAGAAAGAGCGACATTTCAAGTCGGAATTGAATTTTACCTGAATTCTGAGTGAGTTCGACTCATAGCCGCCTTTGCTTTGCATCTGACTTTGGATCGCATTTATGTGATTCGGAGTGAGCTCAGTGTCGTTCGACCCTATATGACCTGCCAATGGAATAAAAATCGTTTTAGATTTTTTTTTTCTTTTTAAAAACTATCAATGCTGTCTGCACTGCATAGTCAGTGTCGATTGAATGCTACATACCGGTATGCACGAAATTCGTGGGATGGCCGATCATCGATCGATCTATTCTCATGCGCTGATGACGTTGACGTCGTCGCGTTGGGCTCTGTGGCTGATGAAAGCAGCAGGAAAACCATTGAATCCAAATGTCACCGTTGCTTGCCATTTCTTTAGATTTCATTCAACGTATTTCAATCACACAGCAGATGAATTCGAAAGCGCAACAAAAACGTTTATCTATAGAAAAAATGGAAAAGAAAATTGTGATTAATATTTATGGTAAATTTATTGGCATCTCAATGATTTGTACTTGTCTAATTCAATTAAGAGTAAATTGCTACGATGGCATCTTCTATCGAGCCAAAACAGATCCAATATTGATAATTTCAATAGCAAAAAGAATGTATTAATTTGAATTTTCTCTTCGACTTAAGGTAGTCGGTCGCTGTAGTGCTCTTTTTTTTTAATTGAGCAATAAATACCGCAAAAGGTGGCCTATCAGCAGGCAACTCTAATCAATGTGTAATGCGTGCACACTGACTGTGAGGTGCGCGCATTTATGGGTACATCATTAACCATATTTGTTGTGTGATTCTTCCGTCTTCCGATATAAAAAAAATTACGCATTTGCATATATATGTTTCACCGTTGCTGTTTGTCGCTTTGAAACCTACGGTCCAAAGCTTCATTTAAAAAAAAAATGAGAAATGTGATTGGAGAGACAGTTGAATGCGTATGTCATTCGTTGAATAACCACCAATATTCTCACGCACCTGTCATTTGTGACAAATTGAAGTAATTATACGGCATCGACAGGGCATCGTGATGACAACGGTGCCATTCGCATCTTGATACTTTTTAACATGTGTGTCTTTCTTTCTCTTGCCATTTCTTTCAATAGCCACCGACAAGAAAAACAAGATGTGCAAAATCACACATCGTCAATCAAACCAGAAGAAATGCTCATAATCGTTTACTGGATCCAATGAATTTATCAATTCATTATTACAAACCGGAACCATTTTATCATATAGAAATTCGACGAGTTGTTATTTTTTATCTACTTGTATCAAACGGCACGTGTGCTTGGACAACAAATGAAGAATGAAAAAAAATATCATTTCAACCATCGTCTTCGTTTCCGTCATCAAATCGCGTCCGTTTTGTTGAAAACAAAAAAAACGCATTCATTTACTGCATTGCATTTCGATCAGTAAAACGTCTGCAATTTCACTTTCATGATTTATTAATGTGGATAAAATATTCTCGTCGATTGTACGAATTTCCGCAATATAATCGTAGTTGAGAAAGAATAATGAAAACAAAAAATAGTAAAACTGCAAGTGTGGTGGCAATTCATTAGTTTCATGAAAAATAAAACACAAAATTATCGTCCACTGCTGTACTTTTTTCTTTCTTTTTATCAACAACCGAAAAAAACATGATTATTTCTTCTTCCAACTGTTCGCTTGTTTACTTATAAAAATGAAATGTTTCATTGAATCAGAAATGTGTGAAACAAAAATCCGATAAAACAGTTGCAGACGTTACGGTCTGTTGCTGCTCTATAGCACAACGAAATCAATTAAGCGAACCGAAAAATGTGTATACTTTGAGATATTAAGGGAAGAGCGAGAGCATAACTCGTCCTCAACACACCATGATTACGGAATTTGCATAAATAATAATGAATTTGTACAAAGCCTACACAGTAGACTCATGTTTCTCTTTCGATCAGCCAACCCACCGACCGTTTTCGATTCAAACGTCAGTGCATTTTCACTGTTATTTATCGACGCATATCTAACAGTCGGTTTTTATCACTACCGTCTTTGGGTGCGATCGAACACTCGAATTAAATTCAATTTAAAATTTTTAAATTATAAGTCTGTTTTTTATGAGCCTGTTTTTTCTTCATTGAATTTTAATGAGATCAAACTCTGTTTTTGTAACGGTTTTTATCAGCTGAGCGAAATGTGACTCATTGACGCAATGCATTCCATGATCCATGGACCATGGAATATTGACGAAGTGATTTTGTGAGTTGAAATATTATAGAACGAAATTCGTCATCAAAAATGTCCTACTGATTTTGGTATTGCTTTCCCTCGGAAACGTCTAATTAGTAAATCTAAAGACAACTAATTAAAAGTTGAGCCAGTCTTCAGCACGAAGAAGACAAAAGAAAAATTAAAGGAGAAAATGTGAACGTTTCATGCTGTTAATCACATCAACGAAAAGCGTGTTGACCTCATCGAGTCAAACTGTAAATAATGGATTTACAACCAACTGTGACATAAGCTCATTCCGTTGTTTTCGATGCGCTTATTCTACTTTTTCGATTCCAAATTGTTTTATCAACTGGTTTTGTTTTCAATTTTGTATCGGCACAGAATCTTAGTACTTTCGAAGGGCAAGTTTTGAGCATGAAGAATTCCCATACTATAATTGCTTGTTCTGGTAAATTGAAAAAAAAGTCAACGTCAAAATATTAGAACAAGTTTCATTGTGATCGATAAGTTCAATGGCAGTGGGCTAGAGGACACTGAACTGACGCCAATGAAGGAATGAAGACAAGAAAAAAAAACAATGAAACAAATCTGCACACGAACACCTAATTAAACATACATCTCAAAGTTTAATAGCTAAACAATAAATGACCTTATCATTTTGAGTTGACTCGATGTACAGAGAAAAAAAAATTGTATTGAAAAACATGGTTTAGAAATTACATTAGCTCCATTGAACTGCAGCCCATTCTTTCATTTAACATTGATATTGTATCACAATTCGAGGAAGAAATAAAATAAGCATGAATTGATCAATTGTTGCGTCGTCTTTTTTGGGCTACACATTTGAGGTATGTATGTGTTTGTATGCGACGCAATCACAAACAAACGGATAAACTAATCTATTTACATTCGAAGCAGCAACTTTTTTCGGAATGAAAGCTGTACTGCCTATGTAAATGAAATCCAGTGAGTGTGAATAACAATTGAGCGTAGCAGCGACAATGAGCAATAGAAATCAAAAACGATTAAACTGCATACTCTCCGTATGCATACGAAACGCATTGTTTACTTTCTATATCATTTCGATGGAACGTTTATTGTAGTCCCCCCATATATAATTTCGATTCTGTTTTTTTCCTTCTCTTCTTTTTTTTCTTTCGTTGTTGTTCAACCCAGTCATTTTCAGCATTTTTGCCTGTTAATTTATATTTGTCTAACAACTTTGGCTTGGTGTAATAAATAATTCATGGCTCACAAAAGCACACATACACACAGGGAGAGAGAGAGAGAAACCAATTTGGGCATAAATCATTTAATAGGTCTAATAATATGACAGCATCAATTGTGTGCTTGCACTCTCTAGTGTATATGCACGTTCTTGAGCATATATATATATGCAACAAAGTTGATGGAGTTTCTCTCTTTTTTTTCCTTTGTGTGATGGGGCTTGTGCAGATTTTGACGATTGCGGCCCAATAAAATCCGAGCAATTTAAGGTGTTTATCGGTTGCTCAATATCGAACAAGAGGAACAAAAAGCCAAACAAACAATATGCAAATCAATTCGATCGTAAATATAGATTTTGATGTTTACACTCCCTCTGTTGTGACGTGAATGCAGCGAAGAATTTGAAACAACAACTAAAGAAACATGCACAGTCTTCGTAGCATCGGTGTGAACATGGTGCAAATTTGCCCCAGGTTAAGGCCTCCATTGAAATACTCAATGAGCCAGTCCTTTCGATTTTACGAACTAAATTTTACATTTTTGGACCGTTTTTTTCGTATCTCCCTCTCTCTCTCTGCTTAAGCGCAATTCGGAATTGATTTCAATTAATTTAGCCACTAGTGAGCATTGAAATCGAATCGTTCGATGTTCAGTTCAAGACTGCACGCAAAAAAGCAACAACATCGACATGTTTCCTTTTACATTTCATTAGCGGTTATTTTCTGAATTCTCATGTCGATTCTATGACCATAAAAAGCCTTGCTATGATTGTCAGATCAGATTGCGATATAGTTCTCTCTTCTGTGTGCGAACGCATAGCAATATGTCGAACTCAAAAATCACCATTCGGTCAAAATGTTACACGATGTTCAATACACGAAAGGCAGTGTTTTTTCTTGTTTTTCTTCTCTCTCTCTTTGAACGAAAACGTTTCGCGGAATCAAATGCGAAGTACAAAGTATAATTTACCCAAAAGGTCGAACCGTATGTGTCATTTCATCGGTTTTCAAGTGCCCAAAATAAATAAAACCGAACCATTAACCAAAAGCAAACAAAGAGTTCAAATGCTGCACTAAGTGCGATCGCGTTCGATCACTTTTCGTAATTTTTAATTTGATTTTCTCAAGAACGTTCCGAGTTTGATTCAGATGTTTTGCCCGAAGCCTCAAAATGGCTTTGTCAAAACGTACAGCATTCATTGCGAAACATACGAAAGGCTTTTTCATTCCCTACTAAACAATTTGGCTTCGCGTGTACTCAAAGTCATGGTATTGAAACGACGCGAATGAAACGTAGTTAGCGTTCGGACAGTGACAAATGATTTATGAAACTTTAAATCTTTTCAACTTTTGTACAAATAAACAAAGAATCATTTTCTGATTCTTCACAAGCTGCCAGCTGTCAAGAAAACAACGCAATTACGCTTTGGATCACAATCTTTTTTTTAAATCGTCAAATACACAAATCAGAAAGAAATTCTCTTATGTAATCGTCGTCGGTCGTTCGATTTTCCATTATGTTATTGTGCCGCGAAGACTCTAAAACTATTTTTACTACCGAAAAACTTTAAGGAAGTTGTTTGAATTTTACAGCATGACAACCGAAAATTTATCATCCAAATTTAATTATACGTTATTAAACTCGCAGCGATTTCATGTCATTTGATGGAGTTACGCAAATTTAATACAAATTGTAGACGTTGAAACTGTGGAAAAACAAGTTCGAAGCGTAATCGTATTTGCATGCAACGGAAATACTGACACCAGACAGAGATAGAAAATAAAACCGATTGGGAAGAAAACGGTTGTGGTTCAACAATCGGATTTATTAGTGTTGGGACCCGACACTTAAATAGATCTGTCATTGCCTCTTGGGTAAGGCAATGAGCTTCAGCTCCGAAAATGCAGCAACGTATCGGACCACAGCAAATCGTTACAACAGATGTAAATTATATCGAACGGAATTATGATTTATTCAAATTAATTTCAGGCCCGAAGAGTTTTTCAACATAATTTATTGCTTTTCAACTGTGGGTTTTTAATTTGTTTTGTCGCTGCTCATATCGATTTGTGGGTCGTTTATCGATCTTTTTTCTTTGTTTAAAAAAAAAAATTAATGTGATGAGCGTCATTTGGAAATGAAATTGTTATCGGTTTCACAGTCGATTAACGATGAGTGATAGAGACTGCCGAAAAAAATACCAAGTACAAAAAACGTCAAAAAGTGTGTCAGTCGAAAGATGAAAGTAAAAGTAAAGTCATAGGTCATCAAATGACTCTATCATAATTAAGATCTTTTTTCTCATGCAAAAACTTCTGTTCATTGTAATGCATGACACAAAATATGCGGGGAATTGAATATGAACATCATATATGTGTTTCATTTGAAATGAATTAAAATGGTGCCGGTGGACTGTAAATGGTGAGACCAATTAAGCGACCACACTTTGCCTGTGTAGGCTCTAGCAATTGACAAATTGGCACATATGTACATTTTCCATTGTTTACAGCAACGTTCAGTAGAGACAGCCGATAGAGAGAGATTGCATACGTTTCACCATATTCATCGACGAAAATGCAGTCGATTCTTCTCTCTCTCTCTCTCTCTGGGCATTTTTACGTAAGATTGTCAGTTATATTGCCGCGCTCGCTTCAGTTATTCACCATAAAAAATAGCCGTAGACAAACAGGAAGGTGACAATAAAACCTCATTAAACATGCTTGTAAATCTGCAATCTAATGCTGTTATTAGCTTCGTTTGGAATTTTCTTCTCGTTCGCACTATCATTCATTTGCGTCTTAATTTAACACCTTTGCTCAGTTCAGACACGGCTCGATTCTGTTTCACCTTTTGTACTGACAATGAATCAATTTATCAAGATTTCACCAAATACCTGAAACATTGACACATCTCAAGAGAGATTCTATCGGTTGTTGAATTGCTTCATTTTTTTTGCAAGGTGTTAAACGATGTTTTTTTCTTCGGTCTTTACTTATGCACAACCTACTTTTTGCATTCTCGAATATTCGAAAGTACAGCCAGGAATATGTCGTTCGTATGACGAATTCATGAATAAAATTGTGACGTAAGTTGAATGAAACAAAATATGATGCGTTGGATAGAAATTTCGGTGATAGAAAGCAGAACGATGCGTGAACTATCGAATGCCAAAAGGAATTTGTTGTACACGACTGAAACTCAAAATTGTTCATACATATTCATCGGCAATGACGAGCGCACAATCAGATTAGACCCACTTTCCTGTGCGTGTATTGCCCCATGGATGTATGTTCCACGTGAACCGGAGGCGCTGTTTTTTATTGTTGGATTAACCACAGTCATTTGTTGGCCTAAACATGCTCATGTGATAATTATTTCGTTCACTCAAGACATCCACAGCAGAAAGGGAAAAAGACAGAGCAAAAATACTATAATTAGTGGTTTGTGAATTTCAAAATGTGCTCACATTAATGCCTTTTGTTTTGTTCGAATCAACGACTTGATTTTTTCGCCCAAAATTTTCTGGCCTTTCTGTTATTATTTCAGAGTGTGTGCATCGTAATTTAATAAAATTCGTCGCCGTTAGAAAGATCTAATCACTATTCTGAAATTGTGAGCTGCTCTTCTGGAAACAAGAGGTGAAACTGAGTTTTGGGCTTGGAGGTAAACGCAATTCACTGGTGCATAACCACCCGTATAACTTGGCACTGGGTGACTTCACAGTCTATAATTTATAATTGAACTGAGTGCGCACTCAGCGCGCTGCAGCAGTCACAACTTGCGCGAGAAAACTGTTGCAAATTCAGGCGTTTTTGCTTCCTTTACATTTTTGTTCCGCAATATAATTAATAGTTCGACTGGTTAGTTTGTTAAATTGTCCCATAGCAGCATAACACTGTGAATGACCCATTTCATATGCACCACTTCCAGCAATCAGGTTTTCAACGCGCACATAATAATTTTTGTGAAATTGCATCCTTCCTGCAAATCAGCTCATTTTTTTTATACATAACTTATCATTTCGTTTCAAATTGGATCCGCACCCAATTACAGACACATACATTTATTCTTTGATGTTCGCTTCTCCATGTGAACCATTAATGCTCTTCTCTCGGTGCATCGAGAGTTGCATTTTGTGTGTAGATGAAGCATTTTAATTGATCTAAATTAAATGTGTCTCGTTAATGGCATTTCTCATTTCGAATACTGAATACGAGCGCTGGAGCGTGTGCACGTTCCACACCTTCCAAGAAGGCAAATTGACCCATTTCTTGGGTCGTTGTCGTTGTTATTATTTTCATCGAAGCAATTAGCGCTTATCTCATAAAATTCTATTGGATTCGGTTGACGAGGCGACGACGGACAGATGTACACTGCACTGAATTTGAGGATTTTAAACCCGCTAAGAATACGAAAGAATGAAATTGTGTCAGCTTTCATCACGACAGTCGATCACTTCAATATGATAGCGCAAGTCCAACGATGCAAACAGTAATAAAAAAGCAGAAACCACATTGAAGCTTTATGTGCATCAAACATGAAATGGGATTGCATATTTGATTCGTAGCAGAATGTGCAGTGTGCACTAAAGTCGGTCATTATAGCCAAGTGAATGTTATTTATGCGCTCTGCGATTGTTGTTTAGCATTTGAACAGAGAAAAGAGAAAAAAAAAAGAAGAGATGAGAGAGAAAAAACCCAAAATATAACGGTTTGATTCTCAGCTGGGTGCAATCGGGCATAGATAAACAAATGTACGCACGTGCAAACTCGAATGCGCATGAATTATCATCATTTCCCCGTTTTATCGACAGATTTACAGACATCGTTCGGTTGCCATCGGCCAGACTTTCTAGAAATTAGAACGAATTTTCCATTTGCATTTGGCATCGCCATCGTACCATGCATTCGGCGAACTCATTTTGAAACTACGAAACGATCGCACAGGTTCTTCGTTTTTTGTTACTTCATTTTCATTTAAATTGATTAGAATTTTCCTTCCAAATGCCTTTCCATTCTCTTTGATGGTGTAGCCCGTTTGGCAATAGCGACCCAGCTCCTCTTGCGGTTGCCGTTGTTTATTTGCCCGTTGAGAAATGTTCATGTAACAGACATCAGAATGTTTACAATCGGATGCTACTGCTCGATGCAAAACTATATAAACCGAGTCAGATATAGGTCACTTGTGCATACAATCACTCACGACGACGAAGTCAACGGCGAAACCCATCGAACGATCTGTACGTCTTTTTCTTCGCTTTATTTTTGACTCAAACAATTCTCTTCTTACAGTACCATATTTGGTGTGCCGTTTGTTAGTCAGTGCTAGGGTTTAAAAACGCGTTATTTTTTTCAGTGTTTCTTAAAAACGTTTTTTTACAGAGCCGTTATATACCGCCCAAAAAACGTTTTTTTCGTTTTTTATCGTTATTTCTGCGGTATTTTGGACTGTCAAAAAAAACACTACAGAAAAATAACGTTTTTATAACACCGTTTGCGGTATTTGTCGAAACGTTTGTAAACCCTAGTCAGTGCTTTGAACATCGTGATCATTGTTGATCTCATTAAATTGGCCTTTCTCTTCTTTGCGTCTCTCTCAGCGGAATAAAAACACATTCCATTCGTTACCATTGTTTCGCTCCAAAACAGCAGCCAACCCAGTAGACAAATGCGAACGAAACATAAAACATAAATATTAATAAATTTTACTCGCCCAATTTGGTATCATTTTTTGCAAAGAACGAAGAGAGACTTCGTTCAGATCAAAGAATTCCGTTGAATTGTTTTCTCATTCCATTTCCACTGAATTAGCACAACAAACAAAGAAACGATCATAATTAAGAAAAACCGCAAATTGTGGAG
This sequence comes from Sitodiplosis mosellana, assembly GCF_009176505.1. Classification (NCBI taxonomy): domain Eukaryota; kingdom Metazoa; phylum Arthropoda; class Insecta; order Diptera; family Cecidomyiidae; genus Sitodiplosis; species Sitodiplosis mosellana. The sequence continues at coordinate 16,484,556 of NW_022595244.1, read as the reverse complement.
CATAACGTCGCCGAAAAAAAGGAAACGTCAAGGCATACATAATCCCAAAGAATTTAGCTCAGAATTTTAGTTCCATGGCAGAGAGTGTTCTTTCTTAGGTGGAAAATAAGTCGTTTCTTTTTCTCCATAAAAATTGTTTACGTCTATTTCAATGCTGTGAAATACACGATAAAAAAGTGAAACACAATTAAGTGTCTTTAATTATGGCCTGAAATTCAAAGCGCAGCCACGTCTTAGCTTACGTGTAGAAAAACAAGATTATTTAATCAGTTGCTGAATGTTTTTTTTCCACTTGCGTGATGAATCAATTGCGTTTTCGTTTACTACAAACACCTTTATTTCACCTGTATTTCAGGTGTGCAGTGAAAACAAAATGTGTGTGTGTGTAATTTACATAAAGATTCTGAGTTCATTCGTCATATTTTATCTGGTATTTTGAAGATTTCATTAAACTGGGCGCTCGCTCGCTGGGAAGATGCGCACAATTTAATTTCCATACGAGCATTTTAGAGCAAAGAAATTGAATAGATCGCACCTTACATTGAACACTGTGTGCTTTGGCTTGAGCCAGCGTATTAATTCATTGTGTGCAAACAAGAATTACCTATGCAGTTCATGATATAACCGTATTGTTTATGCCAGATGAGTTTATTTATTAATTTCTTTATGCATATTATGAGCGTTTGCATTGCCTTGTCGAGCAGAGATCGTAGCTGATTTGTGCGGTTATGTAATGTCTAGTAGACAAATGAACGGTAGCAACAGCGACAGCAGCATCACTACTGCATTGTTTTTGCACTTAAATCCATGTTTTTTTGATATTCACAAGAGATTTTGTACCACCAATTAGATATCTGATTTGTTTATGATTGTTTTCATCTTCCAATTTGTTGATCACATTTCAAATGAGACTTGTTTTCCACTAATCCACAGCATGTGATGCGAATTCAACCGATGAAGAAAAGTACTAATCCATTGTCACACTTGTCATCATTCTTGTTCTTCCATGCGTTTATCGAGTGAAATTAGCACAGTTTTTCTCTCCTCTTTATTCATCACACAAATAAAACTTGTTCATTGCATGAATGCGAACGATAAACTCTCGGCTACGTGAGGTCATGGTGAAATCACATAACTTACGAAAGAAAAAAACAACAGAAACACGTATTGATTCTAAATAACATTCAATAGAAAATTAGCTAAAGAAAGTCGTGGATTATTTCAACTATTCGTAAAATTACAGTAAACATTGCAAAATGATTATGAAACCAACGGCATCCTCACATCATTTTAAATGAAAAAAGTCTATGTCTAACCTAATGAACGAATTTTGTTGACTCGAACGATAACAGGCATGAAAATCGGCTTGAAAAAATATCAGTTCAGTCGCGGCTAAATTATAATCCCGATAAAATCACTTCTCGACTGATCCACAAAATTCTTTCGGTTTATTTATAGCCATCCTTCCACCGTAATCATCATTTCGCCTGAAACATCGTAGACCGTTGGAAGGAAAGATCCATAAATTAAACAATCCGGTTTCATTTTCTAACGACATTATCAACATTTCAGCTAAATTAAGTAGTCTTTAAGCGAAAAATAGACCGACGTTATTTTAGAGCTTTAATTAAACAATCATGGGTGTTTAGTTTGGAATGTGGCCATTTGATAGAGTCATTTTTTAAATAGCCTAACAGTTTTAATCATTAATTTTCTGACAAAATTTGATATGATTTTTTGCTGTTGAAAAAATAAAAACACGTCGATCAAGAAGAAATAGTAATCGGCCTATTGTAAAATATGTTGATAAGTTGATCCAAATCGTGAGTGTGTCAATGAATCTATTATTTTAATGGCTTGCTGTAAGTTTTATGCGTTTTTTTTCTTTCCGTTCGGTCCTTTTACGGTCGCTTTTCATTATCTTGGGGTGAGAGATACGGTAGACCATCGATATTTTGAGGCTGTGATGAACTAATTCAAACCGCAGACCCATTGATTCAAAAGATAGAGAGTGTATATTTCGAAGCACGAATCGGTTGTTGTGTGCATGTTTTATCATTGTGATAGATCATCATCGATTCGCTGACGACCCACTAAAACGTGCATAAAAACCGGTTAATGATTATGTTTACATATTTCATTTTGGATTTGCTGTCGGATAAAAAATGGCAAGCAGCAGCCACGGAGAGCTGGAGAGTTAATGAGCATGCAAGGATTGCACAAAAATTGTGTGCCTTTTTCTCCTTTCGGATTCACAAACTGATTATGGCAACGCTTACGACGGTCACATGTTAATTGATCGTAAATCAATATAATTTTACATAATAAACGTAATATCGACAGAATGCAACTTTTAAACACGGAACCAAACGGTATTAAACAAGCAGCAACTTTTGATTCTTAGTCCCGTGTGAGGCAAACGAAGAAGACGAACTCACACTGTATGTATAATGTGTTGTGCGGTTGTTGTATCGATTTTCTTTCTTTCTTTTTTCACTGATTTGGGCGCTTCTTCCCTCTTGTGCAGCAGCAGCGGCGTATGAACATGACAAGCCTTTGCTGCGGTTTCGCGGTTCCGTTTTAATCATACTAAGTGCCTATTACTCATAATCATGGGCCGCACAAAGTACATATCGTTCGCTATCGTTGCATTCCGTTCATCATGTTATTGCATGAAATTCCCCTACGACATAAACTATACTATATATTGTTTCACATGTATGTGAAGCGTCATTATTTGAAGTTTTATGCTATTTTCACTTTTCGCTTAATGCACTAGATGAAGACATGCTCGTCACATTGGTTTTCATATTTTGTTATTTACTTACACACAAATTGAATCGCTTCATTTCTCGTCGACTCTTTTTATTGTTTCATATGTGTCGTACGTTTGAAAGTCAGACGAAAAGCAATGAATGGCGACAAGGAGATAAAAGGGCTGATTACATCGAATTCATTCACAAATATCAATAAATCCTCACAATTACATGGAATTACTTTGAATTTGTGGGTAAACAAGCGGTTTTATAAAGCAAAGTTAGGCTTTTATCGGCACACACACACACACACAAAATTGATTTGTAAAGCACAAAATGAAAACATCAGTAAAATCACTTTCTTTTTCCACTTAAAAATGATAAAAAAAATATGAAAAATATTGAACATTAACGATCCGATTGATCCGATACAATCATTTATGATTGAACAATAATGGGGCAAAAATGGAAATGATTTTCTCGTAATTTTTATGCATTTCATGCGTTTGATCTGAGCGATGAGTAATTTCTTCCGAACATAATATAAATAAATATGATTGCTTCAATTAACAAGACAGCGAAGAAAAACTGTCACAGTTTTTTTTTGTTGTTGTTTCGTTTCAAATGTCGAGAGTGGAGTGAATCAAAAGCGAAATAATTCATTCAGTATTCTAATGTTGGTTGAGTGAAAGAAATTAAATATGCACGTAGAAAACAAAACATCATTCAGATATGCCGAGATGGATGCTCTCGTTACAACTGTACATCATTTCTGCATATATATGTGCGAAGCGTGCAGCCATCGGGCTTGGAAAGACACACAATTTATGGAAAAAGTGCTGGGAATATCAAATACATGAAATACAAATATTTCACTTAATTATGCGTTCGCTGCTAAGTAATAGCTACAGCCAATTCACATGCGGTTCGAAAGAGACAAAGAGTAAGAGAGTGAGGGAGAGAGACGATAGAGAAAAAATTGCGCGGCTTTAAATCAGTTTACACACAGTAAACGTAATTCATTTAAATACATGCGAGTTTGGTCGTTTAGTCGTTTAGTCTAATTTTCCATTTTTTTCATCTTCTTTCGTTTCTATTGTTTTTGTTTACAATTTTTGCATATTGTTTTAAATTTGTTTTTTACCTTTTATTTATTTTGCTGTTTGTTTATACTCTGTTTGTCTCATTTTATGAGATGCAAAATAATAAAATGCTAACGATTTGTTGTGTGCGTTTATTTGTTTTTGTATTGGCCTCCACACCTAAGCGCGACAGATCTCGTTGAGCTAGATATTTTCAGACTTTAACCGACTTTTCGAAAGATTTATTTGGCAATTAACCAAATGTATGACGTGTGTTTTTTTTTGTGCAAATATGAAATTCGAAGGATTGATCCGGTTTGAAATTGATTTTCAATGTGATATGATTGTTTTGAATGAAACATAACAACTGTGATTGATCAATTTGATGATTACATTGAATCATTTTGCGATTTCAATAAAAGAGCGAATCATTTCCTTCTTTGCAAAAAAAAAAACATTTCTTTCTCCATCCGGTCAAATGGCTCATTAAATTCGAAAGAAAAAGAGCAGCAACAATAACAACAACAAGAAAAGAATCAATTTTGAGCCCATTATTTCGTGATCACGACGATGGTCAAAGCGAAAGAAAGCGATTTGCGTGTTTTTTTTTCTCTCTCTTCTTGTTCATCAAAACTTTTTTTCAAACTCTTCCCGTTTGAATAATTAAATCATTTCTGTTGGTTTTCTTCGACATTGGGACTCCAAATCACCGGCAGCCACATTTACATATTCTTTGTACGAAGATCAAAGACATGGTAAAGCATTTCAATAATGCATGCTGTTGTTGTTGCTGCTGCTGCTATTGCGGCCGTTTTGTGGGAATTTTAATTGAATTCCACGCAGTAACAAACCGCATAGTTGTGGTAGCGCTGCTTGTAAATCGTGTATGAAGAGCAGATAGTTCACTGAGCAATGGCTGCACCGTATTACGTTCAATATGTAAGTTCAATAGTCTCTGGTGTTACACTGCTCGATTCTCTTAAATTTGCAATGCACGACTATTGCATGTCATACACACCGATTTTTTTCGTTGGTTTGTGTGTTTTTTTCATCTATGTTTCTTGCATTTTATCTTCGTTTAACCACTAGATTGGCGCTGCGCTTGAATCGCTAAAAACAAAACAACACTAGAGAACACAAAAAACTGTATCACGCAAATGTGCAGCCAAATTGATTACATCGACTGTAGCAAAACGAATGCAAAAATATTTTGCTGTTTTTTTTCTTTCTTTCCAGTAGCAAATCAATGACTTTGTGCCATTGTAAAGTACTTTTCAATGAACAGTTTTTCATCCACTTACGCAAACAATCGATGTTTTTTGCTTTATATTTTTCATTTTCTTGTTTCTCTTGCTGCTTGATTCAATTATTATTATTTTTTTTCGTTTTGGCCGCCCGTTGTCTTTGTGGTTAAAATGAAATAATTAACGCCGCGCTGTTTTTGTTTTTTTCTCTCTCTCGATTGCTTTCGCCAAATTAGGCGGCCACTTGCCAAAATTAAATTGCCATTCAAGTCAATTGTTGCATAAATGGCCGCATTGACTTTGATCGACGGTAATGACATAAAACGTTCAACACCAATCATTTTAATTTATGGGCTGGGCATCCCTTTTTAAACGTTCATAATGTGTGATGTATGAGACCGACATTTAATGGTATTTTCCTTGTCTTGATTTTATTTTCATTTCTCCCGTTGAATTTACATCTTGCTCTCGTTCAATGAATACTGAATTGGATAATGATATAGGAAGTTGCAGCTGTTTTCGGATGTTTTTTATTTCTGTCTTATTCCCATGCAATCGTTTGCGATGTGAACCAAATTCGACAAAACTGACAACCGCTGCGAATACAAACAGCCATCAACGTGAAAATTAAATCGATGCGATGTTTGGTGGTTTTTTTTTTTAATCAAACGATTGTGTTGATAATAAATGTGCGCCAGAACTTGTTGGCTTGGAGCCAAGGCGCACGACGTGGCGACGATGATTTCACAATTGCAATCGAATGCATTTTTAAATCGTCGACTTTCCGTTGCTCCGATCGAAAGAATAATAATCAAACATCCGATTAGTTGAAGCACAATTCGATGAAAGTATTTGGCTGTTAGCAATCGTTTCACTGGATTTGTGTCCGCATGCGGAGAGCGAAGCATGTGTACTTTGTCGGAAACATACTATCTTCAAAATAAACAAATTAATTTGTATTTCGAAACAGGCACCGCACAATCATCAATAGAGAAAGTGAATCCGATGCAATGGGGGACTTTTTTTTTCTCTTCTTCTTCTTTATTTCCAAATAACACACAAATCAATTAGATAATGAACGATATGCAGCACCGACGCGACACACTCACAAACAAATGTGAATTTCGTGTGTGCATAAAGTCGTTTTATCGGCGATGAACTGTATTTCAAAGCCACAAGATTCGATCGCTCATTGGATTCATGTCAAGTCGTCTTGCATGTGCTTCTAACTAAGAAAATAAATAGATTTTTTTTTCACTGTGTACACATTTCGATTGGATTACGGACGGTTTTCATGACTTGGGTTTCAATGTTAAACTCAGAAAAAAGCCCTCAGATGATCTTTCAATGATATCAATTACAATCGTCTTGTTTTCATTGTTTTGCATTCAAAAACGCGACAAATTAAATCGATTGTCAAACACACCGATCTAGACTTGTCGGAAAACAACAAATGGTGAAGAAAGTCTTCGGTAAATCTGACATCAGTCACGGTTAGAGAGCGAGGTTAACAGAGAAAATATCAAGATGTTATTGCTGTGTGGATTGAAACATGATCGCATTACATTCTGGAGATTTGTCAATTGTGAGCGACAAACTAAAAATAAAATTCATCATCATCAAACTCGCATTAGAGATCGCTTCTATCGCGAGCTATTTTTAACGTTGGGAAATTATACTACGTGTGCGCCTCTATCCGTATGCCTCACTCGTGTGGCTCCATAATGCACCGACGTTTGGATTTGAAGCTAAAGTCGTCGTTTTGGTAGACAGTGAGAGATAACCGAACGTTCAAATTTACACCATAAAACGGTTCTAAATGGATCAATAATGAAGATTCATTTCACACATCAAGTATCTCCACTTTAAAATAGTCGCTAAAATGGTAGTATAGTAAGTGACACATAGCTAGGATGTGTTTGTATAGTCTCTAATGGCATTTGGCACATTTCCATTTCAATTCTCTCGTAGTTCGCAAATTATTTTCTCCATTTGCAACTGCACCGTCTATTTGGAACCTATTTTCTTCACACCTTCTTATTGATTGTTACAAAATTGCTCAAAAGAGAAAAGCCGTCATCTCAGTGGAATGCGCTGAAACACAATGCTTCAAACATTGTAATCACAAAAGCCAGCAAAATTCAGAAATGTCCGCTTATCACCTGCTAGATTCTTGTATTCCGTCACTTCATTTTACGAGATTACTTTCATTTATGCAAATGAGAATCAGCATGTTCAATCGGCAAAAAAAAATTGGAGTTGAAAATTGAAAGCGCATTCACTGAGCTGTGCGTAATTTATGGGTGAGTCAGTTAATATGGATAATGCGCATCCGCGGGGTGTGATTGTGTGTGTATGATCGAAGACAGTAATTTTTTCTCTTCTCGTAATCTTGATCGCAAAACGGTAATTTGTATGTTGAAGCTGTCATTTGGAATTTCCTGAACTCTTTTTTGTTTCCTCTAGAGGCAGCTACCATTCGAAGAAAAATTCAATATTTTCATCACTTCAATAATAACAACCCATTCGGTTGCGCGAGGCAATTGTGCACTCACTTTTTTTTCTGTATACTAGTATTCTAGTATGTGTGCAGACAAGTAAATCACAGCGTGACACAAATGGTTTCACTTTAAAATGTGGCGTCAATCAGTCTCCGTGTTTTTGATGTGCACGCAAAATGTTGACCGAAAAACACGGATTTTTTTATGTTTGCATCACTCATATAAAATTCGATATACCGTTTCGCACAAGCAATCAGACTGTATCGAAATGCGGTGCAAAAGAAAAGAAAACGGCACTTTCAGAATATTCTCTTGAAATTGAACATGACATAAATCACCATTGAGGAATTCGCTTTAGTGAGCCTTCAAAAAAGTGAATGTTTTGGGTTTGATTCAATGTCTTTCCGTTTGTCTTCGGAAAGCATGACGAATCACAGTTTTTTTTTATGGTGAAAATTGACACATATTCAGTGGATACTTAAAGTGCCAACAAAAAGTGTAAGTGAAGACGGATTTCGAAATGAACGCATATTTTGAACTAAAAGCCCTTTATTGCCATCGTATCATCATCGAGTATATGTCGAAATAGAGCGAGCATTGGACAGAAAAAACATCGCGATGTAACACAAAAGAAACTCGATTTTCTTGGAAAATGAATTGACGATTCAATGTCGTCATTGAATCGCTTAATTCGAAGCAACCATCAAATTGTTTACATTTTAGGGCATCACTTTGCTATTGAAATTGCAAAACTCTTGCATGGATTAACTAAACATGACGAGCAAACAAAAAATAAATCGAGCAATAATAATTAAAACATACTTACAAAATCCGTTGGAAGATCAACTCGGAATATGCAAAAGTCAGAGCGGAAAGAAAAAGTTGATTGGCCTTCACCTAGAAATGAAGAATAGGCAACATGAGAAAACGAGTCATCATCGAATGGTTTCGTGGAAAATGCTTGAAATTTAAAACCAATAAAATGCAAACGCAAACGACTCGGAATGAGTCACCTGAGCGCATGACTTTGTTGTGGTTTTGTGTGCATTCAGTTTATCGCACGTCAACGCAAAACCAAACGAGGTATTAAATGACCAATTCGATAAAAATCCAAGATGGGGTAACACATTTATGGTGATAAAATGTGATATAAAAAAAATCGGAACTGCTTGGTCTCTCTCGGGCGGTTCTAATCAATTGGTCAGTGACCTTTTGACTCAAATCTTTAAATATATCCGAAACTAGTCGCCGCAGTAATCGAATGCATTCAGCTTGTTAAAGACATTGTATCGAATCACGCAATCTGGCGTTATAAATGTTTATCCGCAATAAAACACTTATCGCCTTCAGTATACAATAGCAAATTATTTCCCATTGTGATTTACTCTACACAATAGCTCGGTTTTTGTGTGCGCGCGCAATGCAATAAATGAAAAAGACGGGCAACTTCGATTGATATGCTTAGCTAACTGTGAGATTGATTAAAATTCATTTTCGATGTTAGAATTCATCAAACTCACGGCAGTTCGGCATGCTATGGCATGAGCTATGCCTGTAATTTTGCAGCAAACGGTGGTGAGGAACTGTGAGTGGTCGCATGGTTTAGTGAACATCATTGCATTTTATCTCTCTGCCTGATAAAATAGCTATTTTCCGCTTTCTATTTCTAGAAATAAAAGATGAAATTATCATATATGCGAGCGAAACCGAATAGAAAATCCCAATCCAATCGCTGTTTGAAATCAGCGCCAATGAAGAAACCAGCGAAAGAAAAAGTCAATTTCTTGAAATGATTGAACGAAAGAAAGAAAACGCGCGCACACACAAACGCGGCAACAGCAACAAAAGACACTGTCTCTTATCGACTGCATTAATCTCACACAGAAAATAACAAAGTGATATTTAATTAAACGAAAACGAAAGAAGGAAAAAAAACAAGCATAAAATAAAGAAGGCAACAAACAACAAAAGCATGGCGTGAAAACAATCAAATCGAGAACGGTACGAGTTCATGAGTGTGACTGTGTATGCGCTGCTGAGATTGCGACGTGGTGTGGCTTTTCGTTTTGTCGATGACGAATAAAATGCTATGGAGTACATTGGGCTGAAATGAAAGTGAAAAAACAGACATGCACATATAAATTATCGACGACAATTTGCAAGTCTATGGCCATTGCTCCCAATTTCGGTCATAATTTATGTTGTATGTTCGGTATATGTATTGGCAGTTGGTCCTCGTGCAAACATGTTAATTTGCATCTTATCTGGCGAGCAAGCGATGATCGGAACAAATGACGCCGCACCAATCGTGGAGTGACATTCGGAAATGGGCTCATTAAATTTGATTGTGCCACGCTATAGAGCTTCCAATTCCATCAATAAATTCTGATGCCATGCTCAAAAGTCAGGCGAGTTTTTTTTTGTTCGACTCTTTTTGCATAATTCTCTTTTGTATGAAACGTAAATGGCAATATCGTTTATGATTTGCGGTGCACAGATGAACCAGAAAGTGAATCCACCGCTGTCGTCGTCGTGCACACAAACGATTAAGAAATTTATTATTGCAGTGATTAAAGGGAAATGAACGGAATGCCCGTAGTATGAAAAAAAAATGCTTATGGTTGTTTGCGAAACAGGCATTATACGCTCATGCCAAATGAAAGATTTTAAGCCGGCATTCGGTAATTTTTTTTTCTTTTTCGAATTCTTTTCGAGTGAAAGTTTTCTTTTTTGGAAAATTATATGATCTATCTGTGGCCATGCATTAATAACAACTGACACACGAATATTTCTTCTATGCATATTGGTATACGTTGCGGGTCGGTAAGAATATCCACGATTTCGACATAAAGAGTTCAGCGAGAGAGAGAGAGAGAGAGAGAGAGAGAGAAACACGAAGAAAAACCACTTGAAAAATTTACAACGACCAGACACTATTAACATTTACGACCCGAATGGATTGGAACATTTTACAAATGTCGACGTATGGACATCACACATTTATCTCTTGCGCACAATGAAATGAAATGCTCAATTTTCGTCAGCTCGATTCCTCCTGTTGTGCATTCTCTACGGTTGATCTAATTTCGGCCATATATTTTATGCTGAAATTTTATCGTCGCGCCGATTTTGTGGCAAGAGAACACTAGAGATCGCATACAGCGACAGATGGAGAAGTTGACACGGAAGACATGAAATGACGAGCGATAGAAGAAAAAAAAAGGTGCCCGCATAAAAGTGAAAAGTATGGATTAAGAGCACGATTAAGTGAGTTATTTTTTAAAAGAGGTAGTTTTTTTGTGTGTTTGTTGACACAATCTTATGTTACTTATGTGTGCAATACAGTATTTTATACGAGTCGAATCGTTTATGGCATTCACTGAACACATTCTGAGCAGCTTGAGTGCTACGACAGCCTCTCGGTTGATTGTGTGTGTGTGTTTTTTTCGCAGATTGCTGTTTACTAATTTAATCTATTCAGTAAAATGGTTATAAGCACATACCTAGACAGACAGATAGATAAATCGCTGGCAAAAGTAAAAAAAATTCTTTTATCACCATTTTTATTCGTTGCGCCGCACTTGGACTCGTCGCTTTAATCGGTATTCCAAATGGAAGCAAACACCGAAGAAAAGAGCGGCTTACGTAAAAATAGACGAATAAGTTGTCGAATGATAAAATCTTTCTTTCTCGCTATCGAGAGTACGTGAGTGTGTTTGCGCGCGCGCGCTGAATGAATTGTGAGACAACAATGAGAATAAGATGTGAAAAGTCACTTCTCCGAGTCGTCGTGTGTAATTCATTGAATGTACTACAAAATTAACAGTTTTTGCCAGAAGATTTGAGAGAATTAAATGACGCACAACAAAAGCAACAGCAGCAAACAAAATTACACCGGCACACATCGATTGCGTTTCTATAGAGAGAGACACTCACACGCGACAAAGCATCATGGAGAAAGTTATGCTTTTTATTGACTCTTTGCCGTGTGTGTGTATTTTGCATATTATTCCACACACAAATTGCAGAGATCTTTGTGACGCGTTTCGGTCTTTCCGTCTGTCATTTGTGTCTCTGTGATTTGTTTCGATTTCATTTTATTGTTTGTGTCTATTTAATGGCACTGCTACATTTTATTGTAACTCAATCTGCAATGTTTCCTCTGGTTTCCCTCATTTGAGTTTTCTTCGCCGAGATGTTATAAATAACGGACCGGGGATTAATTGCAGTTGGCAAGATCGGCAAACTGCTACAAATACAACAGCCACCAAACTTCAGCAATCCACACTGGAAATATAGTTGCCAAAAGGCTATTAAACTGAGTTTTTTCCTCTGCCATTTTCTAAGCCGGCGTTTTGTAACGTTCAATTCGTTTCGATCGTTGCATTTAGAATCAATGAAAGTTTTATAGCGTCAATTTGAAAAGGAAAGAAAAATGTATAAGTGTGTGCATTTTGCAGTGATTTAAGAGAAATCTAATTTTAAACTTAATGATGTGAATTGTGAAATCGGGAAATATCCGACAATTTCTGCATTGTGTGTCCATTGCATGGCTTGAACATAAAATCGAGCATCAATACTACAAAAAGATTACATTCTCTGCAGGAGTTTTACTTTTCTTCGCGTTTTTTGTTTTTTGTTGAAACAACATTTTATTTTATTGCTTAAATGCGCGTAGCACACCCTTAAATAATCCTGAGATTATGACAGTAAATCGAATTGCAATGGCGAGAGTCGCAAGGAAATGCATTGAATGCACTTAAACGTGTACTGTACATTTTAATGGACGTGTTTACTTTCAAAAATCGACAAGAGCTCTCTTTTGATACATTAAATTGGGTGAAGATGATTCATGTGCGCCATGTGCAATGTGTAATGTGAATGTGTGTGTGTGTGTTGGTATTTTGGCTACCATTTCCCGTTGAAACAAAAAGAAACAGTCGAGCCAAAAATCGGAGTGTTTGGGCTCACCGCACTCAACACCCAAAAATAACCGACAAATTATCATCTTCGCACGAATTTCGTGAGATCGGAAGCTACTTCGCACACGAGTACTTCGATTCAATAAATTGAAAGTAGTAAATTATGAGTCCGAGAAAAACGCTTGCAATTTTCACACGATTGTAACGGAACGGACGGAACGTTCGTGCTGCAGAACATTGCGTGAATCCAAAACTCCCAGTGTATACATTCTTGGGCGGCTCAGTCAATTACAGTCATTTTTTCGCGCATAAAATAAAGCCAACGATTGAATTAAACGGACGTTTTCCAGCGAATTTTATTGATTTTCCGAAGTTATGAAACAATTCACCAATATTCGGCACTCGCGCCAATTCACAATGCCATTATCACAATGGAATCGAATTCATGAATAAAAGTGAAAGAAGGAATAAATCGAGAGAGGATTGATTGATTGCATAACGATTTGGTGTTGCTGTTGCTGTTGATGTTGATGTTTTGGGCTAAACGTTGTTGTTTTTTTTTCGTACATCGCTAAAGTTTTGTGGGAGTGTTTTCTGTTTGTTCGTTTTTTTTTGTAGTTGTTTTGAACCTTGTTGTGCGTGCAGTCGGAAAACTAGCTCTTGTTTAAATTGCCACCAATCAAAATTGGAACGACAAATAAAGCGATATTTGTGTGTGCGCGATATATATGTATTTTTTGCGGCGAATGACAGAAAAAAAATCGAAAAAAAAACCTATCGAATAAATTCGACTTCATTCATTGTTTATGTGACCAAAAGTGTCGATATTCACTTATTGCGTAGTGTGTGCTTTTTTTCATTTCGGGGACATAGATCTAGATATAAAGACGTATTTGGAAATGAGCTGCTGCTGCTGCTGCTCTCTCTCTCTCGCGTACGTTCTCCGCAGCTTCATACAAAATGAATGACGACACAATGTCTCGGCCAGCTGTGTGCTGTGCCTCATCGTACACACCCAGGCGAATCGAAACGCAGTCATGCTATAAAATAAGCGCACGAGATTCATATTGTCAGATCTCTTTACATTTTCAGCTTGAGTTGACATCAATCTGATTAAATTACGCAATCGACTAGCATTTCTTGGGTTTCATCTGTTGTCGTCACCGTTTCAATTCTCTTAGCGAATCGACATTGACACAACAAAAAAAAACTCAATGTGAAATAAAGAGTCGCCCGTAGCGAACCATATCCATTATGCAATGTTGGTATCATTTATGCATCGTGCTTTATCAATTGCTGGGGCATTCGATTTTTATATTATTTTTGTATATGAAAAGTGGACCATTGATTAACATCGCTCCGAAGCCAACAGAAGCCACTCTCCGAGATAACAATTGAAATCGTATCTGTCAACAGTTCACTTTGTGTTAACAAGCTCTTAAATAATTTCACATGAAATCATGTTGTTTGATTTAGCAAATTGCATGCGCTGATTTTACCCAAAGTGTTTGCTCTCTAGCACACAAATAGAAATGAATCCATCAGCTGTGTTGATTGATCCCTTTGAACACTTTGTTATAAATAAAATTACTAATTCACTCAACTACCAAATGACTCCGCAAAATGGGCCATTCCATTAAACTACGACGATGATGAGTAAGCGATTGAGAGACAGACAAATTGGCACTAAAGAAAAACCGTACATTACTTGCGGTGAAATGGCCACAAATACCATTTGCATCACATCATCAGCGGTTATGGAAAGATGGAAATGATTTTTATTTGTCTACGCAAATCATTTTATGACGTTACTTTTCCTCTCTTCATTGCTCTTGGTAGTTAAGTTAATGCGGTGCGGTTCATTGGAGTGTGTAATATTTTCGCAAGCCAATTCGAAGAAACTGCAATTTGTAAATGTGAAACAGAAAAAAAAGCATGACAATGTGACATCTGAGACATGACACATTTCGGAAATTTGGAGCAAAGTTCGTGCACAAGCTGTGTCGACACACAGAAAACGGTTTGGGGTCGTGATTTGACGGTGTTAGTGTGTCATTTTGGCAATAAATGCTGCCAAGAGAGAAAAGTCGAGCACATTTTTGTCGGCAATTCTGCCGAAAGCTGAACGAAACAAATGAAACAAAAATTCAGTGCACGACATTAAGTCATAAACGAAAATTATAAATATTTTCACCGAAGAATGAAACATTTCAGCACATACACATACAGAATTCAACAAGGAACGAAGTGATTTTTTCATGAAGAATGAAGTGTTTCGTTTTTGTTTCTGTTTATTGCTTGAGTGTCGTTTGTAATGTTCACTTCATTTATCCATGACATTGACCATAAGTCACAAAATGTACAAAGAAATGACCGAAATGACGCATTTCGCTTTGTTTTCAAATCTTTTTCTCTACCTTTTCTTGTGAAATGGCCCACACCATCGAAATAAAGCAGAAGCAATTATGAAGTGTCATTGTGAATGGCGCAGCATGTAGCACATGATCTGCATGCATAATTCGATTGCAGTCGACTGATCGTATTTGTATGTCTCATGTGTCGCATTTGTTAAAATTTGTGGAAGAATTTCAGCCGGAAAGTTGTTTGAGTGATCGCACACGGCTGGACAACCGTCGCAACAAGTAACAAGTGAACAGAAATTAATGCCATTTTTTGTGCATTCCGGTTATTGTAGCATGAAGGAATCCGACAGCAAAACAAAAAATAAAACACAAATTAGCATCGAAAATCTCTCAAGCAGTTAAAAACAATCTTATCATTCTTCTTTTTCTCTGGGTTTTCTTTTTGAGTAGACAAGATAATAAGCCGTAAAAAAATTTTTACAAGTGAATTCGCAATGTTTCCGTCTTCCAGAAGGAGACAAAAAAAACGAACGTGATCAAAAGACAAATCGGAGAGAAAGAAGACGAGAAAAAAATGGAGTTGAAGAAAGAACGGAAAGGGCATCGAAGATAAAGTGCAAGAGAATGGCCTGAAGAACTGTTTTCGATTGCAATTTGAGAATACGTTTAATGAAGTTGGACGTCACACACGAAAACACTTGAAAAGGAACCCTTTTTTTTACGGAAATGCCATTTCATTATTATTTGTTATAAACGTATTATGTTCGCTCTCCAGAGTTCTTTTACTTATCATTTTATGGTCGTGCACACTTTTGAAGGTAGCCACGCAAACCAACACATTTGCCAAAAGTGGCCGAAACCTTGTTGTTGGGTGTTTTTTTATTCTCTCTTCCTGACTGCAGTTCGTCTCATTTTAAAAGGTCTCCACATACATCGTTTTACGACAATACAGTCGACTGCTGCACTTTGGCTGGTTCTCATTCTTCTTCCACTTCTTCTTCATCAGTTTGTTTTTGTGTTTGTACACATTTTTCTCTCCTTTCCTCGTCTCAATTTCTCTATTCACGATTATGCGAATGGCGCATTGAAATATCGTACATCAAACAAAAACACACATAAAGCATTTGCATTTCGGTTTGTTGTTTTTTCTTCTTCTGCATTTCCACTCAAACGGTATGCTGTGCTGAGAGTATGTTTCACGAATAGAAATTTTATGCAACAGACTTTTATTGCATAAATTCATGTAGAGAAAAGTACTCGCTGAAAGAGAGACTCAAAAACAGCAAACCGAATTGTATTCGCATTGCAAGTGAGAAGAGCCATCCCAAGAGGAAGGCAGAGAGAGAGAGAGAGAGCGCGCGTTTGTGAGTTTGAGATATGTTCACTTGGCATGTGTATAAATTATGTGCACACTCTCATGCTTCCTGGTGTGTTGTCGATGCTAGTTCTCTGCAACGAAAAAAAAAGAAACAAGCACACTCGGCTGAAACTCGTCGAAAATGCATTTAGCTCGTTTTCTGCATCTAATTTGATGTGCTCCAGAATTGCATCGTTTGTTTTGGTTTTGATACAAAATAACATCCACAATGAAATTACATGCATTTATTCTGGTCGCAGTAGACGTGTACAGCACACGGCACAGCACGACGAAAGAAAAAAAAACCTACGCTACACAGACAACAAACATGTTCTAGACCGACATAAAATAATGTGCTGCAAGTATCAAAGAGAGAGAGAGAGAGAGAGAGAGAGAGAGAGAGAGAGAGAGAGAGAGAGAGAGCGACTCACTTAGGTGATGCACAGAATAAATTGCAGCACAAATCCTTGAAAATCACATTCAAAATGCAGCGAAATTTTCGCTACTTTTCTAAAAAAGAAAATCGATTAAATCGTCTCACAATGCGATTCACGGCCGAGCTACGGAACGGAAAATCAAGCGAATAATTGAAATAAATGTAGATCGTGGTATTGATTGCCGAGTACGATCCATACCATGGCTTTGGTGCATAATTTAGTTGCTCTTGTTCGAAAGCCTCAAGCACATACAGGTATTGCTTTTTGTGTTTTGTTTCAGTGCAATTGATGATGTAAGCAACAATGAAATGGTATCAAAACAAAACAAAAAAACCATGTTGGCATCGCTGCAGAATGATAAACGAGTTTCCGAGCAAACAGAGGAAGGAAAAAAGACAGCAAATTATGGCAGACCAAAAAGAGTGAATCAAAACGAACGATCACACACACAAAACAAACAGAACGAACGAACGAACGAATGAACGGTAAAGGGGGTCGTGAATTGTCTCTAAACTCAAAGTCAGCAAACAACTGTTGCAGGCGTTCATTCATCCATCCGAGGCGGCTGACGTAAATGGCAAACCAAATTGTTGATAGACAAACTTTCTTTGAAGTGAAGACACTGAGGCTGCGGCCAATCAAGAGAAAAATATTGGAAACAATTATGAGCAGATGGTCGTTTCATGTTCAATCGCCGGCCTTTTGTTCTTCTGAATCATCAAAGACTCGTCACTTTCAAAAAGCATTGATGCACTTAATTTGACATTCAATACGAATCGTCGGCGGTGCTGCAGTCGAATCAGCAATCAAACATCAAATTTTTTTTTTTTACGAAATCAAATCATCTCGTTTTATGGTAATTCCCATTCAGTTTGGTGAGCACTGAATCCTATGGATTTACTATCATTTTGTTTATTGCTTTCGATGTGTTTCAATGCGACGAACAAAATGTTTTTTTTTTGTTTATGATTCGTTTGTTTGGCTGACAAGCAAAGAATGAAAGCATACGACCGAGCGAAAGAAGTGGAAACGCAGATAAAACGGAATAACGACAAAAAAAATAAATTCATAACGAAGAAGAAAAAAAAAACGATCAGTGTATGTTCTTTTCTGTCATTGTATCAACCGTAGTATGATATGACAAACCGAATCGTCGCATTGTCTAAGAGTAGGTTCTATTTTCTTTGATTTCTCCATCTTTGCTGCTGCTTTTTGGTCGACGGCTGCTTGTTCGGCTGTTCATGCCGAATCGTTTCATATGCATGGTTTTGCGTGCGTGCGTTGTGAACGAAATAGTTTTCTTCTTGGTTTTGTTTTTTAAATGTTCGTATTGCGAGCATGTCAGTTCAAGTGCAGTTCGATACACGCAGAGAGAGGAAGAGAGAGACAGAGCCTGTGAGTTGCTGCTGATGTGTCAATACATGTGGTAGTTTTGTTTCGGATTTTCTTGATTTTTTTTCGGTATTTAAAATAGAATTTTTTCTACGCGCATACGAATGCGTTTGTATCTCGGTTTGCACTTCAACTACTACAATGCCTTGCACTCGTGTCAAAAAGAAATGTTATTTTTTTTTTTGGGTCTGTTGTATATTGTTCGAGTGAATCATACGTTTACGTCACGTGTGTGTTTTATGTGTAAACTATGACAACGAAACTAATGCGGATATTTGTGTTTCACTTTATTTGGACCTCACCATACGCCATGGCTTTTGAATATGCCACCTCAATTCCGATCGATGCCCATAACTGGCATTAAACGTGCGTCAAATATTTGTATATTAAATGTTGGTCGAGATAACCAAATTATAAATACGAAAAAAAAGATTTTAAAGACGTTTTCTATTTAATTAACGACGATTAGAGGCTTATCAATTTACTTACTTGAAATATGTGGGGCTATTAAACGGTTTTTGACCAATGTCGATCCACGACGTTCAGACTATTCTCGATGAATGTTCTACGGAATTTGAATTTGTGCGTCGCATCCCACAAACAACGATTATGTCTTTGATCTCTCTGTCTTTACACCGTAATTTTTGATAAAGAAAAATTTGCAAGTCGATTGGCAATGACTTTACTCAAAACAACACGCATATCGTCGCTTCGTATGAAACTTATCGATACTGAAGAAATTTATCTCTTCGACAGTTTTTCTTCTTCTTTCTTTATCGTTGAAACGTTTTTTTTTGCCACCGAATAAAAACAAATAGAGAAAATGGAACGGAACACCTCAATGAATCATGGAGAAAAAATTCTTTGACAATAATTCCGCTCGATTTTGATCTCAATAAAAGAAATTTATACGCACGCACAAATGTTTTTTTTTTTCTTCTTTCGATAAAATACGTTTATTTGCGACAACGAGTTATGTCTATTGCTCTTCTTCTTCTTCGTTTTATTTTTTTTCTCTTCTCGTCGGATTGCTCGTTTCTCTGGCTAAATGTAAAAACCTCTTTTTAAAACTCAGAAGTCAATTTGAATTGAAACAGCTTGACAGACACAATGGAAAGAAAAATAAAATGCAACTGAATTTTATAACAATAAACACAAACGCTCAGAAACGAAAACGAACACAAAACGATGTGAGGCAATTGAGTCTGGTGTGTGTCAGCTGTGTTGAAGGCACAAACATAAACTGAATGCTATTTCCAGCGATTGTGTTGATTTTGATCGAACGAAACGAGAAATGTGGATTATGGTGCGGTGTTCTTCAACGGCTGGTTATGTATGTGTGCGGGCACTAATGACTTGAAAACGGCACAAACCAGCATTCCACTACACACATACACGGTGTGTGTGTGTGTTTTTGTTTTTAACAACCGTATCCCAGAGATACGTTAAGTACACAATGTGTCAGTGCGTTAAGTATTTTCAACGGATTACACACCGTGTATTTGTTTGAATATTTTGACGTTGATTCAATGAAATGAGTTTGGAAAACTGACATTTTTTTACGTTTTTTTTTTGAGTCGCTTTTCAGATTTTCAATGCAAAGTCTTGAACATTTGAAATATCTCTAAATTCCACAAAGATGTTTGAATTCAAATTGATTGAAATTGAACGAACCCGTTTGACCAGAACGTTTCCGTTGTGATGTGTTGAAAGTGCGCGCTTTTTGAGTAAATGTCAAATTGATGGAGCCAGAGAAAAAAACATTGTTTACGTCGCCGTCTTGAAATATAAGAAAAAAGAGACACTGTTCAAGCCTTTCTAGATAGATGTTCAGCAAAAGTGCTTATGAAGTGTGGAAAGAGGAGAAAGAGGCTGGCGTTATTATCACACTATGCAGAGAAATGGATGATGCAATTGGTGGTGGCATTCGCATCCGGTTGATCACTGAATTCGTCGGTGGACCGGGAACGGGAAAAACTCAGTTTTGGTAAGAAGACGCTCATCAATCGATTTAATCCTATCCAAATTCAAATTTTGGACAACCAATAGAATTAAAAATGTATTTCGTTTTTAAGCTTACAGCTATGTGTTAATGTCCAAATACCGAAATGTTTGCAAGGATTAGAAGCGGCCGCTGTTTATATCGATACGAACCGTGGATTTTCTATTAATAGAATCAAAGGTAACGCAAATTCATATTTATGTAAACATATTTGAAAAAAAAAAAAACGATTTTAAAAACGTCATTAAAAGCTTGTTCTAATATTTCACCCATTAGAAATTGCTTCGGCCACACAAGCACACTGTGATCGTGTTTATCGAATGGAAAAATCTGCAGCTGAGCCAAATTCATTCACCGTTGATTCGATTCTCGCCAATATCCACTGTACTTTTTGCAATAATTACATTCAGCTTTTGGCAACAATTTATAGATTAGACGCTTTTCTCGCGAATAATCCCAAGGTTACAAGAGAAACACAGAATTACTCTCTGCGCAAAAATGCTCTAACAAAATTGCATTTCTAGGTTCAATTAATCGTAATCGACTCGTTTTCATATCTATTTCGGTCAATTGATGAAAATGTCAACCTAGTACAAACAACCTATGAAGCCTTATCTGAATTGCAAAAACTTGCCGATAAATATCGATGCGCGGTAATTTTTTATTGCATTATTATCTATGTCGAACAGTTTATCGCTGATGAGTCATGGCACTGATGGAAACTTGATGTGCATAATGGTTTATATTCAGGTGGTGATAACGAATGAGCTCACGACCCGAGTTATACCCGACGGACCATCATGCATCGTTCCAGCTTTAGGCGAAAGCCATTCGCATCGTGTTAATGTTCAACTCACTTTTGGGCGCGATGAAGACGATCGCCGGCTGTTCGTAGCGAACATCGATAAGTGTTTCACGAAATGCGAGCAGAAGGTGGCATTTCAAGTAAGACAAACGTTTGAAATTAAGCAAATATTTCAATAGAATGATAGCATTTTCTCTTTCTTCCGAATTATCAAGATTACCAAGGATGGGCTGCGACCATATAAACTAAAATCAAAATTGCCGGATTAAGCTGAATCCCGCCCATAAAACTTACCCATTACAATCTCAACCGTGCCATTATATCTCATAAGCAATTTGCGTGCAAAACCTATTTCCATAAAATAGTAAAACCATAAAGAAAACCAACCAATCGCATTTTAGTCAGAATTTCAGACAGTTTATTTTTCAATTCAGAACAATCACAATTAATGCAGTAAAATTCATAAGATCTCTAGTAATAATTTTTATCAGAAACAACATCAATAAAATGAAACAGATTCGTTCTTCTCAAAGGCATGTTATTTTAATAAAATTCAATGTTTGCACAGCAGTTGCTCGAATGTAGGAAATGAGTGTTGACTTTCGATGTTGTTTTTTGGTCGTTTTTGGAGTATAAAAATGAAATTTGATCCAAAAGTGTTTTTCAATTGAAAATTTTCAACATTTCTCATTTTTTTCGAGCGTCTGTTGCACTATCAAATTCGTTGTGCTTGAAATGTGAAACAACGGCACATTTTAACAAATTTTTTAAATATTATTCATCTTTCTCAACTATGGCTGCTCGAAATGAGTGCAAAAATGTAACGTGCTACACTAATTTGTTCTTTTAGAAAAAAATGTAATGATTTGATTAGATATCGAAGCTAATGTGAGTCACAATCAAATGGTGAAAAAAAAATAATGTGAGTTGTAGCCTTTTTCTCATTTAAAATGTGAAAATGCTTTAATTTTCTGCTAATGCAACCAATACGTCGCGATAATCGCCGGAGAGGTCATCCTGAAATGTATTGAAAAAGTTTCCAAGAGAAGAAAAAATTGATCACAAAATAATCTCAAGCATGGTTTGAATTAATTAATGTTTTAAATTAAAATTTTGAAGAAAAAAATTGTATACAACAGCACAGCACGCATGCATGTCAAAGTTCAAATGTAGGCCACCAATTCAATGATTGAATTTTCCAAACAAAATGTATAAGAGTGTGTACAAAGAAAAATTTATGAGTATTAAACCGTGCAAAAAACTAAAATTCTACATGTAAAAATAATAAAATCACTTAAGAGATAAATAAAACAGTATTGTTTTTAGTGCCAAATATGAAAATGGCGAGACAGCAGCCCCGATCATTCGACGGAAGGAAGCATTTGATTTCAGATATTTTTCTTTTCTTAATAGCAAACCAGATGAACCAAAACTGATGCAACTTCGCCACCGATATCATCCTGTAATAAACAAATTCCGAACAATGAAGAACATTTCCGATCTTATTTAGTATTTTATCGAATAGATAAATTCGAATTCAATTCATGCAAGCCCAAAAAAAATGAATTTCGTGTTAGTTTGTGTTCAGAATTTTGAAATTGCCAAAGCGAAAAGAAAAAAAAAACAAATTATTAGTTGAACTAGTTGTAAAATTGGAGCACTACAATATTGGTTTACAATTTCAAAAATTAGCTTCTTCTTTCTAAGTATTGTTTTGCTTTCTAGTTTCAGAATTAAATGATTGTATTCACAAAGAAAAAATTAATTGGTGATTTTGCTGCTTAACTTTATCCGAGTACTATACACATTTGGAATGTTATTTGACGAGATGGAAACAACGTCTTAGTAGGTCGAAAGCATTTCAAGCACATATTTGTACTCGACTGCTAATTCGTCCTGCAAATTTCACAAATTCACAAAAAAAACACACATCATAAAAATAGAAAAAGAGAAAAATAAAAATCAAAATTCAAAAATTAATTCAGTTGCAAATTGCAATGGTAATTTTAACAAAAAAGAATTTTTGGTGCTGGAATAAAAGAAGCTGTGCAGAGTTAGTTCAATGTTCATGCAAAATCTTCGAAATTTAAAGAGATCATTAGTTCGTTATTTCGGAAAACTCATTGGGAAATATGTAATTATGATCGTTTCATGCGGACATACCGAAATTCATGCTGAATGTAATTAAACGAACTCATTTTGCCGTATGTGATCAATTGCGTTAAAGCAGCGGCGGCTTATTTCGTTAGCCAGTTGTAAGTGAGAGAAGAATAAATACGCATATACAAAAAAAGACGCACATATGAAAAAAAAACGGGCGAATGTACGAATGTACGATGAAGCACAAATGACCGAAAATGAGAGTGGGATTGTGTCTGTATTTGATCCGGCACTCGTCACAATTGAGTTTGTTGTTGTTTCTCGCTTGAAAAAAAAAACCACAACATAGGTCTAGCGGTGTTTTTGATATCGCCGCGCTTAGAAACATGAGCGTGTATTGGTGCTGGCCAACTTGATGACCTTGAGTGCTTATTTTGTGTTCGTTATTTTCGTGTGAATTTTAGCATTTGAAAAGCCGTTCCATAACTGAACTGTTCAATTAAGACTTGAATGGGCCATTAAATGAGCCGATCATAAAATTGTTTGCATGTTCGTTTTTTTTCTCTTCTCATTTCTTGTTCGCTTTAACACAATTATCCTCCATACGAATTAAATGCTATAGCATAGAAACAAAAAAAAATTCAACCCAAACTGAGTGAATTTCGTCTCAATTTGTATTTTAAAATATATTTCCATATCGATTTTTAACAATAGTTTTCTTTAAAAAATAACAATATTTGCTGTATTTAAAGTGTACATTAAAATATCGGTAGAAAATCTAATGCAATGTTATGTAATGCTTTAAAAAGAAATGTCCAGAGAAAATAGAGTTGGTGCGATAAAAGCAATCGGGTGCATTGATCTAATGAAAAAAAAACTAGATATATCGAGGGTGTTGTTTCCGAGCTCCTTGAATTTTGACTAAAATCAACCATTAAAAATACGATGCGAATGCATGTATGTTTCGACATTCACATCATACTTTAATTCAAAGCTGAGCTCTGAACAAACATATGATAAATTAAAAAGGAAAATGAATCGATTGTCTTGATGCGTGTATGTGATTCGTTTTGCATTCGCTTAAGTAATCATGTTTAATATCCTCCAACAATAGCCAACAGGGCCCTCTTATAATCTCCAGATGTGTCACCCTGCAGGATGAGATACGAGTTGGCGATGACGATTTTGGTTTTTGAAAAATAAAAATTTCGTTTTTAAAATTATTTCACAGTAATGAACAGAAAAAAAACTAAAATCCAAAATAAACTATGCTACTATTTATATTGATCGAACTATAAAAAAGCAAAAAAAAATTATGCACATTGGATGCAGTTGACCAAGTGCCTACGATTTCCCTATCGCCTACGATTTTCAATAGAGCTTCCAATTGAATTGGGTATTTACATATTTATAAGTCAGTAGGAAACGACTACTTCGTGATGAACTACTAAGACATATGCAATATTCATGCGTTAAAAGATTGATTTTTTCCAACATTCTACTTGACGACATTTGACATGCACGTTGCACATTTCGAAACGAGACAAATAGAGATAGACAAGAACTACCCAAAAGCAAAATGTTCAGAAACCCAATTACCAAAGAAGTTACTTTTTGAATAAATAGAAAGAGTTTCGTAATTTTCATGCTGCTGCTAGCATCAACCTACCTTGATCCATGACTCTAGGCTCTTGCCATACTTGTTTTCAAAGGCGATTTTGATGTCACCCAAATCAATTTCCGAACGGCTAACAATGATTCGGATCAAAGTTTTGTCGTTGGTGCCCATGCCGGCCATGGCATCGTGCAAGCGCTCAGCAAAGAAATCGACTTTCGATTTCACACATTTGGCTGAAAAAATGAAGATGAAATCACTTGAACATCAATCAAAATTTTTATAAGCGAGAAAAATGAGACGAAAAAGTTGAATAATGTACCGATGGCCAAAAATCCCTTTTTGACGTCACCGCTAAATTCGCGCTTGATGGCATCTTCGATGCTGTTTTGGCTGATGTTTTCGTATTCTTGGAAAATTTGGCGCAATTGAGAGTATGATCGGGTGACCAAAATTGAGTTGAACACAGATTCATCCGTGCCCCATTGACCTTCACCGGCATTATGGAGAGCTTCTGCATCTCGAATAGCGGCGGCTTCGTCGATGGTTTGGTCTTCGTTACGATTTCCTTGCACCAATGAAACGCAAAGGCGTTTGAAGTGACCGCTGGCAAGTGTTTTTATTACGGTTAGTCTCGCGCGTTACCGATGATATTGATGATTAATTCCGATTAGAATTGTTGGACTTACCTGGTGTCACCTTTCAAATCGTCTTCCAAACTGCGTCCATAGTCACGCTGATAGAATTCAGAAATCGTTTTAATACCATAGTTCGATAACGTGGCCAAAATTTCGATGATGGCTTCTTCGTCCGAACCCAATCCGCTAACGGCGTCATTCAATTCCTTGGCATAGTATTGGGGAAGTGGTGTCATCAATGCAAGAATCACATCTTCGAATTTACCGCCCAATTCGGATTTGAGCTCCTTAATCAAGTCTTTGCCGTATGCAGTTTTGAAAGCGTCAGCAATTTCGATACGTTGTACAATGCCACGGCGAGCAAGAATCTCAATAATTGCCTTTTCGTCGGTTCCGAAACCTTTCATGGCCGTACGCAATGTAGCAGCATCTTGGTTTGGTTCGAACGGATCAGCTGGGTAAACGGTTGGTGTGCACTATATTGGGCCAAGGAGAAGAAGAAGAAGAGTAAATCAACGACATTTAAAAAAAATAAGATTTTTCTCTCTATTTCACTTTGTGAAGGTCGTACTCCATTTCCATTCCATCACAAATATTTTCCCATTTTATTTGCCATTTAATGGTGGCACGACGCCGGCTTGACTCTCGTCAGCAGCACACTTTTTCTCTATATACATCTTAACATTTTCCGTTTCATATGCGGAATGAAACTGAGATGAGTTTGAGATATATCAATTTTCTTTCTTATCCATCACCAAACACAACGAAATGGTTTTATTTGTTGCCTGGAGCGTGTTCTATTTGCAAAGTGTATATACATCATCAATGTTTATGCCCACAACGATGATGCTCCACTATCTACCTCATGTCTAATGCTGTACCATATAGTTTTCGGCGAGTCTAATCGAATAAAAAGATATTTTATGGCATGACATCGATTTCGTTGATGTCAGAAACGAAACCATTCCCCATACATACTCGGTAGTGTTCTGTTTGCTATATTGGACCGTACTTTTTATGATGTACTAATCAGAAACGAAATGGTGTATTCAATTATGCCACATCATTTCAAAGGAATTTATCTGAAGTTGATGCAAAGTCGGCGATTTATCACAATACAAAGGCCAAAAATGGAACAAAAAATAACACAGCCAATTCAATGTCATTTCAGCGACGAAAATAGCTTTGAAATATATTCCAGAGTCATGCTCTCATAATTCACTGGATTAAATAGCCAATTTTAAAGTTGAGCTTTGGTTAAATACGAATGCCTTATTGTCTTTAGAATTTTATTCCTTGAATGACCGGTATTATTCTAGCTCATCACAAAAACACGCTGACCATATCTGATGAATGAATCGAGTTTAAAAAATCAGTGATACGAGCAGCGTATACAGTGTGAGCTATTGTGTGAATATGAGTGTATTTGTTACTTTTTTTTCTCGATTTAATCATCCAGTCATCAATTGTGAATGTCGCTTGGGCGATTATGCTTTTTCTCCGAACTCAACGCCGCTTGCGATGATGTAATGGTTTCACATATACATATAACAAACGACATGACCGCTGATGAGATCATCTTTCCTTGTTGCCTATCCAAACCCGATAAAAACTTAAAATTCCAACAACACACACTCTGTTTTTTTGGGTACTACACAAAATTATTCCGCTGGTGTCGAATGCAATTCGGATATGACCGATCGAACAAAATCGAATGAAGAAATGATTTTTGGCCAACTTGCAATTCTAATCAAAGGACAATTTGCTATTCACCTATTCACTGCGACGAACATTTTGAATAAATATAAGCGTATTAAAGACGGACTTTTAGAACGAAGTCACACTGATAAGAAAATCCAAGAATATAATCTACGAAATGAACGTCGACTCAAACAATTGTGACTAATTTGAAATGTTGGGCCGACGAAAAAAAAAATTAATTTTATTGCAAAATTTGGAATCAAACCTTCTTCCACATTTCAAATGGATTTAAAAATTGCGATGAGACGAGTGTATAAAAAAATAAAATGACTATGGTAAACCAAGTTTGGGTTGTTTTTTTTTTCTATGAAAACGCTGGATTTCTTGCAGGAAATCGAAAGAGCAGTGCAGAATGCTTTTGATCGTCGCAAAGTTCACAGTAAGACTGAAGCTGATACTTGGAAACACACAGAGCGAGTAAACCAGTCGAAATTCAGTATGAATAAGTCAGTAAAGTAACGATATTTTTTTTTACTGTGCCCAAATACATACAATATCAACCACTCATCGCATATACATATACTAACTATATCAAATGCCATGGTTTTGAGCCACACAACATCCTTGTCAAACGCTGTCGATTTTCACATACACACACTTCTTTCCCACTACCGCCGCGATGGATTTGTTTTTGTTTCTTTTCCATGTGTTATTTGTTATTCGCCACCGTGTATGCCATCAAATTCTATCGATAATATGATGTGTTTGGTTGTTTATACAACAATAGCAGCAGCAGCACGCTTCGTTTGCGGTGGTTCTTCTTCGTATTCGTTTCACACATTTATAACACGGATTTTGTTATTTTATTACCACTTAGTCTGATTTTTTTGTGTCGCTATTCGGCTGCATTTCTATATACTTGACGCGAACTATACAAGAAATGACTTACTCGAAGACTGTTGATTACGTGCTTTTATTAAATGAACATTTACACATAACTTTCGGTGCGACAACAATCTTCATGCGAACGACTGTTATTTAGTATCAACAATATCATTTACTTCGGCCAAGTTATTCCATAAGGAAGAAAAATATTCAAATACTATTTATGACGCGCTTTTATTGTGTTGTGTGGCATAATTTCGATCCAAAAAAATGGCAAACTTTTCCACTAAATTTGATGGGAAATCTACAGCAACAATTCCTTTCTACACACCTTACCGTACACATGCTAGGCACAATAGCACAAATATCACACCCGGAAATTCTCCGTTCAGGATCAACATTTTCCAAAGTTGTGTGACGGAACAAACGGAACAAGCAACTGTGTGTTACAAATAACAGTTTCGCCTTTCGACTACAAATTTAAATTGTTTTTAACTGATCAACTATCAACGCTTGAGAAACGAGGCGCTTTATCAGTAAAACAATTTTTCAGACGGCGGCGTATGTAAGAATTCAAAAGAAATTCATAATAATGCACAAACACTGAGTTCATGTACTGCTAGCCGTGCTATCAAGAGTCATGGAAACAGATTGCAATTATACAAAGGAAATTCTGAGTTATCACAATACTTTCCCAAAGTCTAAAAAGACGAACACAAACAAGTAAATAATATTCTTTTCGATTACATTGTCGCTGATGTCAACACATCTAACCTTAGATTTTAAACAAACGGCAAAATCAATGGGAAAATATTATTTTAGGTTTCTATCAATAGAGAGCGTAGAGAGAGATAATACGTTTTTGTCACGAATATACACGGAACACACATTTCACATACGCTGCCGCGTACATATGCAGCGTTAAAACAATATGTTTGATTAGCGCATTTCATTCAATCAACATCAATCGTTGTCGTCATTTTTTTCGCCCGTTTGCATCGCATCGGATTTCTAGGTGCTACGCCTATTACAAAACAAATTTGACTTTAGAGTTGTTTGGTCGCTGGCAACATTGCATGCCACACGGAAGTTTCAGTTCTTTTTTTTTTGTTCCATCAAATGGTTTATTTATTGGAGAATAGAAACGTGTTGCGTGCGCGATAATGTGTGATGGGTAAGATACATATATGTGGAATTGCCATAGAGCCATAGAATATTTTTCTGGTTTTCCTTTCAATGCTGTGCTTATTTCACAGAGCACAATTTGTCACCGTTGGGTTTTAATGACGATGACGAAGATATGGGTTGGTAAAAGATGACTTCATAGCTGCTTATGAATTATTTAAAGTGGCCAATGTTCGCGGTCTCAGCTCACACCTTACCATATTTTTTTTTGGCAAATAAACCAGTTTTCCACTGCCACGCTATTTTTACGTTCAACTATTTCTGAATATCCGTTTTTTACTTGCTTATCAACATGAACTGAGAAACCTATCTGTATATAGTTTTGTTTGAGTGTTGAAGTTTTGACAAAAAAGAAGCGATATGAAAATTGTTCCGATTGTAATTTCACGGCACGTTTCAACCATTTCAAATGGCAAATCAATAATAATGGAAGATAAATCGATGGTCGAAATCCTTGAGCTCTATACCATATGATTTGGTTTGAATATACAATTTAATGATTTGTACTTTAAAAGGAAAATTGTGATGGATCGCAAAGAACGATATTTTGTAAAAAAAAAACGAATTATGCCAGAGTTGCAATGAACCTTACCTGGAATGGGTAGTACTTTGGTGAGTCGCTCATGTTGACGCTTTTTTTTATATATATCTGAAATGAAAAAAATTGAACGAATCAATAATCGAACGGAACATGTGTTTATATATGGAATAATAATTGGATTTGTTGTGTGCAGGGTTTGAGCTTTGAGGTTGTTTGTGATTGGATGTAAACGTCGTTTGAACTTTATCAAGTACTTGAACAAATAAAGGACGTATTCTGTTTTGATGGGTCGGTTGTGAATTATTTCTAACGTCAAAACCAACATATATCCTTGACAAGGACATGGGAACTAGAACACTTGCGGCGAATACAAATGCATGCTAAGTTCATTTAATATTCCAAAATGATCGCTCTTTGTTTGGATGTAATACGTTTTTCCCTTCTACTAGATTACTATGCCGAGTCGATTCAACAGTGACAAAGACTTTGATTTGTATCATAATCACTTTGACAATAATAAAATTACTCGGTATAATTGCCCGCAGAACCACAAACAATGTGCTACAGTGATTTGTTTATAAACGATGACAGCATCAAATTCCAATGTAATGTCAATCTCGACAAATTTTCCAATTCCAGCCATCATCCAATTTGTCGAAGTCGTTACGTATTTAATGAGTCATGTTTGTGGGCAAAAAACAATTGATTCATTCAAAAAAAATTGATTCAGCGTGACGGAACATCAGTCACTGGTGCAATGAATGTGATGAAAAATTTAAATGACTAACAACGTCATCCACGTAGATTTGATGAGCCAAGCAAAGCACAAACAAGTTTCATCGTCATCGATGACGATTTTTTCTGAATATTCGCAAAGCGCAAGTTGAAACTAGTTTCGATGCGTATCAATCACACGTTTGTCGATGATGAAGTTGGACTTTGGTTGCAATCAAGTTTTTTGTCACTTGAATTAAATTCAATGAATTTTTCATTCGATCATGAATTGGTTTGCTACTGAAAGTGGCTGAATAAAGAAATGAAGAATGAGTCATTTATCTTCATGCCAATGTTCAATTAGGAAAAAAACTAATGAAGACGTCGTTACTACCGTAAACATCATATAAATAATTATTTATTTACATTCGTACAGCAATTAGACACACCAACTCGTAGCGAAGTAAAATAAATATTTTGTTAGTCAAACAAAAGGTAATACGACGATAAAACGACAGATTTTCCAAACAAATCGAAAAGAAATAGTCATAAAAATCAATATTTCTGATTATTATCGGTACTATTTCTATTTGATTGTAGCAGAAAATGGAATTTATGGTTCATATTCCCCTTATAATTTCATTAAATCGCCATGCATTCAATGTACTACAATTATGCCATATCTGATGAATCGACGTCGATTATGAAAGTGTTCGCTTGAAATAATAACCGACACATCTAGTTGGAATTTAATAATTCAATACC
Source organism: Sitodiplosis mosellana (assembly GCF_009176505.1). NCBI lineage: Eukaryota > Metazoa > Arthropoda > Insecta > Diptera > Cecidomyiidae > Sitodiplosis > Sitodiplosis mosellana. The sequence goes on along the minus strand of NW_022595244.1, from coordinate 16,453,551 downwards.
ATATTCATTGTAAATGAATGAACGGATGAGGCGCAACGGATAAAACCAATGGAATTTACACTATTATTGCTACTAATGTTCAATTCGATTCATTCATAGATTTTGCTGGAATTTTGCGATTGAAGATAGAAATGAATAACTCTAGGCTGTTCAGTGTTCATGGATTTATCACTGGCAAATATACATTAACAAGTCATTTCATCGAATCAATAATCCATAAACTAATAAATTCTTCGAAATTGTGACGACAGCAAAATTCCAATAAAAGTGTGTAAAACTTCATAAAAGGTTTCGGTGAAACTTCATCTGTGTGATTGATTTGAGCAATGAAACTTTTCGAATATAATAACAATCACGAGAATTTTCGGCCATAGAGACACACTTTGCAGTGGCACATTTCATGCGAACAAATATTCTCAGATCAGCATTCACATCACGCATGAGAGAATGTTGAAATTACTTTTCCAACCGCAAGCAAATGCGTATCAAGTGGAAGCGCCTGAAAACTTAGACATGACATTATAATTCATCTTCGCAACTCGGTTTCAATATAAATACGTCATAAGACTCATACAATCAAATTCTGTAAATTTTCGTCACACACACTCATAGTCAGTCTCAAGCGGCAGAGCTGAGCTACAGATAGACACACAAAGCAAAAACAATTACGAGTAGAAAAATGAATACCGAGTAACGACAGTCGCACACTGTGTACAAACAATGTTTTATTTTTTCATATTTGGAATGAGAAGTTGATTATGACTCTGGCAATGTTGTTTGTGTTGTGCTTTTTGCCATTGTCTTATTTTCGCACCTTGATTTTGTAAATGCGATAATGGAGAAACAAAAATGGTGTGTTTGTTTCGGTAAATGGCAAACATATGCCACGAACATTTTATTCCTCGCTTCGTCGTGTCTTGAGAACAGAACAATCGGAGTTTTTTTTTCTCATTAATTCGGTCATGCCAACATATATTCACAATGAGAGAATGAATTAATTTAAAAGAAAAAAAAAAGAATTGGATACGAATGGAAGAAGTGCGCAATAAATCAATGTTGTGTTGATGGAGATGCTGATGGAAAAATACAATAATGATGCGGGCAAGAATTCGAATAACGGTCTGCAGCGTCAGCATTCTTCATATACGCACCAGAATAACATGACGTGGAAGCCACACGAAAAAGAATATTAAGATTATACATAAAGAATTAGACAAAAAGTGATGAAAGATGTGTTATTTCCAGGCTTATCCGACTTGTTCTCAGTTTGTGATCAGCTCAAATTGATTTTAAACTCAATTGCTAATCTTGCTTCGTCTCACTCTCGGTACGAACATTGCAAATGAATTACGTCATTGCAAAGTTTTAAGCGAGTTGTTTTTTTTCGCTCACTCTCTGTCATGTTTACAGGCACATAGATGACGAACGCATAAAGTTTTGCACTGAAGCATACACAATCTTAAATGCGTTGGCAACAATTCAGTGTACAACGTCACCATTTTCCAGTTTAATTAACTTTCTTTTTACTTTGGAATGTTGGAAATTCAATTTTGCGACTTTTCTCTCTGACAAATGAACCAATTTATCCATTTTTATCATCAAATGAAGAATAAGAAATTCACTTAATTTGAAAGCCGTTTGATTTGTAGATATGAAAAGAAACGGCTTCGAGCATTTAATTAGAGACAAAAAAAACGGTTCTAATTGCGATTGAGCGTTTTCACATCCAATTTAAACAAATGCCAGCGTGACGAATTTAATTGAAATTGTAGTGGATTGTTTAGAAAAAGGCTAAAAATAATACTTTTGCTTACTTAATAAATGGAAATTCTATCGGAATTATTGACACACCCAAGGTTCGTTCTTGTCACACACGAAAAAAAAAACTTGAACACTTTTGCACAAAAAGCTGAACTAAGAATTCAACGAATTATTCTTATTAGCACGAGATACTGTGTTTCAATGGACACACACTAACGCAAAAGAAGTTTGTGTTTGAAATTTTTTTTCTTTTTTTACTTTTTCGTTCGAATACAATGAACTAAAAATGAAACACACTTCGGAATAAGCGATTCGGAATGCGATGCCGGCGAGATTCAATACTGAACTGAAAGCCGACCGAGTAAGTTAGCTGTCTTTTTAGCCGAACGACCGTCATGCGACGGACGGTGAATTGCTGTTATTGTTGTTGTTGCTATTATTGCAGCAGTCACCATAACACACTCACAACTCCACCATACGATATACACACAAATAGAAACGGACGACCTACCGATTATCAACACACGTTGAACCGATGGTATGTATTGGAACGATGTGGATGTGTGTCGCTCGGTAAGCGGTACAACATGAATCGTATGGTAATTGCAAATTGTCTTCGTCAATCTGTGATTCAATTATGTGTCATGTGTTTCCGTGGTATTCAATTTATCAGACAGTCCTCTTCAACGGCAGAAAAGTGGAAGTTGCTAATTCATCGAATGACAAATTGATTTCAATTTACTGAGAAGAACATGTGAATGAGATAATCTAGAAGAATTTTTTGTAGTACACAAATTTTCGCTTTTATTGGGCTAGTAAACAACATTAGTCACTTGATACGAAAAACTAACTAACTCATTCTTAATGGTCTAAACGAATTCGGTTTTGAACACTTTTTTGTCATTATTTCTAAGTCATCGTTTTTATACGCTATTTCCTTCCTTTGCGTGCTTTGGATTTGAGTTTTCGCAGCATGGTCAAGTAGAGTCTGTCCATTCCCCGTTGCATTGACCATTTTATCACAGTTTCCAAACATCGATATGCTTCGTTGTCGTCAACAAATTCCTCCTCCGTAATCTCAGCCTTTGGTTTTATCGTGCATGTGATCTGTTGTGCAAAATTCGGCTTACAATCCGGTGTCGTTTCAATCAAATATTCAATTGTTTCACACTCCAGTGCGTCGTCTGTGTTGACTGTCTTACGTTTGCGTGGTTCAGTATTTTTATTACCGCTCAGGCGACCGATACCGAAACGTTTTTTGAAATTTTTTATCCAACCTGTGCTTGCCGAAAACGTGTAGTTATTCTCTTGGAATTCAGCGTAGAAAATTTGGGCTTGGCTACGTAACATTGCCGTTGAAACGTCTACATTCTGATTGCTTTGCTCTACATACCATTTATATAGCGCTTGTTCCATTTTCGGATGAAACGTTCCCCGCAACGTTCTTCGATCAGTATTATTTGGATATATCGATGTAATCGCCATGTGAATGGTTTCTTTTCGCTTTTTAAATCTTGATATTGTCGATTTTGATATGCCATATTCTGAAGCCAAGTTTGTCGCAGACTCTCCCTGATCCAGTCGCTCCAAAATTTCCGCTTTGTCTTTCAACGATAGAAAATTATTCTTTCGACTTTCGTCGATTATCACCTCACTCTCGTCAATCATGTCTGTACAATTTGCTGGCTACACAGAACTCTGATTAAACTGTGGAAAATACAATTTAATCTCAACAGCTCAGATGGAATAATGTTGTTGTTTTGGTTGCTATCGAACCAAAAAAAATACAATCCATTGACATTTGATGAAATGTCAACGTACGAGAATGCGAACGTTCAATGTTCTCTGCTGTATATACGAAAGAAATGAATGTAAACAGAGTATTAATGAATGAAAACAGAGTATTTTGATTCAGATTTTATTTATTTTCCAGAAAATTATTTTTTTTTACTTAAAAACTACTCTTTTTAAATTATAGCTTCTATTTACTAACATATTTCACTTTGGGGCTCATTTTTATTTGATTTTTCAAGCTTCGTAACATTGTTAAATACAGAGAATCAATAGTGTTTTCGGTTGACCATCGAATCACAGTGTCGATGCATCGCATTGCATCTTTTCTATCCACATTTTGCGTTTCAGTTTGGCTAACATTATGTGAGACTGTATGACTGCTATGTTTACTGGTTTTCAGATGATCGTCACTTGATTTTGTAGCTTCAAAAAGAGTTGGTTTCTCATTCGATTGGGAGGAGCTATGTGCCAATTTGATGCCATATCGTCGCTTGAATTTGGTCAGCCAGCCAACACTAGCACAAAAACTGTAATTACTCTCTTCGAATGTGTCGTAAAAGAACTGCGCCTTCTCTCTGAGCATTGATCCAGTCACTTCAACATTTTGCTGACGTTGCTTCTTATACCATTCATAGAGAGCTGCTTCGGTTTTCTTGTAAAATGTACCGCGCATCGTTCTTCGGTCGGTATTGTTTGGGAATATGGTTGTCACTGCGTTTTGTATTGTTTCTTTCCGCTTTTTGAAACGTGAAATTGTCGATTTCGATATGCCATATTGACGAGCCAAATTTGTTGCCAATGCCCCTTCATCCAGACGCTGCAAAATTTCTGCCTTGTCCTTCAGCGATAAAAAGTTATTTTTTCGAAATGCATCAGCGGTCGATTCACTTTCAACGGTAGTTTCATTTTTTGACTCATCTTGAACTCGACTTGATGAAGAACTCTTCCTATTTGTCTCGCTGTCAGACATTTCACTTTTTTATGAGAAATTTTATTGAGATAAGCAATAATCAGTGGTTTGTTTACGTTTTTATTGAGCGATAGACAAAAAAAATTACCAACTCTGACAGTTCGCAACGACTGTCACTGTCATAACAATGAACGTGCGGGGTTCGTTCAAGGAATCATAGTCATAGACTGTATCATAGAAATCATGTTCTTATTGAAATTTTACTTTGCATTTGGTCTTAAATTGTTAATGATTGTATTAAAACTTATGTTCTAGCTTGATATCGTATGCGTTCTCGTAAGCTCTTGAGCATTGTCAAATACAGCGGTTCGATGTCATTGTCAACACTCCATTGAATCACCTCATCCACGCAATTCATGACTTTTGAGTAATTTTTCCCTTTGTTATTCGACTCGTTCTTTTCCAGAATCAATGGTTCATCTTCCAAATTGCTTACTGTCACAAATGCTGGCTCGTACAAAACATCTTCAGTTTTTACCTCAACATCAGGTTTTGCTTCGTTCGCATCGTCATTGTCGTCATAGTTGAATGCAATGTTATCGGTTGTGTTGCGTTCCCCACGACAGTTTTTGAGTCGAATCCCGTATCTTTTCTTAAATTTTTCCATCCACCCGGGGCTGGCACGAAATTCCAAATCATTTTCGTGGATATTCTTATTCAATTCACGGGCTTTCAGTCTTAGAATGGATCCGGTCACGGGAATACCTTTGTCGCCTTGTTCCACGTACCATTTATGAAGTGCACTCTCCATTTTGGGATGAAATGTTCCTCTGAGTGACCGACGTGATAAGTTATTCTGATACATGGACATTGCCTCTTCAAGGGATGTTTTACACTTTTTCAGCCGCGAAATGGTTGATAGTGCTATCCCATATTCACTTGCAATTCTTATCGGTCGGACACCGTCATTCAATTTGTTGAGAATATCGAGTTTTGTCTTCAATGATAAGAACTGATTGCGTTTATTTTCCTTTTTCCTAGTCGATTCACCGGACTTTTCTATCGGATCATCTTCTTCCATTTTGATCGTTTTTTATTTTGCCAATTGTAAACTGATGAACTCTGTGATTTTTTTGTTTACTTTCTGATCGAACTATTCAACAACATTGGCAAATGACAATTTACTACGACACAAATACAAAATTCAAATGGATACGTTTTATGACCAGTGCACTGAACCTAGGAATATTATATTTTGAAAAAAATTCGTGAAATATTCAACAATTGAATTGAATTTTTTGGGCATTTTTGTATTTTACTCTTGATCCAACAGAAAAGAAAAATGGTGTAAAAATGGAAATAAACTCATTTTTTCATTCAATTTCGTATTACGTTTAATTTTCTTTTTTCAAACAAAACACAATTGCATGTAAAATGATCGATTTCCTATTCTTTAATTACAACTTCGGATAGTTTATTTTTCGGCACATCAACAATTTCGTGCTCTTTAGTGACGACTCCGGTTAACACGGTCGTTTTGCCTTCTCTGATGGTAAACCGTTGTCCAGCGCTAATGATCATTGGCCGAAAGGTGGTCAATCGTGCTGTAGCATGCTCTCCAGGAATTAATATGTTCTTCCCTTCCACTGTTTGGATTGATTCAAGTCAAAATTAATGATTTAAAAAAAAATCGCAAAAAATTGATTGGTAAATCAATTAAATTAATAGAAAAATCTGGAAAAACATATGTTTACTTACAAAAGTCCACTCTGCATGGTGTATTCCACGTTCTACTGAACATTGTATGGGTAAACTTTGAAATAATTGGTTTCGTTCGGCCACCTTCACTTTTTGTGAGCATGTAAATCGATGCATCGAAATGGTTGAGAATTTTCATCGAATTACGTTTGCACAGAACCATGCCGCGACGGACTTCATCTTTTTTGATATCACGAATATTTACACCTATGTTTTCGCCTGCTTTGGCCTATGAAACAAACAATAAATTTCAAAAAAAATTCTAGAATTGAAATGAAATAGTAAAAGCAATACCATTGGAACACTCTCGTTGAAAACGTGTAATTCCTTGACGACGGTCTGTAACTTTTTACCGTAGCCAAGAATGTCGCATTCGTCTTTCTTCTTCAGAACTCCCCGTGACAATGTTCCAACAATAACTGTGCCTCTATTCGGCACATTGAAAATATTGTCGATTGGCAGTAAGAATGGTGCATCCAAATCACGTTTTGGCGTTGGTATATATTTGTCTAAAGCATCTAACAATCGATTAATTGATGGTTCACCATATTCAGATTGGTCTCCATTCAATGCGAGCAACGCTGAGCCATAAATCACGGGCGCCTTTTCACCATCAAAACCATATTCGCATAAAAGTTCCCGCATTTCAATTTCTACCAACTCCAATACATCCAAATCAACTAAATCGGCTTTGTTAATGTACACGATCATATTCTCGACGCCCGTTTGCTTAGCCAACAATAAATGTTCACGTGTTTGCGGCATTTGACCGTCTGTTGCAGCCACCACTATGATTGCTCCATCCATCTGAGATGCACCAGATATCATATTCTGTTGATGGAAAATCGAATTGAACTTTTAGTGTTAGTTGACTAAGACGTTTGGTATTGAAATAACATGCAATGAAAAGAACCTTTATGTAATCAGCATGACCGGGGCAGTCGGTGTGTGCATATGATCTTTTCTCCGTTGAATATCCGACATGGGCTATATTGATTGTTATCCCTAAATGAAAACAACAAATTAAAAATCTTCCACATTCCGTCAATAATCCAATTTTTACCTCTCTTTTGCTCTTCGGGTGCTTTGTCTATCTCTGCATAGTCCACTGAATCAGCTAAACCTTTTTTAGATAGCACCTTTGTAATGGCTGATGTTAACGTAGTCTTGCCGTGATCAACGTGCCCGATGGTTCCAACATTAACATTCACACTGTTTTTTGCATCATTTTTATTCTCATTCGGTGCCGTAGCAAGAGTTCTATGTTTGCACTTGGGAAGAATCCTATTGAATTTTTGAACTAAACTGAGGTTATGTCGTCTTGAAACTATATGCGAAGAAAAGTCTCTACAATGATTGATTCCCGGTTTTACTGCATCAAAACGAAAACAATCATCACTGAATTGCGTACCCAAGCTATGGATAATTCTCCTCGAAACTAGTCGAAGCATTCCACAGAGCTTCTTTTGTGCCGATCCAAAAGGTTTGTTTTGATTGAATTTGACAATTACAATTTGGCATTTCTATGTTCAGTGCTCACTGACAACCGCTCACTTCTATCATGAATTGAACGTACTAAATAAACGTGTGAATAATTTGAAAATATTTCAATCTCGTTTGTAATTTCTGCTCTTTTGAAAGAAAATTTCATGTAATTCTATCTAAAGACAATATTTTTCGAGAGAAAATACCTCAAATTTGGTTCAACTGATTTATTAAAATATTCAAAAATATATATAAAATATGGGTATAATATATGGTTTTGATTTGTTCCAAAAAAAAAACAAATGGAATGTATTCAACTGGAATATAATTTGTGCATATCAAATATTTGATAAACAAGTAATATTAGTTAACACGTTCGGTGTATGCAGTCCACAGTTGGTCACGATATAGTTCTGCTGCTGTGCGAATGTCCTTGGCGTTGAGTATTCCACGACCAACTACGGCAATATCGGCTCCTTTTTCTTTGATAACATATGCCGGTGTGTTGTACTGTTGTCCCAAGTCATCTGTTTTCGTATCAATTTTGCATCCGGGTGTCAATTGCAAAAGACCTGCATCTTGAACTACACCCTTCGTTTGGCAAACAATGCCAGCGACAAAATCAGCGTCTGCCGTGGTCGAAGCGAGTTTCATTGTGCTTTCAGTGTATGATTGTGTGATCAAATTGCCGGCCGAACTGAGTTCAGCCAACAAGAAAACGCCTCGATTGGCTGATGTGCCGCTCAAAGCATTTTTCAATCCTTGCAAAATGCTCGGTCCAGTCAACGAATGAACGGTGACCAAATCTGCCCAATCGGCGATGCTGAAAACACCTGATCCGTACTGCAATAAAACCGTATTTCCGATATCAGCAAATTTACGGTCTTCCATGATCAAGAAATTGTGCTTCTTGGCAAGGGCTTGCAATGAACGAACGAAATCTTCATTGAAGTCATCGATGATGTCAACGTGTGTTTTCAACACACAAATGTATGGGCCAGCGGCATCAGCTGCATTCAAAATATCAACCGATTTATTGGTATCAGCGGCCAAACACAGATTTGTCTTCTTCGATATGCAAATCTGCAGTAAATCCTTTGCGATTGGACTTTTGGTCAGCTCCAATCGAGATTCATAGGTAAGTTTGGTGCGGTCAACCGTTGGTTGCTCATTTTCCTTCACCGGAGTTTGATTGTTTGTAACATAATCCGTGATTTCTTTGACGCACGCATCGTCGATTCGATTGGCTTCACGGAGAATGCCCAAAAATTCTGATATTTTGAACAACGAATGGACACGAACATCATTATGTGTGATATTTGCCGCGCCACCTTGTTGCCGGTCAATCACAACAATCGAGTCATTCACAACGATACCTGACAATTTAAATTAGTTTAATTATTCTTATCTTTGAGAAAATTGAAAATCGAATGACAATACCTTCTGCACGCAAATCGGCCACCGTTTCCAAAATGCTCGACCCTGAGGTAATGATATCTTCAATGATCAGACACGAATCACCTGCGCCATACTTTCCTTCGATCAATTTCTTCGTTCCGTAGGCCTTGGCTTCTTTGCGACGAATCAGCATCGGTTTCTCTTGCTTGATCGAAAGCAACGTTGCAATCGGCAATGCTGTGTAAGGAACTCCGCAAATGTGTTTGTACTCAATCTTTTGCTCGTCGACAAAATTCAACAGCAAAGTCGCCAATAAATCCTAACATCGAAAATGGCATTTAATGTGAAATTCTTTGTTACAGCCACCGTTATCACGGCAACAATCACATACAGGTAATAAAAACACGTGTCGACGGCCGTACTCACCATTACATCGGGATGACTAATGATTACCCGCAAATCGAAGTAAATCGGTGTTTGAAGGCCAGATTTCGTTTGGAAATTTCCAAACTTAATGGCATCGATTTCGTGCAATTTGATTGCGAGTCTTTTTAATGTTTCCTGAGAGTCAGCGACCATGATAACCGTTTTGTTCGACTTGTTATTGTGGAATGTGGTGTAAGCAATTTATTTTTAATTCAAAAAAAACCGACCGAGGTGAAACATACAGCGCAAAAGTGTCTATCAATGACCCTAACCTTACAATTGATATCATATGGATTTGGATATGGAAGTGACAGTGACAACATGCTTCATAACAACATGCATCAGGCAACACACATTCTGCCTGTCATAACAAACAGATAAATGTGCACATCGTTCTCGACCCGGTACATTCACACTTTACGAGTAAATACGGTAATTTTTAATTAATTTTTTTATATTCAAAATGATTTGCAATCCCCGACTGATTCGAAGCATTCACACCAGCTGTGTGCAGTTGAAAAAAGTGCCGAATAAAGCGAAAAGTCACAGTTCACATCAGTGGCTCTCGCGACAGATGACCGACCCATTTGTTGAATTGGCGAAAACGAAGAATTATAGGTGTGTGTGTGTTTTTGGAAAATCCCACAGAAAATATGAAAAATCAGAATTTAGAATTTCTTTTTGTTGATCGATTGATCGTCAAGTGGATAAATTTGCTGTTGTCATTTATTTTTCAGGTGTCGAAGTGCGTTCAAATTGATTGAAATCAATGAACGAGCAAAAATTCTGCAACCCGGCCAAACGGTTATCGACTGTGGAGCTGCACCAGGAAGCTGGACTGAAATTGCCGTGAGTGAAACAAATGCTGATGGAAAACAAAAGAAGAAACCAAAAGGATTTGTGATTGGACTTGATTTACTCACGATTCATCCCATTGAGGTAGGTCTTTGTGTTAGGATCTGGAATCATTTTGTTCAATTCAACCGGGCCTAATCCGGTTGATGGTTTTTCTCATATTCACAGGGTGCACATTTGCTGAGTCATGCGGATTTTACCGATACAAAAACCCAAGATCGAATCAGAGAGCTGCTCAATGGGCGAAAAATCGATTGCGTACTTTCTGACATGGCACCAAATGCAACAGGAGTTCGAACTTTGGATCAAGACAAAATTATGGATTTAGTTCACAGTGTTTTACAGTTTGCTGTTCTCATGTCATCCGAAAATGCCAGTTTGCTCGTTAAAATATGGGACAATGGGAATGTGAAGAAGTTTGAAGAGGTTGCACTGCGTTACTACAAGTCAATAAAACAAATCAAACCTGAAGCTAGTCGAGGCGATTCAGCGGAACGATTTTTGCTAGCCAAAGAATTTCGTGGACTTGAAAATATAACCAAATCCGATTCCACTTAGTTTTTATGTTAACATCAGAGAAAAAAGAGTATTTCGTATTTAATGAAAAAAGAGGAACATGTTCAAGTTTATTCATTGTTTTGTTAAATTGAGATAATAATAAATGTTTTTCATTTGCAAATGAAGTCGTTTGTTTCAATAATTTTTTTTTTTGGTTACACAGAAACAATTCACAAGCAACTGTCAAACTTCTTTGAGTTGTATCGTCATTTTTATGAATTTTGTTCATATTTTTATTTGCGAACAGTTTATCGACATATCGATATGCGTGATATTTGTATGAAAATATCTTTCATTCGTCGGGCTACAGTTTCATTTAAATTTCGCGTGCAAAAATTTTCAGTCAAATTAAAGCGAATCAAAATGATATGTACTGTAAATGCTTTTGAATCGTTTCTGTTTTGATAATGTCAAAATGAAGAATAGAAAAAAAAATCCAATGAAAAAAATGATAGAAAAATGGTTTGGCAACAGTTGGGTTGGCCATGGTGAGCTCTGGCTCTTCAAATTTTGTCTACAAGAAGTAGAGTGTGCGTTCGATGCGTGATGCTACATCACCGGTTGGAGATGATTGCATCGACTGGCTGGCGATGAATGCCAACTTGTGAGCATATTGGCAGAGTGCTGGTACACGAACGGTTCCACTCCAATTATACTGAAATTCAAAGAAAAAAGGCCATTAGGCAAAGAGGCAATGTCACACGATTGATTCCAATGAGAACAAAATGATTGTCAAATGTTGAATTCACAGATAAATACGTACGTAGAAGTAGGTGAAACGGAATGTCAACGCCTGAACTTTGTCAGGTGGAAGACCCATTGTATCGTGGATGATGTTGAATCCTGTCGGTGAGACTGTTCCTTCGCGAACCGATTGTGACACCAAATAAAAGTCATACCTGAAGAAAAAGAAGAGAAAAATGCGTTTGAAAAAATGCGTACACCTCGCCTCACCTCACACACACACACAAAAGAAAACATGCCGAATAAACAAATAAACTTACCGTTCTGGCAATGTGATGATATCATCGACACATGTGCCCGGATCTGGATTCTTGCGATCAAAGAAGATGCGTGTGTTCACACGTTTCGTCACAATCATGTACAGAAACGGTGGCTCTTTCAGATTGTATTGTGCGTAAACGGCCTTGAGCTTTTCCTTCATGGTGGCAACCTCGTTTTCAAGAACGAATCGGATCTGTCCATCGCCAACACCATCACGGAAGAACAAAATCTTTTCCGGCAATGTATTGTTGATTTGCTGGAATTGATTCACAGCCTTGACAATGTTGATTCCCAAGTAGTTGGAAATTTCTTCACCACTCTTGTGACGATTCACTGAACTGAAGAACTCGTTGTTCCTCTTTCGCAAGTCCATTGTTGCGACCATGGCGCCCCACGAATCGTTCTTGTTTTTCGGATCATGGCACACATCGTAACCAACTGTCATAAGACCACTGACCGGCATTGCAATCAACCTAAAATTCAAATTCAAACATTTTCGTTTTATTATTTCGATCTTGCTTTTGTCCTTGTCCAAATCTTACCATGGCAAGCCTCCAAGTTTGGCATTCATTTGAATCGCGACCTTTGTGGCTACGCTCATCAATCCAGAGATGCCTTTGGTTTTATCTTTGGGTGTGATTGTTTTTGCAACCATTACTTGACTTGGCACACCAAAATCCAAGTAGCACCGTTTTTTGATCGTTGCATACCGATCGGCTTGATTGTTCGACACAACGCACATAATCAATTGTGGATTTTGGCCGGCAGCCTGGGCGATTTTTTCCGAAACCGCCGTTTGAATGTCATTTTGCAACTCTTCACTGTGAACATGAATTGAATGTGGTCAAATATAATTTCCAATTGTATTCAAAATTATGTAAAAAATGCTTCAAATGAAGAAAATGCTCAAGAAATGAGCTAAATTCACTTACATGCGTGGATTGCCGATGGTGAAACGCATTCCGTTGCCAGCACGTTGCAGTGCCTTGACAAAATCTTCGGCTTCCTTTCGTGCACGCGAAGGTGTAATCAAATACCAGCGTTTCAAATCGATGCAATGGGCCATCGAATTGTTGCGGAATTCGCCTTGCCAGTCAGCACGGCTGTTGGTATCAGCTCTGGAAAAATGGATTTATTTTTTTTCTCGCATGAAAAAAATTGAGAGAACCGAAAAAAACATGTTTCAATTTCAACATAACAAAAATGAAATGCATACTTTTTATCGTTGCCGAACAGGATTTGTGGATAGGGCAAAATGCGAGCCGGAATTTTCACCAAATTAGGATCCAATCCCAAGCTCCAATCGGTAAGATGTTGTGCACTTTGTTGTTGCAGACGTTGATTGAATGCCAACAAACGATCGATGCGACCGGCTGGTGCAACTTTTGTGTATTGCGCCATTTCGCGCATTGTTCTGCAGAGAAAATGAATTTGAAATGAAATGCCGTGCAAAATTCTATCTGTATGTGAAGAATTTACCTGAAGTTGGATCGCATTTCTTCAGACAAACCTGTTGAATCATGCAAAAATATTGTCATTTTCAAATCATACTCTTTCAATTCAAATTAAATCTATTCATGTGGCTCACCAGTAACGTTGCAGAGCTCTGGAACGAGCAACACTTCAGTCATTCCACCACGTCTATCTCTTTCTTTCAAATTGGAAACCAGCATCGGTTGATTGTGATCACGAATGTCGAGATTGTACTTTTTCTGCAACGAGAAAAGAAAGTAAACACACACACAAAATGCATGAGGTTCCATCGAAATACGTGTATGTACAAATTGTTCAAATCGAATGTTCAAGAAGCAATGAAAACAAAACTCACTTTGTAATACTGGATGTACGACACCTCTTCATCTCGCATTTTGAATGTATCACTTGGTTTGACATCGAATGAAATTTCGTCGATGCGGTATGTTTTGTTGTTGTACCGTGTCAACACAGTCATACCAAGTAAAGCCTTCGTTGCTTCGTTCTTGAACTCACGACTTTCCGTTCGGATTCGTCTCAAAACTTCAAGAACGGTTTCGTCGCGCATGACCTTGTGAGAAATTTCAGCACAAACCAAAATATCTTCTTCATGCTGCCGAATGGAGGTAATGTAACCCGGCCAGATTTGAAGCCGCAAGTTTGGAACTTTGATCTAGATTGAAATCGAATGCATCACATAAATTGACGAATGTTTGACAAAGAATATGAATAATCAAAAGAAAGGAGAAATGCTTACAGCGGCGGCAGCATCGTATTTGTTACGGCCAATCGTTTCCAAATGGAGATCGTCCATTGCGCGACGCAGGATCAAATTCAACACTTGCATTGACTGTGTTTCGTTCATGGACACAATCCGTGCGAGTGTGAACGTAATGGTGTACACGGTGTCATCCACTTCCGGTCGATTTCCACGTGCTGTACGAACAACCGGTGATCCATCCAACGTTCGCACCAAGAACAATTGTGTACCGTCGAACAAATATCCACCAAGCATAGCGTTCTGTGTTCGCACCAAATAGCGACGGAATCGCTCATCGGGAACATCCGGACTGAAGTCAACGCGATACAGATGGATATTCCATTCCGGCTTTTTGGTCAAACGAAAGTAATTGGCTTCACATGTTATCTTTTGACCGGTGGTACCAACTTTCGACAAAATTTCTTTCGGCCGCGTATAGTAGTACGATTCGGGTAACGGTTTTTGTGGCTGGCGGATCGTTCCACGAATATTGTCCGATCGACTTTCTACAAATTCCGAATTTCAAAAGTGATTGCAATGACTGGTTTCTGATGAAAATCAAGCGTACGAGTGGCTGAAACTTACCAGGATACAAAACTCGCTTGGAAGGATCAGAACCGGCTGATGTTGCTGGCAGTTTTGCTATGGGACAGATGATAAAATTCATAGAAATAATTGTGAAATCACTCCAAAAAGCCCAATGATTTGTGAAAAAAAAATGCTTGGTCGATTTATTCATATATTTCAACTAGTTTGAGCCTCGTTTGAGCTGTTGGCTTTACTCGAAACTGCTCGAAACAAATGTTCTCATGACTTTTTCTCGCAAATCTTTCCAAAAAAAGGGTGCAGAAAATAATCTGACTTACAACCACCGCGTCCTTTTGTCTGGCTGTCTTCAGAAGATGAGTGTTTCAATCCCACCACTGGCCGGCCTGGTTGAGGTGCCGGAGGGCGCGGAGGGCCACTGGTGAGGGCATACGGTTCTCGTTGTGGCTGCACATAAAGAAATGCGCATTAAAATTTCATCAAAACAAAATGGCGCCATTTCGTATGGCGGTCATTGTGTTTGTGCTTGCGACTTGCATGCAACACGAGCCATCTTTTTATGCAAACAAACAATGTCTTTGAATTCAAACGAAATGAATGCTTTACTCACACCAGGATGACCATCTTTTGCATGGAATGGCGTTGGATGCTGGAAAAGACCACGACCGCGGCCTCTAGCGCGGCCAACTGGTGGCTGATTTGGATCCATGTCACGTCAGACCTTTTCTTCTTCGTCAAATTAAATACTGTAGATGCGACAATCAATATATCAATCACTGTTTTAGTTAAAATTCTTTAAGACGAACGAATTTACACCGAAAATGCTCGAAAATTGCGTTATTACTACGTTTTCGTTCCTATACAATGTTCGGTGCAACAACAAAAACACAAAAAACAATATCTCTTTATTGTGCGCACGAACATAAGGAACCGTTAACCGCAACGATTGTTTGTGCACCATTTAAAATACAATACTGAATGGAATTGTGACGTTGCAATACGATTTGCCAGATGAAGCACAGTTTTTTTTGCTTTACGATTTTCACAAATTCACCGACATTTTTTTCTATTGGGAAATTAGCTGAATTTGCATAAGAATGTTACAAATTGTTGCGAAAATTGCAAAACGATGGCACGAAAAATCAAAATCGCGGGCAGAAAATGTACAATCGACACGTGGTGTTTATACTAGCAAAATCAAAAATTGCAACGACATAAAAAATGCCAACAAAACGAAAATAATTTCAACAAATCGGATGTTCACTTGACAATTCTCAATTAATTTTTATGAAAAACCAAAGAAAAGAACACTTTTGTCTTACCGAAAGACGATTTCGGATGAATTTTCACTTTGTCAACTGATTTTCTAATAGCGCGAATGCTATAAGTCAACTGCACCTCTCAATATATTCGGAACGATTGAGTGGTGTGATTCTCTCGTCACTGCTTGCGACTGTGCCAATGAAGTTTCACCAATACGAATGGCTTTCGCAATATGCGTAGTCTCTCAATATCATCTGTATTAGTCTCTCTCATTCGCACTCAAGAGTGAACCACCACATCGAACCGTCGTTAGTCTGTGTGCGCATATTCGCTTCACTTTACTCGCAGTGCCTACAACACAACCACTTACGCATACACTGAAACCAGAAACCATCCTCCGGCGACTGGTATTCGTATGCAAAGTGCGATTCTGTGTTGCGAACGAAAAAAAAACAGCACTGTCTGAATCGATGCTCGGCTAACGGTGAAAAAGAAACATCGTACACGGAGCAACATGCATTCCGTCTGAATGATGCCTCACTTTTCGAACCACGATTTGATGCGACATTTGTTTCTGTTGTACGACATGAAATTTCATGTTTCGTTCGAAAAACAATTGCACATTACATGTGCATGATACTTATCGAAACCTTCCAATGGCATCAATTGCAAGAAATACATTGAGAATGCATGCTTTTTTCACAATCAAACGTGCCTATTTTTCCTCTCTACCGGCAGCGAATCGCTGTAATACAACGCCAAATTGGCCGAACATTTGTTGCAATCAGCGAATCAAATCAAAATTAAATCATAAGTTCATTTTCCACTTATCACTGAATTGTTTGTTCTTGCAAGACATTAGCGTTTTTTTGTGTCAATATGTTCATTTTGGCTGAATAAAACAATGCGATCGTTTTCACTGCCATAAATACACGTTAAACCGTTTGATTCGACCACAAACACCAACTGATATGAGCGTCGTCAGCAAAAATGTGCTGTGTACGAAAAAGAAAGGCCGACCTGAGCGGAGAAAAGAAGTGCGAAAATTTTGCGACGCAATAAAAACTCAATAGCAACCGAAAGAGTGAGGCGATATCGATTTTCCTGGAATATTGCCTGCATTCATTTGTTTAAATGTTTGTTGGCACTGAAAATTGTGCGCAACATGATTTTTTCGTGCTTTGAAGAGATTTTTACTACACCGTTGACAGTAGCATATCAAAGCATCTCAACACAATCATTTCGATTATTCTGGCGAGCACAATCAACTCTTTCAACGATTCCAATGTGTTTTGGCACAGAAATTATTATCGCTTGTTTTTTATCCTCAATACTTACTCACATAACAGCATCATCGAGCGAGCTGAATGTTCGGTTCGCTGTATGACGAAAACGACAACAAAATGAAATGAAAAAGAAAAATCCATGCAGAACAAATGCGTATGATTGAAGTTTGAATTTGACAACTTTATTGAAATTTTTCTATTCGGTACATGATTGGTTCTAAATGCGAATCAAGACAATTGGTGATAATAAGAAATTTTACTATTTGTTTATGCATTTTTTCTTAGTTCTGTATCTATTTGAAACAAACGTTATGGTGACTGTTTGCATTAAATCGCGTTTTCTACTTTGCATGTATGTGCTTGGCGTCATCGTCATCGTCGTTCTACTAATAAGAAAAACATAAATATATTTCCGACCGGGAACATTTTAACAAATGAACGAAGAAAAAAAATGTGGATTGCTTTTCATCTCAAAATCATTGCTATTCACACACGCATTTTGACAACCAGAATTAAAGAGTATAGAACAGATTGAGAATCCATTTGTCTAAGAACAAACTATATTATAGAACAAATGATATACTTGTTTGTTTTTTTTTTTTGGTAAATTGCTATAACGATAAATAGATTTCTAAAGATTCAAAACACATATCGAATACGAAATTATTGTTTTGTGAAAATAGATTTTCCGCAAGAGATTTGTATTTGTTTTTGATATTATTTGTGCTACCTAAAAATTCTCATCCTAGACTAAAATTAAATTTGCAATTAAAATTCTAGATTCCATTTGTATATTGGCTAGAATTGAAACAATTGAGACAGTTTGTTTTTTGCTTTCATTTTGAATAGACTCCCTTCTGTCATAGATGCAAGATCACAGTCATTCACCTATATTCATAATAATGCAACGAGCGAACTCTACAAAGGCAAACCAAAATCGAACGAAATGCTAAATGGTAAATTAAATCTAGAGTTGAGTTTTGTTTGGTGTTTTTTTTCTAAAGAGAACTAACTAAGTCATCCGACGGTGATGAGCGAATGAAGAAAGAGAGAGAGAGAGAAAAGGGTTGTCAGTCTGAAAATATATAGCTGAATTCGTTGCTCGCTTTAAAATTAAATCATCAGAATGAAACCGAAATTCGAAAATTCAACCTCAATGCGGCGTCTACCGAGTACCTCTCTTTATTGTTCATAAATGTATCAATTGGATTTTTTTTTTTTCAAAATATTTTCATTTTGGTATATTTTGCTTGGTATCAGTGAAAATTTGTTGAAAAAATTTCTTGATTCTCGACTTAAAGTTTATTTTGTTGTGTAGCGAACGATTATTTTACGCATAGGCTTTTTTTTGTTTTGCTTAACAAATCTGAAAAAAATATGTATGTTTTTTTGTTGGTTGGTTGGGTTTTCCCATTGTTTTTGTATCAGATTCTAAGTAGTTGGTAAAAGTTAGTTGTTTGTTTGTTGTTATAAGGTACATTATGTATATATTAGGCTGATGTATTGTATTTTGTTAGTTTGTTGTCTGAATTCAATCAATTCGCTTGAGTATTCTCATAAAATCGTTTTGCAGCGCGAGTTTTTTTTCTTCTTTGGTTTTAATTATTTTTTAATAAGCTAATTGAATGATTCCAAAGATTGCTCAAAAATTCCATAAAATGTGTAGTTTGGGTAGAAGCATGGCCCGAATACAATTTAAAATGCCATGCTCGTTCTTCGTCCCATGCGTCCGCCGCCTCGTGATAATCCACCATGTGACAAACTGCGGGAACCCATATTATGGCTCATCAAGGCTCCAGCTGTGTAAAACAAAAACCAAATCAATCCGTTCAGATGAAAGTCAAACCAAATTAAAATCATTTTCAAAGAATCATCATTAATTTATGTAAAATGTATGGTACACGTACCTCCTTTAGTTTCACTGCCTTTGCGTTCACGAGCCTTGCGCAGAAGACTCGATGTGCTTGGTCGACGACTCTCGTTCGGTGTGACATTTGTGGATGGCATTGGTGGTTTTTTATCAATTATGTCGGACGTAGAAGAACGGCGAATATTTGGAGGTGTGGTAATAGATAAAAACGGTGAACTCGCCTGCGACCGCGTGTAATCGGAGTGAACTGTAGTTAGGTGCTGTGATTGTGTCTTATCAAAACTGCCGCGATGTGAGTATGGCGACTGTGGAAACGAGATCAACAAATGCTCTTCGTCGACATCATTGTCAACGGCTTCAACCTTGAGATAGGGTGTACGTGTGGTCGTCGTAATGCTTGTTTTGCTGCTAGATGCAGTTGGTACGGTTGTTGATTTACCCGATCCACTGCTGTTCGTATCCTTGCCATGTTTTCCCTTCATGCTCGAACAAATCGATCGAAGATTAAAGTCCAGCGATTTGAAACTTATCATGCTGAAATTTCGTTTGACGGTCTTTTTTGACGATGACGACGTGGATTGAGCCGTTTGTGGTGACATTGCTGTTGCATCGCATTTCGGTGACGCCATGATCTCTACTTTTTCTTCATCAACACCAACACCACCACTGCCGCCACCGCCATTAGCAGCAGCAGCAGCAGCGTTGGCTGTGAGTGCATCGCATGTTTTACTAGTAATATCTAAGCGTAGCGAATTTTTACTGATACTTTTCGAGCTATCTACGTGTTGAGCAAATGAATTATTATCGCATTTAATCGTGGAAATTGAATGCTGTTTTTTACTATTAACAATTGAAGAAGAACAAGTATTGGTAGAAGAATTATTAGTTGGTGCAATCGGATTAAAAGTATTATTCGAACTGCCGCCGGTCAAATGCATCACATCGGGACTCTTTGACACGGCGGTCTTTGACAATTTGTTATCGATGTCTAAGATCTCCTTTTGTCACTGTATTTCACAAAAAGCTACCTTAGACGTTTCCTTTGAATCTTCACACAAACTAATAGTTTCCTCTTTCGGCGTTTCTGTCCCGCAGGCCACCCTATCGCCTGCGGGACCGGCTGATTGTCACCGAAGCGCTAACGTTGATATTGCTGGCGGTCGTATAGGTTTGTTGTCCAATATCCGCTCCAATTCAAGCATTACACTTGCCGAGAGTCGTGGTAGTAGCTGCAGAGAAAAATGTATCAAATTGTAGTCAATTGGAGATTGTGGAGGAGCAATGGAAACAACTCAATGCCCTGAATGCAAATGCTTGAAAATCTTATTTATGGCGGCACTTACAAGGCACACATTTTTACCTGTAACGCTTGTAAATTCTGATGTAATTGCTCAACATTTATGGCACCGATCAAGAGACACTGCACTGGTTCATGTTTCAGTGTCCAAGCAATTGACAGTTGAGTTGGACTGCATCCCAATTTTTCCGCCAACGAACACAAATCACGCACTTTGTCACTTTGCTTGCGTGTTTCATCAATCCTTTCCTTCGACCAGTTGAAGCTCTGCATGGGAAAAAAAAAACAAATATCCACATAAAAATGTACATCAACATTTTGATCGAGTTATGTCTTGGAAATGCTATTGTGTTATGAATAACTCACATTTTTATTGATTTCATCTTCAGTCCATGAATAGCTGTGACTTTTCGTCTTAAATGAGTTCTTCGGAAATAGTAAACGTTCACCGTTTTGTGCATCGCCCAATGCCATCGACAATGGGCCCCATGCCATCAATCCAACGCCAATTTTATTGTACATTTCCGGTAAGTACAGTTCACACTTTTCACGGCAGAACATATGGTATTCGGATTGTTCGACGATCGGCGGAATACAATTGAATTGGCGACAGTTTGAATACGCTTCCATAATCTGCATGAAATTGACGCATAAAAAACTTTGACAAATTCCATTCATACACACACACACACACAATGGATGAATAAAAATGGTGAGCATGTGAATTACCTCGCAATGAGTCCAACGGCTGGTACCCCAATACATAGTCCATCCTTCTTGTATTATGTATGTCATAGCGCGAACAATTTCTATGAAAAGAATGCGAATGCAGATCGTGTTAATCAAAAGTTTTTATTCTATTTTATCACACAATAAAGCTAGAGAGCTGTATGTATGTGAGGCGATAGCAAACAAAGGCCATTGAATGAAATGGCATCGTTTCTGCAACTACACTATATTTGAATGAAATGGGTCGCATAATAGCGTCAATACTGCGGAGAGAAACGAGATGAGAGAGAGAGAGAGAGGGAGCGAATGAGACTAACTCACCTTCCATTGGGCACATTGGATCTGCTTTGTATATAGTCACAATGTCAACATACGCCAATTGCAGACGTAGTAGGCTTGCTTTCACACTTTCGATGATGTGTTTGCGCGATAGTCCACGCTCTTCACCCTTCATGCTCCAGTAAATTTTTATTGTGACCACGTAGCCGGTTCGTTTCCAACCATGCTTCTGAATAATTTTTCCCAATTCCACTTCTGCAAAAAGCCAAACAATCGTTTTTATCGTTGCGCGACCATAATAAAAACATTAGCGTTTACTAACCGGAGTGCGCTTCAGAGATATCAAAGATGTTGATTCCACTGTCATATGCGAGCTTAACAATGGCTTCGGCTTGCTCTTCGGGAACGCCTGGTGAGAATATTGGCCACGTGCCTAGGCCAACATTTGATACACGTAATCCGCTTTTGCCCAAGTTTTTGTATCGTAATCCTGGTGTTGGTGCTCCGTGGCGTATTGTTAGCGCTTGATTTGAACCCAAACTTATTGAACGACCTGATTTTTTTTTTCCATCAACATCATCATCAAAAAATAAACCGCATTTTTTTAAAACGCAGAATAGACCAATCGCGAAACAAGTACATGAAACAATGAAAACGGCAAAGAATTAGTAAATTTCAATTATAAATATGTAGAAAATCACAACATCTACTATGGTTGACATTCGGTTGATGCGATTTCCCTTGCGGATTTAATGAACATAGTATATACACTTTTCCGAAACATTTGCGTAATCTCATTTGAGAGAGTGATAAATATTTAAACGGAATTATTGCACCAAACATATATAATACACGTATATTAGTATGCTGCAAATGCTATTAAAATGATTTCGCAACCGAAGAGAAAAAATGTCAATACTAATCGTTGTTGGAGTTGAAGCATGGATTTTGAAACTTAAATCAAAACGAAACGAAACGCAATTCATTCACGCTGCATTTGATTTGGTAACATTGCATTTATCAGTGTAAAAACGGATTTATGTAGAGTTTTTTTTCTCCAAATTTAAATTGGCTCCAAAACTTTTCCCATTTGCTGAAATGCATTTCAACGTGTCAATTTTTGAAAAAGCAAATCCAACTTTTTGTTATTTGCAACCAGTTGCGATTCAATGACTTTTTTACATGCTAAATACAATGTTTCGTTAAAGTGTGCGTTCGAAAACGATTCACTTGTTTGTTTGTTTTTTTTTATTCGTGCAGAATGAAAACGCAACTTAATTGCAAATGATCCAATGAACGTAAATTCAACACATTTTCTGCTAGTTGTTGATTTTATCGTTTGTTTTTTGTTTTGTGAATAAAAGCAAAAAAGCCATAATACCGAAATCAAGTTGACCGCCCGTACCACTAAACTCTTCCATGCAATCAAGTGATGCGATTGGAGCTCGACACCTGCAAAAAAGACCATGTGGAAAAAGAGAGAAGGAGAGAAGAGAAAACGAGAGAAAAATGAATCAAATTGTAGTCGAAAATCCGATTATGTTGTCATTTGTAGATAACGTAATGTTAACTGAATGGCACTCGGTGTCACATTCAAGATTTTTGCTAAAGCTCTTTTCGAAAAAAGGAACCCAAATGGAAAAAAAGAAACCAAAACGAATCACTGTGCAACATTTGTACGTGTGTGTCGTGCTTGGATTACATTTCAGTTCCCCATTGATTGGAAATGCAGAATGCTTTGCCCTATATAATTTTGTAAAGCACAAAATTCAATTGCGCTTACACGCAACGTTTCACCCGAAACCAAACAACATGAAGAAAAAAAAGCACTTCGACGACGAATCTATCCATTTTTACCTGTAAATTGTAACTTGATTTGGATCATCGGTTTCGTTGTAATTAGATTTCGCGTTACTATTATTGTTATTGTCATTTCCGGCTGTGGTTTGGTGCAACGTTGAAGATGATGGCGACGTGTGCATGCCTGCACTGCGGTGCAGAGCAGATGCCGAAGACGAAGATGGTAAATTGGCAGCATTCGATGCATTTCGTGATGCTGCTGCTGCTGCCGCTGCCGACGATGTCACACAATTTTGGTCGGAGGATTGATTGCTGCGTCGTGGACCAGATGGTCCACCCAAATTACACAAAACCAATGACATCTTGCGGGTGATTTTGGTTTTTCGGTTCTATCTCTTTCACACTGAAAATGAAGCCCGTCGATGAAATGTTGTTGTTCGAATTTTTATGCCGTTTGATGGGCACAGCACTAAATCACTTTTAGCGCTCACTAACGATAGCAGCAATAATTAAATGCGATTGTGATAAGATCAATCGTCGTCGTCGTCGTCGTTGTCGTTGTCGGTATTCCCAAGGCATACACATTTATTTCATACATTTGAGCACACACTCGTCGTACACTTTGACACTAATGGCATGTTGGAACAAACTGCAAATGGTACGTACTGAGGGATTAATATCCAAATGGAAAACGAAATAGCAAAAGCTGTTTATTGTATCGACTTAATGCCATACACACATACACATATCAAAATCGATAAATCCCCCCTTTCCGAACAGAAAATGCCAACAGGAAAATGCATTAATATTGATACATATGAACTGTATCTAATAACAGCAATATTCATCAACGTTGACCGAAAAATATTTCCATTATTTTGTCATTTATCCGTTGGTATTACGGTTGTTTATTGATTTCAGCAAAAAATATATGGACTTTGGATCAATTTTTTTTTCCTTTTATGTGTCGAACCTCCCGATTTTTCGGACTTTTCAATTAAATTAAATAAAACATTCTTCGAAATAATATGGCATCATTGTGTCAAGTGAGTTCAGGTGGAACAAAATTTAAAAATAAATAACAAACTGAACCAGAAAATTGCGAGAGAAAGAGAAAAACAAACGAAAAATTGCAGCGTGTGTAGTACAGTGTTGGTTGAAAAATGGTGCAGTAATAATAGTTGATTACCCGATTGGTGGTTTTTTTAATATAGATTTTAAATCGCCTGTTGTCATCGTTTTGTGCGATATGAATCTGTCAGCGCCACTCCAAACTGTGTAGAGCTATTGATTGGATTTTGGTTTTCGGTTGAAAAAGCGAAAAACGACACCGGCTCGCTACTGATCGAAATGATAACTAAAAATGAAAATTGTGGCAAATCATTGTATGAAATGTTTTGTATGCCTTTGCCAGTGCATGTGCCTTCGTTCGACTCCTTTCACATACACCGACACGACTAACGTACAACAACAACTGTCGCATACGACAACGATATATGATTTTTTTAGTGGCAACCACCCCGAACAAGAAAACGTGCTGACTATGAATTTTTAACGCTATGATTGTTTTATTGTCTGCCTATACTACTCCGCACACACATCTGTGGAAAGTCAGTGGAAAAAAAGCGTATAGTGCGATTCACTTTGCATCGTTTCTCTCTGTGAAATTTTCTTTTTTTTTTTTCGTGCAGCTTTTCTTCTTTTTCCTTGTGGAAAATCACTCTTCTGGAATAATTTTTGTGTGCAACGAAAAAGCAGAGGCCGTGAGACTCTCTCTCTCTCTCTCTCCCTCTCTCCCTCTTTGTCTGAGAGAGAACTGAAAGAATCCAAGCTTTTTAACCGAATTAAAAAACAAAACGAAAGGAAGCGCACACAGGAACACTGCTTATATTTTAAAAAAAAAATAAGTAGCCACTTTGTATGAAATTGCCGAGTCAGTGCGACGGTGCGAAAGAACGAAACTCGATTTTGCATAAATATTTGATGCAAACAAAAGTCATATGTGTATGTGTGCCTGTGCATGTGTATGGTATACTTGTGTGTTGTAGCTTGTGTGTTGCAGGAAGTCACACATTCCTGCGGATATTCAATGAGAAGCTTTAATGCAAACACTAGGCAATGGCAGTCATATGCGCCTCGGATTAAACTTTAATCCGTTGTGTGTGCATTAATGATTCAATGGCTGTAAATGTACGTGGCATATGTGTTCATTCATGCCGAATGCTTCCATCGTCGTGCTCTTTTCCACGCCACTGAGCACTGAGCATAGACCAACAAATAACGACGTATCTGTGAACCATTCTTTTTTCCACTACAATTGAGCTCGATCGAAGTTGATGATATTGTTCAAAGTAAACAAAAAAAAGGACTCTACCGTATTGGCTATTAGAAAGTTATCATTTTGGGGTCATTTCCTTTGTGTCGCATGCTGTGTTCATTTGGAAATAAATAAATTTCCCGTGTAAACAATTAGCAATGGTTTTATTACCAAAATCGACTGTAATTACGAATCTCCTATTTATATCTGTCTGTCTGTGGAATACAAAGCTTCGAAATGACTTCGATTGCCACCGAAATCGCATTACAAACTACGCTACTAAATCAATATGAAGGTTTTTTTTCACTTTGGTTCGCTTTGCATTGTGTTCATGTGTGTGTGTGTGTGTGTGTGTGTGTGTGTGTGTGTGTGTGGGGTTGAAATATGCCTCGGCCAAATTGGCATTTACGAAGCAAATAAACGTAGCTCGTATCTATAATTATCAATCAGATAAGGTTTTCTGGTGTAACAGTTAGCCGATGTGGATGAGCCTCTTGTGTGGTGTGTGTTTTGTGTATATGTGTGTCAGTTTCAGTGTGTGACGCAAACATTGAAATTATGTCGATACGGCTCAAGTTGGATCCCAGAAGCTGAAATCAGATTGCCAATTCATATCGTTGAACGCATATTCATGTGGGACGAATCGGTCGATAGTATCGATACATCTAGTGCATCCCCCCATCGCTTTTGATCTCGATGGATATTGTCTTTTGTGGTTGTCATATCATCAGCAAGAGCAGCTCGAATGCATCGATTTTGCATTAAATTACCAATCGATGCACTGATGCATTATCGAAATACCAAAACTAACGACAATCTTCATTCAAGTGAGAATAATGATGGAAAATTCAACATTATTAACTCGATGAACTGTTACGATGTAAAGTACAGAGCGTGTAAAAGTATTCAAAAAACAGATGCAATGAAACTGTTTGCAGTCTTTGCCATTCATACTTTCAAAAGCTTATTTTTGTCCGTATTATGCTGCAAAAATATCATCAACATGAGAATTGCTTTTAAGAGGTCACTTAAGCTGCACCCAATCTTTCGGCATACCTCTTGGTGTGAATCTGAAACTAAATCACTTTAAATTTTAAACCAAACACCATTTTGTCAGACACACATACATAACATTGCAGTGGTTTTTTTTCTTCTGCAATTTCTTTGAAAACTTGTGCCATAATTCCCATAAGATGTGTCGGAAGCGAATTGTGTGGAATTCAATTTTACTCTTTTACATAAAATTATTATTTAACGAGGGCAAAGTAATTAAACACAATTTTTTTCCCTATTCCGAACAGCAGAATGCAACACTAAATAGCTGAAATGCAACGCATCTACGAACTGCAACAACGAAAAAAAAAGATTATTTCGGTTTATGGTTGGTGTACACATGATATAAGTCATAAAAAAGCAGACATAAATGCATTCATTACTCCGGAGGGTGCATTTCTTACTGCAAACAGCAATATAAACTTTTATGACAATAAACTATTGTATGCAAAACTGAAATGTTTTTGTCAGCGGTGGTGGATATTAAGTTTGGCTCCTTCAAAAGTTGGCATAATATTTATGAATTGAATTAATCTTTCTCACTCTCTCGTGTAATTTGCGCTTATCAAAAGCAGAAGTTGTTAGTGATTTGTCCTGTAAATATTTTCCATCAAATTGTTGAATGTTTATAAAGAGGGAAAGCGAACGAATTGCCTTTTTAAAAATTCATTGATAGTTTGACCTATGGTTCGAACACCCACTCGAAAATCCCGAAACGCTATAAAATGGTGTTTATTCCAATGTAAAACCGTAGAGTAATTGAGATGAAAAAAAAGCCAACAACAATTTGATCGCAATCGTCAATATTTTTCCAACATAAATACGTTTCGAGGCAAACGTTATCATGAATAACAAAATATAAATTCATAGCGGTGCACGCCAAGAGAAATACAAATCTAGGTTTACTTTGGAGTAGAAAATAGCACGAGCAATATCTAAAAATATTGAAATTGAGTATGAAAAATCAAAGTTCACTCTAAATGTGGCACCTTCAAATATTCACTTGGTTTAATTTTGATTGAGCTTGGCTTTCGTGTGTATACATCTGTGCATGTTTCAAATAGTGAAATAACAATGCCATTTTTTCCCTACCAACCACACTTCAATATGTACATATGAATATCATGGAAAACATATTTTCCATGCAAGGGAACAAATTGAATCGTACCAAATGTTGAAGATTTTCTATTGATCGATTTATGGCTTTTTGAAATCACAAGTGATTCGATGTAACAGATTTCGTTTGCTTTCAAGCGAAGCGATTGCTTCCGTCATAAACCGATTATTATTCGTGGGAAAGAAAAAAGTGAAAAAAAGAGGAACGAAATCGAATATTATATTGAATATTCGATTGAAACGAGTGGTGCAAACGATGGAAAATGTAGGAAAAAATGCAATGGAATGAAGCGAAAACTATGCAAATGGTAAATAAAATTACGGTTATTTGTGGCACGAGATTGTGTTTTTAAAATCAATGGTTTCGTAAGTGTTTTTTACGCTTTATTCAGTTTTTACGATCATATACGTTGTACTCTCGACTTGATTTTGTTTCGACGAGAATTCACAACGATGCAAAAGACGACGAAGAAGGATATTGAGGATAGCCAGAAAAAAAATATTTTGTCATTTACAAAACATCCCGAATCGACACGAGTTCAAATGCTTACTGAGAACGATGCGATCCACAAATGTATCTATCCTATATGTACGCATGTATGCATGGAGTGTGGTGCTCTCGATTTGATTATGCAATGCGATATTCTTTATGTATGCATTGCTGTATTTCACTGCAGTCGTTACACGACTCAAGCAGCGGTGAAGTGCTTCTGCACACTGTGTGTTTGTTCATTCGGTCGCTTTATGCTGCCCCGTTTCGCGAAAGTAGGACTGAATAACAACGGCGACGCGCGGTGTTTGCTGTTGGCACGGTAATGCCAATGAAAAACGAATTTTCTCACTTGAAAATGCGAGGTAACTACTGAAGCCGAGGTAGAATAAAGAGAGAGAGAGAGAAGAACACGCGTCAATATAACAAACGCTATTGAAGCACAGGGAAAAAAGCACACAAACACACACCACACCGAGTCCCATTTGACTCGTTTATGCAGAAACATAAGATACATGTGGATTACCATTTGTGGCTTTCAATGCGGAGCAAATTCACAAAGAGTAAAATAAATCGACTAAATTAGTTAACTGAACACAGAAAATTGCAGTTGTCCTCGTTTTATCTCTTGGGCTCCCAATTTTTTTCTTCCGGTCGGTTGGTTAAAAATTTCATTAATTTTCCTTGCTACACTTTTTGTCTAGCTTTTTGTCCACTCTGGTTTTAGTTGTGGGCATTCTTTTTTGCTGGTGGTTTTTATTCGGTCGTTTCGTACATTCATTTGTATGATAAATGATCGTGTGAAGTGGAAGCGTCCGAGGTGGCCACATCCATTTCGAATTGAATCGATCGATATACTCGTGTCTTTGGCTTTGGTTGACAGCAATCTTTCAACTGTCACCTTCTACACACATTTTCACGGGCATTCTAATATTGCTAGATTTTATTTTTAGCAGGTGACCTCACACATATTTACAACATTTTTTCAAACTTTGCCGCAACAACAACAATAACAACAAATACCAGAAGAAGAAAAAAAAAACACCACAAAATTTGTCATTTTATAGTCATAACCATTTTTCACCATTGGACATATTCTAATTACGTAAGAGACAGCACAATTTTATTTTACTTTTTTATTCGCTGTTCATTCGTCACCATTTCATTGTTTTACGCAAATTTGCATTCACATTTGAGTATACATCGTTTTGATGGGAAAGGTGCAGGCAACAACGGTGGACGGGTGGTGAAAGGGATCGTGTGTCGCTGGTGTGTGCTATAATAGAAAATTTGTTGTGGCACGCAAACATAAAATCGTATTTTACCGATGGAACCGTGCCGTACCCGCACATGACATTACCATTACGTTTTCATTATGTTTCTCGGCTTTGATTCGAAATTTCCGGTTTTTATTTATTCAATCTTAAACTTTCTTTGTAAATGACTCTTTTTTTCTATATCGCGCTTATTTGTGTGCTACCAATCGATTTAATTTTCCCGTGCGGTCGTGGGTTTCTTTTTTCTTGTTCGTTCTTCAAGGGAATAATGTCAATGGTTGCAAGAGCAAGTGTGCCTTCGCCTTCAGACAAACGAGACGAAGACGGTTATATTGTTAGGCAATTCAATGTGTATTTGGCCATTGAGTTGCACGGCTTTCAGCATGGCAGAGAAAAAAAGGTCTTGATCCATTTGTACGAATCAAAATCAATTTAAATTTAATTTCAGAGATTGCGAGCAAAACCAAACAGATTTTGTACGTATTGAATTTGCCATTTCGATTCGAAATGATATCAGTTCCCCCCTCTCAGAACGTAATTAAGAACATAAGTTTATGTTATGTCTAACGGCTGCTTCTCTCGTATTCATTCGCTGTATCGCATGAACATACATAAATTCCTATAGCAATCAAACACTTTAGCCAATGTAAAATACACAAATCACTGGCAGTATTAAGACCACAGTATGATGTTGATGTAAACAAATTTCACGAGAAAAAAAATGTTTCGATTGAAGCAATAAAAAAAATCAGTACACAATTTATCTGCATTTTCAACGAGGCAGAGAATGAGCGAGAGAATGGGAGGAGAAGAGAGTGTGTGAGGAAAACGAGCTGACGAACTTTAAAAAATTATCAAACGTCCAACACACAAAATTCATTCCATTCACTTGGCACACATAAAAAGGAACTACATCGACCGCGATATTTTGGTTTGGGTATTTTTATTTCAATACATTCAATTTATTTGCTTTGTTCAAATTCTTTTTTTCTTTCCTTCTCTCTCTCTCTCACTCGCTCGCCTGCTCATTCGCTTGCCGTTAATGTCACTTCGTCGTATATTTTTTTATGTGTGCTAATGTTCTTTTAGCTCGGACTCGTCTGGCAAAGCGAGAATCAAAATAAAAATACACACAGTTGGAATGAAAATAATAAATAAACGTCATGCACTGCTGCGGCCACGAATGAATATTATTTGAACCATTTTCCATTTTTTTTTACTGTTCCGTACTCATTGTGATCTGTTTGGGATTTTTAAATTAATTTGCTTTTCTATTGGATTTTACATTTGGTTAAAACGCTTTTTATCCTTGTGCAATTGATTGTTATTTCTTATGCTTCTGCAGACGCGACACATTCACAAGTGGAAAAGGAAATTAATTTCGTGTGATAGAAATGAACAAACGAACGAACATACAAAAAAAAAAAAAAAAAACCGAACAACAATCGAACTATCGAAAACGAATTGATTTGAGTGTGCGTTTGGCAATAGCCAAAACAGCACAGCACGCGTTCACGGAAAGCACTTCGCCTTTCAGACGATTCAAATGTTGCAGTAAAACTGAACTCTGGGAAAATTCATGCCTGTCTATTTACTCTGTGTACTCGGTGTGTGTACGTCTTCCCTCGTTTTGCACATTCTCAGCCATAGTGCTATGTGTACACACATAGAAAATGATCCGTTGGATGGATTTTCATCGAAAATGCATGTGAACGTTGGCGTGCTAACGAAAACGAAACGGAACGTAGAACGGCATGATACACACACCGACTGGTATGTTGTTCATTCCGTGTGTGTTTTGCTGTTGTTCGCATGGCGAAAGCGTGTGTGCTTGTCTGTTGTCTGTGCGCGTATATTTGCTATAGCACATATGTTTTCCACAATTTTACGGCACTTTTTTGAAATTATCATCGTTTGGTTTTGTTGTTGTTGCTGCTGCCGCATTCGCTCCTTATTCTCAGCCCGCATTGAATGCCTCTGTATTATTATTAGATCATGTGCTTTTTCGCCTCATTTTTCGCTCTCTCTCTCTCTCTCTCTCTCTCTCTCTCTCTCTATCTTCTATTGGATATATTACGATTGAATTTACGCTAAAAAAACACTCTCGCCTCCGAGCATGCGACGACTTTTTTCCTTACTGTTGTTTTCTCTCGTTCTAAATAGTTCGCACCAAACAAAATAAAAAAAAATCTCGGTGTCGAGATTTTGCCTCACTCGCACAACAGATCTCGTCACAAATCGGATTTCGGACGATGAATTTCAAATGTGTTACATGTGTTGGAGACAATTGACAAATATTTTCATTGGAAGCACTTTTGTTCAATTGGGTGGTGATGTATAAAAACCACAGTTGAATGTACACTATTATTTACCAAATGAATGTTGTCATGATCATGAAATCTTGATGAAGCAACTACTTTATCTCTGGCACAGATTACTTTTTCGTCCATTCAGATCGGATTAAAGCAATACCAATTGAAAATTGAAATTTGATCTGGGCATTTTTTTCTCTTTCGATGGTATTCAAGTGTTTGCAGCTTTAAACTACAAACATAAATAACATTTTATTGATGTGGAGTGCGACGAGAAAAAAGTGAATACCAAATTCACTGGAAAGAGATGTGAGAAGTGAGAAGTGAAAGGCTGTTTGAAATGGTTGTAATTAAGTGGTATTGTCATTTATATCATAAGCATATTCGTGTGTTCTGTGCATGTTTTGTCTAATTGCGGCAGTTAGATAACGCTCATATTTCCTAACGACAGAAGTTTATTGAGGAAGTTGTAAAGTGCATGTCTTGGATTCGTTCTGGAATAGATTTATCCTCGAAAATAGCATGTATAAAGAATAGATACAAGTAAGCATATTCAATAGGGCATAGATAATACCCACACATTTATGGATTTGGAATCAGTCGAAGCAGAGATAAGTTTGGCACTGTGTGAACGATGACAACGTTGAAAATAAAACGAAACGACTGAACAGAAAAAAAAATGTTTCCAAGAAAATCTCGTCGGAACAAGCGAATTCGAAAAGACTGCATTGCGCCTATATAACAGACGGGTATATTTTGCGTCATGTCAAATATCACCAGACAGTTGTCTCTTTTATGCTCGCGTTCATTTCTTGGTTGCGGTGAAAAGGCCGCACAAAAGCATGCTTTGCGACATAAACACACACACACACACACACA
>NW_022595244.1:16336845-16420844 GCF_009176505.1 Sitodiplosis mosellana | reverse complement strand
GAACAAACATGCCGGAATTCATAAATATGTGTGTTTGTATACTGGCTGGCTGGCTGAAAAGGCGCGCACGTGAGAATACATCCAGACAAAACGTCACCACCAGCAACGGGATCGGATCGACGTCCGGCTGTGTCGGCATTCAGCTGTGTTTGCATGCAACGCAAAATGCTTGCTGGTGTTGTGCGGAAATCGCGGGATGCATGGAGGTGTTCAGGTGTTAATTAATAAAGGGCTCGACAGTGGCAGGCATCAGGTACACAAGTATGTGTAGGTGTGCTTGTGGTAGGTGTGTTGTATGTACATGATTACGATACAATTATTTATGACCGCAGTAGTGTGCGTGATGCACGTGCTCTGCTATGTGTGTTCCATCTCATGAAGAATCCCAAACGGTAACGGAGGGTGGAAAGGATCAAATGTCATTCGACCGCGCTGATAACAAGCGATAGCAACAAAAGAAGAAGAAATAGAATGTATGTATGCAGGCGTGCATAATAACGGCCACATAAATTGATTGAATGAACGAAAATTCAGGAACAAAGCGGCCGCAAAAGGAACTTTGGAACAATAATTTCTCTTTTGTTGCATTTCCAAGCACTTGAACGAAAGCAATTTCGAAAGATGAAACGAATTTTCATCCGGCAAAGGGTAAGTAATAAAAAGAAGGAAAAGAAACGTGCGCACGCCACTTAATTAAATCCTAGACAAGTCGACGGAAAACTTTCACGATACGGAAATTAAATGAATCATTTTTCGTTTAATTCTTTTCTTTTTTCCTCTCGCCCCGTTCGACGAAACTTCATTGAAAAGGGAATGTTTTCCTTTCTCACTACACTCTACTCTTCTTATTAATCACTTGAATCTTCGTAACTAGTTCACGTTCCACGAATCAATCATAAACTTTGCATTGTTCTTTCAACTGTGTTTGCTTTGATGACTTCCCAACTCTCTTAACAATACGTAATTGCGTTAGATGCAAAGAATTTTGTTTCTTCTGTGTGCATGGCTCTCTGTTACTGTTGTTGTTGTTGTTGTTTGTGGCGAATGTTTTCTTGATAAAATGTTTTATGGTATACATATTTCTTTTTTGTTTGAGACTAAAATTGCTGTTTGAACTTACATGAAGCGTTGAAGAGCCTCAGGCTGAGGCTGTGACCCGATTAAAGATTGATCGCTTTCGGTGGAATCATCGCGAAGTGTTGTTATGCCAAATGGTAAAATCGGCGCCACGGTTGCGAGTGCAGCTAATGGTATCGATTGCCCAGCCACAACACCTGTGCTTGGCGTTTGGCCACCGTATGATGAGTGGCTTTTTGGATCCTAGAACAAAAGAAATAAAGCAATGTCATTGAATTTGAACGAAAAGAAATCACAAAAGAGCCGATAACATACCGCTGAAGATATGGATGCACTTGTAGTCGCCAGCGCTTCACCTTTTTCCTTTGGATCGTGATGTGAGCGACTTTTCGTGTCGGTTTTATCGAGTGAATCGCGTGGCGAACGGGGAGTCTGTAGTGGTGTGCCGGGGATATGCTTATGTAACTGGCTCAGCTGTGTGTGCACTTGTGTCGCGTGTTTTTGTAGTTCGGCCGCAGCAGCAACAGCTTCTTTATGCTTTTTCAATTCCGACTGATGATGGCGTTCTTGTGCACGAATTTCCTTTTCTAATAAACGAGCTTCGCGCACCTCACGCTCTCTCTGTGTATGTGTATATCGACAAAAGGATGTGGAAAATCATCAAAATTCGTTATCCAAAGAGAAATAAATCGCTTCGAAGAAAAGAAAGAAAAAAACGCCACAGTCTACCTTCAAATGTTGTGCTTCAAGTTCTGCGTGCTTGATCTCACGTTCGTTGCGCTGTCTCTCTCGCTGCTTCTCTTCGTCCGTCTGTGCCGAATTTTTGCCTGTGGAATTTTTAATAATAGCACGGAAATATCTCGGTGGAATTAGTTTGCGGTCGCTTGTCAAATCATAAATATGGAACGTACACAAACACACACACACAGATATATATGTTCAAAAATAGCAAACACGAAATTTTCCTTTTAAGAGCAAAAGCACACACAAAAATCAACCTAGCTAATAATAAGGAAGAACGGAACTTTTAATTCGTATTGTAGCATTCAATTTAGTTTTATTTTATACCATTTATATACGTATATATATATGTAATAGTATATTGGGATAATGCAATTTTCATGAGCTGGAACAATGAATTGTGTAGACAAAGCGAGCTATGAATGGAAAATGGTGGAATGAAATGAAAGGAAAAATGTAGCGGGTACGAAGAAAGGTCGGGAGCGATTTTAAGCCTTGCACTCTCTCTCTCTCTTTCTCTGCACAAATCTGTTTTGACGATGCTTACAAAAGCACGAACATCAATCTCCGGCCACCTAACAACATAATCTACGTGCATTTGCTTCTTTTGTCTCGTTCAAGCTTTTCATTTTACTTTATTTGTTTTGTAAGGGATGAGTGAGTGAGCGAGTTAGTATAACACAGAGAGAGAGAGCGGGTGTATATAATGTATCTCATTGGATTGTTCATTGTATGTATGTGTCGAAGAGTAGCGAAAGTCCATGTCGGGTATAATAAAATCGAAGAAAAACCATTCATAAATTGAAGATTATGCTGATTCACTTGACAGACAATGCGAATTACATCGCTTCAATGTAATCGCTTTACAAGCAGATTTCCGCCGTAAATTGCTCTTGCGAATTGATTTATTATGTACGGGAAAAAAGTGAACAGAGTCATTCATGTCCGTTATAACATGTATACATATGTGACTCGATAGAATTATTGCATTTTCCACTTTGTTCCTTTGTGATATGCGATTTGCGTAAGGCGATTTATATGCACACCCCAAAATATGTTACATCAAAATACAAACTGAACAACAAAACAGCGAACACAGCAAACCATTAGTATAAAAGCAACAATTAGTTTCAACGACAACAACAACAATAACGACAATAACAAAAGCCAGAAATAAGAAAATTCTTATTGTTTACATTATTTAATTTTTATATACAGACACATGAAAACAGAACGTAATTCAAACAATGACAAATCAACTAAAACCAATATCAGAGTTTTTGTTGCTTCGTCTCAACAGAATCCCATTCGACGTTATCTCGAAAAGTGCCAATGCAACTCATTGCCACCTGTTTGTTTGTGCAATGTTCATCGTGCATGGAAACTTGTGCATGTGCACTGGAACATGTGTGGCACTCGAATCGGATTTACCCGGAGAGCGATTCTTCCACAAAAAAGTCTGACGTAAAGCAAGCGTAAATATACTTTCGAATATATATGGAAAATACTTTTAAATTACTTGGATAGCTCTTTTTTTCGTTCAAATTCAAACGTTTAAACAAATTGCATAGACAACATCAATAGCAACAATGTTCACATGAAATACGAAAACAAAATTTCAAAAGCAATACCAATACAATGTGAAAAACACAAAAGAAACAATATAGAAAAATGTGGAATTTTGAATAAAAAAACTTACTTGCAGATCCGCCGGCGCCAGGTGGCGGATACGAGAACCAAAACTGATGAGCCATTCAAAGTGGCCGATGAGCCAGTTTGAAAAAAAAAACGCCCAACACAATGGGCTTCTGTAACGTAGAATCAAAACAGGTTTTTTTTTTCATAATTAAACAAAAACAACAGAAATATCACAAAAGTGAATGACGCCACCACAACTGTAACGGCCAAAAGAAAATGATTTCAAAATATCAATCGAGCTAGAGTAAATTCTATCACCACCGAGAATTTATCATTTCAATTACAAACCACAATGTGTCTGGCCAAACTTTATTGCAACGTCGTGTACACACACGTCGCAAAGTTTTCGCTGTGCATGTCTCCACTGTGGAAAATGGATAAATTGGTTACTAACAAAGTTTTTCTTCATCACTTATGCATTATTTGATTTCATCGTTCCAAATTCAATTTATCAGAAATGTTTAATGAGCATGGACACAAAGTTTTCTACAGCTATATGTACAGTTGTACATTCGTAACATCTTCGACGTGTACGTTTTCTCTTTTGAGTTTCTCGACGAATTCATTGATGCATACTGCACAGTGCAGGCACACACCTCGTACAGTGTTAATTAAATTGAAGCCAAGAGAGAGTTTCTTTGAAGCACAAGCCATTTATTGGAAAACGTCATTTATTACCATTAAATGAACTATCTGATGAGAATAAATTTTGGTTCGCATTTCATTTTGTCTAACATTTTAACATTTCCATGGAAGTGCCTTCAGGGAATTGTAAATTCGACACGAAAACACACAGCAACAGACAAGTACGATAGAAGTCGAAGTATTGAGGCAAGTGTCTTGGTTGCTTTTTACCCGAAATAAAGACAAAAATAGTGTTTACCATTTACTTGCAAAGTTTTGAGTGATTCTCGAATGCAACGCGTCAATTGTGCTTAAGTTTAAAATAACTTGAAAATTGTCATCAAACACAAACGCAACAGCCATTTTAACTTGTCTCCTAGCAATCATTCCATATTCAATTTGTTCCATACGAATTTCGAATAGAACCGCCGAAAGAGCAAGCGAACGAAGTTTGACGTTTTCGGGCTACACTCACTCCACCGAGTGAGCTAGAGAGCGGTTGACGTTTCGGTCTTTGTGTTCTTCACACAATGAAACATGCGCGTGGCTTGTATGTGTATGACGTAAGAGAACATGATTTTTTATTCTCTTTTCACGTGATAAATTTCTCCTTCGTTTCGAATCTTGTCAAATATGAACTTGAATCACACAAAGTGAGAAATCATCATTACTTAACAATTGTACATCGTACAAAACGATACGGGTTTCCGAGTAGCGCTCAATAAATCTGTGATTGTTAGAAGTATTTGTGGAAATTTTTCTTGAGTAAAACATTTCAGTTGCAAATTAAATCAAAGTCAACGCAATATTTGCGACGAAAAATATAAAAACTTCATTCAGAAAAAATTGTGAAATTTTTTTTTGCAAATAAATTAAAATCAGGAAGTAAAAATGTCGAATCAATCCGCATTCGCCGAATATGAATCAGAAGACCGAATGAGCAAATTGATTCAAAAATCGAAGGATTCGCCGTTCGTACCAATAGGTAATAGAAATACAAATTTTTTGTTATGAAACCGAATTTTCGACAGACACAAAAAAAAGAACTGTCCCTCATTTCGTTCAACTGAGTTCAAGTGCGTGTATTGCTTGTGTCGTGTGAGATCCAAACTATGTTAATCGAATGATTGAAGCATCTAATTTGGTCAAAAGTGATGATCAAGTAAATTTCCATTGATTTAAAGTGATTTTTATGGTTACGATTCGCGATATTTCGATTTAAAAGACTGCGTTTTCATGATGAGGTGTGAATTTATTGAGGCAATAGTATGAATTACATCAAATAAGCAGTTTATTGCATCAGCTGTGACCAACCACCTATTAATCAAAATTTTCATCGTTTATTTTCATTATTTGACGTAGTTTTGCCTTTTCAAAAGAATTTTTGCGAACAAAATGCGATTTTTCCCGAAATTTACGTGCAATATCTGGCATTTTTTCATGATCAAGGTCACGCTCGTGTACTTTGTTATATTTGATTCGGTGTTTTATAGGCGACGACCATGGTACAACTACTTCCGTCTCTTTCTTACACTATACTGTTTCCCCGCTATTTTTAAAACAAAGATCATTGTAATCGAATCAAGCTCTGATTTATTGTTCTTACATTTGAATTGATGTCTTCTGACCGACCACCTAAATGATACATATACGTCTATTTACAGGAATGGCTGGATTCTTTGGAGTGGCAGCATTGGGTGCATACAACTACAAAAACCGCGGTAAAATGACAACGAGTATTTATTTAATGCAGTTGCGTGTTGCTGCGCAAGGAACTGTCGTTGGAGCTCTGTGCTTGGGCTTAGTTTATTCAATGGCCAGTCGTTATTTGTTCAAAAAGGATTCCAGTACGGATGAAAACAACCACTAATAAAAAACAAACACACACACACAGAGATTTCAAAAGGTTTGTCCTATGATAATAACCTGACAACCAATGCTTGATAGATTTAATCTAGGCATTTTGGTTGCTCTGGTTCATTCATATAGCATTTAAGTGCGGCGTGACCGCAAAACCACATATCGGA
Source organism: Sitodiplosis mosellana (assembly GCF_009176505.1). NCBI lineage: Eukaryota > Metazoa > Arthropoda > Insecta > Diptera > Cecidomyiidae > Sitodiplosis > Sitodiplosis mosellana. Next base: position 16,414,677 of record NW_022595244.1, on the reverse strand, counting down.
TAATTGCTAATATGGTACTTTTGTTTATCTTCTCTCTTCGCAGATCCGGTTCAATATTCATAAATTCATCATTCGAATATAAATTCCCGTTTAGTTTTAAATAACTTGGTATACAAGTCAACTAGCTCAGCAATTATTCACAGCAATAATTTTAATAGGCGCTAGATGCTGTGCAGAAAGTCAGCTGTATCTCAAAGCTAAACAACCATTGTTAATGAAATATGCAGTGATTGTAACGTAACCACCATCATCACTTCAAAATTTTAAGTTTTGTTAATGTATTTATTTATTTAAATGGAGTGAAGTAGAAAGGATGAAAAACAATAGACGAACTCAAGAGTGTGTGTAAATGCATAATTTATTGTAAGAATCCTTATTCATACTGTTTGTGTAGGAGAGACATGTATAGTAAAATACAAACTATTTGAATTAGGTAGCTAAATGCTCTATTTTTATCACAGAATCTATTGTAACGTATTCAGATACCATAAGCAATAGAATAAAATCGTACAAAGATCAAAATGTGAATGCACTCAACTCAATAGATATATTTCTTAATTGAATAAATGGAATAGTTGAAACATAATCCTGTTGCATTTTGTCATTATTCATTCCGTGTGAATGAGGATTGAAAGAAACAAATTGTGTTCTTTTGTATTTGATACATCGATTTTGCGATGAATTATTTTTAGCTGTTTACATTTTCACCGCCCATACTATTTCAGGCATATATTGTGGTGATTTTAAAAACCGTGTTAAACTTAATAAAAATGTTGCTATTTTCGAAACGGGCGTCACGAGTGAAATGTCCGCCATTAAAAAATACGATGATTTGAATTTTGCATTCGATGCAGGGGATTGCGTGTGAATTATTCATTTTGAAAACAGAGAGAAAGGCAACAATAAAAAAAAATATTTAGTCAAGCCCCGTCAGAAGCATGTCAACACGCTGGCTCCAACGCATTCAACTGCTGATGGCAGCATGAAATGCAATTTGCAGTCAGGAACATGAAGCTCAAAAAGCCTTTTAAATTAGTAATGGATTTCATTTGACACAGCGCCAATGTGCGAGAGAGCAAGAGTAAAAGCGAGCAGGAGAGAAAGCTGAAAGTATGAACGTAGGTACAAAGTATCAAAGTGTAGAAATAATATTCTTGATGGTGAATAAATGAATGGGTCACATGGAGCGTTGTAAATGAAAAATTGTTTGAACTAAGAATGGTTGTGTACCAATGTGCATTGGCACAAAGTAACGCTCATCGAAATCCCATTGGCTGTTCAGCGTGCAGAATATTGCTTATTCGAATCTTGGATCCAAATGGATTTTTTTATACGTACGCGTTCAATTCATTTCGACATTTTTTTTATATGTGTCAACAGTTTGAATGCATTGGCTCAGCACAAACTACTTTGTATTGTTTTGCTGTATTATGATCACTCTCTTTTTATTCCATTCTCGTTCGCTTCCAATCTATTTGGATCTCGGTTAGACTGATTTATGTGCATTGTTAGCTCAGCAGACAAATGCGATGTGAGTTGGTTTTTTTTCGCTTCTTGTTCTCTCCTTCATCATTTGCAATGTATGTGTGTGTGTGTGCTCGACCGGGCTGCCACTGTAATTTATGAGGTTTGAAAACTCATCGATGCCAATCGAAGTAGAATTATGCACACATAATCCAGCGACAGAAGCTAGTGCTCCGCTTCATGTTATTGCGTTCGCCGGAGTGAAGTCATTCAATTTGTGAAAAAATGATATTATTTGTATCACACATCGCCATACTTTTCTCGTATTACTCGTCGCATTGTTCGCTCTTTTGCATTGAAACACATTTCCTTTTTTCCATTTTCTCTACTCTTTTTTCACTTTTATCGCGAGAGCATATATTCGAATGGATGGCAAATTTATCGCTCAACGCCCGAATGCCATCAATTTTATTTTCATCATATCATCTCACACATCTGCAGCTCCTTTATCATCTTCGATATTAGTTTAGTTTTTGTGTGTTGTGTTTTTTTTTTCGTCTTCGTCTTCTTCCGCCAATCACTGTTCCATGCATTACTACCAATGTTATTTTACCATCGACCATGGGGTTGAATGGGTGTGTGTGTGTGTGTTTGGTATATTCAAATTGCAAGCCTTGAGCTTCACGCTCGACAATTCGAATTCCGATGAAAATGTTTGAAAATTTATTTTTCGCTTTTTTGTTATTTTCCTGTTCTAATTACCCAGCTCTCGCTACGATGATTCCACTCGATGTGGTTCCGATTGAGCATATCTATATCTAATTCTGCACTGTTTGAAGGGAAAACGCTACGAAACACAGCAACGAGAGTAGAAGATAGAGAGTACACCAAATGGTACTCAAAATACAGCCATTATTACGTGTGCAGATTTCAACAAAAGTGCCATGGTTAGTGTGCCAGATCTAAGCACTGAAAATGAAATGAAAATGCTCGACACAACTCAACTCGCCTCGACTCAAGCATATTTTGCACTCTCACACTTATTTATTCGCACATTTACGTATATATTCACATCGAGTGCGCACTGTATGCATATATAGTACTATATATCTTTCACTCTCTCCTTTTCTATCTCGCTGTATACGCTCGGATGTGACTGCTGGTGACGAATGACGATGTGAGACTGATAAATGTTTTTGTCATATATTTTATACACCCGATGGAAAACAAAAAGGAGGCATACGCAATACACAATAAAACCCATGTCACAGCCGTTCCATAAAACACCATTCCATAAATGATGGTTGATTTTTCGCCCATCCGCAACACCAGCAAATTGTGCATGCAACAACAATGTTGTCGCTCGATAGAGGAAACAACAATATCAGAGCCGAGAAAAAAAGGTTTACTCACTTGTTTGACGATGATTTTAGTATATATTTTTTTAAAGATGGAAAAATGGACGAATCAGGTCGAGTCCATTTTCCATTCGTTGTGTATGCTGTTGCTACAGAAATCGACGTGTAACAAATTGGATTTTGATTATTTATGGATTTCATCCGATTTTGCCACTATGTTTCAGTTTTTTTTCTCTCGTTTGCATTGACCCAAAAATACAGTCGACCCAAGTCGGTTGGTTTGCATTGCATTGCCTCATTAACTGTATCAGTTTATGATCTGGTCGATGGCAAAATAGCACAAACAATCACCATAAATAAAGAAAATTATGGCGGTTATCGTGGTGTGTGCTGCATTTGTTGTTCAGAAAAATTTTGTAATCATAAAAGTTTTCAGCACTTAAACTGGATTTTCCCCCGTTTGCAATTCGATTACACATGAATAACCGGAGCCAAAGGTGGTACCAACAACGGATTTACTTTGTGTTTCGCACCCTTTTCATCGTTCTACGGACTTGGTTCAGCATTGAAAAATGCCATAAAACCAATCGACTACGAAGAGTGAACTGAACAAAAATGGTTACATTGTATTGAAAATTATGGAATTTTTGCTTAAATTTCAGACGGTTCATTTTTTGTAGTGGGTGGCGAACACTATAATTCATAAAAGCGCTGCATTTTTATGTTCAGCTGAAATGTGATGTGATACATATATGTATGTATGTTCATTGTGGCAAATAAAAAATGGAGCGATAAAAATCTGGACAAAAGAGAAACACGAGAAATTAAGGAAATCGAAGGGAAAAGCATTTTCCGTTAATCAGCTTTGCAATTGTGTGGTTTTTGTTGGTGTTGTTGTTGTTGTTCTGAAAATGAGTTTCCAGAGTTTGAATGCAAACAAATCCTTTGTTTCCGAAATCGACTGACACGGCACACCGACTACGGAAAGTGGCTACGTTTTATCTACGCTCAAGTAACGAACCATTTTTGCACGACGGTACGACGTACAAAGGAGAAGAGAAAAAAAAGCACACAGAGATAGAATGTAAGAAGTAACGAAGCACATTAGCCGATGAAAAATGGCAATAATGCAGCATGCATTGAATTGAGTGTGTCATATAAAATAGAGACGATGGCTCGAGCTGTATGGAATATATGGATATTTTTGTGGAAGAAAAGCGAACACGAAAATCAACAATTAACGAACTGTGCCGTAGATAAATGCTCTCAACCACTGAGTCATATGCAGACACGGAATGGATGTTCCGTCATAGAAAAGGCAGGTTCGGAACGAGTGTTGAATGGTAACGGTAGCTTTTGATTATATTCCTGCTGCTGCTGCTTGGTTTTTGCACCAATCTCAGTGCTCAATTCCTTCCGAAGCTGAGCAGCTTTACTGAACACTAGTAGCTTTCTTATATCGCTTCCTGTTCACGTATGTGTGCTTCTCATTTTTTTTTCTTCCTCAAACAACAATTACGTGTGTTCTGCACGTCTTATGTACATTTGATTTGTGACAATAGCACCAGCAGTGCATACACAATGTGTATTACACATATATTGCTTGTACAGGAGCAGTTGAAGACATCCACATCCTTTCGTTTTCGAGCTTTCGTATGATCCGACATGGAATTATCATCATACCTGCAGCAATACGCTGATTCACTTCGTCATGTCGACCAAATCGTACAAATATGACGTCAGTAGATATGAAGCAAGAATAAAAGAGAGAACCTCAACTCACTTTGCTACCTTTTCCAACAATCTCGTCCCGTCGACAACTATATAACTATCCTGCACCGAATACAGTCAGCCCTATGGAATATAAGTACTCTGTGTGTTTGTGTTCGTTATTTTTGCCATCACATGTAAAAGCAGAGAGGTGAACATGAACAACAAAAAATGCTGGGTGACTGAAATAATGAAAAATGGCAACGATAGTGGACAACTATTCCGCATGTTCATCCTATATGTTGTCCGAAAAGTGTCGAACCAAAGTCATTTTCATAGAATAATGCTTGTAACCGAGAGAAAAAGGGAGGGAGAAAAAAAGAGATCTTTTTATCGTTCGATAACTTGTTTTTCCTTAGCAAGTTCTTTACGACATTACAAACAACAGCAATCGTGCAGCGCCTGCAAAATTCGCCAGATTTGAGAATACACCGAAAACCCAAACGTTACAACGCACAGCGTTAAGCTTTTTGCTTCCAGTACAAAGAAGTGAAAAAAAGCGATGATCAAACACAGAAGAAAAAAACCATTTAAAATGAAATGACTGAATAAAATCGGGCGATGGTTGAGAGCATCGGCAAGGACGACGACGAAGACGACCGGGCAGCATATATATATATATATGTATAAAATGGAAACCATTATAATTGGCATGGCTGGAAAGCGGACCGAAAACGAAAAATGAAAATAGCCTTCTTTTGTGTGTATTATTCCTTATGTAAATGCATTCGATGCGTGCTGTTTGCTCTCCCTCTCTCATTCACTCTTGGTTTCTCTTCTTCTTTTTTTCTGCTTGGTATGACTTTCAGCAGGCGCTTTTGTATATTTTCGATTTTACGAGTAATGAATGTCGGAAATTATTATCGTTTTCGATCCCACTGAAAATGGCATTGGCCTGCGTTTTATCTACCATTTCGCACAGAGAAATACCCTAGAATGTCCATTATCGTTTCAGTAGTATATTCCACTAAAAATTTGTTGTGCGCTCATTCAATGAACGAATTAATTTCTCTATCTTTTTCTCTGTCTGTGTGTGTCCTCACACTGGCTATCACAAGAAATTCTGAGTTTGGTATTTGAAGAATGCTTTGAATTCATGCACGACTAATGACGCTATCACGATTGAAAGTTTGCGCAAAACCAACCGTTGTCAAGAGATGGTATCAATTCGAAAATCATTTTAAGTTCATACACCCGCTTGGGTGCAATTGACGAAGACGAAGAAGAAAGCGAACGAAGAAAAGAACATTTCGAGACGAATGAGCTTGAGCATGAGAACGTATTACAACGCATTACAATTACATATTTCTTCTCTTTCTATTTCTCTCGGTTTTTCCACGCGCAACAGCAACAAAAAATGACAGAAATATTTTCTTTCGAATGATTTCTTCTCTCTAACTGGAAACTATGACAAGGATTTATGATGTATTTAAACGTTGAGCAAAAAGCCACAATTTTTCATCATATTTTATTACTCAGCGCTGGGACATGATATTTTTCGCATTTGCGCTAACACAATAAAACCTTCGAGACGTTGTTGTTGCGGATGCTGTTGCTGTGTTTGTTTTTTTTTGGTGTCTTGTAATAAAGAGATAAGGGCTTATCGACATAAATTTTGTGTGATGAATTTCGATGGTGACAAAGCGTGAGACGACAGAAAAACAAGCCACAACCATGAATCATCGATTGGAGAAGAATAAAAAGCAACGAGACGATTAAGATGAGAATGGCCGACATTATGTATAAGTAAGATTGTGTAACCGTCAACAAAGCGACTGCGATTGGTTCGTCTCTGTCGAGTGAATTTTATTGGATAATTATAGCAACACATTCCCTTCACCATATTTACACTCTTGCTTGGGTAATGTTCTCTCGCAGCAACTCTGAGCAATATCGGCAAAGGTTTTGTCGAAATTATGGTCGTTTCATTCGCATGGAGACCAAAGAGAAGGACTGTGAACCGAAAAAAAGAAGTTTTCATTAGACGGGCAAATTTTGAGCATTTTCGTTAGTTCCGTCGTAATGGGCCAGAACCTTGGGATGGGTATATGTATAAGTGTGTGTGTGTGTGTGATCTCTTGAAGTGTCAATGCGGACTGCCTGTGCTGTGACAAATGAGATGTCATTGTTAAAATTCAATAGCAAGGCAACGTTCGTAATATATATTAATGGCAGATGCAAAATGCTTGGGCACACATTTCGCACAAGTCATTGCCAGGGTTTGTGGCTTATTCGTGCTCTTTTCGCATTTAAATACGCATCGGAATGTCATTCGATCGGCAGCCTGTCAACAGCAGCAAAAACAACAACAACAACAACAACAACAACAACAGTAGCAGCATTAACCCTCAACTGCATGAATTTTTCCTAGGACTGGGAGTACTGGTATTTGGTTGATTTTTGGCCATAGATAACGAAAAAAATATTCATAATCCTAGATTTCCCATGGTTTAGTCAGGAAATGCGATAGAAATAAGTCAGAGAACAATGAAATCCACTGTTTAAAAGTGTCAAAAATATGTCTAATTTGGAAACCGAATAATTTATTTTGTCAAATTTTCGTTTTCGTGCACATTTTTGTTTATAATTCACCAATCGTACGACATAGACAAATGACTCCAAAGACAAAAATAAAGAAAAAACATTGACAAATAAAAATTCCCCATGAAGCAATGTCATCCGCCGTACGATTCACATTATACAGGTGTTTAAATGATGCCCGCCAAAAGGCGGGCTTATGCAGTTGAGGGTTAACATTGAAAGCAGCACCCAAAGAGAATGAGGCGAGAAAAAAAAATTAAAAATAGGAATATTGTGCCAAAATGTGTCAACGAGCACAACGAAGAAAAGCACATCGCCTTTAATGAGGGTGCTTTCTACTTGTGCTCAACTGAACGTGAACGTCCAATGAAATTGTGTGCTCATCAAGTAGCGCCATTTATACCGCGAAAAGATAAGAACCGAAAAATGGTTGTGCAATAAACGTTTAACACGTTAACGAAATCATTTGCACGGTTGCTGCGGCGCAAAACCATTGAATTATCACTGCAACAATCAAAATGGAAATAATATTCGATGGCAGATAGCATAATGTGGCGTCAATGCTATCAACCAAGTGGCAAACAACCGATATATGAAATCCGTGTACAGAACGGAAAAAGAAGCTTAATGAATTGTTGAAAAAGTCAAGTGTAAGCTTTGACGGTGAAAAAGCGATCGGAAATGGAAAATGGATGAAAATGGCAATATCCATCCGTTCGACAAACAATTCGGGGTTACGGGCCGTTCGGATGGATGAAACGCTGCTTTTGGAAAATTCAATAAATAAAATTGAATTTACTTTACTTCTACGTCACCACGAACATTCGATATTTGCTTTGCACACGCACACTTATTACTTTTATTTGTATGTTTATATTTGTCTTGTGAATAGAAAAGAATGTGGAAAATAACACAGGAAAATAAAATGCCGATAGTCTTCTGTAAAGAATGGGTTTTGTTTGGGCTTAAGCAATTGAATGTGCTGAGATAATGCCAATGTATGAAAATCGATAACCGCTTCTCAGGAGGCCGCTGTCTGACACCGTCGTTTCTGCCTGTTGGAAGCGAGAAAATATCATCGACGTTCCATAAATCCATTAATATACGGTTGCTTGCCTCTCGAAATTCATTTATCGCCCATAAATTAAATGATTACTTATAATGAATTCAAATTCAAATTGATCCGCATTGTCTATGAAATTGCTTTATAATAACCGAATAACAGACACTCCGTATGAACATCGCAGCATTGAGTGAGCATGTGTCTTGAGCGTTGTCGGTTTAGGTGTCAGTTTACATTCAAATGTTGAAAACTTAAGCGATAATTTACATAAGTTTGGCGAAGATAATTCGACAGTATTTGCTAATTAGTGTGTGAAGGATTAATTTTCCCACAACAGTGGGTTCTAGCTAGAATGCCTATCGCAATCGATACCGTCTGAAGTTCAGGATGTTAAAATGAGTTAATCATTGGCGTACAATTAAATTGATGGAGTTAATCGTGAGCTGAAAGCGGGCTGTATGCATCGTGTATTATCAACGTATTTAGATGAGATGATGAGAAGATGCGAGTCACGCCATTCAAGGCGATTATTTCCGGATGATCTCGTTTCCGATTCAAGTGAAATTGTTCATATATCAATTTTATCTTAACTTCCACCAATATCGCATATTTTATGGTCGATGTTGGTGCCATTGATGTCGCTGTTACTCTGCACGCTGCGCATTATTACTATCAACGACCATGAATCATCACGGCCAGAATAAAATGATATTTATATTTTATGGGCATTTTGCGCTTTTATGCGTTTCCAATAAGCGGCTTTTATCGGCATTTAACGTGAAATAACATTTTTCCCTTCGACCTTTTCTTTCAATGGAACTTTTGCCATCGCATACATTTTTAGCACTACATGAAATGTAGAGCTACTTATCTGCTCTTTTCTTTTTGTCTTAATACTTTTTGAGTAAACTGAAACAAATTATGGTGAATTTGAATTCTATGCTCATATTTTTTATTTAATTTAAACCAAAGGCAGTATATTTGAAGAAAAAAGAAATAAAACCAAGATCTTGTAATTCATTTTGCAAATAAATATATTACATCAAAGTTACTCCGATGAAATACATTTCATGTAGTGCGCCAAAAAATAGTTTGTTGTGAAACAACAAAATAGATTAAGTAACTAAAAACTCAAGAACGGAGAGCGGAGCGAAGCGAAGCTCTGCGGTCTTGTTTCTCTCTCTCTGAATACGGCACGTCGACGAAATATTTACCGTGATAAAGTAGGTAGAGAGTAGAAAAAAAAAGTTAACTGACTGCTCGCATGCGAGTAAAAGAAGAAGAGGAAAAAAAGAGCTAACGAACGAGTGAGTGAATGAGACATTAAATGTGAATGTATGCGCTCTGTCGCTGTCTAGAATTATTAAACAAAGGTTAGCAAATCAGTTGGCATATATATTCGGTCTGTGTGTGTGTGTGTGTGTGTGTGCTTTTTTTCGGTGGGTAGAGAGCACACTATATACAGTATTCAATTTGTGCAGCCGCGTTTTTCTTTCACCTGGTTTCATATTTCGGATTTTTTGCGTTTAAACACAATACGAAATTGCTTCTTGTGAGATAATAATAACCACGTACATGATTTGAATGCGAATGAAAATGATAATGAACCGTTGCAGCTGTGAACCTCAGCATCATCCACACGGGTTAATGTGTATTTGCTGTGCAGTTTATGGATTATACGTTCTTTATTAACAATAGACTCGAAAATATCTTGACTCTGCTGGGTGCAGTCACTGTTGATCCACTGTGTCGAATACAAAAAAAAAGCATGTGTGTATTCGAGGCAAAGGTAAGCATATGATTCACACTGGCATCTAAGGCCAGGGAAAGTGAATAGCTTTGAAAATTACTCAATCCCAAGACTATCCAAGCGCGTTTGAATGTGTATATTTCATTAAGTAAAATCCTACGCCAATCATCTTTATGCTATTGCTTCATTACCGATCCAGTGTAAACGAGGCTCATCTGCAGTTTTCATTTTAATTTTCATGTATTTCCATTTGCATTTGCATCAATTTTGTTTTAATTTGCAAATGCAGAAGTGATGATGAATCAGCTTCGAAAAAAAAACGGATTGTATGAATGCACGCACTGCTTTTTGAATAAGTAACCAACCACTTTTTTCGTTCGTTCGTTCATTCGCTTGTTTGTTTTGTTGATCAATCACATTTGCCTTCGACGGTTTGTACGTGCTTTTCACATATGTATACGCAGTGGGCTTCGCGAAATTTCTTTTTCTCTATCTCTCTTGCCTCACATATCGTAATTAGCTATTCAATTCACCTTATTCCAAAGCTAACGAGCTTATATTTAAAATAGAGAAAAGGCCTAAATGAGTACGTAGAAAATAATGTAGGAATAGTGTGTGTGTATTTTTGTTTTGCGAGTGAAAAATTTGGTGTAGTAAAATCTGTTTCACATGCGTCAAATTTTATACGATGCATTATCGTGAGCTTTTATCAATTTCCCATGTGCATGAGAGCGGCGAAAATCAATTTAATCCAAAATTGCTCGATGAATGCCGATGAGTGGTTTCAGCATTGCTGACAAGTCAAAAAACCGAAATCCGCGAAAGCGGTACAGCTAACCACCCACCCGCACGCGCACCCATCAATCCATTCTCGAAATTGCTATTCATTTGTGCAGAATAATATTGCTTGAATAGTATTGTCTCCCATCAACTGGTGAGAGAGTGAAAAAAACACAAACACACACATACGTGCGCGATACATACGTCGAATTCGATTGCATCCCAAAATGCTGTGGCAAATTCTGATGGAATCGGTTCCGAATTGCAAGGTCAAACTGAATTTGAATGGAATTCATCCCAAATGAATGGGTACAATGTTAATTTAGAGGTATTTACATTTTTTTACAAAGGCTTATATGACTGTTGAGTACATTAAGCACACAGCCAAACATGCTTCACAGAGCTGTTATTAAAGCGCATTTCCAGTAAATGCATATTGAAAATTTCATTCGAAAACAAAAATAGAGTTCCTCATGTTTGCATAATGGCAATCGGTTTTTTCTTGCTGTGACGTTTGCACGTCCACCGGGATGATGGTGATGATAATGGGTGTAATTTATAATTTGATTGGGTTTTTAGGTTTAACTTTATTTTGCTGTTGCACTTGATTGCGGCTGAATAGGTTGTGTTTAAACATTAAAGTGCGTGCAATTGACTCCAAACTCATTATTACTCAAGTTTCAATTTATCATTTAATCGATCGCACATGGCACATACACACACACACATAATCGGGTCGGTATGGGTCAAAATAGCAACAAAACAAACAGACGAAAAAATAAAATTGTGCTGGCCCATCGAAAGCAATAAATAGATTGGCTGAACTTTGATGCCATGCGATGCACCACAACGATAAGGCACATAATAATTATCAATTTTCTCTTTCGTCGATTCTCGGAAATTCCTCCATTTTCCATGTAATTGATGTCGATGTCAATGGTGATGTTGAACTACAACGACTGTTATTGACTTTGCCATGGCTTTGAAAAGAAGAGGAAAAAAAACAACAACAATACGGAACCGATTCGATTTGTATTCACTTCTTCGGAATTTTCAAGCGCACCACCGCCAATAATGGCATCGAGATGGTGTATCAATTTTAATTGTTCGCCGTTTTTTTCGTAATTTTTTTTTAACAGATTGGTGATGAGATTTTTGTGTAAAGAATATCATATTACGGCAAGCTGCGGCTTGCGGCAAGTGCATAAATAGATAAAAGGAATTACAAGAGGGAAAAAAATCAACAAGCCCATCAAAATGGACATTGAAATGAGCAGCAATCATCCTTTAAGCAGCGATCAACAGTGAGATGAAAAAAGAACCTTCTGTTTGGAGAGAATATTGAGCTGAAAAATGGGCAGTAACCAATTGTCAGTTTTTATTTAAGCAGACAATGTTTTTTTTCTCTCGCCATTATTTATGGGCATTTGTGCGTTTATTGCTGCATGTCTGAAGAGACAGTATCGCATAAATGTACAAGGCCACACCTGAGCCAATGCAATGTAATTACATTTTGGTATGCGCGTTTTTACGCGCGAAATAAAACAAATTTTCACATGAACCATATAATTGCCGGTCGATAAAGCATAGATCGTAACCAAAAAAAACGAGTAAAACAGCCAAACACATTGAAATCGCCCGTAAATCTCAACCAGTTTTCTCATTTACATGCATAATATACAACAGCTAGGGCAACGGTGGCTTGTTTAAAAGTGATAAAATACACATTGAATGAGCTCATTCTTCAGGCTGCAATTCAATCGAAACATCGACAACACACTTTATTATACTACGTCTTGTTGCTCGCTTGTACCGAATGGACCAAATTGTCGTCTGGAATTGTCGAATGTTGTTTTCGTATAAATAAGTCACCATTTCTCGTCAATCTACGGTTGTACGTAATAAATGACTAAAATATTTTTGATCTCGTAAAATTGCAGACAAAAAGTGTCTCAGTACTCTGCTCTGCATTGTACTACGACTGTGAATGTAAATAATATGTGTGTGTGTGTATCAAAAAAATTGTTATCAAATTACCTCATTCACTTGCACCAAACGTTGTTGGTTGCACACGCGATGGAAAAACGGAATCGTGCAATTTCAAGCGAAAGAAAAGTTCGAAAGAAAAAAAAGAAATGGTGAATGGTTACTGTTGGGTGCGAATGCGCTGTGAATTTGCGATGTTTATTATTCATATTCATTGTTGTGCATTCGACGTGCTTCACGATGGAAAACATAAAAGACAAATAAAAGTGAAATAATATTAAGGTGCGCGCATTTGATCGTTTCGCATTCTCTTGACTTCAAATAAATAATCTCTTTCACACACTCACATACTGACACATGCACATGGTATGTGCATTGCCCGCCAACACACATACCGAAGCTGAGCGCACATGTAATTTAAATCTAGAGTAAAACGGCATTCAATACACGCACACCAAAAGTTGACTCTTATTTTTCGCTTCATTTTCATTTGTCTTTTGATCCATTTCACAAATGACAGAGTGTTTCTGCATCAATGCACTGTGACATGATGGCATGTCATGCCATCCGCAAAATTATAAATATGTACTGTGTCAGTTTCGGGGGCGAATATGGCAGAAAAAAAAGGTAGACACCATGTGTGTTGTTCTTTTGGTTTCGAGTGGAACCTTCATCATTCACAACGTCAAGTGGCACCCTGTAGCAGTCGCGAATCGCACATTCAATTTAATGTTTCAACTTTTCGTTTTCTTTGATACACATTTTTTTTTGCTTCTTCTCTCCACTTGCAGGTACTACTACTGATGGCGGCGGCAACAAGATAGTTGCGAGAAAAAAAAATAAACGTATAAACAAGTCATTTGTTAACGCGCAAACGGAGCAGTACAAGTGTTCGAATTGACAGTCATCGCAGGGATAGCAAACGAAACAAAAGGTTGCTCAACAAAAATCGCTCAACATCTGTTAAGTACCACGACCCAATAAAAAAGAAACACATCAAGTGGTGAGCACATAAGCATCTCGCGAATGGAAAAAAAATAAGAACTGTGTATATGAGCATACAAACGATAAAAAAAAAAATTAAAGATCGTATTTACCTGAAATCGAAAGTGAGTGTTTAACATGCGATTGTTATCGAAAAACGGTTTGGGATACTGGAGGCAAGAATAAGCGAGAATAAAAGGAACTTGGATCTGAAGGATACCGAAAACGAAATGAGACAATCTTGACAAGAAGATCAGGAAAAAGAATTATCCAAAAATAAACAACAAAGCACACAACATCGTAGCCATCGTTGCCTTCTTCGTTGTGGATATAGACATCGTATGTTGCTGGGTATCCCACAATAAACGGCGAAAAAAACAATCTTCTGTGAATTACGCACAAGATTATTTAGTGAAGTAGAAACACGTTTATTTTTCTGTTGTTTGCTTCTTTTCAGTGAAGCGCGCATACGGTTTGGATATTGTTCAGTTTCGATCTGAAGGTGAAATGCTCCGGGTGCTATTCTATGCTCGAGCAGACAATATGTCATTTATTTGAGTGTTTCGTAAAGTTCCCCATATAAGAAGCAGATTCTTGAGTGAGTGAATGAGTGAGAGTGAACGATTTTCGTTAAAGCAGTTAAAACAAACACAAAGATTACAATTGGGATTTACTTTACATAAATTTTCATTAAAATTGAACTAATAGAGCGTAGAAAAGTTTAGCGAAAGAAAACAAAAAACTACGCAAACGAAAGAGCCCTGTGAACGACTTGGTATGCAGTGCAATTGTTGCGCAACTTTAAGAACCGAACCGCGAACGAAACGTTATTTATGAACAATTAAATGAAATATATAGACAATATATTCGTGTGTGTATTCAAATAAATTAGTTTGAGATTAAAGTGAATGAAAACACGAGCGCTTCTGCCAAGCCAAACAACTTTGTTATAACAAAATTGTAATCAGCCTGAGCGAAGAGAAATTAAAAATAAATACAAACAACTGCTGTGAAGAACAACAGAAGTGAGTGAGAGGAGGAAAAGAACAACAACGAGAGAAAAAATGGTAAATTAATTTGATGCTTTAGCACAAAAATTTCTCGTCCTATTCTGTTTTCACGATCCCAAATGAAAATTTTAAAATATTCCGAAATTTTTTTCGCGCTCTGCACCGTAAATGTGATAAAATAAAATGAATAGCCTTTAAATTTATTGTTCACATATTATTCACATAGTTTCGCTATAATTGAGCCAATTCACGAAGCATTCGTTGTGTTTTGCTTTCTTTCCAAAATGTTACCATTTTTCTTTTAAATGGCAAACGCTCTTGCGCGTTTTTTTCAAGTGATTTTAAGATCCGATACACGCTTTTTCTCCGCTCAACTTTGCACCAATTCTCCAGCAACCGAACGGTTGTGAATTTACATCGATTAGAAATGGAATCGCACTTAGACGCTTGTATGCACACAATCCATCTAATTAAAGTGAATAACAAGAGATTTTTTAAACCGATAAATGCCTAGAGTTTCGCAAAATATTGGGCACGATTCCAATCGATCACCGCGGATTTTCAATGGAATCTCACTCTATCGTCGACTCTTTGCATACAAAGAGTCATACAACAAGAAAGCAACGCGCGGTTTGTTTGTGAAATCAACACACAGTGAGTCAATCTGCTGTGCTGATGGATTCTCGATCAAAATAACGACTTCTTTTTCTATTTAACAATCTTTCAAGAAAATTTGTTTCGGTTTTTTTTCCTCCTGCTTAACATCGCAATAGGCATATTGGAAACGATTCAATCCAACGTAACCAGAATCAATCGAAGCAATTAAAACATTTTAACTGTGATTATAAATTAAGTTGAGCTCTTTGTTTTGCTTTGCTTCAGTGTCGAAATAACCTGTTTCTGTTGCGTTTCTATTCAAATCCAAACTCAAGACCGAAACTCCTATTCTATTTTGCCTTTATATATATATATATAAGAATAGTTAATTATTTAACTTTTGAATGGGGAGTTGATGACATAATACGCCATTGATCCACACAGCATCACATTGCGTGGCTTACTAGACTTAAACATGATTATTAATGCTGAAGAAAATGACAAAAATTTGCTTTGTTTACTTATTTGTTTGTTTCTTTTTTTTTTGATATCTCGTTTCCAGAATAACGTAGCTTTTGTGTCATTCCTGGTGCTAACCATAAGCATTAGCCATTTTGGTGTATCTGGTCAATACATTCAGTATAATGCGAATGGTCAGGGGTCCAAATCAGCGGCTGATCGACAACCGGAAACGGCCACCACCGAATATGAATACTACGATGATATAATTGAGGATTTCAGTACGACACAAAGTATACCAACATCCCCTCCGAGAACAACAACCTCAACGACCACCACCACAACACCAAAACCAATCACATCGTATCGCGTTTTGACAACACATCGAAACGGTTTCCGTCCGATCAATTTTAAAAAGAAATTCGATGCAACCACCAAACAACAATACCAACCCGATAGCAATACCGAGGCATCGAACGAGAGCGCATTCGTACAGTATCAGAAGCAGCAAGTGCAAACGCCACCGCCGCATCTACGGAATGCAATAGCCGACGTCAATCGACGCACAAGTGGAAAAGAGTATGCTCAGGAAAAATCATTGGCAACATCGATCGAATCGAATAATGGTAACGGCAATGGTAATTACTTTTCGAGACGATACGCACGGTTCCTATTCAAACAACGATCCGGATAGTCACATAAAATGCAACTCATTAAAAACCACAACTGGTGACTTTGTTTCAGCGAACATTTCTCCGTGCACTCTTCTTCAGTTGTGTCGCTTTTTTTTTATTCCTCTGTTTGTTTTGTGTTTCACTTTTTTGCCCGCAAACAATCATAATTTTTCTGTAATAGTTTCGAAGTTTTTTCTATATGAAATACATTGGAATGAGAATTAAATCAGATTTGCATTTTTCATTTTACTCCATTCAATTCAATCTGAATACAGTTTTATTGGCCTTAATTATTACCGATTTTTTTTTTGTCTCGGTTTTTTTCTTCTTTTGCATCGCGTACCTACGCAAATTTTGAACGTCGGCATGGTGCGGTTGGTTTTTTCTTTCTTTCAAATATTCACTTGCACATATTTTACACTAGGAGTTTGCCAATCCCATTTTCAAACTATATCTCTCTATACGGTAGTTACTTGGTTTTTTTTATGACTTTTTTTTTGTGTGCACTAAAACTTGTGGATACATTTACTGCGTTGCGATGCGCTCGCTCGTTGTATGAACCATTTTTCAAATGTAAATATTTACATGAGTAAAGCAAATTCCGTCATGGAAATTAATGGAAATGGTGGAAAATGTTGTGAGTGAGACAGCAAGTGAACCAGAAAAGATTGAACTATTTTTTTTTGCTTTCTTCTCCCGACGAAAACAAAATTATGTTTATGAAAAACCTATCGAATCAGGTCACTTTGGAAAATGCCACATAATAAAAAATACGCAACGTATTCATATTTTCTCTTCAGTAAACTTGTTTAAAAATTGATTTTCTTTGTTTCGATGCATATATTCGATCAGCATTTATTTCTTTTGAAATAAGTTCAGCGTTTTGCAATTTTTCAGTCGGACCGAAATCATAACAAGAACAACAACGGCAGCGACTGTCTGATCGGCATGTGACGAAGGTTGACTTGAACGTTCATTATCGAGTTTTGAGACAATTTTAATATGTTTGTTAATTTTTAATTCAGGTTATCGCTTGAGTTGAGTGTATTTTTCGACAGAGACGCGACGATGTTGCCGATGGGGTTTTTTGTGAATCGAGCATTTACTTGAGTGTATTCACGGATGAAGTGATACGTATGAAATATGAACGAACGAACGGCGATGGTGCTTTCATAATGAAAATACTTGTTTCATGCACCACTCGAATAATAATAATCAATTGAAAATCCATTCGAACGAACGAA
Organism: Sitodiplosis mosellana; assembly: GCF_009176505.1. Taxonomy (NCBI): domain Eukaryota; kingdom Metazoa; phylum Arthropoda; class Insecta; order Diptera; family Cecidomyiidae; genus Sitodiplosis; species Sitodiplosis mosellana. Next base: position 16,396,997 of record NW_022595244.1, on the reverse strand, counting down.
CCAACGAACGAGCGTCATTCTGCACCCACTTATAATCAATTCTAATTAAAACGCATTTTCAATGCGAATTCTCCTTTTACCAAATTGATTTCTGTGGAACGTACACGGAAACTTATCTATGCGAAACGAACAAAAATACACAATTTCGATATCTTTTAAATATGTTCTTATACATACAAGCTGCAAATTGAATTTTCCAAATTTATGAGTATCGATTTATGGGTGAAATCGTTTATGAAATACCATGGAAATGTGCGTATGTTTGTTTTGATTACGCATCGTTGATGTTTTTGTTTTCAAAATTAATTCAATTTCCCTCGAAACGACTGTGAAATATATGCATAATCAGAACAGAAGCAGCCATTGTTTACGCATGAGATTTTCAAGCGGAACCGTTGAATTGAAGTGCGCATTTGACCCCATGCATATATTGATGATATAATGTAAGTAAAATATAAGTGAAAATTTTCAAATTCTACCGGTTTTCCATGGCAATTGAAGCACGGCCGAAATGTATATTGCGATTCACCAAAGCCAATCGCTCCATTTCGTCGAGTAAAAAACGGGGAAAAAAGTTGGATGGGGCATGAACAAAAACTTCGACAAGGTTATAATTTGTTGGTGTAATGAAGTGTATTGGTGTTTGACAGTTTGAAACCCCCTTTTTTTTCTTCTTGATTTCTGGTGACGTCGTTGCCATTCGATAAAATGAATCTAACATGATGGTTTGGTTGAACCGAAAACAAACTGATTGCAATAAAATCGTTAGCAAAATCTTGTTCACACCCAAGTGCATATCGTTCAACAGAATAATTTCATTTTCATCGTTTCGCACAAAATTTGAACGACATGTTCAATTAACGGATCGGTTCATGTCATACTGAATTATTCTTTGCAATGGCCATGAACACAATTTTGCAACATGTTCACACAATCCATACCAATCACTAGCGAGTTAATGAATGAGATAATTAGACAACTGACAGACAAGCTGTGAATGTACACATTTCACCCACTCCAACCAAAATGTTTCAAATAATCATATCGTTGCAAAGATTCACGAAAAAAAGTGAAAATATATATGAGCTCTCTCTCTCTCTCATCTACCGAAACTTTTCCCGCATTTCACATTGAATAATTGCGCTTATTTACAAGCGAAGAAAAAGTACTTATCGCTTCTTCGGCGCACAATAACTGTTCTTCATTTTTTTCATTTCTTTGTGAAAATTGAGTGTAGCAAAGTTGTGCAAAAACCGCAAATCGAACGATGAAATATCATTAGAAGTAAGTGAAAATATGTTAGGACAGGGTCGTGGATGGCAGAGAGTGGAGCTTTTCCTGTCAGCCAGATGATATGGGAAAAGTTTTTGTTGAATCAATGTCAGAATAAGGGAGAAAAGAAGACGAAAACATAACTGGTACCGTGTTCTTGGTATTTCTGTACAAACATTCATTACCGATTCCAGCAATTTCAAGTCGCTCCGATCTCAAATTCACTAAAAAGAGAGAAAAACAATCTTTTTGAAGCAGTTTTTGGTTTTGACCCGTCGAAAACTTGGAATTTAATAAAATTTGCCAACTCCATTACCCAAACCTTTCATGTTTGTAAATTGTTTCGGTGTAATTTAAATTTCATGGAATTTTTCTCTCTCGTTCGTCTCATTTGTGCGAATGATGAAATTATAACGTCGACTGGTCGTATTTGCATTCAGAATTCTGAGCTTCATTGTTTCTCCAGCTAATTAATATTAGATTAGGGAATTAACGTTAGTTGCAGCTGGAAAGTGAATTAATCCAAGAAGTGTGAAGCGCTTTGCATATCGTATGAAAGTAATGCTCGCCTTGTGAGCAAACGAGAATTTGACGAATTTTCTCCTTTTGCATTAAAGGCATTCAGTGTTGTCTGCTTTTTTTTTTTCTTTTCATATTTAAAGTTTTGATGTTGAGGGCATTTGTTTCCGTCAAAGCTCGGAGACTGTTGCCGAGAAAAAAGAATTTGAATAAGCTGAAAGAAAGAAATGTTCATTCCCATAAAATCCTTTTTTTCATTCAAACTATCCCGAATATCCAATCCAACTTCGAACCACCAAACACGAAGGAATATTTGTTCAGTGTTCGCATGCTTGTTTGTCAAAATGGTATACATTTTTATTGTTTGCATTGGCTCTAAATACCAAAACATTTTCGTGTCATCTTTTGCCTTTATCGTCGACAAAAATTCAAGTGATTTTGACTCTTTCTCGGGTGTGTCGATATTAGATATTCAACATCTAGTCTGTTGCCACCGAATTTGTCGACCCATTGAATAAATTATTTTTTTTAAATCACTTTGGAATGATTTTACAGCCTATATGCAATAGCGCGCAATCTCAAAAACTAAAACGCAGATGCCACAAAGATAATATCACGTCCCTTAGGTCCATATAGATATATACGTCGAAAAACTAATACGTTATTTATATCAAATTATTATGTTTTATTATTATTATGCTTATAGTCGCCTTAAGCTTAGCAAACAGTGTACCGTGATATGGTATGTTGCACATTCCTCACAAGGTGAGATGGATAGATAGAGATCGAGAGAGAGAATGAAAGTGAATACAAAATATTCCGTAGTAAATTCCGGACGTCATTAATGGGCACCGGAACATTTGTCGGTTATCGTAGCAATAAATCATCGTTTAAATCACGAATTGATTAGTGCCAGTTGTTTTCTAAATGGTCACATCTCGTTAGCATACATTAAACACGAGCTCGGCATATTCCATTAAAATTGGATGTTCGTTATAGCTGTATATGCTTGGGGTGATATGGAATTTGTCATGCAAAACGTTACATTCTAACTGCCGTACAAATATGTTCCCTTCGAAACACGTTGATTCGAATGAATTTTTGACGGGAAACCGCTTCAACGATTCTTGATTTCACGGCGACAAATTCGAAAATTAATTCTCGGAAAAAAAGGAAAAGCCCCGGAGCAGCTGTAGCAGGAGCAGAAATTGAAACGTGTTTCAGTGCGAAAGAAAATAGAAAATCAATGACAAATAAAGAATTTGCCACATGAAATAAAATGTCACATGAAATTCAGTTTACGACTTTAATTAAAATGAAACGAAATGGAAAATCAAAATTCATTGGCAAGCGAAAACAGCGAAAAGCGTGTCATTATCATTATACGGCGCGGGCAAAATGAATGAATATTGTGTGACATCGACGCAATTGTCATATTGTTTTGGCAGCTTGATGTTTTCCTATCTGCTGCCTCGGTAGTCGCGACTGTGTGTGTGTGTGTGTGTGTGTTTGTTTTTATTTCCTATTCTCTCGTTCTCGCTCTCTGATGATGCTCTCGTTTCTGTTTGTTTTGCTTTTCCCATCATTTTCCGTTAACAGTTTACAAAAACAAAGGCCTCACAAACTGACACGAACTCATTTTTCCTATCTCTCGCTCGTAACGAATGTTGGCTCGGTTTGCTATTTGTATGCCGCCTTTTGTCACAGTTTTCATTTCAATATGTTTTTGTTTTTGTCACATTTTTCATCGCTCACTTTCTATCCACTTTTTCGCTTTCGCTCTCTCTATCTCTCACTCCAATCGTTGCATTTTTTGTGAACGCTGTTTGGTTTCAATGTTTTTTCTATTTGTTGTCTGTATATAATGTGCATGAATAAGCAACATTGATATTGCTGTTTTCATCGCGAAAAAAAGAGGAATAAGTGCAAGGAAGAATCTTATCACACACACACACCAACCAATTCGTTGTCTCGAATACACAAAATGACAGAAGAAACATAAAAAAAACAACAACAACAACACATTGGATGCTCTAAAAATAGAAATCAAGCAAAATCCAGTGAAATTCTCTGAAGTGGCCAAAGTATAAGCAGCTAGAAGGTATGAGAGTGCTTTTTTCCCTATCTCTCTCTCTCTCTTTCTCTCCGTTGACGCTTTTGACTTGATCCTTGACATAAAACATGGGTGTGCTCCGAACGTCATTCGAAACGAACAAAAATCGAGTCAGATGATTGTCATTCGAATCAGAATATGAGAGAGTGAGAGATATCGAGAATGCACAAGTCACTGGCCTCGTTTATATTGAATGGCGTAAGCGTAGGTATAATATGATAATTTCCAAGAGCTGTTCATTATTGCCATCTTTCATGATGTCAACGTAGCATCATTTTCCCAAAAAGAGAAACATAGAGCATCAGATTCATCTTCTCATTAAGCATGCAGTTTTCATTCCAAATGCCAATTTCACGCTATTTTCGAACGATAGAGAATCACTTACGATACTGCACAAAACTCGCAACATTTCAATTGGAAAATTGATTGTGTGTGTTCTGTTCAATCTCGACTAGAGATTTGAAATCGACATGGTTTTCTTTTAAAAAAAAAACCTTAATAACTGGAATCATTGATGTTTGATGTTCGACGTTTGGAAGAAAAAAAAGGATATCAACCAATCGTGGAAAATGAAAGAAAAAGAAGAAAAACACTGTAAATTCCGGAGCTTTCTTATATATATGTGTGTGTGTGTGTATGTCTTTGTGTATATCAGGATCTCTACTGAATGAACATTTCTATATCTAGTCGTTGCAATCGTTCTATTGTTGTGTAGCTAACAAATGTTTGTCGGTATCATTGATATGTGGAATGAAGAAGCTTTGAAATTGGTTACATGAGGTTGACAATGTATCTGTTCTCTCTAAATTACAGTTCACTCAAGCTGAAAATGAAATTGACCGATAGAGCATTTGATTGGTTTGACTTATTGTGGAGTGGAAAGAGTCAAACCAAACCAATTTACTATTTCTAGTTCAATTTCTTCATTTCCAATTATCCATCGTCGAAATGCGTGTATAGCTGCTAAACCGCATTTCCACGACAGACTTTAATTAAAATCACATTTCAGTTTAACAAATAACTGGTTTGTCAAAATAATAATGAGTAACAAATGTTCTTGGAGAGAAAAAAAACCCACGAAAACCGAAAACAAGGTTCTATCACATACATATGTAGAAATCGTATCAAAATATTATTGAGAATTTACCTGTGCTTTGACTCAAGTTAAATTGATTCTCTTTGCGAACACTTGGTTGTTCCGGATTTATCGTTGAACCGATTTTTCGCCACTCGATTTATTGTTCACAAACTTTGAAATATTGTTGCTAAACAAAGTGAATCTCCTGTATTTGTTTTCCCTTTGAATTCACTGTATACCGTCGATTTATCTTTGAAGCTGCGTTGTTGTGCTGAATATTTTGGATGAAAAACGTTCGTTGCTTAAATTCACTGATTCAAATGGATGCACGTTATTCGAATTTGTTCGACAAGTCAAACTTTCTATGCCGAGTTCAAGTTGTGTAACATTTGTATGTGTGGCCCGTGCATATGCGTCATTTATTTTATTATTTGGGTTATGTACACATATTATTTTTTTGGGTAGTTTGTGTTCTCTATTTTTTTTTCTTGGTTAAATGTTCTACAGCTTTCTCAGCCACTGAGTTATGTGTTATTTTAAACACGTCGTAAATTATTCAACGGCTTTCTCGGCTTCAGATCTCATCAGTGTGAAACGTTTAGTGCTACTGTTTGTCAACAATTTTCGGTTTTTCTCGTCTCAATTTTCCCGTTCGCTTTCATTCACACAACCACATACACCCGTGGACGTGTTGACGTGTGTGCAATGCCAATTTTTTTTTTGATAGAGATGGACCGCGAAAATGTAAAATTTGCATGGAAATTAATTTGGCTAATCCGTTAATTCGTTGCAATTTGATGACTGACAATGGAAACGGAAAGTATAATATCCCGGCTTGAAGATTGAGGCGATAAATCTATGGGCTTTTGTGTTGGTACGCTGTGTTCTATTCAAAATCATCCATTTGTGTGAGAAACAAATTTACACACGATAACTATCTGCTGGGGTTGTTTATATTTGTATCTCCATTCAATAAAATATGTGGTGGCCTATCCTAACATTTATCTCTGGGCGGCTATACCGAAATTTCGAAAATTAAACGGAAACGTATACACAAAGAGCATTAGTGGCTGAATGGAAAATCCAAAACCGTTTAGATTACATCAAGATATTACATAGGCACATTTTCGATTGTATGCTGTGTGTATATGATAAATGGCCATCTATCGTTGGTACAGTACGATTTAATTACTTTAAACACGAATTATGCATTAACACAGAATACGTATTTCATCTCAAAATGTCTAGCACGGTTTTCCCATTTTTCATCTGTTTTTATCACCAATACACCACTCGTCTCGCTTATGCGTTAACTCACTCGTTTGTGTGTCCTTTCAGTTGCGATGCTATATAGCGTAAATTATGCAATGCATTTTTATCTGTCCGTCTCAGCGGAGCGTCGAAAGAAGAAAAAAAATAAGCAAATTGTATGAATTTTTCTCAATTATACGTATGCCACAATCGTCGGGTGTGTACGAGAATTTTCTCAATGGATTTTTGCATGAAAAATCCGCCGAATCGCGCGCAAATTGAATGAGCGGAAAATTGCTTTGCCTTGCAAACATACAGTGCCAGAGCTAATTTAAATTTTCTCTCAATAATGTTGGCGCTTTATTTTTATAGTTCGTCATGAAAATGGTGTGTTCCCACGATTGAAAATTCCTTGTGTTATTCCGCCCCGTATATTTAGTGCACCCAAAGTGCATTTATCCAATTTACATTACATACAATTTTCTCTTTCTCTTTCTCTCGGCGCGCTCGTAAAGCTACCAATAAATCTCTAGATCCTTTTTCGCCGATAACAACAAAAGTGTATATTCCGTTCACGATTGACGACCACAATTTTATTTTTTTTTTTGCTGATTTAGTGCAAATGTGTGCTTCTTTTCAGTGTGAAGAAACGAATCGTTCTCAGAATATTAGGTGAGATTTAGAAATCGCGTATGAGATGAGCATCACAATGATATGTGTAGTGTGAATGCTCCTGTGTCGTGCTGAGCGCAAAAATTTCGTAGTATATAGTGAAGCGGAAGAACAATGCTCTCTTTCTCGCTTTGTGTGTATCAGTCTCCGCTTATACTCTAAACTCTGACTTCTTAACTGTGAATTGTATGAATCAATATGCACACAAATAAATGTCGACTGTGTATTAGCCTGTCTGCTGACGAACTGAATGCGAACTCATTGAAAATTTTCCCAGCATGGGAATATCCTCTGTGCCAGCCAGTTTTTTTTTTCTTTTATTTTATTTTTTCCTTCATTCCTTCCTCAAACGAAATATCGAAGTGAGCACGTTACGTGTATTTTTAGTTCATGTGCATTGGATGGGCAAGCATGCGCACCGCACATCAATTTGGATGGAGTCCAGCATTCCACACGCGTTCAACATTTTCTCAAGCAAACTACATTTGGTGATTTAGTGTGTATTGCGATGTCGAACGTGAGCAAATACCGAGCACACAACTTTTACACGCTCTCTGCCCCTCTCGAATCACTCTGTTCAAATATCGGGAATAATATGATATTGCCTCATGTTTTACGACATGCTTAACAAATTGTTGTAATTTGAAATGAAAACAGTTTTAGGTAGGCGCGCGCCAAGTGCTTCGCTCATTTTAGCGCCTTCGCACATACATACATACACACAAGACATTCATACACTCTGACGATACAAAAATACCAATAGAACGGGTATGTCTCTATTAAATATTAATCATTTCATTTATTTGCAAAATCACATTTCCGTACAACCTCGAAGATATGCTCGTATTTATTTAGTGTGAAAAACTGTATGCCAAAGATCGGATACTCGTCGAATGTAAACAATTGTGTCAATAGGTTAACCGCATTTTCAATGGCATAGGCTGTGAAACGTTGTCTATCGTCCTTGTAGCGTTCGTACATTTCCATTTGGTCGTGTGGCACATCAACTTTTGATATATTACACATTTTATGAAGTTCGGCATATGAAGAAGGTACATAAATACCGGGGATGATGGGCACCGTAATGCCGATAGCACGACACGACCGTACAAATTCCGCCAAATGGTCAAACGAGAAACAAGTGTTTGTTATTATGAAATTGGCACCAGCATCAACTTTCTCCTTAAGCCGCTGTAAATCATCGGCTCGACTCTCGGCCAATCTATGAACTTCGGGATAACCGGCTACTCCAACTGTTGCATCCGTACTCATTTCCCGAATTGCTCGCACCAAATCGATGGCATACGTCCAAGGTTGGCTTTCATTGGAATGACTCGAATCTTTTTTTTTCAATTATAAAACAACAACAAAAATGTTTTTATTACTTCGGATAGGAGCTTTATAATTATCGGTGTGTTTGTGTCTATTACTTACCGCCTTTTATTGCCAAGATATTTGTGAACCCAACGTCAAGAAATTCACGCAACTTTTCCCGTTGTAGTTGGTAACAGGTCAAGTGCATAAGCACGGGTGAACATTTCTCCGCTAACTTGCCAAGCTGAACAGCCGGTGCCATGGAAAATGAGCCATATTTTAAATTGTGATCAAAGAGCCAGGTAACTGCAGTAAATAATGGTTGCACAGCAAATTTATTGTAATTCAATGCCTCTCCACTTGATGCTGGCGAGATTTCGATGCCGAAGAATCGTTTTTGATTCTTGATTTTGTTGCGAATCAATTCGTCTAAAGTTTTAGCGGAAGTTTCGCTCTCCGGATTATTTTCTACACTTGGAGGTATTAAAGTGAACGAAGCACTCGGTTGGTTTAAATCAATAGAAAACTCGTGCATTTTCGCAAGAAACCGCAAGTAATTTCAAGTAACTGACAAAGTAAATATTTCCACAGAACTTTATATTATGCGGTATCGTTTGATTTGATAGTTTGGAACATATGATTCCTGATAAAGGTTTGTTATCAGCAATTCTTGTCTCTATAAAGTATTGACAGAAATTGTGATGCTATGACAGAAACAAGTATCAATGTGGCTGTCAATTAGATTTTTATTGAAAACCACCAAAAAATAAACGATATCATGAAATCGTCACGTTCTATTCATCGAATAAAAGAAATATCATTTCATATGCAACTGATTCAAATCAAAAGCAACATTCAGATTGCAGTAATTTTCACTTGGGAGTGAAAAGTACGCACTTGAAAGCTACTTTGTTATATTTCGATTGTTTGACATATGAAAGATGACAGTGGTTGGTTCATGTTCCGTCCACCAGAGTTTCGCTGCAAATCGAACCTCAAAATTTCTTTACCACATTATAATAACAAACCTTTTTTTACAAAATTTTATTACAAATTTAGAAAATTGAAATAAAATATGCTGCGTGTGAGTTCATTTGCTTAACGTCCGTCCATTAGATTATATCCCTAAACTCGATTCACTGATATTCTTGTATTTAATGCATTTATTTCATTTCATTATGCAGCAATTTATATCGCGATTGTCGGTAGTTCGACCGAATGTTGCATATGCAGTGCCATCAACCCAATTCTACAGTGTGCAAACGAGTTCTGAGGTCAAAGCCGAAAATACAGCCACCGATGGAGAAGATGATAAATTGTATAAAAGACTCGAAATTGAATTGAGGGGCCATGATAAAATGGTTCTTAACAGCTATGTGAAGTTTGCAGTATCAGCGGCTAAACATTTGAGCATTGATGTCGGCAAAAGGTACTGATCAACGATTTCAAATCGATAACAGTTTTCAGTTCAACATCTAAAAAAAACTTCTTTTTTTTTCATTTTACAGCTGGACACCACGATTGCCCTACAATAAAGAACGATACACAATACTAAAATCGGCGTTCGTTCACAAAAAGCATCGAGTTCAATACGAAGTCCGTACATATTTTCATTTCATAGACTTACATCGGCTGACCGGTTCCACATTATCAACCTATTTGGAATATATCGAACGAAATTTGCCCGAAGGTGTTGCACTCAAAGCAACCAAAGTCGAATTGCTAGCATTGCCAGAACATTTGAAACAGCCACTGCAAGCGGTCGAGAATGAACAAACCAAATAAATTGCAATGCAAAATGAATGGGTTTTTTTTTGTTAAATAGTTCAATAAAAAAAGATTAAATTTAGATCGAATGGATGCTGATATTTGTTTTAAAATTGAAACATTTTTCATTTTGTCTGCGGTTTGGAAAAAAATCGGAATTACCGAAGAAGATGGTATAGAAATCTGATTATGTCACAAGATTTAGGGATTTCTATCATTGTCCATTCGTTCATACTTCCTTCCATTAAAAACCCTTCTCTGCGAACTATCTGATTATCGTTCTTCGAACCATTAAAGTACAAATTAATATATTTTCTTATGAATTTTGTTCAAACGTGTTCCAGTCTTTTTATTACGAATACGTAAAATATCATATGTGATTTGTTGGTGTGTAAGTAGCCGTCGTGCGTATGTGTACATAATAATTAAGAGAATAAATGTCATGGCGCTGTCGATCAACACAGTATTGGTCGGTCTTTGTTGTTTTCGGTGTTCGATCACTAGTTCTGTGCTGTGTATCACAGTTGACACTCGTTATTTCGTTGCTGGTGAATCAATAACATGACATGGGAATGTCAACATAAAATTTAATCGCAAAAAGTACACACAAGACACAATACAAGGAATAGATATCGTATAAGAGGTACATATACTAGGCAATATAAAGGAAGTCAAATTAAGTCAATTCGGCGATCATTCTTCAAATAAATACCCGCAATAAACCATATAGTTGAGAGTAGCGGTGAAATTATGAATGTTAATTTGGACGTTGTTTGTTGTTGAATCAAATTTCATCGACGAATTAACAAGCGATGAACGTTGTGGTTTTAATATCCAGTTCTGTAGAATTCTTACTCATAGTTCGGATAATTTAAAAAAATTTGTTGTACGTGTATGAATTTTTAAGTAAGTGTGGCCAAAAAAAAAATGAGCGCAGAAACATTGCCGTCAAATTCGAGCAGTGATCGAGGTGAATCACAATCAGGCACAGAAGAAGCAATGGACGTGAGTGCATATGTACGTGCTCTTCCAGAGGATGAGCGCATCAATCTGTGCTATCATCTTGACCAGAACAATGCGTGGGAAAAAGTAGCGCGACAAATGGGATACACATTAAACGATATAATGGTGAGTTTATAATACCATATTTGTATTGTGCGCATATAGGAAAATGTGATGCGGTCAATTGACCACATGATAAAAGCCATGCAGATATATTGCATTTCATCGTTGTACAGCAAAATTTGCACTGTGATATCTCTCTGTAAATGGACTATATTCTTCAAAATGTACTTTACTTCGCATTGGTGATTTCATATTTCTTAAAACGTTTGGATTTTATTAGCCAGGAATGACCATACGTTTTTCATCCATACTTCGTTTTTGAAGGAAATTCCAAACATTTCGATTACACAATAACAATGCGATAAGTTTTTCTGCACATTTCGATAAGCCCACTTATAAAATAATTTCAATTATGGAATATAGAATTGAATTCGATGTCGAAATAAGTAATTGACGTGTAGTAGTTAAAATAAATATAACTAGTTTCTCTATAAAGAAATAGGATATTGATAATAATTTGGCATGTGATAAAAGTGGCTTCATCGATTACATTTTTAATTTTTCCGCCTTTCTTCGAAACCGGTTCCATCTTTTTAGATTGCGTTGCTGAGTGTGTTGTTTATAAATATAATATAATATAATATATAAATATACAAAACGATGAATCACATACATGGCAAAATCGGTTAATAACCCACAATAATTTATTCGAATGTTTATACAGGAAATCATGAAAATGGCTCAGGATAAACACATCTCACCAGCCGAGCAACTATTATCAGTATGGGGTGATGCAAATCATACCGTCACCGAATTGTTTATGATTTTACGCAGGTAAATTTGAATAAATGCATCGAAAATAACTTTCGAAAAATCTCAACATCAAAACTATTTTCCATTCAGTCGATAATAAAAAACGAATGAAACTCAATTATTAAAACAAATTTATTTTATATTTTTCAGTATCGATCAACATTCCGCTATGGATTGCTTAAAAAAATTTGTTGACGAAAGGTATCATCGACTTATTTCGGACGAGTTACCAGATTTGAATGCATTACTTGGCAGAATATCTGGACAAACTAAAATCAATAACAACGCAACGTCGAGGAAGATTTCAAATGGATCGGATATGAGTGAAACCGCAAGTGAAAGTGAATTGAACACGGTAAGAATAAATACAACTGACAAATTCTTAAGCATTTGCTAAAAAAAAGCGCTCTTTCAGGAATCCATTGAAGAGTCCAGCAAAATAGTCGGACATTGCACTAAGAAAATCGAAGATCTGGTCAGTCGAATACCAACAATTTTGTATTCCGATTTGGCTTTGGCCACGGGATTCTGGAGCAAAGAGAATATATTGGGTCGTGGTGGATTTGGAACCGTGTTCAAGGGACGATGGAAGTATACGGATGTTGCCATAAAGAAAATCGAATACAAAAGTGACGATATGAAGAAGAATGCAAAGGTTCAAATGCAGCAAAGCTTAAACGAATTGCGATATTTGAATTCGTGTCGACACGACAATATTTTACCACTCTATGGATACAGCGTGGATGGCCCAGAACCGTGTCTAGTTTATCAATTCATGGCAGGTGGTTCAGTGGAGCGAAGATTATATGTGAAAACGGCTGGTCATTTGTCATTTACTCAACGAAAGAGGATTGCTTTGGGAACGGCACGTGGCCTCCAATACCTACACACATATCTGAACGGAAAACCACTGATACATGGTGACATAAAACCAGCAAATATCTTGCTCGATCCTTGTTGCATGCCGAGAATCGGTGATTTTGGATTGGTAAGAGAAGGATCCGACGAACTAATGGCAGTATCCAGTGTTTATGGAACGAGACCGTATTTGCCAATGGAATTTTTGGCCAATCGTATATTTTCCACTAAAATTGATACATTCAGCTACGGAGTGGTTATATTCGAATTATTCACCGCACTGAAAGCGTATGACACGAATCGTGGAGCAGATAAAGCATTCTTAGCCAAATTTATGTGGCTTAAATGCCAGAACAATGAACAAATGGCACCTCTCATCGATGAAACACTGGATCCAGCCACAGTGTCTATGCCACTGTATGAAACACTCATGAAAATCGGACTGGTGTGCACGCATGAAAATGCTGCGAATAGACCCGAAATGGTTGAAGTACTTAATGTTCTCGAAAAAATGATAGACAAGGACGAGAGGATTAATTACTAGTATTTTTATGTATCAACTATAAATGCCTTAATTCCAAATATGGAATGTGATTTTATTCCAAATGTTCAAGAATTCATTCCACTGTATCCTTTCGGACTTAACAAAAAAATAAACAACGTTTATATTCAAATCCGTTTTTTTTCTTCTCATTTTAAAAACGTATTGCTTATATGATGTGTGATTGGTAAATTTTACAGCTGCATTTGTCTTCCGTTTACCTTCACAGTGCGCAAAGAGCATCGTGCTCAATATGAAATCCGATAATACTTTCATTCCTTCGGAGCTTCGGATGGCCGGTTTCACATTATCGACCCTTTTGGAATACATCAAACGAAATTTTCCCTTAAGATGGTGTACTCAAAGCAACCAAAGACGCTATCATTTGAAACAACTACCACCAGCAATCCAAATCGAACAAATCAAATAAATTGCAATGCAAAATGAATGATTTTTTTTGTTAAGTAATATTCATTTGAAAATAAACTGGTTATATTGCTGTTGATATGCGACATGGAACCAGTTGGAATTACCACAATGAGTAAAGTCATAAATCATACGAAAATCGTTCATTATCTTTAAAACTTCGGTTATTTTTTCCATACTTTCTTCAAATAAAACACTCTCCTTGCAAACTACCTGATTATCATTCTGCGAATTACCTAAACATCATTTGAGTAGATTACTACGGATTTGTTTTGTTTTGTTTAAACAATTTCCAGTCTTTATTTACGCATACGTACCATATATATGTATACAATATGCTACAGTATATTGTGTGTTGGTGTGTAAGTAGCTGTGCGTGTGTATGCATAAGAATTAGCTATGTAAATGTAATGGCGCTGTTGATCAACACAGTATTAGTGGTTGTTGTTTTCGGTGTTCGATCATTAGTTCTGTGCTGAGCATTACAGTTGTCACTTGTTATTTCATTGCTGGTGAATCAATAACATGACATGAAAGTGTCATCGTAAAATTTGTTAGCAAGAAGTGCAACATTACGGCAAATATCGTGGATGAGTGTATTTAGTGATCATTCTTTAAGTTTCGAAACCAAAGATAAACCATATTATTGGGAATAGAAATAAAATTATAAAGTGAATTTGGTCGTTGCTTTCTTGAATCAAATTGATGAATTAATAAGCGATGAACGTTGTGGTTTTAGTATCCAGTTCTGTAGTATTCTTTATCAATTGGTTCGAATAAATTGAATCATTCGTGATACGTGTGTATTTTTAAGTGAATTAAAAAAAATGAGTGCTGGAACAGCGCCGTCAAGCTCGAGCAGTGGTCGAAGTGGTTCACAATCTAACCCCAGATCAATAGACGGAAGTGGGTATATTTATACGCTCCTACAGGACGAACGCAATGGAGTGTGCTATTATCTTGAACAAAACAGTCAAAACGAAGAACGGGCGATGTGGGAAAAAGCAGCAGAAAAAATGGGATACGCATTAACCGATATAATTGTGAGTTCATTGTATCATATTTTACCAAGATTTAATGTGACTGATTACTGCGAAATTCGCTCTCTGACATAGATTATGACAAAAATTAGATTCCAATCTTTTTCGCCTTTCTTAATTTAGAAAATTAAAAAAATGGCCCAAGATAAAAGTGTCTCACCAGCGGAGCAACTGTTAAGAGTTTGGAGCGATTTAAATCATACCAACACCGAATTGTTCATGGTTTTGTATAGGTATGGTAGCATTGATTTTCTATGGAATATTTCCAAAAAAAAAAATTCACTTCTCATTTTGTTCATTACAGTCTCAAACTATTCGAAGCGATGGAATGTTTAAAAAACCGTGTTGATGTTAGCTATCATCGGCTGATTCCGAAGAAAGTACTTAAAGAAACTAAACCGAATGACACGATATCAACGGAGAAGATTTTAAATGGACCAGAAATGAGCCGAACTTCAAATGAAAGTGAATTCAATTCGGTAAGACGAAATAAAAATAACATTTTTAGATGTTACATAACACAGCACTTTATTTTAAAAAAAAATATATTCGCATTATCTCTCTGTCCAGACTTCCATGGAAACGTCGAGTAAAATCACCGTAGATCGAAACGAAATCAAAGAGGTGGCTAATCAAATACCGAAGATTTTGTATAATGAATTGTCTGAGGCAACAAACAAATGGAGCAAAGAGAATATATTGGGTCGTGGTGGATTTGGAACTGTGTTCAAGGGACGATGGAAGTATACGGATGTTGCCATAAAGAAAATCGAATACAAGAGTGGCGATATGAAGAAGAATGCAAAGGTTCAAATGCAGCAAAGCTTAAACGAGTTGCGATATTTGAATTCGTGTCGACACGACAATATTTTACCACTCTATGGATACAGCGTGGATGGCCCAGAACCGTGTCTAGTTTATCAATTCATGGCAGGTGGTTCAGTTGAGCGGAGATTACATGCGAAAACAACACCCGAACCTCTAACATTTATTGAACGAATGAAAATTGCTTTGGGAACGGCGCGTGGCCTTCAGTATCTCCACACGTATCGGGGAAAGAAAGAACCACTGATACACGGAGACATAAAACCTGCAAATATTTTGCTTGATTCGAGTTGTGTACCGAGAATTGGCGATTTCGGATTGGTGAGAGAAGGATCCGACGAATTGATGGAAGTATCCAGTGTTTATGGAACGAGACCGTATTTACCAGTAGAATTTTTGGCCAATCGTATATTTTCCACTAAAATCGACACATTCAGCTATGGAGTGGTTATATTCGAATTATTCACCGCACTGAAAGCGCATGACAAAACCCGTGGAGCAAATGTAACACTTTTATCAAAATACATTTGGTTCAAATCCAGAAACAATGAACCAATGGCACCTCTCATCGATAAGTCGATGGATCCAGCCACAGTGTCTGTTCCGTTGTATGATGCACTTATGAAAATCGGACTTGCATGCACGAATGAAAATAATGGGGAAAGACCTGAAATGGTTGCGGTACTAAATACGCTGGAAGAACTTATGGATAAATATCAATAAATCAAACACATTCCCATTTACTTTTTAACCGACTCCATTCCAAGAACAAAATTCAATTTTATTCAAAATGTTTGCGAAATCATTCCACTGCACCCTTTTTAGAAGTATCAAAAATAAACAACGTTTATATTACATTTCAATTTTTTGTCATTTAAAACTGATCAATTTTTACAGCTGCCCATTGTCCATAACAGATGGTTATCACAGTGAATTGTGACAGTTGAGCTTGTGTATGTGTTTGATGTGCTAATGAGTTGACCGAAGCAAACGGTACCATTTGCTGTGGGAGAAAAAAAAACATTTCATTGAAGTGTTATCATTTGAAAGAAATCGTTCAAATTATTCATAAATTGTGCATAAATATAAACATACTCATATCATATTTAAGGCCCGTCGTTGTCACGCCGGCGCTTCCATTCATCGGAATATATCCGCACCATATTTGCTGCGAGACATATTGCTGGGGAACTTTGATTTCATGTTGCCCTGGGCACAACAGCCAAGCAAGTGTGTCATGGCTCTTTAAATAAATATTTGTATCCTGTGGTAATGGTCGTTTGAAGAGTGTGTTTATCTGAGACAACAATTGATCTAATCGACCGCCAAAGTCAGTCATTATCAATACGTTTTGAATCTGTACTCGAGAAAAGGAATAAAAGACACTTAAAATCAAAATACTCATCGATGACGACAAAGAAAATACCTGCTTTGATTGAAGATAAGGCCGTATAACAATAAGCGATTTCGTACAATCGGTTTCATTTTGATCGGGTGTACGAATTCGTTGGCAATTCAATGTGTCCAATCGTCGCAATGATTCGTAGGTGACCGAATCCATGTCGCCCGTTAAAAAATGCGGCGATGCCATACATTCCTCAAATTTATTATCCGCGACAAATTTAAGCCAGTGATTTGCACCGCCGTCGACCAACACACGCAATTCAGCTGCAAAGTGAATTCAAAGGGAAACAGCCAAATTTGATTATTAAGCAAATCAAAAAATGTCTGTACAAAAGAAATAATGCCAAATACCATGATTCCATAAACGTTGGAAGTCGATTGGCGCGCCCTGAATCGGACGATTCAAAACAATCAAAACGTACGGCAGCTCCGATTGCTCGATGGATAAAATGCTCGTTGCATCCCACCTTTTCACTTGATCCATTTCAAATGAACGTTCACACATAAACTGTTGACACTGAATTCATTGGAAGCGATGACTGTGATTTCTTTAAATTTGATTTTAAAACCGATTTTCACATGTTAATCGGCATGTATTACAATGTTTTCTTTGCCAATGTTAAATTTTCAATGAGATAACGCGCATGTGGTTTGCTTCAAGTATACATAACACTGCTATCACTATTTCTATTATTTGAAACGTCATTTCTGCATGCACAGTGATGTTTCTTCACATTGACACTCTCTTATTCGGAATCCACGTCACGGACTTGATTTTAATAATTATTCAAAATGGATTGGAGAAGCGTTGATAGATCTAAATTCTCGTTTAGTGAAAGTGACTGAATTTAAGAAAATCAAAGTAAAACAAATACCGACAAAAGTCTATCATTTAAATCTGACACATGCTTCACCGTGTATATGTGCGTGTATCAACAAAATTCACACTAATACATGCGCGTGACAACTGTCAAAGACACCAAATATTAATGTCATACATTAGATGTATATTATACTCAGAACGAGACAATAACAAAAACAACGAAGCTATTTTGCGAGCAAAATCAATACGCACAGTCGCGACATTTGTCTGTTCTGTGTATCACCATATGAACATAGATAAGCCAGTGGCAAAAGAAAATTGGAATGAAACATTAGCGAAAAAATCAGCGGCTCTTTGTAATCAAGTGAAATTATTTCGCAACATATTTGAAAGTGTATTGTGGTTGTTGCATCATGACCGAGGCAAAAATCTTCCAGTTCCAGCCATTTAGCTCA
The DNA here is from genome assembly GCF_009176505.1 of Sitodiplosis mosellana. Classification (NCBI taxonomy): domain Eukaryota; kingdom Metazoa; phylum Arthropoda; class Insecta; order Diptera; family Cecidomyiidae; genus Sitodiplosis; species Sitodiplosis mosellana. The sequence goes on along the minus strand of NW_022595244.1, from coordinate 16,378,761 downwards.
TTTGTAAGCTCAACATTTTGGCACAAATTGGCCGAATTGAAAATCGATGTGGATCGATTGAATGACGACCGCAAACCAATCAATGGTTTTTACACAAACTCCGATGTGATACACTGTTCACTTGAAACCGATGCCACTTCATTCAATCGGTTTGTTTGTTAATTTTATTGGAACAATGATGAGGTAAATCAATTGACATGACATTTTCTTTGGTAGGGAATTCGAATCGCGATCGAATAAGTATCAGAGTCACGGTGCAATTGTTAACAAGAACAAGATTGAGGATTTCAAATCGTGTGATAAACTCGAATTGGTCAAAGAAGAAGGTAAATTAATATGGGAAGATATCACGAGTGGAGCCTGTTTGGAGAAACCAAGTCTTCTGTCCAGATTTTTCATATTCGCATTTGGAGTAAGTTGCAATTTTATATTCACAATACGACCTGTTGTATACAAACACGGAAAAAAGGTCGTATTGTAAAAGATAAAAATATATTTTTATCTTTTCCCCTCATTAAATTCATTCCGTTTCACACTTCATCTCAATTCCAGGATTTGAAAGCATTCAATTACTATTACCATTTTGCATACCCATGCCCATCGACGCCAATTTTCGAAAAAACTGATGACTCAAAAATCATCACCGATGTGTTAAATCCATCCCAATTGGAAGCCTTAACCAAAGTCTATTTCCCATTGTCCAGCGAGCAACGTTCATTTTTCATCATCACCAAGAACGATGCCGACGAATTCAATTATATTAAACTTTCCGATAAAATTAGCGCAACGAATAAAAGCGAAAATTTTGCCGATGCAAATTTGGATGAGATCTATTTTTGTTTTTCGGATCCGTGCCCAACGGTTGAATACGCTGGCTGGCCGTTACGGTTATTCCTAGTTATGCTAACGCATTTATGGTGTGTATTCTTTCAATACTATTCGTTATGCCAGAAGATAATAAAAATAACCGTATCATTTCAGTCCGAATCTAAGAGAAAAGACGATAAAAATACTTTCGATGCGCGTAAAAAAGTCGGTATCGCTTGAGACAAGCGTTTTGTTTACAATAAAACTGCCACCAGATGATGTTGACATTCACAATGTTAAATGGATTGGCTGGGAGCCAAATGACCAAGGGAAATACATACCGCGTTGTGCGTCACTCGCAAATAGCATGGATCCACAAAAGTAATACACAGAATAACAAATGATTTTATAATTTATTTATGGCTCGGCATTTTCATTATTTTCAACAGGTTGGCAGAAAGTGGTGTTTACTTAAATCTTAAGCTAATGAAATGGCGTCTATTGCCCAGTCTCGATTTGGATAAAATATCCAAGGTTAAATGCTTAATCTTTGGTGCCGGTACTCTCGGATGCTCAGTGGCCAGAAATTTGATGGTAATTCACAACATATTTCGCCCAACTTACAAGTAAAGGAAGATGGTGTTGATGGAAATTCTCTTATTATATAGGCTTGGGGTTTACAACACATCAGTTTTCTCGATAGTGGTCATGTGTCATTTTCGAATCCAGTGCGACAGAGCTTATTCACTTACAATGATGCATCAAAGAAAAAGGAGAAAGCCAAAACGGCAGCCGCCCGTCTAAAAGAAATCCATCCAGGAATTGTAAGTGTATTTTTTGCTTTCTTAACGAGTCTTCAAAACTATAGTTTCTAGTAAAAGATCACCTAAGAGCAAATCTAGAATTAGCAATGTTCTATGAGTTTATATACGTCATTTTGATTCTCAGGCTGCAACCGGTTACAATATTCACATCCCAATGCCGGGCTTTACAGTTGGTGAATCGCTTAAAAAGCAAGCAACTGAATCCCTGAAAACCATTGAAGAGCTTATCGAAAGTCATGATGTCATCTTTCTGCTAACCGATTCACGTGAGAGTCGTTGGTTACCAACAATGCTGGCCGCAGCTCATGACAAGGTTCGACTATTAAAAGGCATTTCTTTTTCTTTATTCGAGATTAACTAAAGGTGTTATTTATTTTTAGATCGTCATAAATGCAGCATTGGGTTTTGATAGTTATTTGGTTATGCGACATGGCTGTAATCCATCGGCGAATGAAGATGCAGCAGATGGATCGACTAGTTCAGTTATTGATGGATTAAAATGCATACCGGGCAACAAATTGGGATGTTATTTCTGCAACGATATTACTGCCCCAGGTGATGTAAGTATGCCTCTGGATGTATGAATAAATCGTTGAATTTAGTATATATCTGCATCGGGATTAGAGTATTCTTCGAATCCTTCGCATTCCATTGAATCCATTTCTAAATGATCCACCGAAGTGATTTCCATGTACATTCCGAACGACGTTCCCATCTTGAAACCGTTCAATTTTTCGATTCCATGCTCGGATCGATGTACAAATGACGAAAAATACGCACCATCCACGGCAAATCGAAACTCTTTTGGTGTCATTGCAATAGCCAGTTTAAATTGTTGTTCTAATGCAAATGGAAACTCTCCAAATCGCTCTTCTATTCCATACCTAAGAAATGAACCGGTCATTAATAATTTGCCTAGATAGTATGACGCGGCAATGGATTCACTTACACATTATTTTCATTCATGGAAGTTCGTACGACAACGAAATGAGGATCAAATCTTACGCTAAAGTGGAGTGCTTGTCGCTTTGATGCGGCTTCAGTGAACTTGATGAGAAACCATCCTTTTGGATTTCCATATGGAATGCCAGTTATAACTATCACATGACCTGAATTTGTGTGGAGTAAAAGATTTTTCTATTTAAGAAGTTTTTTTTTCTTCTATGTATTCAGTTAAAAAAAAAGAGTTGAATATGGCTTGAAAAATTACCGCATTTAAATGGTTTGGGCACATCATTGCTGAAAATATTTCTAGCATCGTCAAATTGAACGGGCGGATGGGGTGATGGAAATACTATAATGATGCATCAAAGAAAAATCAAATGATGCTGGGTTTGAGATAGAAGAAAAAAAAAGAAATTAATTTTAGGTTACCTGAACGATGATCGACTTGTGTGACAAACTGTAAATCATACTTCAACTGAACCGTTCGTATTGATTCAGCTGGCAAGCGATAATTGTATGTACAAAATGGTCGATTGTTGACAGCGATATGGAACTGCTGATCTCCGATTAAAATGTAAAATTTGAATATTTCGCCTAAAAGTGTTCATTTCAATTAGTTGCTGGCATTTATTAAGTTAGATTGCACAATTTACCCGATACAATTGGATTTAATGTGTCTTCTTTAGATTCATATATGTTTTCTTCGTGTTCTCTAACACCCCATTCACCATTGATTCGACTGTTTCGAAAGATTACATTCTCATGGAAATTTACTGACAAATTTAATACAATATTATCAACTTTATGTTTGCCACTCCTCAAATTCAAATCCAATCTGTGGCCAAAAGATGAAAATCATCATGAATAATACACAAGTACGAAACAAATGATTTATTTACACGAATTCATTTTACCTGGTTGCAGCGTCCGTTGTTTTTCCCACCAAAACAAGTATTTGACCTGGTTCCACTCGTGTTATATTCCCAATATATTGTGTCAACATTTTTTTTTCAAATACCTTCAAACACTACAGAAAATACAAGACCAACAATTCGTATATTACATCAGCGAAAACTTTTCTAAAATCTTTGAGTCGACAACAATTCGATTTTCATTCTTATCACATAACTTTTGAATGACAGCACATAGATTATGACAATTGCAACCATTCGTACTTGTTTTATTGATAAGCCGTACGAAATTGGTCGTGCCACATTCGAGAGAGGAAAAAAAATGGAAATAAATTCCAGTTTTGCTGTCAAACAGCGAGCAATTGTTTTGAAATGTGTGTTTATCCCCACCACTCAGCATGCAACTGAGTTTATCATGCGTCATGTACCGACTACGCTATTCAACTGCGAGTAGGTGTGCATTGAATGTAAAGCTGAGAACGTGAATTGCGATAGAAATGTAGAGAAATTCAATTTTAACTGTTGTTTTGTTTTTTTTTTTTTTTATATTTCTTCGTGTGCATAGTCAATGAAAGATCGCACATTAGATCAGCAATGTACGGTAACTCGACCAGCTGTATCGAATATCGCAGGCGGTTTGGCGGTTGAATTGCTCATTTCGTTAATACAACACCCGCAACGGTCAATGAGCCCGGCATACATTTCAATCAACAATCATGACGTGCACACACAAATCAAATCGATCCCAGAAGGTTTACTCGGCATTATACCGCATTCAATTCGTGGCTCACTCAGCAATTTCGAACACATTCATCCCGCAACCGAACGGTTTGTACAATGCGTTGCATGCTCTAAGGTAAGGACTTTTTTTTAATGCTTGGGAAAAATGTTTGAATTCACATGAAAATATGAAATTTACAGAAAATCCTCGATGAATACCGCAATCGAGGCCATGAATTCCTGTTTCAAGTCTTTGAATCATCGAAATGCCTTGAAGAATTATCCGGCATATCGGAAATGCTTAACGCACAACACGAAGAGGTGAAGAAATCTTTTTTTAGGTTTTCTTTCTTTTGAATCGTTAGTGGAAAAAATTAATTGTTAATATTCATTTTTTCAGATTTTGGAATTCGACGAAAGCTCAGACTTTGAAATATCCGAATGAACATGAGAGGCTATAGCAAAATTTATTCAAATATTATACATGTTTTGGTATATTCCCAATGGTTAATTCCAAAGATCGTCTTGTGAAATTTATCGTCTAATTTGAATAAGAGACTCCAACGTTGTTAAACATATTTATTGTTTGATTAATAAAATGTTTTTTTTTTTTTAATTTTTCATGAAAACTAATTCATTTTCTTCTTCAAATTTTCATGGATTATATAAATCCTTGTATCTGCCTTTATTGCAACTATACCGATTATTCGTCAATTTATGTTTCAAAATTCAATTATTAAATCCAAAATAAATGCTTGTAAGACGATTCAAATCATCATTTTGTTTCATTCTCATAGTTTTGAATTTACAAGTAGGGCGCTCAACTTTGAATTTAAACAAATGTCAAATGTTTGACACACCAATGGGTATGTTCCACATGAATTGTTGATCATATGATACCCGAAAGTAAAATATATTCAGTACTAGTAAAAAAACGTAGAAGAATACATAAAGTGCTGAAATTGCGATAATGTACCACACTTCATACGATACAGAAAAGAGGCAGTGGAATGGTGTAAAAACAAATCCAAGCTTCAATTCTCAAACATCATTGGGAAGTGTTATTTTGAATACGCTTCTGGAAAATGGGCTTAAAGTTGCTCAGGTGAGTGAATGCTTTGGAACGTTAACGATTCAAATAAATCGGAATTAAAACGGGTAGATAAGTCAATAAATAATAAATCAAATTTCAAAATTATTGCATTGTCAATCATTTTATATAGGTCTGTGCGATTACGGGTGCTAAAACAACGTTCAATGAATTGCACACGTTGTCGATTTGTGCGGCGAAAAAGTTGCAAAGCCTTGGCTACAAGAAAGGTGATGTTATTTTGCTTTTTACAAATAATAGCGCGGATGTTCAACCTCTAGTATTTGCTGCTTTGAGCTTAGGATGTCCAATACTAGCAGAGGTAACAGTACATGGAGCTGCCGAGATTTGTCGCACATTAACATCTATAAGGCCGAAGATTGTAATTTGTGACGACAAATTCTATCCAATGTTAAAAGAATGTATGATCAGCATGAAAATTATACCCGATTTCTTCATTTTTGGTAATCAACCGGCTGACACACGCCCTATCAAGTATTTATTTGAAAATTTTGACGATGAACTTCATTTTGTGTAAGTAAGATATGCTAGATGACATTCGATAAAAGTTTAATTGACCGAGACAAAAACAAACACTCTTTGTTTACACATTCACAGTCCAGCTAAAATAAATGCCATTGATGATGTTGCATTCATGGTTTGTACGTCTGGGAGTACTGGAAATGCAAAGGGAGTTCCACTCACACATGCGAATGTCCTGAATAGAATGAGTAAAATGTCGTTTATGACACCCGATGATGTGATGATAGGATTCACTTCAGTCGACGCAATTTCTGGCATCAGATATTTAATCAGTGGAACACTGAATGGCTCAACACGAATTGTCAACCAGGGCAAGTTTACGGTGGAACGACTTTTCGAGCTCGTTGAAAAATTTAAAATAACTTTCACTTCGTCGACGATGTTTTGTGTTCATCAAATGCTTAATCATCCAAAAATTGAAACAGCCAACTTGTCCAGTATGAAAATTTTCCGTGCTGGTGGTGCAACGATGTCTTATAAAGATATACAGAAGTTGAATCAGTACTTGCCAAACGGAAAATTTGCGCACAGTCTAGGAATGACTGAAATGGCTGGAGTTGTATCAATCAATCTGCTTCATGCAAACAACAATTGTGTCGGCCAGCTCGTTGACGATTTGGAGGCGAAGATTGTGGATGATCAAGGAGAGCGGCTGGGCGTAAATGAAATTGGCGAACTTTGTTTGAGGGATCCATTTCTGTTTAAAGGCTATTTGGGCGATGATGAAAGTACGAGCAAATGCTTCGATAGCGAGGGTTTTTTCAAAACAGGAGACCTAGCTCGATTCGATGAGAATAACGATTTATTTATTATTGATCGGAAGAAGGAGCAATTTAAATGTCTGAGCTATCACGTGATCCCGGCCGAAATACAAGAGTTCCTGAACCAAATCGACGGTGTGTATGATTCATGTGTGGTACCAATCCCAGATCCAAACTATGATTCATTGCCGGCTGCGGTGTTAATAAAAGCGGATAATTCAACTTGCACTGAGGAATCCATTGAAGACGCTGTAGCGAGTAAGATCGATTAAATTGCATCATTTGATTCGAAAAGTGGAATAAATATTTGAATTTCAAACATTTTCAGATAATTTTGCCGATCACAAACAACTCCGAGGAGGCGTGTATTTTGTTGACTCATTTCCAAAAACCAATACTGGAAAACTTGCGCGGCGTTCAGTCATTGAAATGGCACAAAAATTGTATAATGAGAGTAAAAAAAAGGCACAACAAAACTAACTTGACATTCAGCCTAATTTAGTGGTGACAATCTTTTGAATATTCTAGAACAAATATTTTAAAAAGCAGTTTGTGTTGTTTTCCAAATAAATTTCTTCTATTTTTTTCTCGTTATTTACAAAAAGAATCGTTTTGTTCTTTAAATCAAAGTAGAATTTGGAAAAAAAGCAAATGTCAAAATCGAATCCATTGCTTTTCATATCCTTAAGGAACATTGAATTTGTGATTGAATTCAATCCCATTCTTTTTCGGGTGTAACACTTTGTGCTTTGCGTTTTGGCGATTGAAAAGCGGAGCTATCGATTGATTTCGATCTGGATCGGGATTTTGATTGTTTCCGAGGTGGCGATGGGGATCGTTTGGCAGGCGGTGTTGTTTGTGATTTTTCACGCTCGGATGCCTTTTTGGGTGGAGATGGAGTTCGTGTTGCCTGTCGCTTTTTTCTCTCCGAATTCGATGCAGATTTGTCACGTTTCGATGATGAATTTTTATCGCGTGAGTGTGAACGGCGAGTTTCCTTCGAACGATGACGACTACGCGATGAACGACTGTGCTTGTGTGGACGCGAGTGACTGTTAGACCGTCTGAATGCATTGGATGATGATGATGATGATGATGAATGCGATCGTCTTAGCGTTGAGGCTAATTTCTTTGATTTATGTTCTGCTTGCAATTTGGTGCGGCTTCGGCTGCGGCTGCGACTTCCGCTGCGACCTGAAAATAACGACCAAAATTTTAAAATTAAGTCGTACTCAATCTCAGACCGATTAAGTCTACTTACTCTTCCGGCTACGGCGGTTTCGTGAATATGATCGACTTCGACTTCGAGAACGCGATGAATACGAACGACTCCGGCTTCTACTTCTATCGGAACCAGATCTGAAATTTTATTTAGTCATATGAATATTAGATGTACTTGTACTCTCTTGCAGTAGTCACAGAAAAATAGACACTACCTTTTACGATGTCTGCGTTTGTGATCATACCATTCGTCGTCCTTTCTGCGCTCATCGTGGCCATAATGATTGGCACGGCCTCTATAGACGCGTCTGCCTCTGGAACGTGGGAATCTCCCACGATAGCCACCTCGTCCAATTTCTCCATAATTGTTATACGGCACAGTGCCTGGATACATTGGTGGAAAGAATGGAGCAGGATATGGATACATGCCCATCCATTGTCCGGTCTCCGGATGATACACGGGATATGCTCCCATTCCGGGTATCAACGGTCCTGGTTTTTCATCTAAAATTCGAAACAAAAATTTAACATTCCCCAATTGTGAACGAATCGACCGTGTGTAACTCTTACCATTTGCCTCTTCATCCAGAGAAGCATCCGATTCGTTGTTCTTCTTTCGCTTTTTCTTGGTTGACGGTTTATCACTCAAAATACTCTCATTCGAACTAATTGAATTTACGCTGGGCGAACGTTCTTTCGAACCACGATCCAACACGATACCCGATTTGTATTTTTTCAATCGACTTTTCTGCCTTTCCAACTCTTGCTCTGACACTGACTTCACTTTGCTGATCAATTTATTACGCAGATCAAACGTTTTCAATTTATGCGAAGACGACGAATTATGCTTGTCTCTTGAACCGCTTTCATCGCGTTCCTTCTTGATTTTTGCTTTGAGAGTTTGATGTTTCAGCTGCAAATGACAAAGTGAGTTTTTGGATTAGTTAGCATGTCAAACATTTTTTGGTTCATTCAAGCTGAGAAGCAATTAGCTCAGAATTGTTCACTACAATACCATAAGGAATACAAATGCTCACCTTAATCCGATCGAAAAGTGCTTCTAGCACACGAATGCTCTCCAACTTACGTTGGGCAATGAGCAATTTCTTCTCCTCCGATCGAATCTTTGAATTCAATTGATGTTGCTCTTGTTCACGTATCTTTTTCAAATGTTTCTCTTTTCGTTTTTCTTCACGCTGTCGCTGCTTTTCGTACTCTTCTATTTTTTGTTGTTCCACTTTTTGCCTGTATAAACAAATTATCGCTATCTCTTGAAACGGAAACTTAAGTCAATGACTACAATATCGAGTACGCTAAAAATGAACCGCAGCCATTGTGGCGATAGTAATCAACACACATGCAATCATGTGTATTAAATACTATTTGTTTTTTTTTCTGCATAAAATGAAAAGAAACCCTTTTAAAATCAAACCTTTCATTTTCCTTCCGTTGTTCCTCTTCCTCGGCTTTGCGGCGTTCCTCTTCACGTTTCTCGTTTTCCTTCATGATCAATCGGTCTCGAATGATTTGACGACGTTTGATGTTTGTCTCGGTAAGATGTTTAGTTGTATCAAAATCAACAGCAATATTAATTGCCAGATTTTTGTCGCCATCTTTGCGCAATAGCTTCATGCCACGTAACGCATCCATCGTTCGAACAAAGCCAATGTACTCCGAAAATTGCACATATCTACAATCAATGGAACGATTAGGTTGAATATGGGATTTGAATTGTTTTTTTTTCAATGATCGTACCCTTCAAAATACAGCTCTTGATCGAAGCTGAATGTCTTCATTCCGGTCATGTGAGATTTCATGTCTTTGCGATACGGATCGCAAATGGGAATGTCAACAACGCGCACCGATCCGAATTTCTCGAATATTCGCTTGAATATACTCTCACTGGGTTTGACATCGTCTTCGTTTTCCATGTGCCGTGGGCAAAACCAGCGAATCGGTAGATTCGAAATGTGAATGGTATCTGGGCGCTCACCACATTTTTTTTCGTCCATGTTCCGGGCATCACGAAAATATGAGTCCCAATCATGGCGTTTTGGGAAATTGTCTTTGGGTTCGGAGGCGCGAATTCGTGCTGGCTCCGAAAAACCATTCAGCTTAATCGTATTTCCATCCAGTCTGGTTAGAACTGGTTTCATACGCGCCCTATCCTCTAGTTCAGCGTCCAAACGTGTCAATTCAAGTGTGCTCTTTGTGACCTGGATGCCAGAATATACATTTTCATTAGTTTTATTCACGATTGTGATTATGTGTTAGTTTCTCACTCATGTATGAATGCTGTCACTGATCTTCAGAAGAAGATGGACGCATGTGTATGCGTTTTTTACCTTAAGCACCGAGAATTTATCGGGTGAAATAATGTTGCGTAGATTCTCCATTACGTCCCAATTGGATATGCTTTTGCCAGTGACAGTGGCAGGCAGCTGCACTGATATAACCAATTTTGCATAAGGCTTGAGATACAAGCTGTGCGGTAAATACAATGGTACACAATCCGAAACATTTTGCACCGTCTGTATATTCATCGTCGTTGTTTTGTTGTTGTTGTTGTTTTTATTATTACAGCGATATCATGTGTTTGATTTTAAATTTTTTTCGTTCAATTCCAACATAAATTGATAAAATTGGTTTGTGTGCGTGTTTCAGTTGGCGTTTTGATTCAATTAAATTTTGTGATTCAAAAGAAATGGGGGCATTAATCAAAATGGAGTGAGTGAATGAAATAAAATGAAAGAAAGGGTGGCGAATGTATTAATGAAATTTGACACAATCGAATAATATAGTCAACAAATTAAAAACTTGACATTCTAAAAAAAATTAAAAAAATACCCTAATTAAACCTAAAAATAGCTGTGTCGTTGAGAGTCGTAATTGAGAATATTGAGAGTTTTGGCAAACCAATTTCCCTAACAAGATTACAAATGTCGGCTGCAAAAGCTATTGTTTGCAAACGCCCCAAGACATATGCAATGAATGGGTCAACAAAAATCGAATAGTTTATTTAAAAAAAAAAAACACAGACGTTAATAGCTTGCTCTTATCCTAAACACATCGAATCACTAAAATCAAATAAAACCCAATTCGCAACTTTCTACTGAAAACACTCTGAAATTTAATTGAACAAATGGAAACAAAACGAAATTTGTTTCAACACTTTGAGAATCCAATTGTAGTCTAATGACTTTTTGGTCTCTCGCTTAAATGAATGGCGCTAGGTTGTTTGACATTTCTCAATCTGCTAGTACATTCAGCAATTCAGCTGGGATACGTTCAAAGTGTCAAGCATACACAGTGTGGGAGAAACAAACAGTTTGAATGAATGTAGCAATATTCGTTTGGTTTTTCAAAAAATAATATAAAACATTTTGGTCAAAAATTATTTAATTTATTAAAACATAGGCAAAAACCAAAGATTGACATCAGAAATTAAAGAAATAGGAATTCGGATCAAATTCCAAAGAAAAAAGTAGTAATTTTGATGCCGAATATATCCGCTTGAAAGTCTTCTGACGATTCTTGGGCTTCTTTTCTTCTTCAATTGGTACAATTTTATAAGATCGGTCATTAGGGTGACGTATTTTATCAATTTAAGATACAAAAAGCTTATTTAAAATTTTTGATGTCTTGTAAGTACCTTTCCGATTTTTTATAAAATTAGATACATCCCTTCAGGCGATTTGATTGCCAACAAAAGTAATTAAAATTTTGACAAGTCTGGCGTTTATTTTTTTATCTTTACATCAAAGGAAAAACGACTCTGCACAGGAATGACGTCAACCTTCAAAGATAGAACAATCTTCAAAGACCATCGAGACAACATAATATGGGCTTTTGATGTGGTTTATTTATTCAAAAATATCCATGACTTTCAACATTCTTTACTTCTAATCTTAATAACAACAATTACAGCCTTTAAGCGATTTGTTTCCCTTCAAGCGATGCTTTTTTCCGTCGTGTATCGATGAGTACTTTACCCAAACACTTTTTCAAATTCACAAATTGAATCGCCTTATTAACCTCACGTAGATTCCATACTTGGCTAACGAATGGGTTAATTTTTTCAGTAGCATGTAATTCGAATGCTTGATTGACGATTTGTTCGTAAAATTCGGGCTCTGTCGTTTGATATTTTGTAATGTCAACCTTTTTCACACGTTCAGTCCAGTCAATATTTTCTGGTTCTTCAATCTCTTCGAGTGTTGGCTTTTTCTTTTTCGACTTTTTGCCCGTGTCCTTTTTGAAATACGGCGCTTCAAATGTTTCCGGTGAGAAGAATGGATCTTCGGTCAGAATGTATCCGTTTGGAGAAATACTGCCGAAATGTGAATAAAAATATTATTTAATTTCGAGAGATGTGAAGCAGCACATGAGAAAACAAAATATTGATTGAAATTCCACTTACAAATCGGCGATAACATGTAATATTTTGGAGTCATACGTGTCAAAAACGGCTTTGAATTGCTTCGATGCGAGTGTGTTCTTGAAGTAATTGTACACTTTAGTGAGACCAACATTGCAATTGATGGCCTTGTGCGCTGATTCGTCTCGAACTAGGGCATCGATTGATGCACTTGCAAACACAACATAAACATTTGCCTTCAAAATATTATGTGCAATATCAATAGCAGCCAAACCATCGCCACCGGGCCCTGCGAAAATGACAACATCATCACCTTCCTTGATCGGAGCATATTTGGTGAATGCCAGCAATGAATTGGAATAGCCTTGAATAATTGTTGCAGCGTCTTTCTGTGATAGACGTGGATCGACATGAATACACTCCGTTTCTGGTACAAAACATTGATGTGATAGTCCACCTCCTACATGTTTTAATCCTATGGAAATTTGTCAAGTTCAAGAAGCCGCCTTTAGTTTACATGGAACATAACCTCAACTCAATGTTTTGTGTCAATTTACCTAAAACGGCTACTTTATCGCCTATCTGAAATTGGCGTTTGCAATTCGGACCAACTTCCAAAATTTCGCCACTAAATTCACTTCCGGGTATAAATGGCAGCGTCACTGTATTGATATCTTGATAAATACACTTTACATCAATACCATTCACTGCGCAATAGTCGACACCAACACGAACCTACGAAATCAAAATGATTCAATCAAAAAAATGCATTATAAATTATTGATGAAAAGAAATCGATTATCGATTATCGATTGTTTGCACAATACCATGCCATCGGCTGCTGTGTCCGGTAGAACCAATGTTTCGACGGTTAAATTCTGCTTTTTCGGATGCAAAACAGCGGCTTTGAATTGATCGGATTCATTAAAGCTGGGTAATTCCGTGGAAAAGTTTGAACAACAACTTGCTATCGATGGTTTCACATATTTTTCCAATAAACTAAATGTATTTCGATAAAGATTCAATCTGGAGTACTGCAACCGTAGTGAGTGCATTTTGAGCCAATTGTTTACTCTTCTCTGACTTATGTTATTACTAAGAGTGTTGTTTGACAGATACCAGACGATAACAGACGTCAAATCGCCCATTAAACATCTGTTATGTACATACAATTTTCTGTGTATTTGCGGAAGTTGTAAAGTTTTTGACTAATCAAAAGTGCTATGGTGATGATAGAGATGATAGTGATGAAAAAAAAACATACACACATATTGAAATGCGTTTGGAAGTGTCTACGTCAATAAAATAATTTTCTTTATTTATTCCACTCTTAGGTACAATAGATTTTTTTTGGGGATGTGATTTGTTAAATTCATACAATTCTCCTAATTACCCGTACTTAAATCCGACTACTGAAGGATTTATATACAAATGGCAATATCAAAAATTATGGTCACAATTTTTGTCTACTTATCTAAACTAATCGAATGCTGGTAGCCCAAATAATTCTGGTTTGAATTCTTCTAATGTATTTACAACGAGTGTTGCTTGTGCTCGCATTTCTGCTGTAACATAATCTTCTGGCACCATGACGACTGGACAACCAGCGGCCAAAGCAGCTTTCACCCCATTTGGAGCATCTTCAAATACCAAACACTTGCTTGGGTCGGGTTTGTCCTTGAAACGACTGGCGGCTACAATAAAAATATCTGGTGCTGGTTTCCCATGTTTTACTTCAACATCACTTGACCCATACACTTTATGATCGAAGAGTTCGAATAGCTTTGTGTGTCGAACTGTTTTCAAGTCGTACATTTCCTTGCTGGAACTGGTGGCCAATGCCATCGGAACTTTGTGCGATGCAAGATGACGCAACAAACGTTCAACGCCAGGCAAAATTTCTGCAGTTGGCATCAAATTCAGTGCGAGTTGTCGCTGCCTCTTGGTATAATCTTCGGGTGAAACTGATAGATTAAACCGTTTTACAATGGCATTTGCCACTTCCAAGCTTTGACCACCCATCAAGGTCACTTTAAAATCACCCGTATAGGCCTCCTTGCAACCTTGCTCTTCAAGAATTTGTTGCGTGATTTTCGTATAGATATGTTCGGTATTCAATAGCAATCCGTCCATGTCGAATAGACAATGAGTGACTTTAGCAAAACCTTCTGGCATTTTTTCAGGAATTTTCACACACAATTTTCAATGAAAGAAATTCTTTAGCAAAAATTGTTCCCCGATTTCACAAGATATGATTGGATATTGTCAATGGCAACGAAACTCACAACGCTTTGGTTAACCTTCGATTTTGCACTAACTCGTTAGATACGACAAGTGGAAAATTTTGTTCTCTCCTGTTTTGGCTCAATGTCGCTGAGCTAAATGTTGTGCTCCACACAACAGCTGAACTGAACTGCAAATGAATAAAACCGGATCTCATTCATAAACATATAGGCAGCTTCAAGCGTTCTTACGCTCTCCGTCTCTCTTGCGTTGCTTTTACTCTCTGCCCTTCGTTCTTTCTCTCTCATTCCACAATTTTACGCTCTCTCCCTCTCTCTCTCTCTCGCTCTGTTTTTCCATTAGCTCTAATCTTCATTTAATACTACACGTGCATCGTATGATAGTGCATGTCACAGTGACAGTTAAATCGATCGCTTTTACCGTTTACGGAGTAATTTGTATCAATTTTGTCAAAAACTGCTTTTGTCTTTAAAGAAAAAGTAGGGCCTGTGAAACGAGAGTAAGAACAAATGTGTTTTACATTCATGCGCAATGTACAAAAAATCACCAGTCGAAACAAAAAAAGGTATTGAACGTTTTTTTGAATTGTACGCTTTGTCACATTCACTGTCAAACTGTCACATTAATTGCTGAAATGATCAGTGGTGGCGCTGTGAACGCGACGTCAACGCATTTCGCCATATTAGCCTTCTTTCCGGGTTGAACCATCAGTAGGCAACAACTCAAATGTAAGTTTTCCAATTTTATTTCAAAATCATCGATATGAAATCTTTAATAATTTTCACACATTTCAGTTGGTTTTCCATCAGAAAACGATTTTCTATCGACGTATGCAATTAGTTTTGGACTTTTACTGAATTTTTCTTGTGAAAAATGGAAAAAATTTGATTAGACTGTGAATCTAACCGAGTTTGTGTTCTTCTCATTGCAGATATAATATTTCGAAATGGGTAAATACGCTCGTGAACCTGATAATGCTGCCAAGAGCTGCAAATCTCGCGGATCACATCTTCGTGTGCATTTCAAAGTGAGTATTTATGCGGGAAATAACTTTTTTACACCCGACTTCAACATCATGTAAATAAATCGTATGTGTACAATGTGTTTACAGTGATTCCATTTGACAAGTGAACTTGTGTGGAATAATATTGACTCAATATAAAAACTAGTTGAACACAGTCACCAAAAGAAAATCGAATGAATGTGAATAAAATTTGATTTTATTTCTAGAACACCCATGAAGCCGCCCAAGCCATCAAGAAAATGCCACTCCGTCGTGCACAACGATTCTTGAAGAACGTCGTTGACAAGAAGGAATGTGTACCATACCGTAACTTCAATGGTGGTGTTGGCCGATGCGCTCAAGCCAAACAATGGGGAACAACCCAAGGACGTTGGCCAAAGAAATCCGCCGACTTCTTGCTTCAATTGTTGAAGAACGCCGAAAGCAACGCCGAATACAAGGGTTTGGATGTCGATCGATTGGTCATCGACCACATTTTGGTGAGCATTTCTCTCTCTCAAGCAGTGCTTTTTAAGGATTTTTCGGTTCAGATGCATTGCCAAAGTGAACTCAAAGTGATTGAAAGTGAAACAGTTGCAATGATTTTGGTACTAATCAATGTGTTTTTTGTTTCGAATTCTAGGTTAACAGAGCTCCATGCCTTCGTCGTCGTACATACCGTGCTCACGGTCGTATAAATCCATACATGTCATCGCCATGCCACATCGAAGTTATCTTATCCGAAAAGGAAGAAGTTGTGGCTAAAGTCGCTGATGACGAGCCCAAGAAGAAGTTGTCGAAAAAGAAGTTGCAACGTCAAAAGGAGAAGATGATGCGCAACGAGTAACGCGTTTGTTACAATTTTCCAACACAAAAATTGATATGAATGTGTAAATTCATAAAATAAACCGAAAAAAAAGAAAACCGCATTATTATTTGGTAAATCGTTTGTTTCATTCCAGTCTAAGATTTTCAAAAGAAGCTCACGTTTTAGATGGAGTTGAAGTTTTTCAGTAGAAATGAAAATTTACTATGGTCACTAAAGCGGGTGAAACAACATTGGTAGAGGTTATGTTTACCCTCTTCGGCGGTACATAACATTATTAATCAGAAATACATTTAATATTCTCCAAATGAAAAAAATGCATTTCAAATCTCGCATTTCATTCTGTGAAAATGCATCATTACTTTCAAATCCATAATTGAAACATTTCAGTTCATCGGATAAAAAGCATAATTCATACGAGTCGGGCACATTCGTTATGCCCGAAATGTCAAACGAATCCCGAAAACCTTGACGTAGTAATGTTTGTGTAAAAAAGTTGTACACACGCATACAACCAGACACTCGAAATCACATTCCGTATGTATCGTAGGCTATATACTATTTTTGCCGAGTGAATTGTAGCGGATTATATAGTCACCTACACATACACGCGCGTAACTGATTCAAGTTGCGAACATGTACAGACAGACAGAACCTACCACGATACCAATAAAATGAGACTAAACAACACAAATAAATTGAGAGTGTGAAATAGCATCGCCTGAAAAGCCCAATACATACTCATCGACGTGTGGCCACACATAAAATATGCTGAAACGCGTATAAAAAATACGATTAAATAAACAATGTGGAAGGCAAAACAAATCGAACGTAGTGAAGAAATGAAAATAATATACGCTGATGAATTGCGGCCATTTCTGAATATGTGCGACTGTGTATAGGTGCAATTTTTGCATCGTCGATTTGTAACTCAAGTATTTTCTTATCGTTTATTACTGTCAATGTGTAAATTACTTCATAGTGCACATATATGTAACGCAAATATTGGTGCTGTGTTTTTTTTCTCACTTTTTTCTTGAGCATTTTTTTCCCTACTCTCGTTCTCTATCACAGAGTCATTGCAATTGTACGCAGAGTCAGTAGCCATTCATGATTTAAATAATCGAAGAACGCATCGCGACAAATTACACCCATATAAAAAGTGAAGAGAAGAAAAAAAAATAAAATGTAAAAATAATTTTTTGGTCGGGCAAAGTGCGAACAAAGAAAATTATATATATACACAAACACCAGACTGTGCAAGAGTTACTTTGGATGCGCGTAATCGTGAATGGATTTCCGTCGAACAGAGAGACACACAAAAAGGGGCGACAAAACCGAATCAGAAAAGGAAGAATAAACCAGTTTCATTTTTTTTCTTTCTGCATTTTGTGAAGTCGAACAGTGTACAGTCCAAAGGTTTCTATTTCTTCATGAAATTTTCGTTGTATTCATTCGTTAATGTATAAGTGCTAAGCAAAGTGAGTTTAGTTTGTATTCATACTGTTGAAAGTTATGTGAATCACCGCCAAAAAAATATTTCACGGGAAATTGAAAAATTTGTCATTTTTATTGATGGTGTTTACTAATCGTCGGACGGAATAGAAAAAAATTATTCATTTGATTGAAACAATGATCAATCAAAGTGATTGAATAGACCACAAATATGGACGATAATCAAAAGTGTTAACCTCATTTTGATAAGCGCATAGTAAATAGTGTAGAAAAAGTTGTTAGAGGGCCGAATACCCAGACACAAAATGGATAATGCGGATGATGCACAAGAAATATCATTTTCACCACCGCCAAGAATGGGCCGTTCATTTTCACCACCCACACCCTTCATTCGAAACGGGATTCGATACAATGAATTTCGTGAAATTTTGAATACAGCTGTGCAAGCGACACAACACGGTCAAATGCAACGTCAGCCAGAAGTTTTAGGTATATTTAGTTACTATATTCTGCTAAATTCATAGTTACTTCTGGCGCCTCAATAAAAATATTCAAAATGTTTATCATACAGATGCCGAAGATATATTTGCTGATGCTGATAGTATTGACGCAGTACCGAATCGACCAAATGTCCGACGTAGTCTTCGATACCTCAATTCGATTCAAATTTCAGATGACGAAATGGATGCAGTACGTATATAGACTTTTTAGCGTTTTTTCTTTGAATTTCTTAAATTGTAATCTGAATTTTGTGTAAACAGCTGTCGAATCAAGCTCAACCGTCAGTTGATGGTGATAATTCGCTGCCAGCTGAACCAAATTGGGCAATACGTCAGCATGGTAGACACCTAAATATATCCACACCACCACCACCACCTGAATTATTCATACCAGCTGAAACCAGAAACAGATCTCCCGCACGACTGACACAGAGACACATAACACCGCCACCATATGAAATCTATCAGCCGACCGATGGCATGCGAGCTGTTTCGCCACCATTAAATCCATGGAACCCATACCTGCGTAGCTATGGTCGTGTGTATCCATACGGTCTTGGTGCAAATCAATACGAAAATCCACCACGAAATTGGTTGGTATCGACTGAACCATCGCAACAGCGGCCATTACAAAATTTCCAACAATCTCGTGTTCATCTGGTTCCATCGTTTCGCGAGTACAACACCAATTTAAGTGCATTGCCATTGGCTGAATCAATGCGCCGCACTTTGAGTCGTCCCCGTTCCAATCGATCTTTTCTCCATTATCGAGGTGGTAGCGGCTCTGCTGGTTGCAGCAACAATCAGCGTGAAACGGCTGAAGACGAAAACATTTCCGGTTATTCGAGTTTGCCTGTGATCGAAATCAGTTCAGATGATGAAGATGATTCCAGATTGTTGCCCGTCGAATTATCCATGCGTCCGGATAGCAATAATAGCTCTTCAGCTCGGTCTTCCTTCAATCACAGCAATAAAGAAAATGTTCAAATACGTCATCGCTTCGACTATGCTACACATCCATCACCGTCACGACAAACACCGGCTGAATCAAAGCCAAATAGCCATGCACAAATCCGACGTACATCTTCCGAAGACAGCATCTCATCGTCGGCAAATCATCATCATCACCATCATCATCCGCATCACCATCATAACTATCAACCGGATGATGCATCGGCACTGAATTTAAGCAATCGAATGAAGCGACCGCATCGTTATTCACCGCCACAGTTACAGCAAAACAAACACTATCGCCTCAACAATGAGTATCGGAATAATCGGAGTAGCCGACAAACGCCCGAAACCACCGAATCGCATAGTGCCGACGACGAATCACCAGTACAGGCACGGAAGAAGCCAAACGTCAACGAAATCGATACGACGTTCAATTCAACAAGTGCAAGCATATCGCAACCCATCGACAATGACGACGAAAATAATAACGTTGAACAGAAATTCAAGATTAGAATAAAACGTGAATTCAAAACCGAGGCGATCAGCAACAACGAGAGTGTAGATAGTGAATCTGTTGTCGACACCAAAGAACATTTAAAGCCACTTATCGCCGATATCAAACAAGAGTGAGTATTAAGTCCGTTGTTCATTCGATTTGTGATTTTAATCTTATACTTCGTTGGTTTTTTTTATATTCGCACTACGATTGGGGTTATCTTTTGCCACTGTATATGTTTTCAAGTTCAGAATTTAGTTTCATTCACGACTTTGTACGATGATTTCATTTCCATTTTTCGCTATTTTTAGGAAAAAACCCGTTTTGAATGTGAAAGCGGAGCCGGTATCCAGCACAAATAAAAAGGAACAATGCACCGTCAATGAGAACCCGGAAATTGCAAATGTGATAATCAAGCAGCAACCGATAGCGCCGCCAATCGATGATTTTGAAAATGATCCAGAGGCTGGACCGAGTGGATTGCAAACAGAACCGATGCGATTGAACATTGAAAATGATGGTCGACGTCTGTTGCGATACCAAAATGATTCAAGCTCGGACGATGACAGTGGAGATGAGCGTGTTGCGATGTGGCGTCCACAGGAATCGTATCGATTCAATCGAAACGACGAGGATTCGGGTGACACACGATATTCCAGCCAATCGTGGAGATACGATTTACCAGCAGCAATTGAACCACAAGTCCACATTGATATCGCACCATCGACGAGCAATCAGTCTGAAGAAGTCATTGACCTGAGCGAAAATGAATCTGTTCATTCGAACGCTGCAAATAATCCACCAGCAAATGCGCCGCGAAGCCTTGAAGTGCTGAACGCACCAGATTTGCAACGACCGCAGGATTTGCTGCAATGTGACGATTTGCAACTCGATTGGCTCAGTGATTCAAGCAGTGACAATGAAATTGTCTGCACCATCCGACCGGAGACACCAGATCGTAGTGCTGCATTAAATTTCACACAATCGAATTTGAATACATCACAAGCAAACATTTTACCTGCGATTGATTTGACTGCTTCCGATGATGAAGAGACCACTCATTCGAGAGAATATTGCACGGGTCAAATGGGAGGTACCGGATCACGAACCAATGAACGAATGAATTTCAACGATCGAATGAGTTTACTATATGAAAATCATCATCATCGTCTTGCCAACATATATCTCAGGAATCGCTGCATCCGATCACCCAATTTCCATGGCGAACAACGGAGCGACAGGTAAATATGAAATGAACAATGGAAGTTTGAATGAATTTTTAAATAACTTGTTTTTCAACATTTGCAGAGCACAGTCCAGTCGAAATCAGAACGATGCAACCGCAAACAACAATAGCGGGCAACCAAATGAGGAACCGAGTCGAAGTGATATGTCACATCGAACAAGTCGGTGTCCAAATCATCGTTTGCGAAGTGATTTCCATTGGTATCGT
Organism: Sitodiplosis mosellana; assembly: GCF_009176505.1. Lineage (NCBI taxonomy): Eukaryota > Metazoa > Arthropoda > Insecta > Diptera > Cecidomyiidae > Sitodiplosis > Sitodiplosis mosellana. Next base: position 16,357,630 of record NW_022595244.1, on the reverse strand, counting down.
CCAGAAAATCTAAATCCAAATCCAGCTTCGTTCAGTGATGCAGCTGCATCGTCAAGTAATACAGACCCCGTATTCGTTCATCAAGAAACTCGTCCAGTTGTGAACATTGAACCGAGACAAGCCCCAATTTCGCCTGATGTTCTTCTATATGATCCAAGCGTTCAGCCCAATGCAAATGTCGACACAAATGTTGTTCAGGATACAACACAAGCTAATGATGCAGTGTCGTTCAATCCGCCAAATAATTCGGCAATGAACTCACATGCGACACGCCATCAATCCGCCTCACGTTGTCCGTACTATCGACGTCTATCCATGTCTGGTTATCACAATATGCCCGGTAGCATAGCCAATTATCATTCGTCGCTTCAAAATGGAAACGGTTATTTGCGTCCAGCTTATGCACCGCACGAATCTCTTTGGTAAGCGAGATTTACATATATCTATTGTGTGTCGTACATTTTTAATCAAGATTAATTCATCCCTTTGAATAAAGGTATCGTCAGCAAAATAATCAAGAAATCCATCGACGCCACATGATGAACAGTATGAGCGGAACGGGAACAACAAATGATACAGCACAGCCAAGTTCATTTGGAAGTTATCCGAGTCGAGGTGCATCATCCATTTCCAACAATGGTTACTGTACGCAATGCGATCAACAACATCCAATTGGCCATCCACACCGACGCCTCAGACAATATGTTTGCGGTTTGAATATGGTGAGTAACAGATTAGATAAAAGATTTTAAAAAAAGAGATTTGCTAATACTAAGGTTACTTTTTATTCCAACAGAACTCGGAGAATCCACCACCATTGATTGCAATGCGGTATGTACACTATTTAAGATTAATCACTTTGGGTATTTTTTTTTTCTTTTCGTGGAGATTTTCCCTAAATTTTCATATTTTACAGCCGCAATGATCCGAACCATCAACATGTACACCACCATATGTATCATCATTATCCGACAGACACAGCCTCGCCACCTCCTCATCAAGTTCATGTCAGCATTGGGGTTAGTGGTCATTTGTCCAAACATCAATCCAATCCTCTTGTGAACTGCCACATTACCGTTGCATGGATAATTTTGAACATTTTGCATTAATCGAATTCCATCTGAATGTTTCTTTTACAGTTGCGTCGTTCTGGAGAGTATGTGCCATCAGCAATTCATCCATCTCATCCGATATATGCAAATCATCGTTTGCGTACATTTGGCCAATTCGTGCGTGTGATTGAAGAAAGCGATATACAATTGCAGCGGTGTATGCGTGGCGCAACAAGGGTAATTGTCATGAAATTACATTGCAAATTATGTTCAAAGTCTCAATTAAATCTCTATGTTAAAATTCTATGCCACAGGAAACAATCGAACGTAATACATTGCCGCACAAGTACAAACGTGTGCGTCGTCAGAGTGAGCTGGATGACGATGATGGCGGTGAAAAGTGTACGATTTGTTTGTCGTTGTTCGAAATCGAGAATGATGTGAGGAGGCTGCCGTGCATGCATCTCTTTCACATGGATTGTGTTGATCAATGGCTGGTCACCAACAAACACTGCCCAATTTGTCGAGTTGATATCGAAACGCGGTTAAACAAAGACATCATAGCCATTTGATACACTCAAAACTCCGAAACCATCAATATCGATATAAATATACCGAAATAAAGTCGATCATTACACCCTCTTCAATAAAAAAGAGTGGCGTCTCGATAATTAATAAGTCAACGTCATTTTTTCATCTTTTTTTAAGCAAACAAAAACAATACACCCGAGTGCAAGATCTTTGAGAAAGCAATTGAAAAACATGCGTGATTAAGATGATTCAATTTGCATGTCAAATTGAATGAATATCTTCTACATGATCACGTGTAAAACAGTAGAAAACACTCAAAATAAATAAAAAAAAAACTTGCACTCGGCTAGATACTCAAATACAAATCCAAACAAAAAATATTTTCTCAATCAACCGTCTAATTGGTTCAATGAAATGGCAACTTAGCAGAAAGGAATAACAACTGGTGTGATATGAATTTCGTTAGCTACACAGTCATCGACATATTTTGTTGGCCAAATTTAAAAGAAAATTTACCATTGATTATTATTATTATTATTATTTTCGGAATAAAAGGAAGAAGAAAAATTTATTTCTTAAGTGACGAAGAGCATCGAAGTACAGATGGATGGACAGAGAGAGAGAGAGAGGAACAGAGAGAAGAGAATCTATTTACATTTTTTTAATAGACAATTTAAAAAGTAAGGTGATCAAAAGTACGATGTACGAAACACATTGCAATAACATGGAAAAATAAACCAAAACAAGACAAATGAGAATCAATCGAGTTTCATTTTTCTATTTCTTTTGATTTTAACGAAACAATCAGGCAAATGCAAACATAACCAAACAATTTGACATTTCACCTACATTTCATTAAGTGTCAGATTGCATGCCAAAATCATTGTTTACATGTTGTGAATGTGCAGCAATGCGGCTTTTTAGTAAGATAAATCGATGTATTAAAATAACTAATTTTTACCGAGAGTTTGTGAATGATGTAAAGTCATCTAGAAACCCACCGAAAGCAATTGCATTGAATATTATTGGTTTGGGAGCTCCTGGAGAATCGGCATCCGTTTCGCTATCTGTTTCCAATCAGGATAAATACCTTTTCAATTGTGGTGAAGACTGTCAGAGACTGTTCGCTGATCAAGAGCGGAAAATTTCTCGAATAAAGCATATTTTTGTTACACAAACCAAATGGAATTGTATCGGAGGCGTTTCATGCATAAATCGGGTGATACACAGTTCACAAGGATGGCTGCCAATGTTTCACGGTCCAAAGCAACTGTACAAGAGTTTGAAAAGAGTTCTTTGCCTGTCAATTATGAGTGAATTGGATTTCAAGCCGATTGACTGCAATTTAAGGGATTTTTTCGAAGATGACACATTACGCGTTGAATTCATATCGACAGAAGTTTGTGCGGCATTGAAGCAGAAACTCCGACTCAGAGACACTAACGAAGTACTGACATTTGTGGGTGAGGTAAAGGCAGATTCGGAAGGTGAATTTGAACCTAGCGCACGATTTATGAGTAAGTTACACCACCTGTTTGTTATATTGTATGGATTTTATTTCAGGTGATGTAATTCGAAGGATAATCTCTAAAGATTCCATTTCATTCCAGTTCTTGATTTGCCTACCATGGAACATCTGAAGACTTTTCTTGAGAAACAGCACCAACGATACCTTGAAAAGCCTTTCAATATCGTTGTACATTTTTCCCCTGAACATGTGGTCAACATGCGAGAATATAAAAGTCTAGCGTCTAGGCTCATTGCAAAGAAACACGTTTATTTAAACGAGAGCAATGAGTACGTATGACACAATAACTCATTTATTCATTTTGAAAAACCGTTTACAATATTTCATTTTGCAGATGTTCTCGTCTGAGATCGGTGTACGAATTGCAAATGAAGTTGAATCAAATTGATGAAAAAGTTCACCCACCGTTGAAGTAAATGTTGGATTATTTTGGCATAGACATATTTTATGGCAACATATTGATAAATTTTTCATTCATAAATTATAGGATGCCTTTGGATGCTTCACGAACATTGTGTGATTTGAGTCGATTGCAAAATAAAGATGAAAGTGATACAAAGTTTTGTTCAGTGTATAATCTAAAGGGATCAATGAAAAGGACTGCTACTAAAAATGATGAAGATATGAGCTGCATCAACTTTCAGCAGAGTCTTGATATCGCACACATGAAGATGTTCCCAAAGGTCGTGTTTTTTGGCACGGTTTCAGCTAAGGCATCATCAACACGGAACAATACATCGATTCTTCTTCACACAACGTGAGTGCCAATGATCTTTAATTCTCATAACGGAATCCATGTCATTTCTGTAGCCATTTCATTTTACAGACGCAACGAATCGATGTTGATTGATTGTGGTGAGGGAACATGCAGTCAGATTCATCGTCTCTATGGAAAAAGCGCTCCTCAAATCATCAAGAAAATCAAAGCCGTATTTATATCACATTTACACTACGATCACCATGGCGGTTTGGTCGAACTAATGCGAATGCGTAGCAAATATATGCCTTCGGATCGTTCTCCATTACTGGTACTCTCTTCAAAAGCAGATATAAAGTCATGGCTCTTCTTTTATGACAACAACATTGAGGCGATACATGATGATCTTTATCTCATTGACAATGGGAATTTGGTTGGTTGCTTTCAGAAAATATAATGTTGCATAGTAATCTTCATATAAGAATTGAACTTTCTTATCTTTGACATTAGACAACGGACGGATTATCGGCTACGATGTGCCAAAAACTAGGCATTAAAATGCTTCGAACATGTCGAGTACCGCATTTTAACCTATCACATGCTCTTACTTTAAGCATTGGCCAACGAGACCCATTTAGATTAACATTTAGCAGCGATACACCACCTTGTGATGACTTAATCAATCTTGGACGGAATTCAACGTTGCTAATTCATGAGGCCACATATCCCGATGAGTTTAGTCATAAAGCCGAACAAAATAGACACAGCACCTTGTCACAAGCCATCGAACAGAGTAGAAAAATGAATGCAAAATATACAATCCTCACACATTTTAGCCGACGCCATAATTTTCCAATTGTTGACAGTGTAAAACACAGAAATATTGGCATTGCGTTCGATTTTATGGAAATAACCCAAAATGATTTACCCAAATTGGGCCTTTTGAATAAGAAATATCAACAATTGTTTAGTTAGAACAATTTAAAAGCATAAAAAAATAAAAACGACCCGTATAATTTGAAAAAATAAACCATTTTAAAGGATAAAACCGTGTTTTCGTTTTGGAAAGAATGAAAATGTTTTTGAAACAAAACAAAAATGTCCATGTGATTGCACTCGACATCTGATTGCGTTGATTGTTTACTTGTCTCACGAGATGGCAGAGTGATACCATCGTTCGTCACACGATTGGTTTCAAATAGCGGCGAGTGGTTTTGACATTTATCACCGTGTGCAGTGTAAACAAAATTTTCAGTTAGCTCAGCAATATCCATGAGATAAACGAAACGATAAGTTCATCGAGATCAATTGGAGTTATCAACTTTTAATTAAAACTATTGCAAATCGTTTATATTTTGAACAAACTACATAACGATTTCAAAAAATAGAAATTTTTTATAAACTAATTTCATAACCTTTGGAAGCGGATTTTTTTTTCTTCGAGAAAACAGCGAAAGAGGTGAGGCAATGTTGTGCAATGTGCTTGTCTATGAAAAATATTAGAATATACGCATGCTAAGTAGGCGTTATTGTCATTTGGAAATGTTTAGTTTATTTCTCCCGAATCATTTACTTAAACGTGCATTCACAACGGATATTACCGAAAAAAATTCTTTTTTTCCGATAGATTGCATCAGCAAAATGCCAAAGTCAAATCGCAACAAAAAACGTGATGAAAATCACAATTGCAAAGCGGTACCGTCAAACCGCATGCCGGTGAATAAATTGTCAGTGAAGAGCGTACCAGTGAGCGATCAACCAGTGAGCAAGCAACCAGTGAACAACCAATCAGCGAGCAATCAACCTGTGAGCGAACATTTACCAGCGAATAATTTGCCCGTGAGCAATTCGCCGGACAATAATTTGCCACTGAAGCACCCACTGAATTCCAAATGGGCACTTTGGTACTATTTGCCCGAAAAGAACAAGGACTGGGAAGCGTGTCAGCATCAAATCCACACAGTTACCACAGTCGAAGACTTTTGGAGTTTTTTCAATCATTTGGCACAACCATCGGAGCTGTTGAATGGCGTTGATTTTTCGTTCTTCAAAAATGGCATTCGTCCTATGTGGGAGGCACCGCAAAATGTGAAAGGTGGTCGGCTGACTGTCATCAATACGTCAAAATGTCGAAATATCGATATCAATGAAATTTGGCTGGATATATTGCTGTTTCTCATTGGTGAATACTACGAGTATGCCGAAGATATTTGCGGTGTGGTGTTGAACGTTCGTAACTACGGCATCAAATTGGCCATTTGGACGACACATCAAGATAAGGAACGGCTCAAATCGATCGGTTCAAGCATCAGACAGAGCTTGACTTCGACGTTGAATCAAGCGATCCCGTTTGAGGTGCACGCCGAAACGCAGCGAAGCGCACAAACCAGCGGAAGAGCGTCATCGAAAAATGTCTTCACCGTTTGATCTATCGATTAAAATCTAAAACATTCATGCCACACATTTTGTTTTTAAAAACAAATCATAAAGATCATTTCAGCGAAATGTTCCTTTCTCACAATTTTCATCCGTATCTGGATAAACGGTTCAAATATTGCATAATTTAAGAAGAAAAATTAGTCATCGATACTAAGCACTGTTTTTATTGCGAAATAAAGTTTATCATTATCAGATCAAACACAATGGCGACTGATTCATTTGCAGAACAAGTGACTGATTAAAGTCCAAAATAGAGCTATTTATATGGAAATGTGTCTGTTAATGGGTATAGAGCAATTTTCAACCACTGGTTCGTATCAACCAGCACTGTCTTGCTGAGTTCATGGCATTCTAGATTATTGGCAATATGTTTCTTTATTTATTTTTGAACGTTTCGGTTTTTTACACTTGTCAAATAAATATTTAATTACCAAACCACTTTTGACTGGAGGAGATCGCAAAAAAGTGTTGTCACTTAGGACAAAAATGGCATACAATTAAAGCAAAATAGTCTCAGAAGAAGAAAAAAGTCAGAATAACAAAAATGAGAATGACATGAATGTTTATTAATGTCAATCGATGACACTGAATTAGTTCGATCATCTGGTTCGTACAGTTTGTGTCTCACTACAAAAGAAAGTCAAAGCAACAAAAATGCATAATCACATTGTGGAAGTGGGAAATTTTATTTTTCTCTTTAATTCTCAGAAATACTATCACCAATTGAGGCATTATTGAACGAAATGCTTGGGTTTCAAGTGATACGAAAAATGTCGTAGAAAAAAAGAGAAAGTCAAAGCGAAGTAAACATGCCTGCCACAATGTTCTAGATTATTCTCTCATCCTGTGGAATAAAGCAGGGAAGTGATAAGAAGTTTCTCTACGAATCCAATTGCATTCATTAAGTCTGTTTTTTTTTGTTTACGACTAAATTCTAATGACTCACAAATAATAAGGAGATTGGTACAGAAAGGCTCCGAAATTTCGGCTATTAAAATGAGTGAAAAACAATCAGCTGGCATGAACTTGTTACGCGTAAGAAATATATACGTCCACAACAAATATACAATCATATGTTTTGTATCGTATACACACACAATATACAATCATAAGGGAATACAAAGTCATTCTCAACCAATACAACGGCACACAGAAGTGCTCATCCAAACAAAACCAACTCACGAAAGAGATCGTACGTAAACCGTCATGAAGAGAGATTGTGCATTGAAAAATCGTCAGCGCTCGTCGTGTTCGTATAAATACGACCGGCTCAATGCGTTCAATAGTTCAGTATTTGTTTAACATTGAAAGCGAACAGAACGACGTACAGCGACTAACATCACTGTGCCTAAAACGTAAACGAAAAATAAAACTAAGCGAAGAAAGAAAAGAGAATATCATAACAAAAACACAAAAAGGTTATTATTTTTGTTAAACTACATATAATTTTTTTTCCCCTACCTGAGAATCGATTCAACGAATAGAGAAATTGTGAGGTTTCGACTTTTGTAACAATAGTTTCCTCTTATTGCTTCTTTCAAGTGCAAGTACAAAAAAAATATATATATATATCGTATCTATCAGTTAATGAAAAAGAGGCCAACATACATCATTACATACATTAAATCGTTCATCCAGAGAAATTGAATGAAAAGAAGGAAAATACAAATAGTGAATACACATTGAAGACTAATTGTTGAAATTTTCGATTTCCGTCAACAGTTTTCGGAGAAACAACAACAGCAACAAAAGAGCGTATTGAGAAAGCGATAGATTTTTTTTTCGTGGGAATTTTCCATTTGAGACAATTCTGCATAAGGTTTGTGTTTCATGCAAATTAGTGGAAAATGAGGCGCATTTTAGCATTTCTAGCGGTCACTTTATTGGTCTGTTCGGCATTTGGATTGGAGTTCGAGTAAGTATAAACTGTTTATGGCAATTTTTTTTCTCTTTGCAACTAGTGGTCTTAACGGTCGGGACTGGTCGGTTTTCAGTTCAGTAAATTGTTGTCATTATTTTTCGCACTTTGAACTTACGTGCAACATGTTCTGTCGAAGAAATGAAATGTCATGGGGTCTGTGTGTCATCTTGATTACTTAAGCGAAACAAGAAATGTAAAAATAAATTCGCAAGATTTCATGCTTATTATTCCAATCACTTTCGAAAACTTATTTTTATAAAGTCCCTGTTTTTATTACACTAGCAATTTAGTATTCTGTATCGAAATACGAAGAAGAGTCAAATCTGTGCAATGCTCAACGCCTGATGATTTCACCTCGCTTGATCCAAACGATCGTTATTCTTTTATTGTCACCATTTTTGCTATTCAACCATTTACGTCATTTCTTTCACCAAAATTAGCCAGTCTATCAATTGAAAAGTGGTCTTGTTTATGAGTTTTGCACACGAAACAGAAAAAATTTACATTTAACAAATGGCGTATTTGTCACATCAGTGAATTTCAACAGAAAAATCAAGTATGCATGAAGTGGCCACAATGAAATCAATAGTCCAAAGTCAAAATGGCTGCAGGAAAGGAAAAAAACGAAGAAGAATCGGCCAACATTGATGTGTGCAACTGTGTGTATAGAACTGTGTGCGAAGAAGTGTTGAAGTACGATTAAAATCTTTATTAGCCGTAATGTGGTTACTCTATGGCATAAATAAAGTTCTTCCGTTCCACAAAATGAATTTCAGCGTCACGATACACGATACTCAAACGGGCTAATGGGTTTGATTTCCAAATTGTATGATGTTGTGTATATAGTTAGCGCTTTGCGCAAAACACTTAGCTGTGATGCGCAAATAGTAGAGTGTTTTAAAAATCGCCTCGAAATACGTTTGCATACGATAAGCCGAAATCGGTGGAACTTTCTTGAAACCAGACGCAAGCGAGCACGTTTATTCTCCTTCTGAAAATAGTACGTTTTTTTTGCAACGGCAATAATTTCAATGTGATAATTTAAAAGCTTGCCTATTTTGTTATCATCTCGCTTAAATTGTTCTGGTCAGCAGTTTTATGGGTCCGAAAATAATCAGCTTCTTTGTTACTAGCAGTCGCTCTCCTTAGTCGCTCAATTTGATCTGATTAACGACAAACACCGAATGTACAACAAAGGTCAAGCCAAAACATTACTACATATTTTATGAACTTGTAACCATAAATTTTGGCTCGTTCGGTTCATTTTGAAGGTGAATTTGCACGTAATTCATAATTTTTGGTGAGAATAAAAGAAACCAAAAAAAAAACATTCGAGGAAATATCAAGAAAAACTCCCATCGAACAAATTTACATGTGAAACATTCTCTACTGCGCAGTCACCAATTTACAATTAAATGCGATGATTCTAGAATTATTATTGTATTTGGAACAATTCATTCAGTTCATTTGCTCGGATGTCGTCGATGTGATTTTTTCCCTGCTCCAAACTAAATCATATACATTTTATTGAATAAAACATTGATCGTTTGAATAGGCTAGAAGGTAGGTGTGTGTGTGTGTGATGTTTAGGGTCGCTGTTTTTATTGACTTTGGGCTTGGCTCTGTCGATGGCACTTCGTTTCTGTCACTTCATTCAAAATATAAAAAAAAATGACATCAACGACAACGTAAAAGATTCTCTTTTCATCATCACACGTCCGCTTCTTCCATTGTATCCCCGAAACTCACTTTTACACTGGATGAATGTTCAAACGTTCACTTTTGTTTTGAATTACGATCACAACACAGCCTTAGGTTCTATAGAGAGAGAAAAAAAACCCTTTGCCATTGTGTGTTTGAGCAAGACAATTCGTCATCATCACCTAGCCAATAATAACACACCAGTTGAATTGAATATGCATCCGAAAACGTATTCCGAATGACAAAAAGCATTGGCCTTTTTTGGGCTTCTCCATTGTTCCTCTTCTTCGAATACATATCCATGCATATTTAACGCTTTGATTTGCATTTTTCCGTTGAATTTCAAGTTTATTTTCCACAAAGCAACAATACAAATAACACATACGGTTTTACACACCATATGATTTCGCTGCACATCCCAAGAAAATGTCTCGCGGTGAAATTGTTTGTGTTGACCCAAGCTTTTAGTAAATGTAAGCGGAAATTTTTTCAGACTGAATGTAAACAAAACCGAATATGAAAGCCATATGATTATTCAAAAGTTACATTTCTATGGAATATAACAGTTTTCACAAAAAATAAACAGGCTTAAACATACACCGAGCCAGTTCAAAGAGTGGTCAAAATCTGGCCAGGTCACCGGAACGAGAGACACACACAGAACAAAACGCAAAACTACAAAGTGAACAAATAACGGTGTTGCTACAGCTTTTTATGAGTGTTTTCAACAGTTTAGCACGGATACTCAATGAAACATCGATCTCTGCAAAAAAAAATAATGACAACAATGTATACAATCTTTCTGTTATTGTCGGTCGAATTTATTCCATGTTTCAAAAGCCGAGCATCAATTGCAAGCGTTTTTGGTGAATTAACTAGATCTGCTTTTTTTGCGTTCTATTTCCTCGTCGATCTTTTCACGCAATCCAAATAAATGCAATCATTCGCAGACAAAGTAGTGCGTGCTTGATTTTTGTTTGGGTGAACAACAACAAGAACAAAAAAAGCAGAACCAAATGACGGAAAATAGTTTCTAATTCAATGGGTACGCTTGTTTAATTTGTTCTTTTCAATAGAGATGAGCGTCATGATTTGAATTACGGCTGGCGCGAGCCAGAAGATCATTTTGGATTATTTGGACGCCGAAACGCGTATCCGACAAGAACGGCCACACGACGAGAAGATGTCGACAGTAGCGAAGAAGATAAAGACAGTTCTGAGTCGCCATTAGGTTTGTATGGATTTTTTTTACATCAATTAGTATGCCAAACATGACTATGGTTATTTGAATAATAATTTAAAAAGAGTATTTATATATATCGAATAAATAGAATAATACACGGAATTTTGACCTTCAATTTTAAACAGATTTGGACGTTGTCTCTGGAACAATTGGCAATTCAAAGCCAAGCATCGGAAGCGGTAGTGATTCGGGTGTTCCGTTCAATCGGCCAATCGATCCATTCTTCAGTCCATTCTTTAACGTCTTCAATTTGGGCTTCCCAGGTTTTGGTGTTCCACAATCGATCCCATGGTGGCGAGGGTAAGTTCTTATTTATTGGTTGTTTTTTTTTTCTTGCTGTGGAAACTTTTCTAGTGCAGCCACTTGAATTCATAAACAGTTCATTAGTAGTTAATTCCCCCTTAATTAGTTGGTGATTAACAGCTGTGGTCATTTTATCAAATTGCGTTTTAATGACTTCCTCATGCACTAATCTTACTAGCTCTCTTTTACATAGAAGCATATAAGCAAATGTAATCAAAAATTGGCCAGTGGTTACATTATCCACCGAATAATCAATTCAAAGAATAAGCATAAGCTTGACTATGCATGATTAAACAAAGCTCAATAATCCTTTGTGCTCTTGATTCCTAATAACAACACTGCAGACACATTTTGCATCTTGTCATTTCTCTATTCAAGTGCATTTTATTAGCGCGTTTGCATCGGTAATTAGCACATAAATATGAAAAAAAAAATACCCATGACTATATCAGTGCATGACATGTTTGACGGTCATATTTCAATTCAATTGCCACTGAGAATTGAGTCATCAATTGAAAGAGAAGAAATACACACTGTTCAATTGTTTTTCAATAAATTTCAATTCGATATCACCATTCACATTTTAAAAATAATAATAATAAACAGAGACACAAGATTGAAGAATCGTCGTTGATTTATCATAGTGTTTGGATTGTTTGCAGCCTCGCTACTGAATTTGATTAATTGTCCATGTATGTTAATGTCTGGATCGCATAATTCAATGGAAAACGTGTGATTTGCAGCGATAATAGTATTTACGTTACGACAAAACAATAAGTGAAAAGAATCGCCTCCGTATCGAAACGTCTTCATTTTTTTCTCTATAGTTTGCTACTGCTGCTGCTGCTACTTTTTTCTTTGCTATAACAATTTGACTAACAATGGAAATAGAAAATTTTCACATCGCATTCATTTCCCAACAACAAGCAACTCACATCGAAGGTGCTTTTTTTGCGATGTGTTTTTTTTTTCGTTTGAAATACGACAAAACCTACTCGAAACAGATTAGAAATTGCAAATAGTCGAGTGGTAATTTTGCTTGAGTGTTTTTTTTCTCTCTCGCTTCATTTGTTTGCGACCGATGGTTGCGAATGTTCGAATAACCTTTTCAATCAAACCATTTTTACATTATGTCGTTCCTTTCGAATATATTTATTCAACGGATGATCGTTTTGTTTTTGTTTTTTTGCGCTGCGCCAAGCGAAAATGACACAACGGTGTCATCAAATACTTATCAATCACAAGGCGGTATTCTTAAACTGTGTTTTACTGTTTATTTCTGTTCAACAGTCCATTAGTTAATGGACTTTTGCACTGCGTATATTATCGTTTTGTGTTGAAACACCAGCAAAACAATGAAACACTGATACATTCTGCTATACTCTCTCATTGAAGAATGCCGTCGGTGATATTGCAGACACATAACGCGACAAAACTCAATCACAATAATAATGGGTAGAAAACGTGATTTTAATTAGGAATCTGTTGATTATTCGCTTCTATTCATCATTGTTATGTCGATGCAGTTGCCACGTACCACAGATAATTCTCTAATATAAATGCTGAATACACGAGCATTGATCGAACGTAATCGAGCAAATCTATTGTTATAGTGCGATCCGTGCGATCCATAACATGCAAGCGATCTATTGTTATATGTTTTCACATTCATTGGTCATTCGAGTCAATAATTTCAAACTCTGTTCCGATTCTCTTTAATTTCGCACAAATGAAACAATCAACATACGATAAACGAAGTACATTCAATACTTTAAACATATAAATGATGCTGGCTGTTCATTTCACTGATGCGAATCGTGCTGTCAGGGCGGCTCTTTGTCATTCGATTTGATCTTTCTTTTGAATTAAATACTTCAGTCACCATCGCCTTTATCTCATTTCAAAGTTCTGAATTGAAACGTTTAGCGACGGGCACGTTTATCGTCGCTAATTTTCGTTTGTTACGAAATTCGCGTCATTAGGAACCAAATTCAGCCATAATTTCAATTAAAGAACGTTGCTTAATTTTATTTATTCTAATCAATTTAGGTCAGACTACGGTGGTTCCCGAATTTGAAGATTTCGCAAGTTCGGCTTTTTATGGAAAATGATTTTGGATTAAGCATATCAAATCCAAATTGAATTTAGAACAATAAAATGAGAAAAAGTTGATGTTGAATAAAGTGTTCAGTTAAAAAGAAAGATCAATGACAAAGAGCCGCCCTGAAAACACGATTCGCATCAGCGAAATAAAAAGCTAACATCATTTATATGTTTAAATTATTGAATGTGCTTCGTTTGCTTTTGTCTTTATTTGGATTAAAGAAAACTACTTTTCTGTAGAAACCCTGTGCTTCATCGGGCAACAGCTCGTTTATTGATATCATTGCTTTTTTTCTGTTGTGGTTTATCAACAGAGCAATGGAGTATGTAATAAACATCTCTATGAATTTCAGTATCACTTTCAAGATAACAAGAATCAATCCGTCACAACAAATGGAAAAATAAAATGCGAATTCATCGGAAAAACGACTGATTGATAGCTATTAACTTTGCATTTGGTTCTTAATTTAGTGATAAATAATAATTTATGTGCATGATTAGTGCATGCAAGTGTCGATCACTTGTGATACCGTGATAATTGAAAAAATAGCTCGATGCTTACTGCCAGTTACTATTAGTCTATACAAACATGTAGGAAGCACATTAATCCATTTAAATAAGTGTTCATTTAATAAAATTCAATTAACTAATTTAATTAAACAGAGGCTGAATATGGCATGCGATACTCGGTTCAAAGTTAAAAAATATAATTGAATAGCGATTACTAGCCAACCTTGAACTTCAACGTAGCTCACTGGCTAATTGAAAATTCCGTAATGTGTAAAATTTCGGCTGTTTAAATAAATTAGCGACTTCCATTCGAAATTCCCTTTGTTTTAATCGAATCAAAGGCCTGTAACATGTGAGTCAAACCTCGCAAACCGCAAACGATTGGCAATGTTTTTGATTGAATATTTTGTTTACATTGAATACGTTGAAAAATTCCAAACAATGCGTTCGAACGCAAAAAAGAGAGAAGATAAACAGCAACGGAATCGTGTTTATTTTGAATTTAAAATCACCTCGATTTCCATACAGTTGAAAAAAGCAACGGTGAGGTTTTTTTTTTAAGTTCGTTGCAAAAAGAAATGGCAACAATCATTCTGCCAAAGACAGTCGTTTTATTTTTGCTCACATCAAATTATCAGCGCATCAGCATAAACTGAAAAAAAAAGACAGCAAAAAAAACATTTGTAGAGGTTAAAGAGATGCGAAATCTTGATAATTCTTTATTAAATTAATTGTAGCCGGGATCGCAAAAAACGGCATGTTTTTGCTTGAAGAAAAAAATCTTCGTTGCTCTACAATCACTTTTATGGCACGAGTGGTTAATTTATTAATAAAATTAGCTAAAGCAATTAATCAATTACAGTTTGCCCGGTTCCATGCAAACGATCGGCCATATCGAGAAGCACACGTATGAATGCACACTTTTACAGACAGCCACAGATTTAGTATGCGCTTTTTTTTGTTTGCTATTAACATACAGAACCCCAAAAAGCCGGGAGAGAAAATTACGAAAATTAGTGTGAACACTCGAATAATTTATGTAAATATTTATGAACAACAACATAAAAAAAACGCGATCGAAAACAATGAAAATAAGACGAACGAAATTCGGTGAGCAATGTGAATGAGGAAGATAAATATCGCTGTATAATACGAATCGGTGGCAAGCGATGGTGTGTTTTGGTTATATTCGTTTTGTGTTCAGGTGAAATTTGATGCGGGAAAAAAATTGCACCGTTGCGCGATATTTTTACGCGATTCTGAGCCAATACGTCAGTGAAAGGTGGCTCCAAATCTTTAATTTTTCTCTCTCTATCTCTCTCTCGATAAGTAGGCAACCAGTTCACTAGACATTTCTTGAACGCGCATAAATCAATTTGATGCAGGCGTTGACGACACGGTGTCGTCGACACCAAACGATTTAAAAAGGTCTCGAATACATGGTTGTTCATTTTTTTGTTCATGAAAAAATCAATTTGTTATGGTTTTTGTGGAAAAAATAAAAATGGATTTCAAAAAGAAATCGCCGTGGTCTTTCCGATCATATGATTTTTTCATATGGCAAGTGAAATGCGCTTTGTCGACGGCCAAGTGAAAGAAGATAATCCCATTAAGTGTCTCTGCGTGTTCGAAGTTCAATATAAATAGAAACCGAATTTGAATACTTTTTTCGAAAGTTTTTGGAGAAATATCGATTTGTTTATCTTCTTCTACGAATGGAACGAAGAAAGAGAAACAACAACCAAACAATAGCTGCAGTGAAATCAGGGCAATGACTGATGTGAGTCACGCAAAGCACTAATGAATCATCGCCATTACGAAAGTGCATTTGAAATTAATAAAACAACCGAATTTCAATCTCGAAGATGCGATAAGACGATTTTTCTTTAATTTGTTAATTCGAAACCGGTTTTATTGTGTGTTTTTTTCTATGAACTTTCTAGAAGTTGAATGTTCTCCTGAATGGTTTGTTCTGTTGAACGGTAAAACAGCAGGGTAACCAATTAAATGAGTTCTTAGAACGTATTTTTTGTTCTTTAAGCGAGAAAATAAAACCCATTCAGATAAGTATCATTTGGAATGGATATAGGGAGATTGATAGACAAGAACATCTTCTAGAATACGACACATATCTTGTATATTGGCTAATGGAACTTAAAATAGCATAAATCTCAACATTAAATGTCCTAACGGTTCACGGTTGATGCACGTTCCGTGAATTAGCACATTCCAGATTGACAGATCTCAGAGCGATTGTGCACCTTTTGCATTGTTGTACAATGTACATTAAATTTGTAAAGCTAAAAAAAAAACTATAAACCACAAACGTATTTATCGCACGTATTGACAACGGTAGAGTGTGGTTTGTATTTTTCGTTTCAGCGTGAGCGCAGGTGAAATCATAAAATCATTTTCACTTTGTTTGCGTTCATTGCCAGACAAACTGACTGAATGCGATTTGAGCTGTAATTGTGTTTATACGATGAATTAGCACGGTAATGGTGCGCCGTTATGCTATTAAAATTCGACGCTGCTGCGCGACGTTGCCTCTTATGTCGATACCATTTCTTTTTTCATTTTTTTCCATTTGCTTCATCTTGAAGAAAATTCGAAATTGCTCGTGAGAAGAGAGCAAATTACAATCTTTTGTCTGTTTGATTGTATCTTCGTTACATTCAAGATCATCGAACTCCCATGAGTTTTGGGCATTGTTTTCGCACTTTGGATGGCGAAATCTCTAGCGGTGTGCACAACTTTCCGAAGAAATGGAACGAAATTCGATCGTATTTTTTTTTTCTCTTGAGTATAATTTTGCATAATAAAGTCGGGCAAAACAGCTGTTACATCATTTTAACCATAGCATGTGACGCATATGAAAACAAACAATTATTTTGCGATTTTGTGAAACTGATACCAAGTTTACCGAATTTATGAATTTGTTTTCTTTTTGTTTGGCTTTTCGCAGACCAAATGTGTGCACCGAACGTAAAGAAGAACTTAGCGATTGGAATTCACCAGCCTCATCGAGCGAAAAGGAGGAGGAGGAAAGTGAAGTTCGTGAATCAACATCGACAACAATTAATGGCGGATTCCACTTCAGTTTCAACACATGCGTTGAAAAGACCAACAAACGCACTTGCAAGACTGTGTAAGTAAATGAAATCGTGAAGTTCCTTTGTTATGTGCAAACAACAAGTTGACGTTTGTTACAAATTTCATTTTGAATTTAGTATTAATTGAAAATGGTTCGTTTTCCTTTTTGCAGTGTCGATGAAAATGGTCGCAAAAAGACAACGTCTGTGACTCAAGCATGTTGCCGTGGCTTTGGGCGCAAGAAGAATTCGCAATCAGCAAACATCTTTATGCCATGTGAAGAGCTTCACCTACGCTCGTTGATGGAAACATCCGAACGATTGAATGGACGTGAATTTATTCGTAGTGCCCAAAAGAACGATATCGATAATGAACTCCGCAAGAATATCACACTCTTCTTGCCAACCGATGCCACATTCACTGAATTCGCTGAACAACTATTGGAATCGGTATGAACAAATCTCAATTGAAATGAAAAATCCCGACTTCGATAGATTACGAACAAATTTTCAATTATATTCATTTAAATCTTTTGCAGAATCTTGTTGTTCTCCCTGGATCCAGAGCACGCCGTCAAGCTGAAGCATCTGGCATTACCACAAAATCGATCATCATGGGCCACATCGTACCCGAACTCATTGCCATTGAAGATATTGAAAACGAACAATTGCTGGTCACTGCTTATGACAACACCACAATTCGTATGAACATCTTCCCACGTCCACCAGGCAGCCGCAAATCAGACGATAGCCCATATCGTTACACCGCAAACTGTGCTCCACTCTCCAAAGTTGACCAAGAAGCTGAAAATGGAATCATTCATGTGGTTGATCGTGTTTTAATTCCAGTCACAAAATCACTCATGGAATTGGTGCGTGAACGCAACGATATGGCTGTTTTGCAAACAGTTTTGGACAAAACCGATTTGGCAAAACAATTGGAAAACAAAGAAAAGCAATTTACATTGTTTGCTCCCACCGATAAAGCTTTCGAAAAACTAGATCCAAACGTTCGACGAACGATTAAGGAAGGCAAAGGATGTGCATTGAGTGAGTTGGCTGAGCATTTTTTTTTTCATTTTCTGGGAACCTTAAACTAACTTCTTCTTCTATTTTTACTGCAGATATTTTGAAGAATCACATTTTGGACATGACATTCTGTTCGGTTGCTGTTGTTGAGGGTGCTAAGACCAGTGCCGTTAATACCATGGGCGAGAGAATGAATTTGGAGCGTGTTGCCGTACCAAAAGCAACATCCGATTCACCATCCGAGGCTGAAGATTTGGTTGGAGAAGGTGGTGCAGCCAATTCAATTTTGATCAATGGCAAATCCGAAATTGTCGAAAGCGATATCATGGCTACAAATGGTGTGATGCACGTTGTCAGCTCTATGTTGGAAACTGATTCATCATTGCCACTCACCTCAATGCTTGAATCACGTAATTTGACTCTTTTCAAGACATTGCTCGAATTGAACGGTATCGATGAACTCGTTAACTCATATGAAAATGTGTCGGTGTTCGCACCTACTGATTCTGCTTTGGAATCAAGCGAATGGGTGAAGAAAATCGAATCAGATCCAGATTCATTGAAAGGAAATGAAGAACTCACCAAATTCTTGCAATATCACATCGCCAAACCATTGATCAAGACCTGCGACTTGACTGAACGCACATTGGATACCGAAACTGGTGATAAAGTTCGCGTGAATTTGTACTCAACGGTATGTCACTGCTTTGAACATATATGACTATTTTCAGAAGTCAAATAATTTTTTGTTTCCAACCACAGCATAGCCTATTCAGCAACGTATTCAACCGAGCTACTATTAACTGTGCCCGATTGGTGCATTTCGATGACGACAGCTGTGGATCAGTGTTGCATCAAGTTGACCGTCCGTTGGAGCCACCAAGTCGCAATCTGTTGGAAACGCTCAAGGCAAACGATCAATACAGCATGTTCGTTGAATTGATCGAATCGGCCAATCTGACATCGTTGTTGGAAAATGAAAACGGTTCATTGACGGTTCTCGTGCCCAAGAATGACGTTTTTACCGAAGTCAAGGACTATTTCGAAGAGCTCAGCAACGATGGCAATTCGAAGAAATTGGAAAATCTGGTCAAATCACATATAATCGATGGTAAGGATATCAAACTCACAAACATTTGAATGATTTGCTGTCGAATAGAAATTGATGATAATTTCCAATTTCCCTCCTTTAGATGTGCTTTGCTGCGCTGGAATCGTTCCATCTGAGTGGCCATTCGTTCGTCTTGTCAAGACCATCAACGATGTTGACTTGAAATTGAACCGCGACAGACGACCAAAAATCCAGAATGCTGGCGTCACCAAGTGCGATATCATGGCAAAGAATGGTATCATCCATGAAATTAACGATGTGATCAATCCAAAACAACTTCAACGTAATAACGTCAGACGAACCGAAAGTGATAGCGAGAGCGATGAAACTCCATACTTACCGATCATCCCAAAGAGACCATTCCATGACTTCTTTGCTTTCCGTTAAATGCAAACTGATTAACGCACACAGCAACTACTGACAATAAATATAATTACTCAAAAATATTTATGGTAAAATGCAGCCTACAGTTAAGGGAACATTTGATACATCTTCATAAGAAGTAACGTAAATTAATAAAGACAATCTCAATAGAGTAAAGGAAATTAAAACGAATAAAATTGTAGTTTTACTCATTTGATGCTTTGATGAGATTTTGGGTATGCATTTGTATTGGTCGCGTGCTCGCATTGGATTGGTGCGCGTAATCGTCGCATTATGTTTGTTTAAACAAATATTGGCATTAACGAAAATAATTCATTGCTATGGTGTTTTGTTGTAATTTCCGATTTTGAATGCATTGTCTATAGTCCCGTATAAAAATGAGATTTTTATCCTAGGGGCTTATGTGTCGTACGAATCAGTGTGAATCAGTGCGAATCTCACGAGTCATTTCAAAACATATAGGCAACTGCACGAATCTTACGAGTTTATATGAAGATTCGCGAGTCCTTCACGAGTCTCTCATATAAATTGGCGAATCACTGAACGAAACTATGAAATGTCAACGAGCATGCCAGTTGAACTCACAATTCACTCAATAATCGACTACTAAATCAACTTTTTGTCATTAAAAACATTTATATTGTCACATTTTGACTGCAAGAAAATTAAAATTAATACAAAATTTTAAAATGGTTGGTTTCGAAATGTTTTTTTATTTTTTTAAGGCAGACAATAATGTATTTGATGTTTTGGGTGTTGAAATCCCGAGAAAAAAACAGTCTTTGCTTGTCGATCGACTTTGGCTCTTATTTACATAGAGAATATCGCTGAAATTGGTGTAATTCATAAACGAAAATCGTGAAATGTTAGTTGAATCTATTTATGAAAATATTATTCCATCCAAATTTTTGGCAGCGCATCGAATCTTCATACGGAATATGTCAAGTTGTATAGATCAACTAAAAAATCGTGAATTTGAACACAAAATGGATTTATCACAATTCTCGAATCCATCAAAATGGTTCATTCAAACAATTCAATCTGATGAAAATAAAAGTGTCGAAGCATTTTTTTTACACTGAACACATTAAGTCATTTTCCACATATATTCATATGATGTATGGCAAATCTTGTTATAAAT
>NW_022595244.1:16246690-16336445 GCF_009176505.1 Sitodiplosis mosellana | reverse complement strand
GAGATATCCTAGCCACTAGACCATAGAGGAGATATGATTGAATACGGTAGAAAGTATTCTCAATCAAAATTTCTCATACTCACTGAATTTATGGTTGGCAATAGCATTTCTCTTTTGCACTTGGTATGCAAGTTAAGGTAGGTGATCTTTCTTATTTTTTCACGGCCGTGAAAAAAATTTATTTAGACAAAACACATAGAAGAATGAACTCAAAAACCAAATTTGTTCATGTGTTGTGTTGATATTGGAGGGAGTTAATTGTTTCATACATCAAAAATCATTATGCTTGCAATTCGAAAATAAAAAACACCATACAAATATCACCTGTGAAAATTTCACCGGAGAAATTTTTTCATTTCACGGGGAACTGTGTACCTACCTTCACTGTTTATTCAATCTGAACGATTTCATTCATATCATCATCATTGCATTTCTGAACATGCGACATTTTGAAATTATTTTCCATTTATTATTTAGCAATATATATACCATATTCAACAGTGATATATTTCGTCAATTCTAATCGCATTTACTCATATTTCTTTGTTTTATTCGAAAGTGGCGCCACCATTAGCTCACACATCCGTCACATAGCCCAAAGTGGTGTGAAGTTGGTTAAATTGAGATTACGCTTTCAACCGAGTCAAGTTGGCGAACTGAGCGACACTCGTTCTGTTCCTCCGAAGCATTCAACGTAAGTAGACGTGTTTTTCTTTGTCTCTTCAACATTTGAGAAAAAAAAGTGAAAATCCATAAAAAAAAATAAAAAGCCATCTGGAACAGAAAATTGCTTAATTAAATAAAGCTCGCGTTAAATAAACAGAAAATCATATTTTTTCGAGTTAATTCCAAGCGCATTAACTATATTTTTTGGTATAAAAAAAAGTAATTTTCCGTGAAAGTGTAAAAATCCAAGATGGAGGTCAAGAAGGAATTAACTAGTACGCCATTGCCACAACGTAACAACGCAACTGCTGCTAATGGTCCAGCCGCACCAAATGCAGCACCAAAACCACAGCAAACGGCCAATCAGCCACAGGGAAAAGCCAATCCAAATGCAAATGCCCCAGCAAATCAGAATAGTGTTGATAAAAAACCGAATTTCAATAACAATAAAAATAATAATCAGAACACGGGCGGCGGTAATAATATGAACAACAAAAATAACAACGCCAATGCCAACGCCAACAACGCCAACGCCAACAACAACAACAACAACAACAACAACCGTAATAATCAGCGTTTCGGTAATAATCGCAATAATCGTGGCGGACGTCGTAATGATGTAAGTCATTTCATTTTTTCTCTGTTAAAACTAAATAAAATGTTGAAAAGTATCGTTTGATAGCTTTTGATTGACACAATCAGAGAGAGAATTTCAAAGAAAATCAGATTTTATATTTCCAATGCCTTTTCGCCACGCTTCCGTTGAAATTTTAACCATTCAATACGAAGTGCCAGAAAGAAAAAACGTGATTCACGGTTTTTTGCTATTTCATAAAGGCAGATTATATGCTTTGGATATAGGAAGCTCCATAAAACCCATCAATTTTTATAAGGAGTGCCAAGAAGAAGCTACAATTCATTTTCAAAGAAAAAAATTTCCACGCTTTTTTTTCAAAATCATTTTTATCGTTTTTTTTTCTCTTCGTTTCATTTTCCAAATTTCGGCAATGCGGTTATCTTACCAATGAAACGATCCGCCATCTTGGAATTTTTCGGTTTGACATACGAACACGTTCACGGTGTGCTTTCCGAATTTAAGAACAAGAAACTCAGAGCGGGAGTCAAAGTATGCGATACAATCTAACTTATTTTCGTGTTTTTTTTTTCCTAAAGAATTTTTTCGATTTTTTTTCGTGGTTTTTTTTTTAAATTCAGAATTTCGATAATCGTCGCGGTAATCAAAACCAAAATCAGAATCAGAATACCGATCAACAAGGCGATAATAACGAGCAACAGAATCAGAATAATTCTGGACCGCCGAATAACAATCAGAACAGCAACAATCAGGGCAACCAGAATCAGGGCCACCAGAATCAAAATCGCTTCAATGACAACCACGATGGTCCTCGTCGTTTCAATGATAATAACGATGGAGGTCGTCGCTTTAATCGGGAGGATCGCGGCCGTAAAGGTGAAGACTTCATGATTCAACAGAGATTGCGAAATTTGTCAGGACCAACACATGAATTGCCACCCGTTGAGTACACCGAAGTGAAATTTTCGGGCCGCAATCGTTTGTACGTGGGAAATTTGCCAACGGATGTAAAAGAAGAGGATTTGCGTGAATGGTTCAAACCATTCGGTGAAATTAACGAGGCATTCGTTAACAATGAGAAGAACTTTGCCTTCTTGAAGGTTGACTACCATGCAAATGCTGAACGTGCAAAGCGTGAATTGGATGGCAGCGTGCAAAAGAATCGTCCGATTCGTATTCGTTTCGCACCCAATGCAACCACCATCCGTGTTAAAAATCTCACATCATTCGTTTCGAACGAATTACTTCACAAAGCATTCGAAGTGTTTGGACCGGTAAGTGTTGTGCGACTTTTATTTGACCAAATTTCCATTTTGTTCGTGTACCCTTTTCGCCACGCTTCGATCGAAATCACCCATTCGTTGCGGAGTGCCAAAAACATAAGTTTTTAATACAAAAACAAAGGAAGACTAAAATGCTTTGGATATAGGAAGCTCCATAAAACACATCAATTTTTATAAGGAGTGCCAAGAAGAAGCGACAACTTTTTTTCCCCTAATAAACTGAACAATTGACTCGTTATTGCCCACATTTTGAGTTAGTTGTTGTTGTTTTATTAGCTGAGACAGTTGATATGAGCTGTGGATTCAATTTAAAATCAGATTTCTAATGAGATCTTTTTTTTTAAATTTTTCTTGTTCAATAGGTCGAACGTGCTGTTATTGTCGTCGACGACCGTGGAAAGCCAACTGGTGAGGGTATTGTTGAATATACTCGCAAATCGGGAGCAATGATCGCTATGCGCTACTGCAGCGACAAATGCTACTTCCTCACATCGTCTCTTCGGCCTTGTGTTGTTGAGCTCTTCGAGCACAGCGACGACACCGATGGCTATCCCGAGAAAGCATTGAACCGCAAAACCGATGCATACCAACATTCACGCCAGAATGGTCCACGTTTTGCCGACCAAAATTCATTTGAGCACGAGTACGGCACACGTTGGAAGAATTTGCACGAATTGTATAAACAAAAGTACGATGCACTCAAGCGGGAAATGTTGCTCGACGAAGAGAAATTGGAAGCACAAATGGAATACGCACGCTACGAACATGAAACCGAAATGCTACGCGAACAATTGAGAGCCCGTGAGATGGATAGAGAGAATCGCAAAACTGAGTGGGAGAAGAAGGAACGTTTTGCAGAGCAAGCACGTAAGGATACTGAAGATCAATTGCGTCGCCGTGAAGATGATATGAACATGCGAATCACTCGACAAGATGACGAACTCCGTCGCAGACAACAACAAAACAACGACTTTTTGAAACAACAAGAAACTAATTTGTTCATGCAGGTAAACAATATTGAATACTACGGAATTCTAGCATTTCCCTTTCAATGATGAAAATAATTGGTCCGTGTTGATGAATTTATTTGATATTAACCTCAACCACATCTGATTTTGTTTTTTTTTTAAACACAATTTAATGCATGTTCCCAATGAATTGCGTTGACTTATGGATGCATTTATTCTTCTTTGTTACAGGCACAACAGTTGATGATGGATGCAAACGACTTGAATCAAGGCAATGTTGTCGCTAACGATTTTGAGAGCTTGGTTGGTGCAAGCGGAAACGGTGGTGGCAGCAACAATGGCGGCAACGGCGGTGGCAGTGGCGGCGGCCGCAAGAACTTCAACAACAATCGCAATTTCGGCGCTGGAAACAATCAGGTTAGTGACGCTTTTATTACTCGTACTAAAAATCGATTGAAATCATCATCTGATTTACTACAAATGTGCAATACTTTGCTCAAATATCTAATACTTAAGAATACCTGAAAAGAAAAGAAAAGAAAAACTAAAGCATATTCTACTGCATTTCCAGTAGATTTGGAGCTCATCTCTCATTGTTTCAACGAAACTGAAAAAGAAAATTAGTTTTGAAAGAAGAACAAATATTTCCATGATTTTCTCGGGATACATCTTTTGAAGTGTCTTATTGAAGGAACGATAGAAACACATTCATTATGAAATAGTTCCAATTCTTCGTTGAGTTAAATCAACAAATTCATTGAGCTCCAAGTGCAATCACAACGATACTTATTATAATGGAAACACGTTTTTTTTTCACTCTATATCTCGGAACATTTGAATTTAAAGTTTGGTTTGTTTTCAACAGTCTGTGAACGCAACGCATGTTTCTCTCTCCGTTGAAATGAAACACAATCAAAGTGAGATTACCTGCAATGATGTTTATTATCAATTTTTTTTTTCACTGAAAACTGAATACGAATTACATATGATTCATATATACCTTCATGACATATATGTTGTCGTGAAATAACCATCTGAGTTTTTTTGTGTGTTATGCAATATATATCCAACCAGCTTGATCTATTCATTCTTGATTACTCATGAATGGAAAATCTATAAACTACCGTGAATTTTTGTCTGCAACCATATGTTATATCTTAGAAAATTCAGTCTTTTGGGGAAGCAAGAATGTTTGCTGTGGACTTGACCGCGAAAAAATAAACTGGTTCTACTTGATGCGCGAGCAGAGGATGTAAGCTTGTTTGGTGTAACATCATTTGAATAGTGAGAAAACGATTTCTGGCCAAAATTGTTTTTTGTACTATCAATATGAAACGTGGCACCACAACTTCACCTCGTTCAGCAAGAGTAAAAACGCAAACGACAATGGGTTTTTGAAGAATGACCAAATTGTCGTAGACATTGTGAAAAGAAACATATCTGAAACATCGACTTGATTTTTACTCATACACATGAAAATGTAAAAAAAAAGAAGAGGAAAAAAGAAACCAAAGAACAAATCCAACAAAGAATGAAACTCACTGAAACATTTACTGCAAACTTATCTTGAAGAAAATGCAACCAATTACACTCTAAAAATATATCTCGTATATCTCTGAAATCATACACGCATAATTGCACGAGTACATCATGCACAAAACATTGTGCAGCTATCTCATTCTGATAAACAATTGAAACTGTAAAACTAAAAGCATGGATTGCTTGAAACTCTACTCTCATACATCACTTGTCGTCGACTACTGAACCATACAATTTGATATTATTATCATCTTCGATGATGCCAACTGTTGAACATCAAACGAAAGAATATACACGCAAATGAAGTCATGGATTGAATATCTGACTTGCATCTGAAACAACCATATGGTATGGTCCATACCATCAATTCGAAAAGATAAATCGCAAAATATAAATTGATAATAAACAGAGTGAAACTCACTTGATTGGTTTCAAATTTCTCGGGATATTCCACATTAATCGCAACAAGCTATCATCGAATAGCGATGAACTATGATTGACATATTTACCTAGGTAACATTTATTCAAATGTCGAAAACAACCAAACTTTAATCACAACGACGTCTTATTTTTCGATTAATCAAGAAAAACACAGACACTTCAATATTCGATTTTATTCCATTATGATCACCCACCTCATACCTTCACGCCTTTTTTTGTTGTAAAAGTTCCTTTAAGTTTTCCAAAGAAAATTCCGAATGTTTCTTCGATGAAAAAAAAAAATCAAATTGATTGATTTAAGTTTAAAAACAAAATGCAAAAAAAACACTTGAAATTCTTAACCAAAAAAATTCACATAAAATCAATAGGATTCAGGATTTATGGATAATCGTAATAATGGCGGAAACAACAACCAAAATCAAAATAATAATCAGCGAGGCAACCGATTTAATGACGATTTCAATCAAAAGGGTCGTAACCAAGGCCAAGGTAATAATAACATGGGAAATCGTCGAAACAACAACAACAACAACAATAACAGCACCAACAATTTGCAGCACTGGAATGACCATCGCACCGATGGCTTCCAGAATAAACGTCGTCGTTTTTAAATCAAACACACATTCACACACTTCTTGTAACAGCCGTGTTGAATTTAACTCGAAATGACAGCTAACAACATAACTATTCAACGGCTATTGAACAAAGAAACACTCCGTTTGAACTGTTGACTTGTATGCCAATTTAGTTACGATGCTAAATCGTATGACGAAACTATTCATCTATCATAAAAAACATCCTGATAAATGGATGTGTGCAATTTAACTCTCTCAAATGAAACATTTGACGCCGATTTTGATCGGCCACACAAAAACATATATATATATATGCAATGTTTGAAATTATATTATCATGATTTACAAATGCCGGCATAGTACAATTCTATTTATTTGTACTGTCGCCGTATACACAACTACACAACATTATTTTTATAGTATTTCCATAATATTCGTATTTTACGCGCGCATCATTATTTCCATGAACATTTTATGATATTAGTTTAGTTTTCCATTTGATTTTGACATTAAGTTTTATTATTTTCTGTTTGTTATTGTCGATGAATTCAGTTCATTTAACATAACAAAAAAAGCATTCAAATTATTTTGAAACATATTCTTGGGTAGAAAATTGGGGGCAATCGTTTGCCGTTTTTTTTTCAATCGACAAATTAGGAC
Source organism: Sitodiplosis mosellana (assembly GCF_009176505.1). NCBI lineage: Eukaryota > Metazoa > Arthropoda > Insecta > Diptera > Cecidomyiidae > Sitodiplosis > Sitodiplosis mosellana. The sequence continues at coordinate 16,329,718 of NW_022595244.1, read as the reverse complement.
TTTTAATTTTCCACTGAGAGTTCACATTTTGATATGAACATTTCATACACCACCCCATTCAAACCACAACCAGGATTCCTTTCGACTACCAAAAACAAATCTATTTTTCTAAATTATTTTCTTTTGTTTTTTATTTTCTTTTCAATACAACATACGAACGTAACCGATAAGTTCATATTATGAAGCTAAGTATAGATAGTTTAAATAATAATCTTAGAATAACATGTGGGCCAGTAGTATGAGTGCTGGTGGATAGATTTTTTTTGTCTATTGCATACCGAACCATATTTTGAACAATTATTTGCATTGAATTTTATTTTCTTTTTCCATATGATGTATTCGAATGCGCATCATGTGTGCGAGAAAGAAAATTGATCTTGTGATCGAATTTGTTTGATTCACATCAATCAGATTCGATTGTCTACTTCTGGATAGACTTAAGGTACTAAACAAAATGAAAAAAAAAACTACTCCAACGCTAATGAAATTGACTTAAACTAGATATATTAGTCGCTTATTTTACCATAACCACTTATGATGAGTTATCTAGAGAAAGTGACGACACACACACACACACACACAAAAAAAACTATCAATTAAAATATGATCTATGTAAAACACTCGATTTTAATAATATAATAAACATAAAACATTTCATTGAAATCAGCTGACTTTGATACATTCTCAACGATATGATTCGCAACAATCAAACACATGCACTGAATGTGCCATTCATCGATTGCCAATTGCGAATTATATACATAGTTCTTTTTGTTCTCTCAAAATTATGCGAAACCTCTTAGTGTGTACGGCTCAAGATGTTTGAGCGATTTACAAAGAATGACAAATGACCAACTTTTATTTAAAAAAAAAAAAACAAAATCTTATGAACGGGTTTGAATATGAAAAATCCCAACAAAAAAATCGTAGATATTACGTGAAAAAAAAGTTTCGGAGGTGTGTGGCGGACACTAGGAGGTTTCCATGCATTCGATTTCTCTTTACAGCTTAAACAAAACAAAAAAATACTATCATCGGTGTGTTCACTTGTTTGGACACACCTCTCAATCAACAATGCTACTCATTACTTAACTGAATCGGAGATGAACTAATGTGGTTCTAACTGATGAAGCAAGCGTTCGAAGGAGACACTCGATTTGATATTGATTTTTGTCTATTTTACACATTTCCAATTGACCAACTCAACTGATTATAACGGAAACAAATTGTATACATCTCTCGCACTCACTCGTTATTTTTCTCTAATCAATCGTTGAGAAAAATAAATACTCGATAAACTGTGACACAGTTACTGTGGTCATATGCCCATTTAAAACAAATAGTTCAAATATTCACTATGAAACAATCATGGCTAAAATATACTCTAATTCCGTAAAATACTTATTTTAGCCATGAATTGTTTTACTTGCCAATAACAACAAAAACAACAAAAACATTTTAAAATCAATACTCTGTCTTGTTTATGTACCCATGAAATGGTGCAACACATAAATCTACTATGAAAATGTGCATGATATGCATACAGCGAATTCTTGGCTCTGTTCACCGCCAGCTAAATATATGCCTAGATAAAGGCTTTAATTATGATAATCCAATGATTGGATCAAATGATACGCTCGTTTACCAACTTGAATACCGTTAAAACATGCACCGTTTTTGCATGAATAAAGAGAAAACTATTAGGTTGAAAATAGGTTAAAAACAATGATTGATGTACCAGCATTTCAATTCCTGATGATTTTGTAGTTTTTTCTGCGCCAAAGCCCAAGTGAAAAAGGCTTTGATAAAATGATTGAAAAAAATGATCGTACTACATGAACTGAAACTATATCCTTCGACTGAATAAAACAAAAAAAAATCTCTCAAAGTAAAATTTTCGTTATTTTCGTTGACTTGGTCATTGAAATATAAAAAAAAAACAATATAGACAAAAATCAATATCATCAAATTACGTTGTGGAGAAGAAGAAGTTCTTGAATCAACTTTGGACTAGTTACAATCAGATAAATCGTTGCGCCGTGGCTGCGAAATGATCGAATGTTGCTGTAATGGAGTTTAAACAATTTGAATCGATATGTAAGATTTTGAAATACCTTTTAAATAACATACTTTTCTTTTTTCTTTTGACAAACCATTGTTATTTGTAATCATTCATATTTTCAGTTGAAATTTGTTTTTATTTTGTCATTCGCGTTACAAATTTGTAAATGTGTGCGTTTTTTTCGTTTATGTGTGCATTATGTGTGCCCTAAATTACTATGATGGTGTTACCAATCAATGGCTGTTTCGCTATGTCACAACAGTAAAAATGTTTGATTTTTATTGAAGGCTCTTGAGCCAAAAACGATCCTGACGATGGCAATCTTGCCTTTTGTTTACTCTCAATGTTGCCGTACAAATCATACTCGAATATTGATTGTCACAACGGAAATGTTTATCGTTTTTGCAATTGTTTGCATATTCAAAATTGTCCAATGTACTTCGCAACGCGACTCGACACAATGTGTGCAGTATGAGCATGATGCGCATACTGAAGGTAAGAAACATTGAAAAATATTCAACCTAAATCGATTGATGCAGAACAGAAACCACCCTTTTTTTACCGATAACTATGAAATCCTTTCGACATCCAATCATCGTTTACCTTGGTGTTTTGAAAATGAAAAGCATTTCTCCAAACGGTGAATCGAGGCCATTCGCTATGGAATGAGCTCAAAATTTTCATTTATACACTCAATTTTTTTTCTCTACTCGAACACAAAACCGAGTTCTCAATCTGAAAAATGACAAATCCAACGAAATTCAACGGAAAAATCAGAAATTATGCGACGTTTATTATATTCAAGGAAGAGATCAAGCTTTTGATTTCATTTGTTGTTTGTCAAGAGATTTTGTCTTTATTGAAACATCATTTTTTCCGATATATTTTTTTTCGTGATCGATGGCAATACGCAAATTTTGTTGAACAAATATGACGCAATTCCCAATTTATACCACTGCTCTAATGCAAATATGTACCAATTTATTGCTTTATCTCAAACCAAGCCAAAATAGGACAACCAATGTTTCAATTTAATTCAAAATGATGCAATACCCATTCATAACCAAAAACTAATGATTTTCTTACGATTTTCAGACGTCACTTTGGAACAACCGACTGCAATTTCGACGATTGATTCTGATTTAAGTCGCAATGGTGAGTAAACTCTTTTTTCAACCATTCATTTTCACAATTACAATGATCAAATTCACGATCAAATTATCCCCCGCCAGAACGATAATAACTGAAGTCTGGTATTTTGAACGATACGTATCGTACATTGGATGAGAAATTGATTCACGAATTAAATTGATAAAAAAATCGAATTCACAAAATATTAACTCGATATTTTCTCTTTCACATTCTAGTTGGCATTACATTGAAACTGTGGATTCCTTAAAAGGAAAAATCGTTGTCTTCAAATGAGAGATTTGTTGAATGGTAAGAAAACCCTGGAATGATTTCAATGATTAATAATTTCAATGATTATAAAAAACTCATGGGGGGTGCATTTCTAAAGTCTGGTATTATTTAGTGATGCTTCTATCATACATTGTTGATATAATTTGTATGAGCATTTTGCTGCCCAAAACAATCATGAATTTTGTTTAATTCACCCAAAATATTAATTCAAATTTGAAATTTACAGCGTTTCCTAGTCGGCATTACGTGGGCAACTATGACTTATCGAATTGAAAATCACTGCTTGTGAATGACAGAAATCTCAAACGGTAAGCATATGTGACATTCATGTCGCTAAATTTTTGTATCTCAATGATTATAAACACGGATCTAATTACTGAAGTCTGGTATCTGGCGAGGTTCTATCATACATTGTGGAATTATCATTTCTGAGAATATTTTTATGCAAATCATTTATGAAATATATTTTACCACGAAAAATACTAATTTTATGTACTCTTTATTTTTCACATAGGACTCTGGTTCAGGATGGTCCAACTTCAACTACATCTTTGGTTGATTGATACAGGTAATTTAAAACCAATCGACTCAATTCAATTCAAATTCGGCGTATCGAAGACCATTTCTTTCGTTAAAACAAGTTTGAAGAAACGGTTCAAAATACAGCCAAGAACAAAATGTTCTCTTTGACGGTCACTGAAAATCTTGACTATTATGTGTGATTTAATCAGTAACTTTACGAAGAGAAGACAAATTTTCTGGAAAACCAAAATTTTAATTTCATTACAAAAAAGTTCAATTGCTTCTGATTAGCAACAGAAATGGTAGAGTCAGTGTCGTGTAATAGATTTCAATGTAATTTTCAGTTTGAATACTTCAGATATTTTTCTTGATTTGTTCACAATTAAAATCAAACACTTTCGTTATTAATATCGTCTCGTCGGGTTTCAAAATCTACCTTTAAATTTAAATGAAATGCTTTTATACCTCTCCCTTTTTCATTTTTTTTTTTTCATAATTTTCCAATTCCTTTATGACATTGACTCTGTTTCTCTCGCTGCATCAAAGGGTGATTGAACTATTTTTCATTGAAATTTCAATCGACCACGATTCGGTCGATTCATTAATGAGGATAATAATTACCGATTGATTTGCAAAAATGAGAATAATCATTTTGGCTGCAATTTTTCTTACGAAAATATTGTACTGATCTAGCGTAGCGAAATGAAAGATCAACCATTTTCAGAAGACGTTGAATTAATTTCGTGTTTTCTTTTAATTCCAGAGCTCAAACTGAATTTTGAGAAAGGGAGCCGCAGTGTGCGTGGCCAGTCAAATTCTCGCATTATGAAAGGTAATTATACTTTGAACGATAAAATGAAGAAGTGATTAAAATGATGATAATAATTACCGATTGATCGTGTATATGAGAATACTCTTTGGCTGCAATTTTATATTGTATCTGACTCTTTTTTCCTGTAACAACATTTCTTCGAAATCATACGACAGAACTTTAATCATGGTTGTTCCATTTTTTGCAGCTCGATGTACACAGGACAACATCAAATGATGGTTTCTCAGAAGAATAGGTAAGAAACACTTGTTTGGTTTCAATCTGATGACTATTCAGAAAAGAAACGATGGAGTTTTGTAAATGATGATCCCTATTCATTTTAGTCTTCTTTTCCCGACATAATAACATTGATGATAATCAATAGATACTGATTTTGCCAAAAAAAACGCTTCTTCAAAATGATTTGCTCTACTTGAGACTAATGAAACGTTCCCATTGTTAATTTCAGATTGACTGAACGAAGAGGCTCGGAATCGGAATGGATTGCAGCAAGAGTAAATATGCAGGTAAATTTTGATAACGGTAAAGTGCATTTTATTACAATGATTTGATGAACTGAATAAAAGCAGAAAAAAATGAAAAAAAAAAGTTTTTTTTTCTCTATTTGTCATACTTTCTTTGTCCAAATTTTTAGCTCATTAGAAGAATGCTTTAATTACGTGTACAAATGACTTCAAGTCATTTGCCAAAAGGTAATTACAACAAATGCTAGACGTGGCACTTTCTATTTTGAAGCAATTCAATGGTAAGAGAGTCTCTAGGAAAAAAAACTGTTTCTTCATACTTGCAACGGATTATCTCTAGTTTTTTTTTTATCTCTGTTGAACTGCTCTTATCGAAAATCCAAAAACCGTATTTAACTTTGAGGGAAAAAATCCAAATCTGCTCAGCTGAAAATTACTCGATTATGACTACAATTTGGTAAAAAAACAAAAAAGGCAAGTACTTTCTTAGCTTCTGGTACAATTTCTTATGGAAATTTTTGGATCAACAATGAAACCGACTTGTTACTAAACCATCTAAAATGCTGAAAAATTGAATTTTATAAATGGCGAGCTACAGCTCAATTTATGTAGCATGTGTCTCCACCAATCGACGACAAAGCGTACAAAAACATTTATGATTTGACATTTTTGCTGTCAAAACAGTGAAAATCAATTAGAAAAACAACAGTGCAAAGCAGGCAGAAAATCCGTCGGCTTTGTCATTTTTAGAGAAAAATCAAAGTAGTATTAAAGAAAACGCATCAAGGTAAGGAGTTATTTTGTGAAAATCATTAAAAATATCATTTCGCTGACTGAGTTGTAATCGTTCGCGATTTAGAATAAAACCTAAAAAATCATCGACATTCAGAATGAAACCAGCGAAGCGGGCAAGAATTGAATTTGAGCCAGCCAGCACATCTTACACAATATTAAAACCACCACGGCCAGCAAAAATCGAACAAACTGCTGACATATTTCGGTTAAACGATGATTGCTTCGAGGCAATATTCAAATGGTTGTGTGCGGTCGATCTACCTGCACTGCACGAAACCTGTGTGCGTATTCAAAATTTGGTCAAAGTCTACTTTGGACGCAGGTATGCAAATAAACGCGCCGAAATAGCTAGGATAAATGGAATTGTGGCCGTAAAAAAGTATGGTGAACTGAAAGATGTCATACAGAATGTGTCATTTCGAGGAATGGCAAAGCAAAGATGGCCTAAATGGATGACAAAACAGTACACACACGATGACATAGACTTGTTGATGTACTACGTACATTCACAGTGCAATGAATACCCGAAAGTTCTTCGTTTCGAGAATATGATATTGGAAGAGAAGGAAGGTAAAATTATGGACAAAGTCTTGGGGCGCGTTGAAGTTATCGAATTTGTGAATTGCGAATCAGAAGAATTTTACCAGTATGTGCTAAAACGTAGCACGAATATCAAAAGTTTAACCGTCAAACAGTGTGCATTCCCCAATGGACACGGAGTGGCATCACCATGGCTACAGCAACGTTATCCATTGCTCGAACATTTAGATATTCAACTGGATGGCACATCGAGTCATTTAGAATTGGACGTGTTTATGCAACGTAATCCACAGATAAAAAAGTTTACATGCCGTTCACGGTTGTGTTCCTATCTGTCGAAAATTCAAAATGTCATGAATGCGATTGCTGCCTTGGATTTGGAGGAGCTATTTTTAACAGTTGGTGGCGATTGTGATTTTCGCAGCATTTATGCACAACTTTTGGACATTTCGGGGCGTCAACAATTCCGGCGATTGTCTCTGGAATTTGGCAGCGCCGACGTTAAGGACGTTTTCATTGATAATTTAAACAATTTAGCTGGAATTGACAAATTGTATGCACTTCATATCACAAATGTTGACTTTGCCAAGGACCTTCCAACAAACATCGATATGCTAATGAACTTGAAAGAATTGCACTTGAACAACCTTGCAAATTGTGACTATTCCGCCAGAATGATCGCCAACGTGACACCAAATCTTGAGCTATTAATTGTACGAAATTCATGCTATTTCACACCAAGTGTCGTAAATTTTATACAACCATTCATTGAATGCTTGCCAAAGTTGAAAAAAATCGTTTTGGCACACGACGTCTGGCCGCGCATCAATCATCAACTAGCATTTTTAAATGGGAAAAGACAACAATTGCACGGTGCATGCATGGTCATCATTTGGACACAACCACCGAAGGCAGGACTGAAGGATACACCAAAACTTACTGGAAAAATATTGATTCGAATGCGCCCACTGTACGATGAATATGAACATCTTTAAACTTATTGCATATTGCATTATAAATTTAGGGGAAATTTTATGGAACTGATCCGCATTATAATTATAATCTATGAATGTTTTCATGACGAAAAAACCACTAATTTTTTTTTTCAAATAAAATAACCATAATGTACTGATGATGAAGTGGAGTTTGACCTTTTTTTCCCCTTGTAAATCTCCATATGGAAATGTACAGACCGTACCTTACAACAAGTAAATAATTACTCATGATTAGCAGGTAGTTGTTTCAAAAAAGCAACAGGTCAAAGAACGAAAAGCAAATCCATTCTGCCTTCGCATCATTTTATCATTCTTCTTAAAAGATAACAGCCATTCTCTGGAGAGAAAAAAAGAATAAAAATAAAAATCCCTATTTACTCACAGCAAGAAGGACTCTGAAGGAATTTCAAACCGGTTTGACATTTTCAACCAGAGCTAGTGTATGCTTGACAGCTTATACGTGATTAGGTTTAGTTCGTGTGCGTGTGCGTGAGAATGCTTCGTATTCTTCTTCCTTATTTGACATTTCTTTTTATTTGTTTGTAAATCTTCGCAATTGTTGGTCACCTTCAAGAAAGAAAAAGGTGAGTAAATTACGTATTTGCTACAATTTTTCCGTGGAATTCAGCATTAAAACACGGATAAACCACGTTGAATACACAAGACAGTTAAATTTGAGTAAATTTCTCTCCGATTTAGATGACTTAAAGCAATGACGAATGAAGGGATACAAAAAACATACAACATTCAGTAGACAACGTTACTGTGTTAATGAAAAAGCAATGTAAAAGTGTGGACGAATCGATATAATCAAAATGGAAATACCAATTCAAGTAGCTGTACGAACTTTTCCATGTTATCCAAATGAATTGTGTCGGGTGGAAACATTCCCAAAGTATATCGAGAACAGCAATATAAATCCATTGGATGTGGTACTGTCAAATGGGTGCGATCCAAGTGTGGAAAAGGAAGGAGTTGGTTTGGTACAAGTTACACGATCTCGTTCAATCGAAGACAACAATGGGAATGCAGTGGACACCGAAAAATCTTCGTTCAAAATTCGCCATGCTCTTCCGTATGGATGTTCACAAGAGTTTATCTATCGCACCACCGTGCAACCGATGATAAGAAATTTTCTCGAAGGTTATGATGTGTCAATCGTAAGCTATGGTCAATGTTGCACTGGGAAAACGTATTGCATGTATGGGCCAGGCTTTGACGGTATTTGCAGTGAATTGGAACAGGGTATTGTGCCACGTGCTATTTGTCACATATTCACAGAGTTGGCAAAACGACCGAGTGGATGCCGTTTTTCGGTGAATGTTGCATGGATCGAACTGATTGGAAATGAGATACACGACATTTTGGGTGACGGAATTATTCAATGCAACAATCTCAATGATGTTTTCCAGTGCCTACGAATCGGTTTTACTAATCGAAATCCGGCGGCAACGCACAGCATTTTCACCATAACAATCGAACAACAATGGATTAGCCCAGATGGTTTGCTTCAACATCGACTATCAACAGCAAGCTTTTGTGATTTGGTGGGCACACAACGAATACTCACTCTCAATCAGTATAACGAGGAAATTAGTGTGCCAAAAGATCCGGGTCTACAGGTTCTGGAACGTATTGTGATGTTACTGTGTGATCCGACGACATTGGAAAATGATCGAAATTTATTGATGAATCAATACGAAGAGACTATGTTGACCAGATTACTTAAAGACTCGTTTGGTGGAAGAGCACAAACGCTATTGATTTGCTGCGTATCGCCGCTGGAACAAGATGTTTTTGAGACACTTGAAAACCTTCATTTTGCATACAAAACCCAATTTGTTCGCAATGCAGTTATACTTAATACATTTTCCGATAATAATATGCCGATTGCCAACCTAATTGATCCGGCTGTTATGATTGATCCACGCTTGTCAAAGTTTTCGTCATACAATCCGGCCGCCGATGTGATGAACAAAATGAACACAGCCAACCAAAATGCACCTGGAATTGAATTTGCTGCCGCACAATGGATGAAACTGATTGCAAATGCTGAGGGCTTGTTCAGCAAATTGCTAATGAACAATAAAACATTGAATGAAGATGATCGCGAGTGTATCGAAGAGTGGATGTATTTGAAGCAAGAGTGTGAATCGTTCGGTTCAGCGGGAGTAATATCAAATGCTCGCCTGTTAAAGCCGATTCAAGAAACCGATGAAAACAGTGATGTTGACGAAGTGAGTAATGCTGAGATTATGATGGATCAAGAAAAAACCGATATCTCCGGTCGAAATGCCACATTCTCTGACAATGACAGCGATGCAGAGGAAAACTTGGAGCAATTGGAAGCAAAAGTTTCGGAGCTAATGACGAGTTTTTCATGCAAAATAAATGAAATGATTGAAGATAACTATAGAGATTTTATTGATGCATATCCAAACGGTGTAACCACAAGTTTTGAAGACAAACAAGATGATTTAGGAGCTGGGCCCACTGGATCTCCAAAAGCTACCACAAAAAATCGACGGCGATCAATTCAAGTGGGCGACAGCAGTGGTTTGAGCAGTTCCGAAATCGATCACCTCAATCGAATCGCTGAAGAAGGCATGCGAAACAATCAACAGATCAGCATGAATAATACGATTTGTCGTGAAGCGACAGCATTCTTAGAAAATTCTGACCATTTGCATCCGTTGAGAATGGCCAATCGACACAAGTCAGAGTTGATGATATACAATGACATTCGTCGGCTTCGGAACGATATCAAATCAAAAGAAGACGAAATTGATGAGCTAAAACGAATTATCAAAAAGGAACAAGAGCTAATCAAAGGGGTGGGAGAATCGAATGGTGACAGGGATAGAGCAAAACACGAGCTCAATAAGAAAATGGCTGCGTTGCAAAAGAAGAAGAAACAGCTCATCATATTGTTGGCCGACAGTCAAGAAAAGAAGGATATCAACAAATACAAAATGGAACTATCTAAAATCGAAATACAGTTGAATGAAAAGCATCAACTGAAGGAAGCCAGCCAACGCAGTGATAAAACGATCAAGGAATACGAACAGGATGTGAAAACGCGTAAAAAAGACCTGTTGATTTTGACAAAAGCATTGAAAGAAGACCGAAAATTGCTAAAAGATCTTGAAGGAAAGTTGAAAATTGAAAAAATTCGAAATGCCAAGGAAGAGAAAAAATCAACGGCCTGTGTAAATGTAGACACGCGCATCACTCAGTTGGATTGTGTATTGAAAGAAAAAAGCGAGTACCTACACCGTAACAATGACGAAAGTGAAATGGTTCAGTCAATTCGACATGAGATTTGGAATTTGCGGAAACAACGCGAAAAACTGACCGACCTCCAATGCAATCTCAATCAAAAGTTCAAGAAGGAACGATGCACCGAATGGGAAGCGCGAAAAATACTCGAATATGATGTTGCTAAGGAAGTCATTGATTATGCAATGGAAATGAAAAACCAATTAATCTGTGGTCGCGATCTTTTGAATCGAAATTTTGTCGAAAATTCAGATCTCATGAGTCAATTAAGTAAATTAAACGAGAAAGAGATGAAAGTATTGCTTTACAAATGCTTTCAGAAAATTGTCGACTTGCGCGAGTCAAGTCGTCAGCTGGAAAATCAGCAGCTGCAATTGGAGCAAGAGCGTAATGAATGGAAATTACGCGAACAAACGCTCTACAATAAGTTCCAACAGATTCGTTTGAAAGAGGAACGTAACACACTTGATCTACAGAAGCAATATGAAACGACTCTGACAATGCTATTGCAAAAAGCTGGCGAAGATTGTGGCGCATCGTCGAGTCTAGCGAATGAATCATTAATGTTGCCATCACCGTTACATTTAATCCATCCCAAGAATCGACATCTTCCATTTGGCAACGAATTGGGTTTCCATGGTATCCATGACTACAGTGGCACGGGCCAACAGCAACGTCATTCGTATCGCTTTGCAAACACTGCTCTGGCCACCAGTTCGAAACGCGACACCACCGGACCAATGGACGTTTATCATAAGCAAAAGCAAAAAATCAGCCTGCTGAAACATATCTTCAGCTCGAACAATGGAATGAAACGGAATCTATCGCAACAACCGATGCTCACCAATTATCCTCAACAAACAAATGCAACATCCGAAGGCAAAGTCACTGTCACCAACAAGAAAATTTTCATTCAAAAAAACAAACAGTAATTTCAACATAATCGATTTGCTTTTGCATCATAAATTTACGTGTAGTTGCATTTATAACAAATCCAATTTACTTTATTTACAATTTAAACAATGTTAGCATGAATCTCACCCTTTTTCCTCTTTTTAGAGAATCTAAACTTTTATTATTCATTATACATAATAAAAAAAAAAAACCAAAAATAAACAGACAAGAGTTTTATTTATTATTTTGTGTCGGTTTTTAGTACTTACAAGAGTGCATCTTGGACCGCTTTAAAGGTGAAAAAATGGCAAGTAAAACAAAAAACTCCGTTTCTGTCAAAAATGTATTTTTCTAATAATTTATTGAATTACTTGAATTCGGCGTATTTACTTATGCACTATAACATTTTTTTCTTTATTTATATTATTCGTTTCAAACTTTACAAATACAACATGTTTGCATGGGATTCACTTGCAATAATTAGAATGATAATAATAATAATTTGATTAACTCAATGAAATTCGTAATGGATTTTTTATTTAGTTTCAGTGATTTGTTTCGCATATAGTCAATAATGCATTTTTGTCGCTTCTTCTTCGTTTGAAATCCCTTCAAATAAAGACTTTTAATTTCACATTGGATTTGTTCATTTTGTTGATGTGTTTCGTATTTATTTTTTCTTTATTTAGCACGCGTGTGCTTTTGTTTCTGATGTACAAGAACATGGTTTATATAAACTAATAACTAAATAATTAGTCAGACTTCTAATTTTCGAATAAATGAGATTATTTCATAGACTACGAGAATATATTTGTAGCTCATCGAAGGAAATAAAGGGAAAAAAAAACTATAATTATTTTAACGAAAGTTGTACCAATGAAAAAGTTCACAAATAATTGGAAGTAAGAAGACAAGGGAAAATCGCAATCGTTTTTCGTTTGTTTGGATAGAAATCATTGTTGTGTAAGTAGAATTTTACATCGATTGAAGGTGTTGACTCTAACGAATCTTTTTCATCTAAATGGTTTGTAGAGAGAAAAAAAAAAGAGGGAAAAAAATAGAAAGAAAATCATAAGAATAAATGCAAAGGAACAAAAATTAACTAAAAATTACTTCAAATTAGCTAATTAAATAGAAATTATTATCTGGATTATGTGTTAATTAAAAAAACGCCGCGCCCAATTCTACTACATTATTTCGCTGCACCCATTAGCAATGAACCGATAGTGGTGGAAGGAAGAAGTGTTTGATTGATGCGAAAGAAACGTTTCTATGTGCTATGAAACCAAAGGCAGTTTTTATGTTTTTTGCATATGTTATTCATGTTGAGGTACACATCGCTTTGTCGGTTTTTTGTGTGAAAAAAATACGATTTTATGCTGTTGTACAATATTGACAAGAACAAAACATTCACTTATGTAACGCCGTACGTTTTACAAACTATCGAGTCAGAAAAAAATTCGTATGCATCTTCAGAATTGCTTGAAACATTTTGTTTTTCATGCGTGTGTTTTGTGTTAGTGCTAGCAAAAACTTATTCGCGGAAGTATCCACGCACCTTTGACGATATTTTTCGCACTCGACCACGACTACTGATACTGATTTGCTCTTCCGCTTCTTCCTCATCGTCATTTTCATCGAAATCACTGTTCGACGAGTCGCCTTCAAAATACTGGCCCTTATTCACTTCCCGGCGTGTAGTTGGATTGCCACTGCCTGAACTGTTCCATGTGGTGCTGTAAATTAAAACATTTAAAATTCAATTATTCTGAATAAATAAGACTGATGCTAAGTGGATGGACGGTTGATTTGTACGTACCGGCCTTGAGTAGTTTGCCGTTTCGATCGATGACTCTCTTCTTCGTCCGATTCTTCGTTGTAGTATGGCCGTTTTTGCGTTCGGCCGCTACGCGTCGATGAGGTGGGCACACTTGATGATCCAGCCGGTGACTGGCTAACGTGTTCATCGGAATATCGCGTTGGATGTCGGCTCGATCTGCCACGTGTTGGTGATTCGGTGACCATTAAATGCAGCGGCTTGTCATCGTCTGGATCACTGTCATTTTCATTGTCAACATGTGCATTACTTCGCGGTGTTCGATTTCGCAAGCGGCCGGATATGCTTTCAGGTATTCGAAGTGGATCGACTGGACAATCGGCGTTGCTTGCAACGGATTTATCAAGCTCTTCGGTGCTGCGTTGAAGTCGTGACAATTGTGTCCGCCGTGAATAGCGTAGGGTAGATGGGCCTGGTTCGCCATAGTTGTGATCTTCTTGTACCTGGAATCGAGAATATTTGAAAAGAATTCATTTTTTAGAATTACCAAAACTCATCATCTGTATTCAAGTAATTCAATTTGCTTAGGTCTTCCGAAACTCACCTGATTTCTTCGTATTTCAATCTGTGATGTCGTTTCTGTAGTTGTCATAGAGCGTGTTACACTATGATAACCGGTTGGGCTCGACGCCGACACCACAGCTGATGTGCTACTTGTCGAAATGGCCGATTGTTTGCGTCGAATCATTTCCCGAGTACGAGGTAGGGGGGTGCCATTCAGATGAATCGGCGACGAAGTGTCAACAAATTCGGTTGATGTTGGCATTGAAGGAGCTGATTGGCCGCGCGGACTTCGCTTCGGTCGATTTTGTCTAGCAATATGACTAAGCACTTCGTCATCGCTGTCTTCTTCCGAATCCTGTGCGATCGTTCCATTATTTCGGATGGAATTCAGTGTGTGTCGCGTGGATCGAGTCGGTCTCACTGATTCTTCATGGATAGATTCCTCATGATCGGGCGACGTGTTCATTTGACGACGTGTCCGAGTGCGTTGCTCCTGTGGGTTTGTCACCGTGCGACGATTTGATGATGTGGTAATTTCGGATTCATCATAGCTATCGTCCTCTTGCACTCGTTTCGATGTATTTCGCCGTGGCCGCAGTGGTGTGTCAGAGTCGTCAGATTGATTTCGTCGGCTACTTCGTCGCGTCGATCGAACGAGTGATTGTTGTGCTGCCATTCGTTTTGGTCGATAACTATCTTGTTCCGCCGCTTCTTCTTCACTTTGTTCTTCGCTCTGATCGTCTGATTGTTCCTCCGCCTCTGACTCATTTCCGTCGCCTTCACTTTCATCGTCACTAATTTGATTTTTTCGCGGTCGACCTCTTGCACGTTTACCATTTTGACTGCTCACCGGCACCGTTGGTGGCTCTTCATCGACCTGTTCGTCATCGGACGATTCGTGCAGAACGAGACGACGTGGTCGTTTCGATGAATTCGTGCCATTCGTGCGTTGCTCTTTCTTTTTCGCTGTTTTTGTTTTTCGGCTGCTCTTTGGTTCGTTTGGATCGTAATTCTCCGATTCGTTACTCGATTCACTCTCACTAGATTCACTGCTCTGTTCGCTCATTCCATTGTCGCTTTGCAGTTGACGCGTTCGTTTGTTACGAAAACCACTTGGGCCGGCTTCATTGTTCGACGATGAAACACCATTGGCCGTTCGATTTGTTTGGCGTACTCGAATTTGTCGCATCGGTCGGCCCGTGCTTGTCGATGGCGTTTCACCATTCATCACATCCACTTCTTGCTCCTCATCGCTACTATGGCGTCGTACTCGTGTGTACGTGCGTGACGTGCTCGGGCCATCATTTGTGTGCGCATGTGATGTGGACGCACCATTTCGGCGCCGTTCATTTCGACCTCGATTCGATCGATTCGATCGATTCAATCGTGATGATGACCGTTTGAATATCTTTTTCATTTGCTCTTCAAACAAATTACTCAGCCGCAATGTCATCGTGTAGATCTGTGAAAGAGAATTAAATTGTATTCAGTTAGATTTTGCTTTAAAGCTCCGGTCCGAGAAAACGAATCAAACGAAATAAATGAGGAATAGTATACACAAATAAACATGATTAGCTTTTTGAAAATATGATTTAAAAAACACCACAAAGTTATATGAGATTTGGTTTCATTTGAATTTTGAAAATAAATACAAAAGGATTGACACAAATTGCCAATTAAAATTTTGTGTGCTGCAAGCGAAGCCTTCTCGATTCAATGACATTTTCAACTTTTTCATGCAAATTTTGATCGAAATAAATAAAAAAAAGGGTTTTCGAAATGGAAATGACTTAAATTGCGAGTAATTATCTATATGATGAAGGCTTTTTTGTTCGCTTACCGACGTTGTTTCCTTTGGGTTAACAATGACATTTTTTTTATGAATTTTGATTCGAATAACGATGGAGGAGGAAATTGTGGCAAAATATTCATGTTTTTTGTGCAAGTGTTTTTTTTTTGCGAAATATTTCGAGCATGAACGTTTGATTATTATGAATAGAATAGACAAAGCATGAAGGAAAGAAGAATGAGTAAAATGAATTTTTTGTTTTGTGTGTGTGTGTGTTTGATTGGAGAATGTATAATTGAAACTTACTCTTGATCGTGGATTGGTGTTATAGTGTCGAGAATTGGTAAAAATCATACGGACATCTTTCAAAAATTCCATTTTCGATTGGTAGTTGCTGCCCAATAGATCCTCTTTGACCGTTCGTAAATCCATTGGAGTGTCGATGACTTGCAAATAATCTGGAATTTTAAAAGATTTCATTATTTTTCTTAGCTCCACTCTTATTATATCCAAAAATAGTAATGTTTTGTGTCAAAGTCAATCATCTTCAAAAAAAAAAACTGTGAAAAAAGTGGTTGATTCGAAACGAAAAATGTAATTACCTGGATGATCAATTGTATCGACTGGTTCTCTAAACGGTTCAGAGTCTTCATGATTCCAAATGATTTCCAAAACTTGTCGGCATTTATCTCGCCAGTCTCCACTACCACTGCTTCCAGAGCTGTTCAGTGCTGCATTTCTGCGAGATCTGGAACCGAAATATTGATTCAATAAAACATATCAAATGAATCTGTCGATAGGCTACAAACCGTCTTCTTCCAGAAGGAGTGATGTGGCCCGTGCTCGTTCCTGGGTTTTGGTCGTCTGAGTCTGATGTGTATGTAGCAACGAGTTGGTGGTAGACTGCGTTTACATCAATATCGCTATCCCTGCAAATTTCAAGCAAATAAAATTAGCCATATGGCAATATTGCAAACAAATTTTCACAAATTCGCGTGCAAATAACGTAACTCAATCATTGGGATAGGCTAAAAAAAAATAACGCCCACTTACTGTATGATTCGCAGACATAGATCGGTGATGATTCGAGCATTTTTCACGATGTGACTGTCGCTTTGATTGAATTTTTCAGCATTCGTCGCTAAATATCGTACATCGAATTGTGCGGATGCGATGCGCCGATAGAAATGATTTTCGAAACGTGCTTTGATTGTGGTCAAGTCAATTGGATACTCCACAACAAATGCATACGATGGATAAATGTTAAGATCAACAGGCACCAAAAATGGATCGGCTATCGCAAGACCCATAACTTCCTCTAAACCGGCAACAATTCGACGGCATGTACCATCACGATCACCGCGTGGCCATTCTTCACTGGTTGGCTGATAGAGCATCATCTGTAATTCTTCGCCTTGTACATGAACAACGCCGCCAACTTCATTTGGCATTCGGCTATTGTCAATCGGTTCCATGTCCCATGGACTCATACGCTCTGTTTCACCGCTGTCCCAGCGAATTTGGAAACACATGAACAACGAATCGGGAAACTCGTCCGAATATGGAACGCGGCCGGTAATTTGGCCAATCCACCAACCATCATCGATCATGCATCGGAAACGATCACCGGTTGTCCACAGTCGGCGCACGGCCGTATCATATGTCTGCTTCAATACAAGGAAATCCAGCACATCAGGCATATCGTGATATTTTATGGTAAATGTTTGATTCTTCAGCGTTCCATCGTTGTTCATCAGTGCTAATTTTAGGCAGCATAATCGTGGCGGTTTGATTTCGTATTTGATACCAATCACTTTGACAAATTCATAGTCTCGCAAATCCAATCGCACCCATGGCTCAGTTCCCACTACTTTGTACACATTTTTCTGGTTCACTGCTTCGAGATACAATTTATGGCCTTGACGGATATAAGTTTGAACATTTAATTTATCATTTAACTTTTTTTTTAAATTTAATATGTACACTTACCTTGACGGAAGTAGACAACTTCATCGCCCATTTGTGGATAGTACGGTGCTTTGCGTGGAATAACTTCTGACAGCCATTCGGGTGGTCGAAAGTTTTCTGGAATTTCATTGTTATCGCCAATCGGTAGATTTCGGCGTCCTATACCACGAATAACTTGACTACTTGGACCTTCGCTTGGCGAATATGAGCGTGGTTTGGCGCGTTTGCGCCGTGATCGTTTTGGGGGCACAAGTGTCGCTTGCTCAGCATCCGGATTTACCCAATCAGAATAGTCGGAACTTTGTGTATCGTCAGTGTCTGAACTGGAGGAGAGTTGATCTTCGGCCAATGTGCCATCGCTCGAATCGCTTGAAACACTCGTGGCACTGTGATCATCTTCCTCGTCATCATCAATATCCTGTTGTTCACGCTCATGAACGGCACGTGTGCGATACGTTGCACGGCTGGCCGATTGATTTGCGTTGCTCTGTAGCGTATTCGCACTACGCGTTCGACCAATAGCTCTTCTGCCACGAACATGTGGTCCCCGTAAAGAAGACGATGAGCTCGGAGTGGCTGTGTTTATCATGATCGGTTTCCGACGCAGTTCACGTTTGTAATGTTCCAACTCTTGTTGACCAGCCACATAAACCGTATTTCGTAGCATTTGTAGTCGTGAGTGTGGCATCGGTCGTACATAGCGACGAAACCATTGGATTGCTTTTATTCCACTTTGCCAATTGCCTACACTTCGTCTGATACCTTCCTCTTCAGCTATTCGTCGAGCTGCGATTCGGTTTTGATTCAAGCGATCACCATTTTGCTCAGCATTTTGCTCTGCATTTGCTGCGTTCGGTTCATTGCCATTGATGAGTCGATTCTGTGCAGCGGCTGCAGCTGCCGCAGCCGGAGCAACGCCCAGTTGATATGCGCCGCCAACATTTCCGCCGTGAAGGTTTGCATTGTCAATATTTTGGTTGTCAACATTGCCGTTTCTTTCCGTTCCAACGTCAGCCATTCCTCCGGCGCCATGACGATTTGCCAAAGCTACAAAACAAGGGCAATATCAATATCAATGAGGTTGTGTCCGAACATGTGAAAACTTTGTTTCTATTCAAAGTTTTAAGCTTACCTGCAATTAAACGGTCGATGTGCGAAACAGCGTTCCCTTCGACCACTTCGATTCCTTCCGGTCCCACCGAAATGTTCGGTACAAGTTGATCGGCTGAGCAACTTTCACGGCCTGGAACTAATTTCTGTAACGGTGGTGGGTATGGATTTCCATCGACATCAACAAGAAATGGTGGTGGCATCAAATGTGGTGCAGTCTGTGTTTGTTCATCCAACACAAAATGATTCGTGTCACGGATGAGCGGCCGATAATCGGTGTGGAAAAACAATTCGGGCGGTAACTCTTTCAGTCTTTTATGCCCATCACCAAATCCATACATCAACATATGGCCATGGGAGTCGGTTGCCGCAATCATTGTACCATCTGGTGACCATTTTGCGTCATACAAGCCACCATGACCCTGTCCATCAATCAAATTTGTAAAACTGACCAATGAAACGCCTTCCTTCACATCCCAAATGATCATCTTTCCATCGTGACCGGCTGACATTAAAATGTGCGCATCTTTTGGATGCGATTCCAGCACGTACAATTCGTCGGTGTGGCCGCGCATTACTCGATGCAATTTGCCTGTGGCTGCATTCCATACTTTTATCTATTTTACAACAAAAAAAACATTAGTATTTCATTAGACATGTACATAGTATTTTCCAGTTGACTCACCGTGAAATCATTGACCGCAGTAAAAACGAATTCGTCAGTTAAATCCCAGCCGACCATTGTAACGCTTGATTTCTTGTCCTTTTCTGTCGGAGTTGGGCATGTTGGTAGCCGCTCTGTCATCTCCAGTCGCATTGATTTCCATTGTTGTCTTTCGAAATGCCATACAAGCGCTGTACCATCTTTGCTACCAGACACATAACGTAAACTGTTGTGTGCCCACTGAATTGAATCAACGGTGTCACTGTGTGCTTCGGTTTCTAGGATACGTTTTGGCCCGTCTTCGGCCATGTGATACACTCGCACATTGTGATCAGCTGAACCGGCCGCCAAAAAGTGACCACCTGGCGAAAATGCTGCATTCATCATTTGCGCTTGGCCTGGACGCATTTTTTCGTGATATTGTGTGGGCTTTGGTCTGCAAAGAGATCAATTTGTAATTATAAATAACAATTTGCTTGAAAACTATGGGAAGAACCTGGTTTAATAAAATTCAATTTCGATTTGAAACTTACGCAAAATTTGTTTTTCCATCTCGTGACGTTGCATATTGGTAGAATGCAACCGAACCGTCGGTGCTTGTTGTCACGAGGTATTTGAGATGCTCTCTCGGTGACGGGCAGAAGTTCACGGATGTAATTCGGCCAGTGTGACCGCAAAGAACTGCAACTGGACTGGCCGTTTGCAAATCCCACACGCGTACAATGTGATCCAATGAACCAGCTGCCAGTAAGGTATTTTCTAAGTTCACTGCAATGTCAGTGATTTCGGCCGATGCACCGCGAAATGTGCACAGCAATCGACCATCGATTGCACTCCACAGTTTGACGAGCAAATCATCGGCACCGGTGATTATGTATTTGCCGGATCGATCAAATAAGACACAGTACACCGCTGACAAATGGCCCAGCGTTCGGCGTTGCAACTGTGCCTTACTGTAAAACTGATTTGTTATCGCTAGTTTTCGAGTACACGAACCGGACGATTCACGTCCATATAAAACTTTAACTGGAAATGGAATAAAGTGAAGAGCATTGGTCAATTTTGTGTTGAATTTTAGAGCCATTCTCAAAGGAAAGTGGATATGATTTGCGTCACTCACCTAGATTATGTGTAAATTTTCGATTTGAATCGAGCAGCGGCATCGAATGTATTCGTGTGCAGTAATCGACTAATGATTTCGGTTTCGAACTGTTTGTTTCTGATCGCAACGCGCTTTGACGACCGGCACCCAACAATGATTGAATGCCAGCCACGCTTGGCGTCATTTGTCTGTCCAACAGTGTCGTGACTCTGGCACATATTTCCACCAAATGATTTGGACCGATGTGAGCATATTGCCGCTCCTAATGTGTCAAAAGAAAAACAAAACATAATTCGTTACAAAAAAAACTCCATTATTTTTGTTTAAATCCAAATCATTCATCAGAGGATCAAAGGGCCTATTCAAGATTATTTTGCATTTCATTTTAGCATCTTGTTTAATTTTGGTACATATTGCCTTTTGTATCTTTGCAGCATCACAAAGAGTGTATATTCATTTTCTGTTTTGAGTTTTATGTGTGCAGCATACAATGAAATCACACATTCAGAGCATACATAGTACATTGTAATGTTCCGTAGAAACGTAAACAATATAAAAGCAGAACGTAGCACTGGTACATCGGCCTATCTCACTCTGTGTATTATGTGTCTCGGTTATACGGAAACTTCTTCTCTTCTTTGTCATTGTCCTTTGTAGTGAAAAGAGAGCAACACATAGAAGCCGCACGCACACAATCAACTCGACCCTAAAATGCACACAATCAACACATGAACTATGTACGTCTCTCACTCTAGCGCTCACCATAGAAATGTTTAGCAAATCAAGTCGACACATATAACCGTCTCACTCTCGCATCGACTCTATTATTAGCACACCACACAGAAACTGAATCAGCTCTCCATCCATCATGGCCGACGTTAAAATTTTTCGTTTTGAACGAAATTAAATATCAAACATGGAAAATGATCGGAAATAATAATTTTCGCGAAAAATTATGAGAATAGCATTTTTGTCATCAGAATTTTTTGCTCTTTTCGAAAATGTTAAAAAATGTAAATAAAAAATTTTTTGCATTTTTTTCGATTCTTATCATAAATACGGCAATTTAAATCAAATCAATTAATTAATTGTGATTTTTTGCATAATTGGTGATAAAATCACAAAAAATCGCCCAAAAAATGCAATCAAAAAGAAAAATCTTGTTCACCACCTGCACGCAGCACGTAGTCAATGTAATACTACAAAGATGGCTGCGTCACAAGTCTAAATGTCAATACTCACTTTCTACACACAACTCATAAGCGAATAGTATGGAAAAATGTAGCAACAATAATTTCGGTACTAATGTAAAATCAACAATGAGCATAATGATGGTGTGGCGAGACAAATGCAATTTGAAAATAACGCATTCAAATGAGAACCAAGGAATTTCACAATATTCCATGCATTTGGTGTGTCGCAACAACACCAAGATCCAATAAAACTATGCCAAACAATGACCTTTCATAATACATTTTGCTCGTATCAGCAAGGATGCTTTACACAATTTGAAGAAGAAAAAAAAACTTCAATCTAATTTCACTTTCTATAGTGCAATTTCCCGGCAACAACCCGAGAAAATGCTGTGTGCACTTTGTCAAAATTGGTGTGTGCATGGGAACGCGCCTCTCTTTCATGTGTTTTGACTTGATTATAACTCAATCGGCAGCTGTAGTACACACATCGCGACATGCCCATGGCTACAGGCCCGTTATCAATATTCAATGCCAAATAACCAGCAAAATTATTCTTTTTTTTGGATGCAACAGCAAAAAATCTGTAACCAAAATCAAATCTACAAATGTCATAGCTAGTCTCATTGTATGGTTTTCATAGATAGATTGACACTGAATTTCCAACCAAACATCTGATATCCTAAGAAAAATGTAAACAAAAACAAAAAAAAACTGCCAAAACAACATTATCAGTGGCCGTACACAGTGTGTGAAAATACGATATTTTTCGGGTCATTTTCATTTCGTTTGCGTGCATTTGCCTATAGTGTATAGGAAGACGGCAGCAACAGCAACGTACACTCTATCAATATGGCTGCCATTGTACGAAGAACAAAACATAAGACAAATAATCATTTGTGGAAGATGAACCAAACGGCGGAAAATCTAGTGAAATTCTTGGAATCGAATGGAGGTCGTTCTCGTCGTTGTTATCAGCTCGGTTGATTCTAACAGCCGGCTTTTTTTGTCATTTCAAATGAAATTTTCAATCTATTGAATGAGCTCTCTAACACGTAGTACCGAAATGAGTCGGTATATATAAGTGAATGTGTACTGATGTGATGCAATGCAAGGGTCATTAGGGATTCATTCGACAAAACTAACAATGTTTTCCAAATTTTTTTCTTCAAAATTTTCTTAAAAATCTACGTAATTTGACATTATGTGTTTGTTGAAACCAAAATGCAACATGTACTCACCAGTTCATTGTATGTCTGTTCATGTGATTTTCCCTGCCAGTCTAGTCGCGATGGCAGTATCTATCGAAGAAAATTATGAAAAATCATTTTAAAAAGAAATTCCGAAGGATAAAAAACTTCCTGAAAATCAATTGCAATTTATTTTATGCGACCGAATTGGTTTGGTTTCGATTTCGATCGAAATAGACCACCTATAATTACTCCAGTATGCTACCATTAGATAGAGACGTAACGAGACCGAGGTCAAGGAACTTTTTGTTTATTGTTGATATTGGATTAGTAAAATGTGCTCAATCGATGTTGTTTCGGATTTCTTTCAATTTTACACTTTAGAGCCCATTGTTAAGAATGGTTTGTCAGGCAGCGTGTTTGCCAGTGATGTTGACGATAGGGCTGCTGTGTTGAGCGTCTCAAGGTACTTTCATTGCGGAACATTTTTTTTTGAGAAGCTCTTTGATATCGGTATATAAACAAAATTGTTTTGTTTTGACAGGAATGTTAAGCACGTGCCGGATAGTAGCGCAATTTTTTTTTAAATAACATGTGATACAAAAACTCAATTAACTATGCAAATCAATCAGCCGTCATTTGGCGGAGTTTGATAAATTTACAAAGTTCACGCACTATGGATCTTAGCAATTTTGGCACAATGGAAAAATATTCTGAATAGAAAAGCCGATTTTTTTGGCGGCTTCGCTCAAATAATGATAACAACTGCTTTGAGAAATACACAACACGGTTGGTCAATCGATGCCTACTATATGCAAGCCTCGCCCAAAATTTTTCGATTAAATTTTCAGTTTCCATAAATGCTTACCTGTTGTTCTTCAATTTCACGAATGAGAACCTGAAAATTGCAGGAAAAAATCGGGAAAAATTAATGGCTCGAAAAAGTGGCCAATAAATTTTTGGCTTTGTATTTCGTAGGAAATGGAGTAGAGCTTTTACCTCGCCAACATGTTTGAAGGGTCCATTTGCCAGAAATTTTGAGATTAAAAAATATATTTCTGTAATGGAAATGCAGATAAACACTCGAAATTAATGAATTTGATGGAAATTTATTGGGAAAATACGTCTAAATTGTGCCATACGACACACAAAAAAAACTAATAATTTCACAATAATGGTGGCCGTCGAATCTCGTACAAACACATACCTGCCACAATATTATTTTCGATTGCACGATTATCCATTGTTATAATAATTCACTATTCCACACACAAAAAAAAACACAACTTCACCCAAATAATTTCAATAATTTTCACTTCAATGCAGTCAAATTGAGTTTTCATCAAACGAACGAAATGGTAAACTTTTTTCTAAATAATTTTATTACGATTTTTTTCTATACGCTTGTAACACTTCACTTTCCTTTGCTCTGTTTGCTTCACGACGACGACGACGACGATTCAGCTCTCGTTGTGTGCTATGCTGTGTGTGAAACGCCATTTAAGTCTCACGTATTGTATGCGTTCATTTTTCTCGGGCTATACATGAGAATGAAAAGATTGTGCGGTAGAGAGAAATAGAATGGTAAGCTGTTCGCGATACACACACGAAGTGCTTCTTTTACTGACTGGTTATGTGTATTGTAGAATGAATATATACACCATGGATTCGGTCGTTACACAATGAACCTACAAGCAGACGACCAAATCCGGTGATGGTGGTGCGACCGAGGTGACTATATGTCACTCTGTACGGAGTGGCGTACGTGTGACGGAGACACACTGTCGAAAAAATGTTGTCGATTGTGCCTTTAGTGTAATTCCAAATGGAGGCGCCACATTATTTTTGGTCATTTGCTGCAAAGTGAAAAGAGCAAACATTTGATGCTCTGCTATTTGTTATCAAACATTCACATGCTTTCAAGTTTTATTTATGTTATTTCTTGTGTATTTTTTTCGTACAGAATTTGACCTAGGGAGTAAAACAGCTGCCGGCAAATGATAAACGTGCAACAAAATCATTTTCAAAAAAAATCTGTGAAAATACGCCATACAAAGCATCTAAAGATCTGAAACATGTCATAAAATCTCCTGAACTGTTTTCATTTCTTGAAGAAAATAAGATTTTATGAATATTTTCCATGTAAATACAATTCATTTTTTTCGCATCGTAAATTTTAATGCGAGCTACATGTTTTCGCTTCAAGTCATGAATTACGAATGAGCTGTGCTGTGAGACCGTGCCACGGTTTTGACATCGAAATGGAGCATCAAACACAGCAAATCCATTGAACTGAAATCGTTCAACCGAACTGTCAGATCACAAGACCACGACGTTAAACAAACGTCAAGTGTGCGATAAATAGAAAAAAGAACGATTTTAACTGAGCGCATCATGTACTGATCAATTTGTCGTTGTCGCACCTCATCTTATCTCGTCTAATGAATTAGTTCAATAGGACTTGCAGTGAGAGACCAACAATAAAGCAGTTCCTCGTTGCCAACACATTAATTTTTATTCTAGTGTGCGACAACCTTCGAACCGGACAAATTGAAATCAAGCAGTCAGATGATGAAATTTTCCATGCAATCGAGCTAAAAACTGTTTTTTTTTTCTTCTGTTCATTTTGGTGGGTGAGTAAATGAAAATCAGAACCTCGTTGGAAATTTTCAAAATAATGTTCATTTAATACTTCCAGAGTGTGTCAGGAATTCAGTCCAGTTATCGCGAGCGAATCCGGTTGACGTCATCACATTGTTTTGATTTCGATACGTGTCTTGTGATTCTACCTTCACATTCCCAATTAGTTGGTACGAATTATCAAGCAATTTTGCAGCAAAAAAAAAATGTCGTGGATGCGTGACAGTAGTTTGAATTGGGCGCAAAAATTTGCGCTCAAAGTGATAAAAACAGGGAAAATTCCGCGTCATGTGGCGTTTATTATGGATGGCAATCGACGTTATGCGAAAAAATTGCACTTGACTACGAGCACTGACGGGCATGTGCACGGTTTTGACAAACTCGCCGAAGCACTGCAATGGTGTTTGGATATTGGCATTGAAGAAGTCACCGTTTATGCATTCAGTATTGAGAATTTCAAACGCGATGAATCCGAAGTCAACGCTCTACTGGAATTGGCACGTGAAAAATTCAACAAATTTATGGAGGAAAGTGATGAGCTGAACAAACGTGGAATTTGCATTCGAATGATTGGCAATTGGAAACTGCTGCCGGTTGATCTACAAAAATCTATGGCCGATGCAATGCTAATGACTAGGAATAACAACAAGGCATTTTTAAATGTGGCATTTGCGTACACATCACGCGATGAAATTACCGAATCCATACGGGATATTGTCGATGGTGTGAAACGAAATGAATTGGAATCAAATGACATCACCGATGATCTGATACGACGATGTATGTACAGTGGCAAGTCATCGG
This sequence comes from Sitodiplosis mosellana, assembly GCF_009176505.1. Taxonomy (NCBI): domain Eukaryota; kingdom Metazoa; phylum Arthropoda; class Insecta; order Diptera; family Cecidomyiidae; genus Sitodiplosis; species Sitodiplosis mosellana. Next base: position 16,303,112 of record NW_022595244.1, on the reverse strand, counting down.
ATCCCGATCTATTGGTTCGAACTTCTGGAGAGTCACGATTATCGGACTTTTTACTGTGGCAGGTGAGTTGATTTTTACATTCTTCACTGGAATTGGACGCGGATCTGTGGTGATAAACTTGATCTGATTCTAATGAAAACCAAATGTTAATGCTACTGATTCTTCTTTGCAGGCATCGACTTCAATAATTTACTTCACAAAAACTCTTTGGCCGGAATTTACGTTTTGGCATTTGTTGGCGGGCGTTTTCTACTATCAACGACACTATCAATCGATGCACAGTGTTAAGCGATCTCTGCACCAATTTTCCAGTGTCATGGACGATGAATCGTTCACAAAAGACCTCGAACAAGTGAGGCAAACGTCCAATATTGCTGAGATCGAAACCAGTTCCAAACTTGCCACATTCAGCCAACGAGCTACAGAATTTTTGGAGAAATTCGATAAGCGAAAATACAACCAACTAGTGGAATTGTCTACGATTAAAGTATGAATAAATTTGAGTGTATATATTTATTTGTTGTACTTCAAGTGGAAATTTATAATGGGAATAACATAATTTATCTCAAATAAGAGAGAATATTTGCTTTGTTAATACCAATAAATCGAATCACATCTGTGTAGATTTAGTAAAACACAGCTGCATTTTTTTTTATTTCAAACTTCCGCGTCGATGCTTGGAGTATATGAACTTGAAATGTTTGGCATCAAAAATGAAAACTCATCAATTTCAGATAGATTTTTGTTCATTTTATTAATCCTTTTGTTAAAGCCTAATAACTTTCGTGTATCTCACTTACAAAGTAACAAAAAAAAAATCTCCATACAATATATCGAAAAGACAAGTAAAATTGCTATTGTCACCACTCGTTTCGAAGGTATTTGTATTTTTAAACTTTATTTTCTGTCTTAGTTTTGTTTTATTTATTTATTTGGTAGTTAAAGTTATTTAAAGTTTTTGTAAAAGACTCAGTGAATGTGGTTTGTTTGTTTCTTGTCTCAAATATGTTTAATTCGAGAAGACTTTAAGTTATTCAAGACACACCATCCAAACATGAATAGATATAGGTATTTTAAATGAAACCCTGAATGGTAGAATGGCAATATCAGCGCTCTTTTCCTAAATTCTATTGCATCTTTTTCGGAAATTTCACTGCAAACTGAAATTATGTATTGTTTATGATTAAATATAACATATTGTGTGTGTATTCTTTTGTTTTGGTTAGAGTTGCTTATCGATAAACTATTTTTTTCTATTTCCAGATTTAGTAAGTATTTGGAACTTGGCGAGCGATGAATATATATGTGTGTGTTTTTTTCTCTTTTAATTTCTTTGTTTAACATTTTGGATGTGAATATATCCTAACTTCAATCTGAATTTCTATGATCCATTTCAATTCAAAAACCTCCTTGTTAAACATTCTTTCCTATTACAATGTAAATCACAATTAATAAAATTACGGATTCGAACTCTTTGCATTCTGTCCAATGTCATAAGGTTTGAAAACTAATTTTTTTTAAAAAAAATTACAACTTTTTTCTTGTTCTCTTTCGCTTCGTGAAAACAACGAACATTTCCAGTTGTACGAAAAAAAAACAAATAAAGAAAATTTAAGCCCAGCAAACGTTAAATCACTTTTAAACGTCTAAGAAAATAGCAAGTTGTTGTTTTTTTCTCTCTCTAAGTTTTACACAAAATATTTATTGCTGGCGGCAGTTGTATTTCGTGCAAAATCGGTACGTCGTTGATCGGATCCGTCAGAATTTCGTCGACTGCTTGACTCTGGCTGTGAATACAGAGATGGAGATGATGCTGAAAAGCCTCTTGAGTTGAATTGATCATAATCTAGGTTTGGTAACGCGGCCACAGCTATTCGCTGATGTGACGATGTACCGGCGATCGATTGGCTGGGCACTTGTTGATTGATTATCGCTGGCTGTGACGTTGAAATTGGCGCAAAAATCGTCTGGCTCTCATTGCATTCATGATAACGTGTTGTTGAATTTCCATCGTCATCGTCACTATCGTTTGAATGGATAGTGGATGGACGATTTCGATTGAATCGTTGCATCGATCCACTTAAATTCATGTTCATCACATTATTACTACTTGAGGATCCGTATGAAGCGATTGGTGCATCATTCGATTGAGATTGTGACATAATTGTTTGAACTTCATCATCATTCGGTTGATTCCCATCCAAATTTTGGCTATTGTCTTGATCATCACTTGCACGCATATGGAACACGCTGTTGACAAAATATGCTTGTTATTATTTCAAATCATTGAAAGAGAATATCGTTTCGTTTAAATACCTCAATATCCTTGACCAAATCGATTCAGATTCGACGACATCTGCATTCGGTATGTCTAAAGTTGGTTGCCGATTGAATGGATTCGTACGTTGTTGTGGACTGGTTCCATCAGCTGCAGAAGATAATAGTTTTTTTTATATATATAATCGTATATTAGTGAAGTTCGATTCGATTCAATAGCTTCGAAAGCATTGTGGATACTTACATGACGATTCTTCATGTGGTGGTGCTATTGCATTGAATGTGCCATGCGAATTCGTATGGTCAACGGGATTGATTAGTGGAGTGGTATCATCTTGATCCGAATCGCTCATACTATCATCCGTTGATCGTCGTCTACGTCGCCTGGGCTCACCACGTGCAAATACCTTCCGTTTGCAAATCGGGCAAACCCGACGATTCTTCGTAAGCCATGGATCAATGCATTTATTGTGATAAGCTATGAAAAGTTAAGTTTTTAAATTGTCATTACAAAGTTTCATTGAATAAGTTTATCGTCGACTGGATACACTGTATGTGTCATATGGGATTATGAATCATATGAAAACTCACCATGTGAACACGGCAACACGCGCAATCGATCTCCATCCACATAATCCTCAATACAGATGGCACAAATTTCATAGAGTGACATGTGTTCCTCTTTCACGAATCGAATGATTGGAATTTTCTTTAGCACTGATCCCGGTAGCCTATGCCGACGAAGTCTTCGCTGTTCGTTCAAGCATTTCATTATCATGAAGCCAATCATAACGATAAAACATAAGGCAACCACAATAGCGAACGGGACTATCAAATGGGTATTTATATTGAAAGGCAGATCATCGTTCAGCACGAGTACGAATCCATTATCATACAAGTAATTGACCATAATTATTCGACCAGTTTGTTCTCCAACGAACATTGACGGAATGTCGATGCCATCGTCATTGTTCGCAGACATTGATTCTAAATGATGAAAAAAAAGAAGAAACAAAACAAAATTCATTCCCGGAACTCAGTGAATGGAATGTATTTCATAAAATTACCGAGGTCTTCGCTGCCAACATTGTGAACTATGGCAGCACTAAAGCCAGCCGATTGAGCATTTCGCACCTTTATCTCAAAAGAACATTCACCCCTGAAAGAGAATAAACAGAAAAAAAAGGAAGTTTTTGAATTCGATGAAAATTTGCCATGATTCCAAGAAAAAAAGTTGAACACATTTTATTCGGAAGAAGAATTGATGTGCATCATCCACTTACCTAGAAATAAGAACGATCCATTTGGCTTTGGTTGAATTCTGTGGTGGTGGGTTGATAGGCGTGCATGCATTTGATGGATTCGAATAGGCCGCAAGGCCACGTAATCCATTGACTGGAAATGCGGTACCGAATCGAGAGGGCAAATCGTGAAACTCTTCAACAATTTGCTAAATAATAACATTGAAAATTAAAATACAAGTTCACATTTATTTTATCAGTCTAACAAAATAGTCATCAAGGTCTTACCTGATTGTTATATTGTGAGTAAACCAGTACATCTGACTTGGTTGTTTGTACAAACACTATAAATGTGAAAGCCAACGACGCGATAATTCGATGCATTGCAACGTGCGGTGTTTGATTGTTGTAAACAAAATCGAAATGTAGTTGCTAATTTATTTGTTCTGTGTCGTTAATAAAAACGATGCAAGACCATCGACCGATAGGTTTTGGCTTTGATTTTAATTTTTTCAATAGATATGCCTCAATAAAATTGTAACAAATTTATAGAAGTTTCAGTCCTGGCTTTCACATCGCACAATTTATTCACTGAAGAAGAAGAAGAAGCAGTTGCCTTCAGTCCAGTCCAATATGCTGCAATAAACAAAAAAACGATGTTCTTTATACATACAACAAAAAACCCACAATATCAATTAACCCAAAACAGTTCAAAACTATATTCCCAATGTGTTTTCCGCGATTAAATGTGTCTGTTTCTTGGTGCTTGCAATTGTGAATGTGAATAAACATTTTTTTTCTGTTGTTGTTTCGTTTCGTTTCGGTGTAAATTAACATGAGCAGTTCTGGTCATATGTGTATATTCCAAAAATATATTCGAGATCTCAATTGATATCAGACTCGAGTTAATTTCTATTTTATGTGGAAACAATAACGCGGTGTACGTGATGAAAACTAAGACAGAATGCACGAGACAAAAATAAACAAATTTCAATGATAGCTGTCTGTTGTTATTTTTCTTTTTCCCAATGAACCTGATGTAAATATCGAAAAGTTAAGAATTCACTCGTCATTGATAAATAGACAATTTAATCACTATGTTTTTTTTTTTGGTTCGAGCGTGTGCGTGTTTGTTGACCATTCCGAATTAGACACATTGAGGCAAATGTTTAATTTTCAATTTGATAACTGTGCTCACTGCGACTGTTTGACATTGTCTAAACAAAATAAAAACAATTGATTTATCGTGAAAAATGCCATCACTGGTCATAAATAGCCCAGCCATATCTGTTATATACTACACACATAGAACAATTAACAATTATTGTATTGGCAAAACCGAGTCGACAATTGTTTGCCATTGCTTTGGCAAGAGTAATTCGATCGCTAAGTGTTATCGATCCCTTAGGTCGATGGACAAAAAAAAAATCGAAGCCTTTAGAAATCAATGTGAAAAAACAAAACAAGTACAACCGTTCGTTAGACGACAACGACGGAGTAGATGGAGAGAAAAAAACAAACAAGGGAAAACACTCAACCACTCTTGTGTTGATTTTAATCGTTTTTTTTTCGCTGTTTATTTCAGCCAATACATTCGTTGGCTCAATCAATACGATAATTGGGCTCATGATAAAATATAAACAGAGCTCACACTCGCTGCAACAACTCTCTACTGAACAGTGAATTTGTACATGGAAATGGAATCGACTATTTCAATAGCAGCAGCAGCAGCAACAACAACCGCAGCGTATACCGATAGATGTGTATGTTTATTGCTACTCGTTCTGACTCGTGATATTCTCTGTGTTCCATTAAACTCTTACTGCAAATGAATAACACACAAAATAAGCGATTTCATATATGTACGACGCACAATCCGTACTCAAATACTTGATTCACGTTGAAGCCATGTTAAAATCCGCAAGTAATCGAATGAACGGTCGAAATTGCTGAACGGCACACCACAGTATCACACAGTGTATAGCGAAATATGTTCAATGGATTATGATCCATTTGAATTTAGCGATGAACACCGTATCACTGCCATTTAACTATATTATCGTTTCAAGGAAGCTAAATGGAATACATTGACATGACTGAACTGAAACAGTGCTAATCTTTGCTGGTTGTCTGAATTTCTTTTTATTCAGTTCAACACATTCTGTCTGTGTTGTTATCAGCATCGATTGAAATCGAAAATAGCCAAACATTCATAAGCTTTGGGCTGGATTTCTTTGAACTCATTCGATCGATAAGGAGCTTAAATTATTTGAAGTGAAAGGAAATTGTATGTCGCTGGAAAACTCATCGAAGGATCCATGCATGAGCCGTAATGACGTCATAACCACTGAAACACACGAATCGATGCGGGCACATGCGACAAAACATACATGACACATAACAAACCTCTTTCTCTGCCCTTGAATCGATGGATAAAAAAAGTATTTGTCGAATTTTCGGCTGAAAGCAGATTTTCAGTGCAAAAACATGTTTTTTTTCATTCGATATGAATCACAGATATGTGATACAGATTGTATATGCCTAAAGTGAATTTTCGTCGCAATGGTTCTTGAACGCTGACAAGATCATTTGACTTGAATTAACGTCGAATCAATGAATAAGTTTATCCACTTCACACTTTGCAAACAGACACTCAGAACAAACAATTGGATATGTTTTAATAATGAACAATTACCTGTTCGCTTTGAGTGCACAACCAATCTCTTGCATCAAACGGTCTAAAATTGATTCACCATATGTCGTTTAGTACTTTTATCAATATCACAAAAAATTCATTTCACAAAATGCGCAAATAATCGCATTCGATTCAAAGTAAGATGTCATCGTTTGAATTTCGTTTAAAATGAAAAGTTTTTGTTTCTGTTTGCTTTGCTAGTTAACTTCACTTCAGTACAAACAAGGATAGCAAATTGTTTTTCCACTTTTGATATTGCACTTAGTACTTTGACATTTGACTATTCCGTATTTTTCACTCTTTGTCATCCACCAAAAATGTAAACACACACACACACTCGAGGAAAGGAGCATTAACAGCACTTAAATTAATTATACAAACACACGAAATGTGGAAATGTCTAGTGAATTGGAAAATTTGCCGTCATATTGAATCAATATTTCGTGCGGATACAGCCGATCTGGCGACCAATCAATTTATTACGTCGAAACGTCATTGTTCAGACGATTTCTTGGCTTTTTTTCTGTAGTGTGTTTTCCCTCTCGCCCAAATCAATTTGTTGATGATAAAAAAAACAATTTCTATTGCGTCGTCGTCTTCACTGTCGCTTCCAACTTTCTGATTTACGTGAAATACAAAATGAAGAAGAAAAATAATGAAAAAATATAATCATTTGTTTGTATTTGTTGTGGTACAACCTCACTGTGCTGCGAATATTTTTGCTTTGTTCTCGTTTCTCTTGCTCCGATCACACATATGATATTTTTCACTCACATCTCCAATCACATAACATTTGCATCGACGTAAAATAAGTATGACTGAATTTTTTTCATTGTTTTTTTTTTCCTCTCCGTGTGCTCTCTTTTGCTATCTCACTCGCTTGCTCGATTGCTCAACACCACTCATAGCATGTAGCTGTGAACAACTGTCATATTCACGATGTATTACAAATTGAAGAGAGAAAAAAACAGCTGTCAGATTCTCTCATTGTTTTTATTTTTTCTTCTCTCGATTCACCCATCCGTCTCGTTCTCTATCAGTGTGTTTGTTATTTTTTCTTCTTCCTCATCCATACCATGGCCGAATTTCATCTGCACGATGTTCATATATATTGTATCGTAATGTGCGATGGCGCCACTTGTAACGGAATTACCAGTGGTGTACGTAATTCATTCGAATTGAGTACGGAGCGCGTAATTTGAAAAGAGAATATTGTTGGAATGTAATTGTTTTTGTCTACATTTTTAAACATTCAGGCTGAATAAACAGTCTTATGTTCAAGCCATTGAAGTATTTATCAATTTCAACGTAGATTTGAGGCCTTCTTTATAATAGGCCGAAAGTTTTATTAAAAGAAAAATCAATTCGTGCCGTTTCCATCAACACAAAACGTTATTAACAACGTTTTATTTAATATTTTGATATTAAAATAGGAAAATTTTACATTTACCATGCGACCGATTTTGAGTAGATAACCTAAATCAAATGAAGATTTATATGAAAGAAATATTTGTTGCGGTCAGATTTTGGTTTTCATTATGAACAAACCACATATAAAATAGAATTTTATTCCAATTGCATTGAATCTTTCCTAAACAGTTCACCATTTTTATTACCAAATACGGATATATGCAGAGTCCGAAATTCAAACAAACCGATAATCGATTTGAGATTCGTCAATACCGACACACAATCGCAGCGAAAGTTAATGCAAAATTGAATCATTAAGTATGCATGCAAAATCATGGTAAGAACAATTGTTTACAGAAATTTTCAATTGATAAAATTATTCTTACATTTATTTTGGCAACTTTCAATTTGTTTGTTAAACGAAAAATACCCTGATTAAATCCATTTCGTAAAACCACCGTTCGATTGAGCACTCAATGCGAATACAAATCAAGTATGATTCATTGTTTTTATGTTTTTGCCTTTAAATGACTTTTAAAATTCAACTTTTAAAAATATCCCCAATCCACACAGATCTTTATGAACGATACGAAATGTGTGTGTTTCATTTTGTTTGTTTTGGTGATTTTGTGTGTATTTGTCAATGAATTGACTGATCCGCGCTAAACGCCGTTCGATTGTCAACGTTTAACAATTACAAAGTGCACGTCGCAATAAATAGATCGGTTGCAGTGGAGATTAGACAAGAATATTTTCAATATACCCGGCAATATAAAAGAAAAATGAATTTTCAATATTGTTGGCATTTCAGTGACTCACAAGAGAATGTCGTGTTGTTCTATGAATATATTGGCATGCATGTCACGCATGATTTCTGTGGAATACATATAACACGGTTATCAGTAGTAGCGTTTGTTTCTGTTTATTTTGCAGATTAAATAGAACAGTCAGAATTCGAAGAACAGATCCATATCAAAAATATACATCTGGCTTTTTCTCAGGAGAGTTCCTGCGGTTATCTTAGATTAGGGAATTTTTTTTAGTATTGATGATTAATTAATATTCTGAGCCACATCAAGTTTTTCCCTGTAGTTTCCACGGATTTTAGGTGAAAATTGGATTTATTTTACAGCGCAATTGGGAAGCCTATAAATCCAAACTCAAAGAAATATATTAGTTTCTAGATGTATAAAACAACAATTGTACAAAGCACATCCAATTCAATTTAAACGTTACAGGCATGCATACAATTCAGAACAATTTATCAGCTGTAGACTTTACAGCATCTCGGTTCATGAGTCAACTAACCTTTGACTCATGCTTCTAAGCCTTAACATAATTCGTGCGTAAAAAATGGGTTAAAAATAATTTATTTTATCGTCTGATTCGAAATTCCCATGAAACTAAAATATGTAAATTTCGAATGAAAAAATATGTTGATAAAAAATGCTGGAATTTAATGCTATCGCTTGTTTGTTTACGCAGCCCATTTCGTGGAATCGTATCCTGATATGTGCACTACTGGATAATATGACGTCAGCGTAACGTACAACAAAGAGAGCATTAGTTCGTTTGCACTAAGCACAATGAACAATTGCTGAGATCGGTGCTTATGATGCTTTCTTTCAACTTATGAAAGCATCGGCTTGGGATATTAAAAATGCATTGAACAACACACAGTGTGAGTTCGAGGGAGAAAAAACAATGTGCGAATGACCCACTGCAAATGAATCGTGTTGAATTCTGGTTCGATTCAAAGTGGATGTTTTTATGGCTTTAACAGTCGTAGCGTGTCGCCGTTTCGATTTACTTTCATTACGTTAAAGCATGTGGTTTTGGAAACAACGTACAATGTCTTACGCACATTTTCAAATCCAAACGGTTTGCCATACAAACGACGCTGTCGGCAAAAGAGAAAGAAACTCAAACAATAGACATAAAGATGTTCGAAGAAAAACAATAACAAAAGCAAATCCAAGAAACATCTGTTCATTGAGTGTGTGCGTGAGTGTGAGTGGCACACCAACTACACCAGATCCGAAGACGTTGAATGCGTTTAATGGCAACGTGTTTGCCAAAATCAAATAGTGCAAGACACACTATTCAAATTCTGATGGTTTTCTTTACTCATGATTCCATTTCTGTTTATTTACAAAAAAAAAAATGCTATGATTCAAAAATTTGATGACGCAGATCATATATAAATAAATCAAAAATTCTGTGGAAGCGATTGTACGCTTATCGCATCGTACATTTCGGCTGAATGGTATTTCCCGTCGATGTATTGCCGCGCTAAAATTCATTTTCTTGGCTCAGTCTTCAAACGGACTTGAACACAGTAAGAACATTGTTTGACACCAGACGCGAGTCATTCAAGCAAAAGAAATAAAATTCGTTGTAAAGTCTACTACCGAGAAAAGTAAAACAAATATTTCTGCCGATAACGTCGATCATTGAAATTCAAAAGCAAAACAAAGAACTGAATCAACGAGAAAGAAAATCATCGTACAAAAAATCTATACATGATCGTTGTAATTAGGAGTTCAATAGTATATTTTTACGAGCATCGTAGAAACATTTTTTTTGTTTCGTGTGTGATCATTAATCGATTATATTGTGTCGTGTGCAATTATTATATGGACGAAAGAAAGTGCATTTAAGTTCAAGCTATTCAATGTCAATGTTTTGGAGTTCACATGTGCCATCGTACATATGGATGCATTCAAACCTGTTGGTGTCTGTGTTGTGCACACACAATTGCGTTGAGTCAATGTGTTAGTGTGTGTGTGTGTCTGTGTACACTGGGATTCCTGTGAATTTTGAGGGAGAACGCATACAACAGCAACAAAAGCCATACACAAAATTTAGGCGCGCGTCGAATTCTCACGTGTATTTTGAGCTCATAACGCATAAACAGATAAACAGAGCAAATCCAATTTATTTCCACATATATAGACACATATTTTTTTGTTGGTTACTCCTTCGCTAAATAAAAGTGCAGTATTATTGGAGTTGCCGTTTTTTTTGGCACGTGAATCGGGTGTGGTGTGCACAACCGTTTACTTGAAGCAAACAACGATTGAGAGAGAACGAGCAGAAGTGAAGGAAAAAAAAAACCACCACCATTCGATTTTTGCTTCAATCGTGTTTTGTTGATTTTTCAGTTGCCATTGTTGTTGTTATTGGTGCTCATATTTCTACCGTTTTTTTCCGCTCTATATTGACAATTTTTTTCTTCGTCACAACGTTTTTTGTTGATTATCGCCGATTCATCGTACTTTTAATTTGTGGAAACTAGTGACAATATTGCGTCAGTGGATTCCAGTGAGAACATTCATTTGGTTCAACCGAATTTGTAAACCATAAAAACATACAAAACAACAACAACAAAAAAACAGTTGGATTTTAGTTGAAAAAACACATGGTGGCGAACGAACACAATAGCAATTCGATAAAAGTGTAATTCTAAATACATTATTTTTTTGTTGGGACTTTTTTTTCTTCTTCATCGTTGATTTTAAACTGTGTCTGAATACTGCGATCAGCTACCAATATGGCACAGTTAAAAAGTGTTTGTCATACGAACTGAGCGATTCTCGCTGAATCGCATCGGAAATTATCAAATTCGCAACGGCGTTTTTGTTCACAATGGATAAATCACATGAAAAATTACTTGATGTCAAATTAGATCTGAAAGACGTTAAAAGCGATAGCTGTTTGAAGGTGAGTTTAAAAGAGCAAATCTATAAAATGTGTAAAATTCCAGACTTTGATCTTTGTGTTGATGTGTTTATTTTTAAATGCTCTTGTTTTTAATTGTTATTTGAATTATGCTAATTTTTTTCCGTCTATTTTTGTGCTCATTAGAATTGGGTGAATTGGATGGAATGCCTGGTTAAAATTGAAGCAATCGAATGTTTTCCGTGTTATTTGAAAATTGCTTTCTATCATAAGGATGATGCATCTCGTGAATATCCAATCAGTATTATTCGACTCAATATACCAGGCGTGCGAGTTGGTTCGGCTGCGTCACGTACAAAATCGTTTACGTATGGCATTTTTTGGAAAAATAACCGTAAGCGATGTCGCCTTTTTCTCGCATTCCAGAACAAACAATCGTGCTCAATGCACATGAAATGGGTGAAACAATCTATCGATTCCTTGGAACTATATCGGAAAGGTATGTTGTTTACTTGACACTTTTTTTTTCTTTGTTTCATCTGTTGCAAAACGTATCACATATTTTTGTTGACGAAATTTATGGCTTGGGAAATGGTTTTGGTTATGGTTTTGGTTTTGGTTTTGTTTTGAAATTAATTGTATACAAACTGAATTTGCAGAAATTTTGGAAAATCATCGTATCAGCCGAACAATAATAAATGCAGTTACGTTTGATGACGATGATTCATTGTTGGACACATCGAAAAAAAGTCTGAATGAGACGCATATTGGACGTGATATGAACGATATTCTTGGTCCACTTCCTGATATTCCAGTTAGTTGTGATAATTCCAGATTGTCGTTGAGACGTTCATCGGGCTGCTCAAACATTTATGACGATATTTTAGATCCAACTGATGCTAATGTGTATGTATTAACGCCATTTCGTTATCTGCTTTTCTGGGAAAATTCTTAACGACTCTATTTGAGAAATACTAATCGCTTACATTTTTTTTTCGATTTCAGTAAAAAAGAGCAAGAGTCACGCGTCTCAATCGTGTCTGCTATATACGTTGATATGTCAGCACCATTACAATTGTAAGTAGAAATATTGATGTTCTATGTATTTTATTATTTGCTTTGCGACAAATGGATTATTTTTTTTTTTTTCGGAGAAAAAAAATTGTTTTGAACTGTTATTGAACAAGAATTTTTTCGTATTTTTTTTTTAAATAGAAACGAGAGTGTTGAACAACCACCACCATTACCGCCACGTCGTCCAACGTTCAGCAATGTTTATACACCAGTTAAATTGCAAGCCGAAGCTTCGACAAAAACACGTAAATCAAGTTGGAACCTGAAGAATGTGTTTGGCCGTACAAAGGAAGCATCAAAGAACGGTAAACCAGTGGAAGCGTCAAAAAGTCAAACCACAGCATCCATTTCAAAGTTATGCTCAAACGATTGCGAGCCAAACTTGTTGGCAAACTGCAAAAATAGTTTTTCAACGCCCGATCTAACGATTATAATCGAACCAAACAAAGCGGCGACATCAGTCAAATGCGATGGCGAAGAAGTCGATTTAGATGTAATGGATATTGAACGCTCAAATTCGCTCAACTGTTCAAGCAATCAATTCGTTGGCCGTCCCGCTACACTCAACATATCCGATAATATACTTTGGTCGCACAATCTGTCGCTCACGTTATCATCAACCGCCAATTCGTCAGCTATCAATTTGGTTGGTGCCAATGTGAATGGTCGTGACTCATTTCTTGGCTGTGACGTATCCGGCTACTGTAAAATGGCACCAATCCTAAAAAAAGATGATAGATATAAATTAGTACGTACATCAACCACACACTTTGAAGATCAGCTAAATCGAACGAATAAGGGTCTCGACAGTTCATCCGATTATTGTGCAATGGCTCCGATCCTACCCAAAAATGATCTCTCCACCATAACGAAATTATCTATTGAATCTCCCGTTGCGAATGCCTTGAAAAATATAACATTCGAACGAACATTTGATTTTGATGAGGATCGTCCGTCGCTGTACTGTTCGTTGAGATCAATTGAACATTCAAACCAAGCATCACTCAGCGATATTACCACATCGTCTGGTGTTAGCAGCTACGATGGAAATGCTGCATTGTCGAGCACCAGATGCATTACACCCGAAACACCATCAAATTATCGACAGGAACACGATGACGCCATATCATTAACATATACAGAATCACCACCGCTAACTACCGAAACATGTCATATCAACGAAAGCCCATTTGTTTTCAATTCAACGAAATTCGACGAGAAAACACCGTCGTACTTCCCGAACGAGAAGTCTTCACCCGTACAAGATTCAACAAAGTACACTGTTAATACGAAGAATGCAAAACAAATGACACCGAAAAATCGTCGCAAACCCAGCGCACCAGTTGCAATACCAGTGAATAAGGAAAGCAATACAGAAATCGGTAATAATTTGGTTCATTTCAAGAATGCAAAGAAACAAACCTGCAAAGGTGTATTGAAAACACCAACATCTGGTAAAGTACAAAAATTCAAGCGTCGTGGTTCGGTTACGGAAAATATCACTCAATTTGAGCATCATCCAACTGCAATTGCGTACAAAAACGAAAACGAAAACTGTTACCACGATAATGGCTCACATCATCAAACATATCAACCGGCCAGAAGCTGCAAATACGATACATTACCGCCGTCATTCGATTCGAAAACGGTGCTGTCACATTTGGATCCAAATACAAAATACGAACCAAACCGTCATTCGAGCTTCGAAAAGAATGCCAAAGCAACAAAGATCAAGTCATCACCACGTCGTATTTACAACAAGTGGGCAACATTGGCAATTCGCTTGAAAACACCACCATCCACACCGACCGAACTGACACCGGATGACCGGCTCAACAGTAGCATCGATACAGCGATGCGTTCAAAAAAAAACTACCACATTCCAAGCGGCTCGGATGGCTCAAGTAACGGTCTCACACGGTCATGGGCACGATTCCGAAAAATCGATTTTTCACCGCTCAAAACGAAAATCAACAGCATCTGGCAACGGCCAAGCAGCGATACCGAATCATTCAATTAGATATTAAGCTCGTAATAGGGTACAAAAAATATTAAACGAGAAAACGAAACCGCGAATTTTACTTTTAAAGCTATAGGTAATTTGTTAACCAGTTGCTTCTAGAATGTTTAATTATATCGTCAATAGCTATTTTATATGCATAGAGAATTTAAGCGCTTCTTGCGACTGTTAAAATTTTTTTTTGCCTCTCCACTTCAAAGAAATGCCTTTAAGTAAACAAACAGAAAATAGATAAAACCGCGATACATCGAATTAAAATTCATAGCTAAATTCAGATATTCTTTAGAATAAAAACTAAAATGCGTTTAGATAGCTTTCAATTGCTGCTGTGCCTACAATCATCGAAATCATGCCTCAATAATACATCCATTTTAGTTAATTATTTGCCAATTTATGAATAATAGCAAAATAAAAGCATACTTTGAGCTTGTTATTACAGAAAAAAACGGTTGTTTTTCTAAATTTGTTTTTATTGTTTTTGTGGTTTATTTTTAGTGGGATTTCTATTTATTTGGTGAATCAATTCGCCGATATCACTTTTTGAGCAAACGACACACAGATTGGCGAAACCGAAACCAAAACAATTCATTTACATAATGTGGACGATGAATGATGTGTGTGCTATGTGTAAATTCCAAAGTATACATCCGGCTTCAGCATCGAAATGTTAAGTATCACTCTTTTTTTTGGGCACTAGAACAAAAGTGCATGCTCTAAAAATAAAGAACTTGATTTTTTGTGTGTGTACGGTGACCTACAAAAATGCAATAGGATTTATCGTTCAAAAGCTGGTATATAAATCATCACCTGGCAGACATAAGAAGCAGCTTACGAAGCACACGACAAAATAATCCATTGAAGAGTGAAACGAAAGAGAAAAAAAAAACTTTCTCCAATGCCAATCATATTTATCTCATATATGCGGGCCACCTTGTCACATTGCATGTATGTTGACCATCAAAGCAGACATGGTTGTGCTGGTGGTGTGTGTGTGTGAGATGGTGTGGTAATTCCACTTATTGCTTAAATAATATTGCTGCATCGCTTCATCATACACACATCATGAATACATGGGCATACATGGTGTGCTTTCCATATCACATACGTGACGAGACCGAGTGTGGTTTTTACGCATTTTACACGACACACCGAGTGAATAATTATCAATTCATAATCGAAATGTAAACACATACCTATCCATTCATGTTGCATATCGGTTTAACAATGCTCCATTCCGTCGGCATTTTATTTCGTTTTGCGTCAGTGCAGTGATCACATCACTTGGCTCTGCTCTGCTCTCTACCACGCATCCGCAACAAGTGAAAATTTTAGAGAAATAAAAACGAAAGTGCCATTCGAGATCAATGAATAAAGAGTGCATTTAAGTTGAACGGATTTTTGTTTGATAATTTTCCATGCAATTGAATTATGGATACAGTTGGATCTTGGAAAA
Organism: Sitodiplosis mosellana; assembly: GCF_009176505.1. Classification (NCBI taxonomy): domain Eukaryota; kingdom Metazoa; phylum Arthropoda; class Insecta; order Diptera; family Cecidomyiidae; genus Sitodiplosis; species Sitodiplosis mosellana. The sequence continues at coordinate 16,287,261 of NW_022595244.1, read as the reverse complement.
TGATGGGTATTACGTTGTTTTGCTTCGTGCATTGTTTGCATTACACTCTGTCAACGGCTATTGCAATCGACGATGTTAACGAAGCCAACAAATCCGACAAAAGCGAAAGTGTTGCGCATGACTCATTTGAAAAACACGAAATCTGGTCACCTCTACTTGAGGAGTTGACGATCAAGTAAGTTTGATTTTATGGAAAATTCCATTTCTACTAAAAAAAATAAAACGGATTCGATTGATGAAATGTTTGTTTTTCCAGTTCATCGTATGCACGTGATGGTCGATCGATACAACAACCATACAGATATATTCCAACATCAAATGCGTACATCAACAGAAGAGTAGATAATTTGACACCACTGGGACCTGGAGCTTCGAAGCAAAATTTTCAATTCAACGGTCCCAGCACCTCCGGCAATCGACCCAATCAATTCTTCAACGATCGTGTTCAACAAAATGGTCCCGAAGTATCCGAAACCGATCTCTATTTGTTGAGTGCTATCGAGAAATTAGTGTTTCGCGTCGATTACATGGAACGTCGATTACGCAAAACGGAACAAATTGTTTACTATTTAATGGCTGGCAACAACGAGCACAAAAAAGAAATTTATGGTAAGAACTGGTTCTTTTTTTGGCTTCACCTATACATGTTGTGCAATCAAAATGTTCAACATATTCACTTTTCCTTTCTAAATGCTAGAAAAACCTTGTCCCATGAACTTCACAAGAGTCGGAGACAATTGTTATTTGTTCGTGGTGAATCAACCGGCGAATTGGAAAGCGGCCAATAATATTTGTCGTTCGTATGGTGCCCATTTGGCGGAACTGGATGGTTCGAATGAAAATAACGATATGACCGCATATTTATTGAATCATCAGCAACTTTTGAGTGGACACGGTAACTTTTGGTTGGGCGGTTTGAATCCAGGCTTGTTGTGGATTTGGTCAACTTCCGCACGACCGGTCAATCCAAATGTGAATTTAACTCAAATTCACAATTCAACACAATCGGCTCCGGCCAACGGAACACCAAAAGTCGCGACGAAAATTAAAACCGACAATAAAAAGACGTCAAGCAATAAAAAAGGAACCAGCACCAATTCGACTACACCGATTGCTAGCGCGAAGAAAATCGTCGAAGCCACAAAGATAACAAACACACCGGCGAATGACAGCGATATGAAAATCGAAGGATTCGGCCGATGCCTGGGACTATCTTACAAGCCCAACAAACACATTTATCAACTGTACGGATTTGATTGTAACGGTCATCAGAAATTCGTGTGTGAACTGCCTCAGGATCACATTGATAATGAAATCGATCGCATTGCTAAAAAGCTATTCCATTAAACAGATGCATCTCTGTCTTATTTATTTCTGTATTTAAATTATTTATTAACGATTTTTTATTTTAGATTTTAGAAAGTGTTTGCATAAAAAAAAATATCTCTGCTGTCTTAAATGCCAATATGAAGATCAAGAAATAAAAGTGAATTTGAATTTATAATATAACAAGAAATCTTTTTATTTTGCATTTAAATTTCGATTTGTTTTAGCTGTGGTTTTTGTTACATTAATGAATCAATTGGAAAATAATCATAATTTTTAGAGTGCTGACTCTAGAACAATCGTAACTTCTCTTCCGTCTTTAAAACATATACATATGTGAATAAACATAATTTTGTATTTTTCTTTCGAACAAATCCCATTCGAAGTGAGGGGAGATGATATTGGCTTATTTTTCTTGTTTCTGAAAAATAAATGTCGGTATATCACTTGCGTTGAGCAAACTCGGCGGAGAGAATAGTTGCATGTGTGACACTAATATGTAGAAAAGAATGAAAATAAAGGACAAGTCTAGAAAACAAATCAGTTCAATAGATATTGTACATTCCGAGTAGATGATTAGAAAATAAATATTAATTGATTCGAACCCTGCAAGTGCCACACAATGCTTTTTTTCAAGAATTTCGGTAAAATTACGTAATCGCAATAAAAAAAAAATATGAATTTCTTTCTAAAATAAGTTTAACAAAAACCATTGTCAAAGTATTAGTGGTGGTGGTGGTGGTGATGGTGTTGGCTGTTGTGTTCATACGGTTACAGTTGCGGCTGCTAATTCCCGATAAGCATCCTCCAATGCACTCTTTTGATCAGCTGACAAACTACTCAAACATGCTTGAAACACGTCCGGACTCAGTTCAATCTGTTTGACAATTTGCAACATTCGGCGACCAACCTCGTGCGTTGGTTCGATCACATCACGATACAATGCCTCGGCTATGATAGCCACAATGCGTGGCAAATTTGAATTGTTTGCACCTAACACAATTGGATGATTGGCTTGAATCAAATCGCATAGATATCCATACACGTGCGGTGCTTCTTCTTCATCTTCTGTCACTGGCAACCAATTGAACCTGAAACGGGAATTTGGAAAACAAACGGAACCATTGAACAATTTGTCATTCATTTTTAATTTTTGTTGAGGATTTTTTTTTCTTTCTGGTTCCATCTGACATCTGAATCTGAACAAAAAATTAACACTTACCACAAATGGATCAGTTCATCGAGATTTGTAAGGGCCGTGTTGTTATATTTTAGGATTTTCGTGATAGCCGATATGGCATTCTCTGTTGGATTTACGTTTTCTGGTTCACGACTTTGTGGTGCATTGACAATTTCAACCAATGTTGGAACGCATTGAGCACACGGGACGGCAAATTGATCACCACCAAACTAAACATAACCGAAACAAACAGATTTTGATTAGCAACGTTTAATTTAAACGTTCATTCAGGGAGATTAAAAAGTAAAGGAAATACACAGTAAACAAAAGTGAAGTTTCATCGTTACCTGAGCTAAAACACCACATCCGTATGTGGCAGCTTGTCTAACTTCGGGACTCTTATCTTTGGTGTACTGTAGGAGTGGTTGTAAGAAAACGTGTTGATATTGTGCACAAAGCGGTCCACAGAACTCTGTTTTCATACAGAAAAAAAACCAGACAATTCGAATTTAAATTTTCATTTGATAAAATCTTCAGTTAGAATGGCGAAAGTGAGCAAGTTACCAATAACTTCGTCAAAAATGCATAATCCCCATTGTCTGTCTGCCCATGGTCCGTTTGGATCCAATAATTTGACAAAACTTGGTGCAATTCGATCAAAGAATGGTAGAAAACTGGTTGTGTAGGTCTTGAATAGAGCGTGAATGATATCGGCAACTTTTGATAAGATTAAAATATCGTTGTCATCTTCTTCGGCCAATTGCTCCTCAACGCCATCGTCATAGTCTTCTTCAGTGCGTGCTATGGCTCGTTTTTCTTCGCGTTCAAAGTGTTCAGACATGAATTTCTGAATGATCTTCAACACACTGTTCATTGCATCCGGTGACAAACAGTTTGGACCTGAAACGGATGTGTAAACCAAAGGGAAACATTGAACAATTTGTCATTAAATTTTTGTTAAACAGATTTCTTTTGTTTTTGACTCCATGTTATGAAATCTGAGTCTGAACCAAAGAATTATTTCGCTAATACTTACCAAGCGTTTCGATGCTTCGAGCCAATGAGTGGAGCAATTCGGCAAGCACATCGGTTTCTGGTTCAGAGTCGATGGCTTTCAACAATTCTGGGCTTATGTACAACCACATTCCTTCCAAGTATTGAGGTCCTTTGATTTTGGCGCAATCCAAGAGATACGGAATGGATTCAGCGGCCGCTGAACGAACTCCATCATGGAAATAGAATTTCAACATTGGCACCATCAAGCGTACTACTTCTTCAGCATACTCAGCAAAACCGTCCTTCAATTCGCGTGCATAGCAAACAAGCATTTCGCAAGCGCAAGCCTTGTCATCCATTCCAGCCGTTCGAATGGCAAAGTTTTGTTGTTCACCCAAATTGATGTACGACCAATCGGCGTCGTTTTCAATATCTTCGATTTCGTCGTTGTCGAGCATGGTGACATTTGGTTTCAAGGCAGCCGTACGCATAACCGGTCCCATTACCAATGGCAAATATTGTTCGAATTGCTTGCCCAAAATCTTGCACATACGCGCCCATGCACTGATCAAATACGATGTTTGCGGATCATCGTCGGCCAATTCACCTTCGGTATGGGTTTTCAAAAGCAATTCCATGACGGCGTTTGCGTCATTTAAAAAGACATCGCGACCAACGGACAATCCAATCAAACTGACACATTCGATGGTCTTGCCGCGCAACATTCGCAACTCCTCAGTTGTACCGTGCTCAATAATGTACTTGAGGCATGGCATGAAGCGATCGTAATACGGAATAAAGTCTTTCTCCACTGTATCGGCAACCGATGCGATCGTGGTTACAATCTAAACATTTGATTGAATTTTTTAAGCATTAACCAATTTAGTTTCATCAAAGGGATTCTTATTATTTTATTCTGTGTGATTCAATTGCTTTTACCTGTTCCAAAACGAGTTTGGTTCCTGTTTCAACCAATTGCTTGAATTTATCGTTCAAAATGCCTTCGAGTTTCTTCATGATGTCATCCAAGTATTTGGTGAGAATGACCTTGGGGCAATCTTCGCTAAAATTAACAAGGGCTGCACCGGCATGGGCTTGCACACGTGGATTGGCCACATCGCCGAGCAAATTTAATAGACCAGGAACAACTTGTTCGTGGAACTTCTTCTCGAATATCGGAGCAAAATCGGTTGACATTTGTCCAATCGCATTACAGGCAGCGTAACGAACGCGAGGATGTGGATCGGCCAAGTAATTCAAAACACCACGCATAATATCGTCGAGCATCTGTTCCATTTGCTTGTGTGATCCTTCGCCAACGGCTGAGATTGCCATCAATGCGGCATAGCGTTGCTTCCAATCGGAATGACTGAGCATCTGTGGAATGATCTTGATGATGTGTGGCAACACGGTTTTACCACCCAAACCACAAGCCAAGCGATCCAATGCCGATTCGGCCATGCAATTGTTATCGCTGTTGTCTTCGTCATTGATTTCATCGGAAACGGACCAATTGTCATCGTGCTCGATGTCTGTCATCATTCCCAATACGGCCGGAATCAATACTTCGATGTATTTACCGGCATGTTTGCGCACCATGGCTGGTGCATTTTCCGAGAACGAAACAATCAATTCGAGTGCAAGGTGTCGCCATGAGTCCTCCACCTCTGGATTGCTGAATACTTTGATGCACATGTCGAAAATGAATTCGATTTGTGATCGCAAAAATTTCGGACAATTTTCAGCCAACTCGATCAATAATTTCAATAATGTTTGATCATCTTCAGCTTTGATGCTTTCGGCTGTGATGAAAATGATACGTGGCAATAAATCAGCGAAATGCTTCAACACATCATTGTCTTTTGCATGCCGATTGATAAAGGCGCCGACAGCACAAACAGCTTGAAATTGCACCTCTGGACTTGAACTAGGATCCATTGACTTTGTAAGCATTTGTTTGATTAACTCCATATATTGTGATTCTAAGTTGCCAAAAATGCCTGGTACTCCGGTAAAAATGCGAAGCGCCGCCTCCTGCAGCTGAACATTTGGCGAATTGGCGCATTGGAATAGAAAATTCAAGATTTCCGTCCATGAATTGTTTCCATCGTCATCGATTAAATTCCGTGACACTTCCGCAACTACTTCACAAATTTTTCGACGAAGCTCTGGACTCACATCTTGTTGTACGGCCAACAGAATTTGTTGGCGGAATTGAGCTTGCTGCTCAACTGGTAACTAAACAAGAAAAAGTCACGAGAGAAGAAAAAAAAAATCAAATAATATCTAGTACAGGCAGAAAACAATTCTAACCTAAAAAAAACTTGCTCAACTTGAAGAGAAGTAGAAGAAGAAGAGGAGAACAAAAAAACAGAGACAAGTGTTGTCCATAAAGGATGTGAATTACAAAGCTAATCACTTACAGCTGTGTAAAACTCTTGAAATTCCGATGCAAATAGTCGTCGAAGAATAACAGCAGCCATATGCCGTACTTCTTCTTTTAAGGTGTTCGCGTGCAATGCAGTCAGCAATTGAGTCACCTTGACGTCAACTGGAAGATTGTTATATTGCTCCTATAAATGAAACGAAAAAAAAAAATACATTCTGCATCAAAATATACATTTTCCATCAAAACATTCATCATGTTTCATTCATTCGTCTCGCACAAAACATTGTCCGAAACCCATGATTCTCAGCCAAGAAAAAAAAATTCCGAATCGAAAAAATCTCTCATTTTGCAGACGAAGAAGAAAAAAAAAATGCGAAATCATATTGCGAACGAGAAAAAAGTTCGAAAATCACATTCAATTTATAGGTTAGAGCAGTGCGATTACTCATATAGACATCACAAACACGCTATGCCGTTTTCTTTTTGCTCCGTCGGTTCTTTTATTGTCATAATACACAAGAGAAACCACGTTGTCTGTCTAATTCACTGCACATTGCGGACATTTTTTGCTACGCTTTTTCCAACTGATTAAGGTACAGTGATCACGAATTTTTTTTTGGTTTTTCACACTGCATGCAATTTTTCGCTGAAACACTATTTAAATCACTTACCTCAGCACTTTGTCTGAGTGCATTGTCAACGGATAACAATGAATTTAATATTTGACTGAAATCAGCTTGCTCTGCCGCCATTGTTCTCCGTATAAAATATTAAACGTAAAAGAACTCGCCGTTTTTTTTCCTCTCTCACTGAACTATAAGCTACTGTCCAACACAACTTTTTTTTTTTATTCTCTTCTTCTTCTTCTCGTGTGTGTCGAGTCGTATGTGTGTGTATTAGCGCGCGGCGTATGAAATGTTGTTCCGTGCAGAATGTCGAAACGAATGAAAAATGTGCCGTCTCTCGTGCAATGCGGTTCCACTCTGTCACAAATACTGATGCACACCAACGTTGCGTTCCCTCCAAAACTGATGCGTTATTCCATTGAAACGGCTCCATCGAATGTTTGACGTTTCAATTTCGAGCGCGAACGAAACGCAGCGTTTGAGCATCATGGAACTTCTGTTCGTTCAAAAGGGTTCGTTAATCAATCGAGCTATTTGAGTTTGAATTGGATTCGATTGAAATGTTTTTAAATTGAAATTATGAATTTTGCATTAAATTCCTTTTGAAAAATTCCATTAATTTTCATTCGAAATTTTTGAACGCTCATTCTATTCCTCTCATTTCGCTTCACTGCAAACATTTTGAATTTCGCCGCCTCGAGGCAAAAGAGAGAGAAAAAAAAATTATGGTAAACGTCGCGCAAAGCAAATTGACAACTTCAATTTTTTCGTGAAGTCTTATTTACATTTTGTTTTGATTGCTTTGTTTTGGTTTCGAGTGATTGTCACATTGGTCGGTGTATTTTTATTTGTCGTCGAATCGTGTGACTGCTTATCAAATTTTCAATCAACATTTTCCACTCTTGCGTTTTTAAATGCTTTATCGCTCAATTGTGCAGAGGATTTTGGAAAATTATGTGAAAGACTCTCATTTAAATCAACTAAATTTAATTAAAAGGTATCAATTTGTGTGCTTGGACTTTGACTTATCGCATGTTTCTAACAGAAAATTCGGATTGTTCACAGATTTTTCGGTAGCAATATGTCCGACGAAATCAATGTGTTCAATGGCACGGTTGACCGATACAATGGCATCACAATTGAGACGGAAAACGAAGCAGTGGGTGAACAGTTCGCCGAGAAGCTAAAAAGTATGTGCACTGTGCATATATTCCGAATGTTATGTAAGGAATTAACTTATATTTGACCTTTGTACAGCTTCCCTCGCACACTGGCAGCAGAAGTCAATGCGAACTATTTGGTTCAAGGTGAAAACCAGTCATGCACAAATTGTTCCAACACTTGTTGAGGTAATAACTCTAAATCACGAACTTGAATCATTTTTATGCAAATTTTTTCGATTTTCCGATAAACAATTTTACGTAGAATGGTTTCGACTTTCACCATGCCAATGCGGGATTCGTTATGATGTACAAATGGTTGCCGGTTGATTTATCAGCAAATATTCCCATTTATGCGCACACAATGATTGGCGTTGGAGGTTTGGTTGTGAATGATCAGCAACAGATTCTTACAATCAAGGAGAATACATCCATTGTGCCGGGCGCTTGGAAACTTCCCGGTGGTTATGTTGAACCAAGTATGATTGTTTCACTCATATTTTTATCATCCATTCAAACTATTTTGATTCTTGAACTTATTTTCTTGCATTTCAGATGAACATTTAATGGATGCAGTTATACGTGAGGTGTTCGAAGAGACAGGAATCCAAACAAAGTTCGATAGTTTAGTGTGCATTCGACACGCTTTGGGTGGTGCAAATAGAATCAATTTTGGATTCGGATGCTCCGACCTATACTTTGTAATCGCTCTGAAACCAGAAACGCAAGACATCACCAAATGTGAACGTGAAATTGCGCGCTGCGAATGGATGGATTTCGATAAATACTTGGCACATCCGAAGGTGCATGAGATGAATCGAGTGTTCCTACAAACATTCATATCAAATGAGGCGCGAGGTATTAAGCTCAGCTGCAAAGAATATATCCATGAATTGCTCAAACGTCACTATCAAATCTATTCCATTGACAATAGTGCAAATGTTCCACTGTAAAACCAGTAACCAGTTCAAATATCCTATGAATAATTTTCTCTTCATTCTCTTTTATATGAATTTTTGTATATTATAGAATTTTGTTTTGAGATTTTATTGCGGAAATAAATATATTTTGATTTGAATCAATGGAATTTCTCTGGAAAGTCGTTCATCATAGCATTGTTACACTATATTCCAATGACCCGGCACAATCAATCACACATGTGTGTTGAAATGATGGAACGAAAAACTGGAAAGGACATCTAACACGAGTCGATTGTACAGATTGAAAATATTCCAACCGCAGATGTTATTATTGTCCTTGTTGTACTTGGTCGTTTTCCTTTTCTAACGCAATGAAAACAGTTTTCACATTGGAGATATTCCATTGTGCACAGATGAGTGCACACATAGGCACACATACATGGATTCACACACACACACACACACGCACACATGCATACACACAGGCAAACATGGACTGAACGACGAACATAGTAAGCGAATGAATAGCGCTTACACATACATGTGCATTGCGTCAGTCATCATCACACTTCAGAATGTTTCTTCTCTTACTCGGTCGGTTGGTTTGTCCGTAAATATAGTGGAAACGGCGCAGAATCCAAACTCTCTATAGAAATATCGAATATATGAGTAAAAATCATTCGTACACGGCTTGCAAATAATGGATTTTAATATACTCATCACATTTGATTTTAGATACTGTTCTGTATACTTCTTCGAGTAGTTTTCACAGAAATATTCGATATTTCTTTTTTCCCACACTCTTACTCGAGCCTCAGTTTTTCATTTTCATTTTTCTTTCAATAGATTTAATTGGTTTTGGTGGACGTTTTTATATGATTATTATTGTTGTTGTCGTTGTGTGAATTTATTTGTGGTTCTCGAAAAAAAAAAATAGTGGAAATGAACGTGATTTTAAAATTATGAATTTCAATTAATCGGTAAAGATCTATAAACGTCGAATAGAGTAAGTTTTCTTTTACGTTGTGCTCTAATGGGATAATTTCAAGTAAAATGTGAATCAATTCGTGTCAAAATGGAGAGAAAAGTGCAGACATTAGCACGGAATCGATATCCGTCGATTCAAACGATGCAGAAAATCGATTGCAGCAAATAGCCGTATTCTACGGCACTTGAAAGTGCAAATGAAAAGAAAAAGTTTCACGGTGCTGTGACAGAAAGAGACCTCAAAAACACGGAATGATGGAATCAAAATGGATTTCATTCAAGATTTATTAGTTTCGAGCGAAGAAAAAGAAAATGTATTTCATGAGTTAAAATTAGAGCAAGAAAATAAGGAGGAAAAAATCATGGATAAATCTGTGAATTCTTCTTGTGGCCGAATGGACGTATAAGCAGCAGTGTATTTTACATACTCGGTAAATATTTTGATTAGTTTCGTTTGTTTATTACTAAATTTGGATTCGTCGGTGGCCTGCGTTTGTAGTGCCAAGGGTAGCAGCAGCCGCTATAGTTGTATTTGTTTTGACTACGTTAAAAGTTGCCGTCGAAAGTTGTTTGTTGCTCATTTCGATCTTTTCACTCGCGGAGAGGGTAGGGTACGCACGTGCGCCGTTCCAACGTCGAAACGGTACATTTTTCCATAGCTTACTTATGCCTTGAGGACACGAACGATGAAATTGTCGAGAAATTGGATTAATAATCAAATTGCACATTCCAACAACAGCAACAACATCCGCGGCGACGGCAACAGCAGCAAGGAAAAATCATTTTGAATTATTGCGAGATAAAAATCTGATGGGCGCTAGGGCTAGCTGTAGATTGATTGCTCTCGTTCTCTCAGCTTTCTGATGAAAGTGCCCCGAAGTTTTTCAAGTCCAAGATTTCCACATAGCTACGGATTTAAAGCAAAATAAAACAACAACGAATATAAGCCACCGCCGCACGCATCTATTAATTAAAAATGCCTGAAACAAATCTCTCTCTTTTTCCTTGCTTCTGCGATGCGACTCGTCTTCAATTTCTTGGCATCCGTTGTGAAGTCACCGGACGATAATGTCACTCATGAAAATGGTGCTTTTTTCAAATCTAAAAATATCGACGAAAAAATGTGTGATTTCATAAGGAACAAACACACATCGTTGTTGGTTCACAGTTCGAGCCACTTTTTGCTAGCCGCTTTCTTTTCAATTCATCGCGTTTTTGATTCATGGCTTTTTGTGGCCGCCTCTACTACTTTCCGATTACTTCACAAAGATGAAAAAAAAGGAGGAAGAAAATCGACTCGTAGATAAAATGCCTAACTAGTATCACAGCTCAAATTAATTCTTGATTATAGTGTTTTTTCTCGATCTTATGAATGGGAGTGTGTATCGAGCGAGTGTGATGAGCAAGAAGGGAAAAGAAGGAAAAGAGGAGATAGTAATAACCATTGGAAAAATATCAAGATAATAACGATTGGAATGCCATGGTTTGTATTACCAAGTGATCGAGTATATCGATAACAACCGAGATGACCTTAAGAATCATAAGATATTATGTATACGCAACAGAAGAAATTGACACCGAGAAAATAAAAAAACATAGAGATTCCGAAAGTGAGATAAAATCCAATAATGAAAGGATTCCATATCCACTTTATTGATTAGTCGGCAAAGTACAGAAAAACAAAACATTCGCAACGAACAATCAAATTTTATGGGAATGATGATAAATGTGAGACAATTACGTTCCAACGACTCCAAATGAACAGTTGTAAGATGTTAGATTTGTTTTATGTGATGTCAAAAAATCTGCTGCATTTATGGATCGATTCTAATGGGTCCACTAAAATGGTTAGATTCTTTTTTATTCTCGTTTTGTTTTTCGAATGTCTATCATTTTGGCGTTGTTATTGTTTTTTTTGTGTATTTCAATTCCGACGCTCCGCATATATGGTCATCGTGCACGTTCAGGGTGTCATTGGACTGAATATAGCCAAACAAAAAATGCCGAAAAACAAGTCACATGCACATAGCGGTATTCAGTCGATCGAATGAAACCGCTGAAATGGTGTTTGTGCACGAGTGTAATAGAAAAATTAAATGCTTAACGCAATTGAACAACAACAAAGACAAAATCACTAAAAGTGGGCGAGGAAGTGAGAGAGAGAAAAGAGGAAAACGAAACACAGATAGAAAAAAAAGCTAAAATTGAACTAGAGAAACGTAGTCATCAGTTACATGAGATAGGAAAAACATATGGGAAACCGTACACATTACAACCAATATATGTATGTAGTTAGCATAAACAGCATGCAGTGTGCAGCATGGGTGAGTCGAGATGAATATATGCGAGAAACGGGCGACACGAGCGAGAGAACCGAAAGTGAGCGCGGAATCGATATTAGTTTGTGGTACGTCGTTCTATGAGCCGATCGCTATTTAGGTTGGTCGCGTTAACTAGTAGCGCTCGCGACGTGAATAATGAAAAATGTGCACAAACACACGCTCGACTGCCTGTCGATAGAGTCTCCTCTCCTATGCGATTGAATATATTTTATATGTTGTTTTTTTCTTTCCTTTCTGCTTTGTCGTCTATACTATTTACATCACGAACGATTTCTTCGCTCTATTTTTCCTCTGTTTTTTTTTTTTCGAACGGCACTTCCCCTGCACGCATATGAATAAAAGTGAATTTTAACTGATTCTCGTCGCTACAAACACACGACCAAATTGAGAAAAAAAAGCAAAACAAACCAATGAACGAACGAACGAAACAACAACAAATCGTTTTCCGGAATATTTTGATGATGGAAAACTCGTTCGTTGACTGCTGGCTGGTCGACCGCATCTGGAAATGGAAATGGAAGCAAACGGAGAAAAAAATATGACAGAGTCACCGAACTAGAGTGAGAGAGAGAGAGAAAGAGACATAGACTTTCATAGCGGTTTTTATTGCACTCGGGCCTAATGGCAATTTTCGGTGATTGTCATTCTTCACTTTGTTGAATAGTTCTCACTCATTTTCTCTTTCAAATTTTTCTCCCTTCCCTCTCTCGCGCCTCGCACACGTTCTCTCTCTCTCTTTTGTCCGTATTCATCGTATTCGTCCGTAGTCGTCATCGTCGTCAATGCTGTGTGTATATCTTTTTCTGCATGTATAAAAATTTTAAATTGTCGCGCCGCTCGAATGTGGGATCAGCTACAACAGCACTCCGTATTTATTTTTACATTTATTCACATAAATACCGTCGATGGGCTCGAATCAGTTGCGCTGCTGTGTGTGTTTTTTTTTTGTGTCGTATTTTCTTGTTTTCTGAATACCAACAACACCAAGAGTAACACCGACGACAATAGCTCGCCGAAATAAAATGAGAAAAACAAAAATTGAATAAATGAAAAGAGCTGTAATAGTAGAAAGAATAGGCCACATTTTCACAAATCATATTTCGATAAGTGTGTTCGCGTGCACCGTGACGACCGTTTATTAAATTGTACGTTTCTTTTTATCTCTCTCTCTCTCTCTCTCTCTCTTTCTCTCTCTCTCTTTTCGATTGGTCCACTGAAGTTATGGTTTGCTTTTGTTTAGTGCTTTTTTCATGTTCATTGTGTTCATTTTCATCGTTGTCACACATATTCATTTCCATAAAAAAGTACACTGTTTGTTGATTGTTGAGTGCTCTGTGTGTGCGCACCGTGTATTGTTGTTTGAACGAAACGGTAGCTCACTGGAAGATAAATACACAAAGTTCGGTAATATTCATTTGTTTAGAAATTACGCATTCATATCTGCTCGAGCAACTTTTATGTTGATTGCATATTTTGATTGTGAGGGAGTTCATGTGATGTGAAGTACCAACTCTATTCATTCGTATTGTTCTTCTGGTTTTTTTGTTGTTGTTTTCATTGTTGTTCTCATGTGACCAATCATTAGTTATTCAGTGTTGTGAATTATTTTTCGGTGGATGCGTTTTAATTGTTTTAGATTGAATGATGACGATGAAATCCCCGAAAAAAAACTATTCTTCATTCTATTTTTTTTTTTTTTTGAAAAAGTGTCTGAAAAAAAACGGTGCGAGTTTTAAAAAATCCATTGGGCCCTCGCATATGTGAATAAAATTTATTGTTTTACCAAGTACATTAGTTCAAAAACGAAAATTTTGTGAGTTTTTCTGCGATACAATTGTTGAAAATTAGAATGATTGAAAAGTTGTGTTGCTATTTTTCTGCATCAATTTACATTTCATTGGATCGGTCGGTCGGTCAAGCGACCGGTTGGTTGTTGCGCAAAGAAATTATTGTGAAATGGATGTATCTGATTCGAAACGTAGATAGCAGTCGTCATAAGGTTCTCGGCTCGAGTCAAATACATTAAAAACGTTAATTAAATTATTCAGAAATGGCGAAAGGGAGTGTAGAGCGGTAGAGAGCAAGAGCACGAGAAGTGAAATAAAACTTGAACTCAGTGACGACGAGAGTGAGCGGGCATGCAATCCAAATTAAAAACTCATGTTGATCGTTTTTGTCATGCTTTTAGTGCCCACTGTTCAAACATTTGCAACCGCACATCTAAGCATATATGCGAGCAAATAGCCGTCCAATCTATCTCTCGCTCTTCGGCTGGATTCAATTGAGCACAGTGAAATTATTACTTCTAAATGATTCCATTCAAATAAAGGTCATACTTTGAACAACATCTTCTCATGTGTCTGAGTGTGTATGTGTATTCGTGAGTGCTGTGCACATACACACACAGGCGCGGGTGTTCATTTCGTGTATAGACAAATAGTGTGTGATGTAAATTTATGAGTTGCTATTTACGTTGAAACTATACGTACAATATCGTTTGATGATCGGATTGTGTGATGTCATATTCATTGAAAGCAATCAATTTTATAAATAACTACCATTTGACAGTGGATTGTTTTTAATATCCACCAAAAAAAGCGGTTACGGATCACCCTGAGCCTGAGCCCACTCCAAGTCAGCTTTCTCTAATTCTCAATAGGAAAACATAGAAATACGTAAAATAATGCAGATCACGATCTCTTGCTCTGCTCGCTGCTCGTTCGCTCGCTACGCTCGGTGCAAACGTCGTCGATGCGATGCGACATTACAATTGGATACTTTAATAAAGAGTAAGTTTAGCATAAACATCACGAACCGCACTTCATATATGCGTTGAAAAAAAAAAAAAATAAACCGGGTCCATTGAACTATCTGTGCATATGTTCAACGCAGAATTCAAAGTAAAAGCCACTGTTGACATGAAGAGAGAGAAAAAAGCGGAAAAAATATATAATAATCATCGCCAATTTTGCCAGCATTGTCTCCGGTGTTTAACACAATCAACACCAAAATGATGTTGTTACCGCGCCCGACTTCGCTGGGCGACGATTGAATACGATTGATTAATTGGATATTTATTTGTGGGAATTAAATAAATCGTTTGTGCTGAAATTTAATCGGAATCAGCAGATTGATTAATAAATTAAAAACCAAATACGTCTGGAAATTAATTAATCGTTAAGGTTTTCTTTGTTTATGGCCGAGACAAGCCGAAGAAACAGAAAAAAAATGCTAAATGCTATTTGTTTATGGTGTTTAAAACGACGAACACGACACATAAACAAAGATAATGAGGAGCAATTGCAACGTTGAAATGAGCGGTGTACACCTATTCCACATACACACAAACAACGAAAACCATAGAGACTGCGTTTATTGCGATTTGTATTCGTTTTTGCACGCATTTCGTAAAAGTTTTTTTTCTTTCTATGTTGCTTTTATGAAAAGAAAACGCGCAAAGCCTGTGGAATTGCACCTTCTGGGCGTGAATGTTGGCCGATAATTATAAACAATTTGAATAAAGTATAGCGCAAGTCATGTTAAGTTTTTCCTACACTTTCCATGCCATTCCATTTAATCGTATTATACACATTTATTTTTATTTTATTTTTTCGTTCCCAAAAGAATGTGGCCGCGGAATAAATAGCGGTAAAAATGAATGAAATTCGGTCGTGACTTTTCTTTCTAACGAAATGTGACCAAATTTGCACATACAAACCCACCAAACAACAAGCAAATCGCCAGGCCATACAAACCGACAATATTTTTTTTTTATTTCAATTCCACACGAGTGTTTTAATATTTTCGAGATAATCTTTGAGTATTCTTTGGTCGTGCAATCGCCATGTAAACGCATTGAATAATTCAACGAATTTCACCGTTTTGTTAGTCATATGTTTTATTTAGTCTTTTGTCTTTTTTTTCTACAACTTTATATTGTTGATGTTTGATTCTATATTATGTGGATAAAGAGAGATAAAAACAATCTTCTAAATCCATTAAGAAAGAGAAGGGAAAAAAATACAGTTGAAATGATCAAAATGAAGTCGTTCTGACGTTGAGTTGAATAAATCACACGAGACACGCCTCACTCATTCTCCGACCATCAAATTTCTATTCAAATCATATTTCATTGACATTATTGAACAACTGCCGAAGATTCATTAAAGTGCTGCGTATTTTCTCTTCTCCCGTATGTGTTACGCGGAGCTAGCTAGCGAGCGAGTGCGCGTTCAATCTGAGCGATTGAATTTCCTTGAATTATCCATCAACTGAATCAAAGAAAGAAAAAAAACTATGCAAACAAATTACGCGATTGCTTTTTCTTCAAATATGATTTACGAATGCGTTCTAAACTTATGAACGTGCAGAAAGTGAAGATAGAGCAAAGGAAAAAAGCGTAGCGTTCCGTAGCAATCAAATCACTTAGTGTTCAATCAATCGTGTTTTATATGTGTGGCAAGTGCAAAAAGCTAATCTTAGCCAAAGATAGAGCACGCGAGAAAGCGATTGTGGCGGTTAGCTAAATGCGATTTGAGTATTGGATTGCGTGGTACGGATGGATTTAGAATTTGGAGCTATACACAGAGAGTTAAGTGAGAATCGGCCGGATTTCACAAATACAAATAATGGAGCAGTTCATTTTTTGTTCGGTCCGCTTTCGCGCTTGCTTGCCTGCTAAGGATCGCTTATAATTTTGCAATCGAAGTAAAAAACTCGTGAATGATCGCGATCACAAAACGCAAAATGGTAATTTACATAAAAACCGAAAAAATCTCTCGATCTGTTTGTGCGCGCCCATTTCGCTTGCGTAATAGAACATGATATTCGGTGTTCACATTACAAATCTTCACGCCCAGTAAGATATATTGCACTGTTGTTGTATGTGCGGTGCATTTCTTCTACGTCGAATTTCGATTTTCCATTATTTCAACGTATGACCCGATCAAAAGACACACAAACACACTCGACATCAAAAGCGAATAAGAAGAACACACTGTGTCTGACTTACAAAGTAATTGCTTAAATAAATTAAATTGTTCGTACGTTTCGCATGGTTTTTCATAAGCTCCAGTGCCGCAGTTTTATGTTTGCTAATAATACAATAATTTGGACCGAGATTGAGTGAGTGATCCGATGCAAGCGAGCAACAGAACAAAACGATTAAACAAAACTGTTGCAAATTTTCTTCAGAAAAGCTAGCGGCGGCCGATGCTGTGGTGGCTTGTTTTTGCACTTGGCAAAAGTCCGTGCATGTGGAACACAATTGCAAACATTCAACACTGAATTTGAAATTACGAATAAATCGACGATTCAATTTTATTTATTAACGAATAGAAAATGCATAACAATAAATATTTGTTCATCAACTGTTGTATTGTGTCTGTTCGATTTTTCTTTCTCATTCATTCGTTCGTTCGCTGCTTGTTCATTTTTACATCATTTGAATCAATTACGATGTATAGGTTTCTTTGCAAATTATCTCCCGCTGCCCGTAATGCTTGTTTTGTATAAGTGTTGCTCGTTTTTTTTTTCTTCGCTTTTTATTCCGCTGCTGTCTTCTGTTTCATTTGCGCAACAGACAACTTGTGCTAATGTATTCCAATTGTGTGGTGAAGCTACACGGGCCCGAATCATATATGCAAAACAAACGTCAAATCGAATATGTATGGAATTTGTGCTTTCATATTCATCGCTTAGCCGTAGCGCAATAGACGAAGCAGTGTTGGATTGTTTGCTTCTGAATGATGATGATGATTTTTTTAATTTAGTTTGCATATGTTTGTCGAACAAAACTGTTGACACAACGATTGTCTGTGATTTTTACGAGCCCATCGTAACATTTTTTTGTTGTTTTATTCCTTTTTGATCCTCTTTCCCTTTGGTTTGAGTGGTTTTCTTAATGATCATTGTGTTGTTAGCGTTTGTTTTTTATTTTGTCTGCGATTTACAAATCACTTCTGATTGAAACGTTTTGTTAATTTTGTTTTGCATAGTGTGCCAAATTACCGTAAATGGGTGAGAATTATAAAACGATGGTTGAATTAATAATAATAATGATATACAAGAGATACCGCGCTAGGTGCGCAATTACGATACTTCGATTTTAACTGGACAAAGACATTCAAATCGGTTCGGAAATTTAATATTTCGACGCTAAATTATTGAATCGCAGTAACCATCAGGTGCGATACGATACGATACGATACTAAATCTCGTTCGGTGTCTTGTTGCCTCATCATTTCAAAATCGTAAAAGCAAACACAATAATTTTCATCGCGATGATGTTGAATCGCGTGCCAGTTTTAAGAAGTGCATACTGCTTCAGCTTGAGCTAAGCTTATGCTGGAAAAACAAGCAGAAAAAATAAGAAGATTGTAATTGTATTTCTCTCCTTTCGGCAAATCGGCGTGTGTATGTACTTGCCTTCAAGTACAATTTTGTCTTTTGCTCGTCGATTATGCTCTCCATCTAGTCAAGCGGCCTATGTGTACGTGGTTAAGCGAATTTATTCAACTTTCTCCCATCTCGTCACCTTATTTAAGTCACGTTTCAGTCGCGGCCGTTTCATTACTTCTGTGATTATTTCTTCATTTTTCTTTGTTGCCGTCGTTGTTTTGTTTAACTCGTGCAATGTTTGGATCGGCGACGTGGTTTCTCATACACCAAAAAATGTCGTATCGTTCATCACATCAAAACCAGTAAATGGACGGGAAGCTTTCGATTTTTTTTCTCTTCTCTCTTTTGCCTCGCTCGATATAATAAGAAAAAATGGTGCATTTAACGATTACAAAGTGAAAATATAAAATACGGTGTGAGAACTGGCTTCTGCAAACTATAATCGATTTTGCTTATGAAATGCATATTACCATCTTAATTGTGAGTGAACGAACCTACTCGACTTGATATCGACGCAATTTCATTCCCATACGATCCACACCAGATATAAATAAACACTCCTAAACCGCCGAAAAAAAACGAAATCAACAAACACAACAGTTGATTCCATCAAGACCGCGAGAGAAGCCGGCTGCTCTCAATTGTCCCAGTGGATCCTAATTAATGACGTACGATTTTTGTTCTTATAATGCCAGTTAATGAAATTTTTATCGTGTTTTCCCGTCATTTTTCACGTTTCGTTCAGTTTTTTTTTGTGTTTCTCTACGCGGCGGTCGCTAATCATTTGAAGGCACCATTGAGCATTACTATTTTTGAAATGAAGTTTATGTCATTTCCATAATAAATGTGAGTTTTTACGTGTATTTTTCTTCTGTTTCGCTTCTTTCGCTCGCTTAAAAAGTAAACAACGACCACAACAACAATGACGACGTCGACGAAACAGAAGAAAACGAACGAAATTTATATGTCGTGTGGCTGCAACAGCAGCTCACTACTTAAATTATCGAATTTGGATGTATATGAAGCGTGGGACGTCTCCTTTACTCGCAAACATACATTTTTACTTCATATGGCAATGCGACAGCACCGAGTCAACGACAAAATGACACGGTAGATAAAGTCACCAAACCAAATGGAATGAAATTTAACGAATGTATTGTACTGAATTGAAATAGACACCAAATGTTAATGAACGAAGCCTGTGTAAGTGTGTAGGATTTTTTGGGTTGAATCGTTATGACGACGACGACGACCATTTTCTGATGAGAACATTTAGCAATGCCAACCACAGTGACATAAAATCCAAGCATTTTAAATGGAGAATCAAAAAAGTTGGAACAAGAAACTAATGAAAATGAAATAAAATAGTTTTTTGTGCTTTTGAACCGGTGACAGCTTGAACCGTATGCATCGAGTCATTATCTCCATTTTACACAGACAATTATTTACATTTCTCTTTAATTTGTGTGCTTCTCCTGCTTATTGTTGTTGTTTGTTATCTTGAAAAATTTCATTCGTTCGAGATTGTTTAGCTCTGCACGATACATAGCCCAAATCAACATATGTTCAACATTATTGCAATTGGTTACACACATTTTTGATGTTTTTCTTCGTTTGATTTCGTTTCGAAATTTCAATCATGTGTAGCGCGCAGCCTAGTTCGATCACAATAATTGGATTTGTGCACAGCCAGCCCAATTCAATCATCGTTCACTGTGTGCGAATAATAATAGTAAATGTAGAAAAGACCCCATTCGGAAGAAGCAATTTATTCGTGAGGATTCATTTATCAGTAATCTATTTAATTACTCCGTTCCCACCAATTTCTCTATCGAATCGATTGTTTTTTGATCTCCCCGAGCCGATGGCATCGATTGTTCGATGTCTCTCAATGGCTTATTCGAAGCATGTGACGCCCTTCCGTTAAATTCGATTTCTTTAGTCGATTTATCATTGAAGATTTATCAACTGACTGACAATTGTTTTTCACACCATCAATCGCAAACATAAACATTTGTTCGATTCGTTCTAAAATTCAGTTTCGTTACGAACGTGTGTCCAAACTCAATTGATAGGCCAACTGTTTTTATAGTTTTTTACATTCCAATTCTAATATTGTGTGTGGTGTGATTATTTTTGCGATAAATTTAATGGCATTTTTTTTTCTTTCTCTTTCTGTTTTTCATTGCAGTTGCAGATCGCAGCGAATACGAAATTGTCCAAAGTGTACAGCGAGTGATATTAAAGTGTCTGTGTAAAAGTGATTGATTTCGCTATTGTAAAATTCGAGTCTCGTTTCGACCAACGGCGACAAAAAAGTGTGTGTTCAAAATCCATTGGGAATCAACGAGAAAAACAAAAAAAAAGCCAGAGAGAAAACGTCGAATCACATTTTATCGAGTCAAACGAAACTAAATCCAACAACAAGAGAAATAAAAAAAGGCGAAAAACAGAACATTCCGGGTGTGTGCATGCTGATATTAAATTCGCCGACCGGCGATATTTGAATTTGTGTGTGCATTGAATGCGCGGCGCTTAGAGAGAGAGGATCATTCGCAAATCTATTTTGTGTGTTGGCTTTTCGTTTTTGGAGCACAAGATTCGTAAATTTCGGTATAAAAATAAGCAATTGCACATGGCATCACGTAGCCGAAGCGCACTCGAATAGTGCTTTTTTTTATTCTTGTTGTTGTTGCCTTTGCTTTGTGTGTGAATGAGCGATTTGTACAGTGAAAAAAAGTGTGTATATATATAAATGCACGGTGGACTGAGGAGAAATCGCATTGAAAAGCGTCCCTCTTTCTGTCAGTGTTTTAATTTCACAATCGCGCGGTATTGTCGGTGTGTATTTTAAATGGTTTTCATCAGTGAACCAAAATAAATTGCCACGAGTACATAGTGCTACGGTGCGGTCTACGAACACGAGAACCAGAGATATTACTATATCGAGACGAGAGACAGCATTTCGAAAAGCGATTTTTATTTCGGAGAAGAAGAAAAAAGGTCAACGCAAAAAAAAGCACACAAAGCCATACACATTTTTTTGCATATTACCTCATACAATAATCTACTTTGTGTCAAAGAAAGACGAGAGCAGAGATAGAGAGAGGAAGAAGAAGAAGAAGAACAAAAACACGTTGCGCACATCCTCATAATTAGATAGGGAATGAAAAAGAAATTGTGTTTCCGCATTGAAAATTACACAGATATTTATAGTTGAAACGTATAATAACGCCACAACATAAAAATTGAATTTGGATTCTTTAATTGAGTGTAAAATCTATTCAGAAACATTTGTTGTGAATTTAAAAAAAGTGCAATCGAGACAAGTTCCAAGTTTAGACCGCAAGCTAAACTAGAATTTTCCAATGAAAAAACCGTTCAATCTTTAAAACCTTTTAAAGAGCGACAAAACAGCATGAATTAGTGTCGAAACACGAGAAGAAAAAAAAAGAATCAGGCGGAAAAAAAACAGAACGTTGTAATTAAAATTGACTGTGAGCAAGTGTTAATAACCTCTGCGAGTGTTTGTAAAGTGCATTTAAATTCAGTCGACACAAACTTCGGCGACGACGACGACGACGACGACAACGACTCACAAGCGACAAGACAACGATTTATATATACACAAATGCCTATGTGCCAGTCGCTGCCATACAAATTCATTTGACCAAATTGAAAATTAAATGTGCGATTTCGATTGTGCTGTGCAGCGCATCCTTCATTTCGTCAAACCAGTAACTTGTTGTTTAAAAATAAGCCGAAAAAACGAGCACCACACACACACATTTCGCATAAAGTGCATCATTGAAATACCAAGAAACTCGAATTGTTCGTGTGTTCATTGTGATACATTCAGCGCAAAGATATAAAAAAAAAGAGTTGAAAAAAGTGGATTAACACCAAAAAGTGACCCGAAAAAACGACGCGATTTCCGTTGATAGACGAAAATAAAACCAAGTCAATTTGACAGAGAGAATAAGAGTTATTCTGGTATTTAGCAAAACAGAACAAAACGAAGCGAAAAAGAACAACAAAGACTATTGAAAGTTGTGAATTTGGAACATTGTTGTGCATCTGATGTGTTTTAGTGTGTGCGGTGGTTTAGGTGAACGCTGCAAACCAATTTTCACGATTCGGTCGGGTTTGATTGCGTCATGGCAACGACTGCCAAACAAACATCTTCCAATTCATCAGCATCTTCATCGGTTCGAAGTTCTACAGCAACCGTTTCACAAACGCATTTTCAACAAAATACCTCCTCCCAATTGAATATTACCACGACCCATCATCGGTCATCATCCCTGTCCGATTCACCAATAAAATCCACCACAAATCATATTTATCATCATCAAATTTATCGCAGTACAAATAGCAATCAGAACGAGCAGGCCGAACAGGACATTGAGATCATTGCAAAACAGATATCCGATCACGCTGAAGAAATTTATCGGACATGGAAGGCTCGTGGTTTGTCAACACCTGAGATTCTCAATTGTCATTCGGTGAATAGTGACGCATTTGATATAACATTAACGCCGTCCGTACAAAGATCGTTGCGACGAAGTGAGTCACCGCAATACGAACCGAAAATCACATTAGGCGAACTATCAAAATCAAGTAATTGTATCGATACGGTGTCGGCATTGCCCAATACATCCGCCAAAATGTCGAATTCAAACCTTAAGAAACTAGTCAGCACATTTGTAAACGAGGACCGAGCCCGACAACAGCAGCAACAACAACAACAACATCAGCAGCAGCAGCAGCAGCAATCATCGATCGTCGCTCGTAAAACCAATATACTTACGAGCGGCACGATAAAAGATGCATTACGCAAATTCGAAAACATTGACAACAATGCAACAACAACCAACATACGGCCAAACTATTTAAAAAATAATCGATCGCCAAACAATAGTAGCACAGTGCCAAGCGCACCGATCGCCACGACAACGATTGCGCAACGTGAAAAATCACTAAAATTGCAATTAGATCAAACGCAACGAGATCATTTGCATTCACAGTCGAGCAACAGTTTGGACACAACTAACAAATTGAATAAGAATGTGCCCGATGTTCTCATCAATACGATTGAACAGGAGAAATTGATAAAGCCATCATTATTACTTAATAATAGCAATAATAGTTCAGTGTCTAGTTCGAGTGGATCGGCGACATCGACGACGACGACATCATCAACAGCAAATAGTAATAGTTCAGTGGCATCGCGAAAAAAACCAGAAACTCCGGCCAAACCAGCCAATTTGCTCAATCATACGCCCGCATGGTCGCTGAAAAATCGACTGAAACCCATTGAAAACGGTAGCAGTAGCACCAACAACGACAGCACAACCACCGTCAAGGTTGACAAATCACACGAATCGTCGACGGCGACACCGACGACGACGACAAAGACGAAGACGACAACCGCTCCACAGTCAGCAATCTCGAACTATGACAATGACATTAAGAGTGCGAAATTGGTGAATAAGCAAAATTCTAAAAGCAGCAAAGTGAACAAGTTAATGGATGAGGTTTTAATGGAAGAGGAGAGACTTATAAACGCATTAAAAACTGGCACTATTCTCAATAACGATAAATTGCCCGAAGTGATAACGTCGACACTATCAAACACAAATAGCAATTCAAAAAGTCAAACCAATAGCAACACAACCAATTCAATGACAAATGCAAAAATTGTCACGGCAAATGCTGAACCACAGCAGCCAACCAGTTGGAATGGTGCTCAAAAGCCAATTGCGACGGAGGTAGCGAAATCGACCAGCGTCGCTACCAATGAAAATGGCGCACCACAGCTAAACGAAGTGGATGGCATACATTTGAAAATGAACAAATCGCGACCGAAAAATGATGCGGCTGTACCACATCCGGAACTTAGTTTACACACAAATAAAACGGGAACGAAACAGGCTGGTACAGTGCCTGCTGTTCGACCGTTTTTGACACGCGGTTCGGTCGCCGAACGTGTTCTCATGTTTGAAAAATGTCCCGAAATCAAGGCTCTGCGAAACGCACCAAAGGATGCCAACAAAGTACCGGTAATTATTAGTCGAAAAAAAAAATCCTTTGATTCATATTTCGTAATTCATTTCGATTCGATATGATTTGCTCGAGCCTCGAGTCGTTCTCATGTTACAATAGCGCCGAGCGAGAGAAAGAGAGAGAGAGAGAGAAAAACCAAGTCAATGATAGGGGGCCATCAAAAGCGGTTCACTTGCAATTGTTGTTTTCGACAACGCCAAGGGTTCGTCATTTGTCCCCATGAAATAGTTTCGCAAAGTCACATGCCTTCAAAATGATTATTTCTTTTTCTCTTTCATGATTGTAAACGTTGATGCACATCAACACACGATTCGAATCACATCGATTTTGTAATCAAAATTCGAAGCGAAAAATAAATCTCGTGACTTAATTCACGTAGTAAATAAGCGTAGTAGTTTGGCGCTAAAACTGAGAAAATCCAAAGATTTTTTGCATTTAATTGCCCCGAACCCAAAAGAGATGAAGAAAGAATTAAAGTCGTAAAATCAATTCGATAAAAATGGGATATAATCGAGATTGACACAAGGCAAAAAGTACGGTGGCAAGAAACACAAACGTATATCTAAATTTACCACATTGATGCATGGCACTTAAATTAGGATGCAACGTTTAAATTATCGATTCGCGACAATCAGTCGCGGAAACTCGCATTCAAACTACTGTACACAACCGTGAACATCATTATAATTCGACGAGGTTTTGCCTATTCGAATGAAATCATATCGATCGAAATGAATTTGAATCAAGTTGAATTATGAAGAAACCAAGTGTTCTTGACAACTTCTAACGGAATTGTTGACATGATTGCCACCAATAAACAGCAGAATAGCTTAAGTTTTTGCCAAATTGGAACGAAATCATTTAGTTAGCTCGAAAAACTTATAGAATAGCCCGTCGCTATTTTTAGCTCGATGGTTAAGTTTTAGCGAAGCAAGAGACAATAAAGGCAAATGTCAACAAAGTCAATCATTGTTTCACTTGAACGTGGCCAAGTGGAACTTATGACTAAAATATGCAAAACACATACACAGAAACCAATTCTGATGCGGTTTTGCAAAGTCAAGCGTCACAGCCACTTATAAAATATTCAATTGCACTTGTTTTGTTTCATTTTCGTGTGAATTTTGTTTCCTATTTTCCATTGAACGAAATACAAAAAAACAACAACAAAAACCAACAGGCGAAGCCAGTGCCGAAGCCAGAGCAACAAACAACATGCACTACACTGCAGCGCACCATTCGAAACACGAAAAATGTTTACATCCCAAGGTAAGCTTATGAAAACATTTTACACCCTTCGCATACTTGACATCAACTGACCCACCAGTCGTGTCTCGATATGGGCGTACCACGCTTGGAATGCGGAACCGTTTAACCTTTTAATACAACATTGATAATGATTTGGGAAATAAATTTTAACTTTTTTTTGGCGCTTCTGTCTGTCTGTCTGTGTACAATTTTAGATTTCATTTTCCGTTTGGAAAACCATTGTCATCGATTACATTGGAACAGACACTGCAACGGCTTTCGGCTGCATTCGATGCATATCCAAATAATGCCATGTCCAAAGATGATTTTGTTAGCGTGCTAAAAATTTGCTCGCTTCCGTTCTACTGGCGAATGCCTTTATTCAATTGCACCCAATTGACGCCAGCCGGACTTGTGGATGGGAAGCGATTCGTCGACTTTTGGAAACAGTAAATATTATGCTGGTTTTTGCTTATGTTCATTTCTCTTCGTGTTCATTTCCATATTTTGTACCTGTATGCTAATCACTTGCATTTCTTTCTCTGTTCGTTGTAGGATGTCTGTGTTTTGCAATGATTCGGTGTCCCGTTTTGTTTATATAATGTCACGTGGCCAGCGATCACGGCCATACATTTTACCTGAAGACTTAGTTTGCTTGGTGCAGGATGTCGTTGATACACATCCAGGTCTTGCGTTCCTCAAAGAAGCCTCTGAATTTCATTCACGCTATGTGCACACGGTCATTGCGCGAATATTCTATGCGGTTAATCGCAGTTGGTCGGGCAAAATATCAATGGCCGAACTTCGACGCTCCGATTTACTTCAAGTCTTACGATTGCTCGAGGAAGAGGAAGATATAAACCAAATCATGGCATACTTTAGCTATGAACATTTTTATGTAATCTATTGCAAATTCTGGGAATTAGACCGTGATCACGATTTGTTTATCGATCAAAATGATTTGGCCAGACACAATGACCATGGTTTGTGTTCGTTTCAAATTCAATTTTAGTTCAGAAATTCATCATCAGAAGTGAGAAATTAACACGATAATTCATTCGTTTTGCAGCCCTTTCCACGCGAATTATCGAGCGAATTTTCTCCGGATGCGTCACAAAAACCGCCAAAGCAAACAATCAACGGATGTCGTACACGGAATTCGTGTGGTTTTTACTGTCTGAAGAAGATAAAAGCCATCCGACAGCCATTGAATATTGGTTTAGGTGAGGTGTCAACGCTATGAAACTGTGACAAATGTGGCATTTTAATCTAATTGAATTGGTTTTTTTTATTATTCTCCAACAGATGCATGGACTTGGACGGTGATGGTGTTCTGTCAATGTATGAATTGGAGTATTTCTATGAGGAACAACAGCATCGCATGGAGTCAATTGGAATTGAGACTCTTCCGTTCGAGGATTGTTTGTGTCAAATGTTTGATATGATTAAACCAAGTGTCCCGGGTTGCGTTAAATTGGGCGATTTGAAGCGATGCAAAATGACACCCATTTTCTTTGATACATTCTTCAATTTGGAGAAGTACATGGAGCATGAACAACGTGATCCATTTGCGTCACAGCGTGAAGATGAAGTAAGTCCAGTGGGAACGAAGCCATTGAAAAAGTTTTTTTTTTCCTAATCACTTTTTGTTTGTCTCTTTAGATGTCCGATTGGGATCGTTATGCGGCTCAAGAATACGAATTGCTTGTGGCCGAAGAGGGTGGCGATACTCATGGGTAATTCTCTTCTGCACAAATCATAATCAAATAGTCTCAAATGATTCTGTCACAATTGCATCATTTCCAACAACAACAACAAAAACTCGTCATTTTCATTACCTTCATTTCATGTCATGCGCCTCTTTCATGGAATCCAAAAACTTTCTAATTATTCTTTTTTTCTTACAATTTTTTTCTTTCTTTTTTTTCCACATCCAAAAGCCGATAAATTATTTGTCACCAAAATAAAAATCCAAACGGTCGCTTCACATTTTTTTAAGTTTATAATTTTGGTTAATTTAAATGAGATGAAGAATGTAAAAAAAATATATATATATATTCATTAGAAGGTGAGCTCAATGTTTCAGTGTGAGGAGTGCGTGTGGTTTTGTTGTTTTTACTATTTTCTATTTTTTTGGTTGATTCTGGAAATTTATGTTGGTTCTTAGATGTTGAAATTGAATTTTTTTTTTATTTGTTTCGTGTGTTTATTGAATTGAAACTGACTAGTTGAGACACAGCAGTTTTTTTTAGGGCGAGAGCTAATGCTTTGCCAGAACAAAACTTTTTTAAAATTTACTTTGCTTTTGAGCTGCCAGAGTTGAAAAGATTTCTTATTTTGAACATCATTACTCATTCATTTATGCCGATAACTTTTTTTCTTTCTCTCTCTTCCATTCTTAGGTCTTATGATGATGAGGAGGACTACGAATCGAATATTGATATACTGGAATCACATATGGACGATCAAAGCGGTGACATAAATGAGTTGTAGTATTGCCTCCAACAAGAACAGCAGCAGCACAGCCAAGGCGACGAATTTTGAAATTCTGCGCAACTTTTTTGCGTTTGTGTGTGTGCGGTCGAATCAATGACAAATGTGATTGAAATTTAACAAACAGTTTTATTTATTGGTGGATTCAATCGAAGAAGCAAAAATGAAATGGAAAATGACAAATTCTCAAAAAAGAAAAGAAAAAGATAACAATTTCAATGCGAAAATACATCACGCACAATCATTATTAGAAGAAGATTTGGAACAAATACATGATTAGTTGATTAGTGCCATGAAATTGCAAACCTGAATCAGGACATTCAATTGTGCGACTCTATGTGTGGAACAGTCAAAAGGAAATTTTGCAAAATGGCTATTTTTTCACCCATATTTATCTTTCGATTTAAATCGAAAAGAAACAAACAAAAATTACTACCGTGCGGTAAGGATATAATAGTTAGACAGATATAATTAACAAATCGTTGCCATTGTCCGCGTGTTTTCATTGTTCCATCTCAGTTCTGGAGCGTTGACTCATTTTGTTCTAGATAACAGAAAAAAAGCGATATGCGAACATGTAGTCAGTTGCATTAGAACCTTGTTTGACGAGAACACAAACAAGCAAAACAAAAAAAATGATATAATTAACATTTTGTATTTATTTCCAATGTTTTCAAATTGAAAAGAAAAGAGCAAACTTTTAAAGATATAATTTCACCACATCACCAAATGATTAATGTAGTTTTTAATGGAGATTCATAAAATTTGTTTTTATTTTAGTTTTTTCTCTTTTTCGTTCGCTTGATAATTATTTAATTTATCTGAAAATTTGCCATTTTTATTTTGCACGTATTCCTTAGGAAGTTTTTTTTTTTTTAATTTTATTTATTTAAATACTAGAAACACAACAAGTTATATAAATCGATTGAGAAACCCATCATCAACAACAACAAAAAACTCAGTACCTTTTAACCATATGAATACTATATATATATTTAATGGAGTAGAGAACAAGTTTAACCTAAACCGAATTGTCTCCAAACTGACGAAATGAAATAAAAGCGTCCAAAGATAGTAACTAAATACCGAATACTCTTGATGTGTTTTGCTTTTCATTCAGTAATTTTCATCATTTTAAATCAATCAACATGTTGCAGCTTCTTTCAAACCTTCAGCTAGCTTTCGATCACAAGCTTAAAAATCAATTTGAACAAATAAATCATTGCTTACTATTTACTCAACAAACAAATGCTACAAAATCAAATAGAAACTTAGCTAAACCATAACAAAAATGTAATCTTTAAAAGCATGTGATATTTGATAGACATAAACATTTTTATAACATCAATTAAAAGAAAGAGAAAATGAAATATCCAAGGAAACTTCAATTCATTCAATATATCACATTCACCTATCCTCCTGTTGATTTCAATTAATTTGTTTGGATTCCCTCCTTATTTCATTGTATACGAATGGTTCATTTTTATTCACATGCGAACGAAATGGTTCAGTATGAAATGTAATTTGATTTGAACGGCAACAATATGAACAACATCCTCATTATTTCAGCAGTCATAATCCTTTCATCTGAATATTTACTAGTAGAGCCATTTTTGACTAGATAGACAAACACAAAATAAAAATGAACAGAGAAAAATAAATCGTATTTTCAACTGAAAATCAATGCAAAAAAAAGTAAGTAAAACATGTATATGAATAATAGCGACACATTAAATAAACCAATAAAAGTGTCGGATTACCATAGTTATGAACATGCAAATAATATTTCAAAGTAGTAGGATAGAGAGCCCTTAGAAGATGTATCCTAGTCCAAGAATGAAACAATATGTTTCGATTCTTATTATTTTTACATCCACAAATATGACTAAACAGCAGAGAAAAATTAATATGAAATGAATTTTGGCGTTTAAATTGCATTAGAAATTTAGTGAATGAGTTTTAAAGCGTATATTAAAATTATTTTATTCGGGGATAAGTAAAATGTTTTCGTTTGACCTATTTTTTTTTATCAGTTCGCAATTTGTCGGGAAAATTTAGAACATTTGTCAAAAAAAATGGATGCCAAATTGAAAGAAAATTCTGGCTTCCAATAAATTTTAAAGAAAAATAACAAGCTTTTGGTCTTACTTTTACAAATGTAGCGCATTTGCAGAGATTAAGCAAATCCTTATTATTAAATATCATCTCTTTTGTAAGATTGTAACATATTAATTAGAACGATAATAAACACCTGTATAAATAATTAATTTAGTATGAGTAAAAGGTGTTGTTTTTATATCATTTGACATTTTCAGATTTTCATCGTTGACTAGTAATTATTGATTGCCTCTTTTTTGCTTTTTAGTGCTTATTTTCATTTAATAGAATATTAAACAGAAAAATCTATGATGCGAAATTGATTTCAAACTGAACTATAGCATATTTTAGCCGTCTCCATCGATCGATCAATGAATTAATTGAACGAAAGAAGGGGAAATAATACGTGCAACCCATGCATACGATCAACTCTCGAAAGACAATCACTTTTTGATGATTCATAAATGAAGATCGTTTCAAAACATCATCAAAAACCACTCAAATTGATAAGTTTGCTAGGTAAATCGTTTGTGGTGCGAACAGAAAGCGTCGCAGCTAGTGGTTTGTATACAGAATGATCTCAAAATTTAAATACAAAAAAACCGTGGGCTTATGAGCAATTTCAACAGCATGCTTGATTTAAAATTTTATACCAATATGTACGGTCTGAGAGTAGGAGTATTGTATTGAGTTGAAAATAAATATATTGGTGGTCTATTTTAACATCATATTGCGAAATTCGTTATAAAATTTGTTCGATGAGCTTGCGAATGCTCTTGGTCGTGTTCAATCATATCTCCTCTATGGTCTAGTGGCTAGGATATCTCGCTTTCACCGAGAAGGCCCGGGTTCGATTCCCGGTAGGGGAAAATATTTTTTTGAATCTCTTGTTAGATCTTTTTGGTACATCTTAAATCCACACAAAAGCTAGCACATTAGTCAAAATGAAGAGAAGCGCCATTTCACAAAAAAAAAATGGAAACAGATTCAAGCACATAATTCAAAAAATATTTTCCCCTACCGGGAATCGAACCCGGGCCTTCTCGGTGAAAGCGAGATATCCTAGCCACTAGACCATAGAGGAGATATGATTGAACATGATCAAGTGCATTCGCAAACTCACCTGTTATGAATTTGCAATGAATTTATTTAGTTGATATCAAAATAGATTATAAAAGTGTTATTTTTCTTTTCAATAAACATGAAAAATGAAATAATAATAATAAGCAAAGTCCATTGAATTGAAATCAAATCTAAAGATCGAAGCAATAGGAAAATTCGATGAAATCAGAAAATGGTTGAACCAAATTCTATAAATATAACACGTTATGCTGTTATCCGAGCAATTTTCTTCTGGTGTTCTACTTTTATGGAGATTGGAGATAAATGCCATTTTGATTATAAGTTTGTTTTGTACCATAGGTTCAATAGAAAATAGAAATAAATAAAATATATTGAAAAGTAAATAAGACATGTTTTAGCAACGACTGCTTCTGAATTAATTTATAATAGAAAATGAAATGCTTACTTGAACTTCCCATTGTGGGTGAAGGAGACGGCATGCATTCGCCCTATTATGCATTGGGAAACATGGAAGAACAATAATACGGAGAAAGCGCACGATTTTCATCTTCGTCAACGATTATGGCTTGAATTCAATACACACGATTTGTATTGCAAATTATTTGAATTGTTGCTGCCTATGTTAGTTTGGAGCTGTTTAGAGCAATATATTCGGAAAAAACTTTTAAAATGATATTATAAAGCTAGTAATCATTTACTCTTCTGTGTATTTTCTTTCATGGAACTTGAATGAATCCTTTAGCTTGGTCTTTCAAGCCCACTTAATGGATTTCTTTTGTGATCTATTTTGATATGCGAATTCATAGCAGGCGAGTTTGCGATTACATTCGGTTGTGTTTACTAATACCTCCTCTATGGTCTGGTTAAGAAAATTTATTTGAAAGATTCTGCAAAAAATGAACAAAGAAAACACCCGAATACTTGTTTCTGTTTGATTTTAATCATAGATTACGTCGCTTACAATTACCGAATTTTCAGCGTTGACATAAAAACCACATTCTGGATTTACATATAGACTTATTCCGAAATGTACTTAGTTGGGTTTAATATAGTTGCACATAATATTTCTGTTGATACGATATTAATATGGTAAAATTATTAACATCTCGTGTTGATAATAAATTATTATTATTCATTATTCTATTAACATATTTATACTATTTGAATATTAACATCTATGTTAATGATTATTAACATTTTTATTAATATTTATTAACATCGGATGTTAATATCGTTTTTTTCCACTGCCAAGCACCCAAATGGTGAAAAAATCATTTTTTTCGGTTGTTTTCTTTTATTCTACGCTATGATGCATTTAATGACCCACCGAAAAGAAGAAATACCAAAAAATTGGTTTTTACATTTGGGCTAGGGGTTTCGCGCAAACTCGAAGGCCGAAGATTTTACTAAATAGCTGGAAATAAAACCATTTTATGTGCAAACTATAGATATTGCTTCTTTTTATTCATAAATTCGAATTTTTGAGAATTTTTTGAATCTAAAAATTCTGGAAGTGGGTTTTGGTGGATCCTCAGGATTGTTCAAAACCGCTCCTGGTTCTGGAAGTGGATCCTCAGGATGGACCAGGGCATTGTCAAACCCAGTCTGATCCATCCTGAAGATCCACCAAAACCTACTTCCAGAACCGGGAGCAGTTTTGAACGATCCTGACGATCCACCAAAACCCACTTCCAGAACATAATTTTCAAGATGAATGTTGAAATATTTCGAAATAATACGGATTTTGGAAAAGCGATTGACATAAATCAGAGAACAATCAAATCCATTGTTTAAAAGTGTCAAAAATGGGTCTAATTTGGAGTTCGAATAATTTATTTTGTACATTTTTTGTTTTTGCACACATATTTGTTTATAACTTTACAATCACACTACATAGACAAATATTGCCAAAGACAAGAATAAAGAGAAATTATTGACGAATAAAAATTCGTTTTGAAGCAATGTGATTCTATGTACGGTTTACGTTCTACAGGCGTTCAAATGTTGCCCGTCTAGAGGCGGTTGTACACACCAAAATTTCGGAGGGGAATGAGTAATCTAGATACAGTGCGAAATAGCGGTTTCAACTGTTTAGGGATGAATTTCGACTAATTTTAGGGGAAAATGTGTTATTGCTTATGCGAACGCTCAAGTGGCTACTTTTCATATAAGTGCCAATACATAGACACGCACTGGTCACCAAGTCTGTGCAGTTGTATGTATTGAACGAGTTGCTGTGTGCAAAATTTACAATACATACAACTGCACAGGCTTGGTGACAAGTGCGTGTCTATGTATTGGTGCGTTTATGAATAGTAGCCACTTGAGCGTTCGCATAAGCAATAACACATTTTCCCCTAAAATTAGTCGAAATTCATCCCTAAACAGTTGAAACCGCTATTTCGCACTGTATCTAGATTACTCATTCCCCTCCGATAACTTACATTTTCGCGTCGTAGTCGATTCAATTCGCCGGTCAGTCCTTATTGAAATCTTTGTTACAGGTTCGATTTTTGCCAATTTCATGGACACATCTCAATTCTGGGTGAATACCGGTGGGATAAAATCGGAAGTCACCCATAAATCCAAATTGGTTCTGGAACAGCAGCCACAACATCTCATCTGGGTTGTCTTCTTTGATTTTTGGGTAGGTCAAACGGAGATTGCACCGTAAGGTGTTTGAGAACTTCGAAAGCTCACGCATTCAAGTTGATACTTTTTACTGTCCGGATCGTCGTAATGGAACTCGTCGTTTGACATCATACGTTTTACCACAAGACGTGGAACGAATCGTAGATTTTTCTGCCCAATAATGCGCAAATGGATAAAAACAAGCACGCCCATTATTCTAGCGCCGATCTCATTGTAAATGACTAGTTTGCGGCTACGTTGAATCAATTCACGTTGGATCAAAAACTCGATTCTTTCTTCGATTGAATTGCACACTCTGATTTGGTCATGATACACGTTGAATGTACATTTTTCCAGTTTCTTGATTGCAAACCCCAGGTCGGTACTATCGGGAAATGACCAATGATCCGTCTTAGATGCCACCAAATCCAGTAGATTGACTTCATCTTTGGTTAATATGCGTACACTGTTCCAGTCCAAATCCACCTTTCTTAAGCCCCAAGATGGTCCAGCAGTGCTCGGCATGTTTCGGATCAAAGCCTGAATTTCGGATCAAAGGTAAGGCTGAATGATCTGTTTGGCTGAACTTTTCGATGGACTTTTTGGTTTGCTGTGGCCGTGGCAGTGACGGTGGCAAAAGTTGTGGTAGCTGCTGCTGCGGCTGCTTGCGATGTTGCTTGCGATGCAACTCGTTCAGAAATTCAACCATCTCACGTAAAGCAGCAATATATTCATCGTTTTCACGTAATACCCAAAAAATCTGTAACCGTTGACACCATATCAACGACAATTCCCACTATATCGTTGGTAAATTGGATGTATTCTTTTACATGTCCGCATTGATGAATGTAACATTCTCTTTGATCCGCTCGTCGACAATCATTTAAAACCAAGATTTGTGCCTCCTCCGACGAAATTGTTGCTCCCAACTTTTCATTTCGTTTGTTGACTACGGTGTTCGAGTCCGACACAGAGGGAAGATTGATATGACCAACTTCTGTCTGTGGCTGCTCTTCTGGTTTCTCTGTCGGTTTCTCTGCTGATTGTTGTGTTGTAGTCAAACTGGTCATCGCAATATCTTCTGGAAACGAATATTCATCAAATGAATCATCGAGTTCTTTTGTGCAACCTGTTGTATTCGATTCGCTCGGACTTCCAGATGAATAATATATATTTTCAACGTGCTCAAAGTGTCCAATTTGTTCATCGTATCGATCTGGGATACCCCGATAATTTGTTTCTTGTGTTGCATTCGGTTTGTCCCTATCAAACTCTGGAAAAAGTATGGCAAATATTTTCATGAAGTTGAACCCAAATGGTGGTTGTCCAATAATATATCTATATATATAAAAGAGAATGTGTGTCTGTCTGAAACGACTTGAAGGCCAAACGGGTGGTCCGATCTGGACATGCCGTGCATCATTGGAAAGGTCTTGGGCCGGCGGGTGACATAGGCACCATCATGGTCCATCATGGTCGAGTTAACACGACTTAACACCGTAATAAACAACTCTTACTCAATACGTTTTTCGATTGGAGGTCGAACAACAGAGCTGTAGCTTGTCAAACATCCTAGGAGTGTATTTTCGACATGTTTTGAATATCGATCAAAATATACACTCCAGAGTTTCCATTTGCCGATTCGTATCTATAGCATCAAAGTCTTGCTGCTCCTGTTGTCTGCGGGCTCGAATTTGTTCTAACCGTTGTTGTCTTCTACGAATCATCAGCGGTGATGGATTGATCAGCTCATCATATACTTTCCGGAAATTTTCATCTTTCTTCTTAAATATTTCGATGAGATTTTGCAAGGACGTCCAGTTTTTTCCATTAGCACTTGTTTTCATTGCCTTGCAAATTCTTTCGAATGGCGTTTGAGGCCATTCGTTCTTGATAGATGGGAATGGTGGCATTTGCAACAATCTCACCTCGCAAATTTCGTAGTTGCAACAACAAAAAAGCAGCATGATCGGGATTGTTGTATTGGATTTGGTTTGGTTTGGACCCGTGTGAACCATTTGCGGAGAAATTCAGTGCACAGCGGAGCTGTGCGGAGTTCGGCGGAGATGCCATACATACACTATATCTGAAGCAGTGCGCTCATGGCTACTTAGATGTGTATTGAACAATAGAAATGTAAACACAGCAAAGAGTGCTGTTTCGCTCACACGTATAGCGTATGTACGGTATATCCGCCGAACTCCGCACAGCTCCGCTGTACACTGGATATCTCCGCAAATGGTTCATTTGGGTACCAGTTTGTCCAAAACCTCTTGTACTGTTCTTCTTTCTTCCAGCCATTGTGCTTAGATTCACTATGTAAGTTTCTTTATGTCTTTTGCTGTTTAGTTTGTGTGTCCACTGTTTTTACTTCAAATTATAATGTGTGTCTTGTCTTTTTTATCTTCACTTTTTTTTTGTCTTTTTGCTATTTGTTATTGTCTATAATAATTTCACTTCAGTTTATGATGTGTCTTTTTTCACAGAATATAGTCTTTTTCCACTTCTTCGTTCTTTCAGTATTGGTGAATCAGCAGGAAAGAGACCTGGTTACACTTCTGCTGTAGTTCCACAGATCGATATCCAAATCCAAGTGCATTGTTAGTAACTTCTTCTTATTTTTTCTTTTGCTTTGTAAAATCCATCATAAAAATCTTCCATTTCGCCTCGTCCGAGTAATAGTAATTTTTGATCACGTCGCATTCGGTGAGTTTTTATTTCTGTTGTTTGGATGTCTCAATTCCAATACAGAAATCTTCCATTTCGTCACGTTCGTGGTTCATTCGAGTCGCGGCATCGAAGGCAGAGCTGGAAGATTACGAAGCAGTACATGTTAGTGGAATAGTAATAAAAGTAATATAACAAAAAATAAATTATGAATACATGGGCAAAAGTTTCTATTCCCCCAATATAACGCATTTAAAGATACAGTGGAACCTCGATTATCCGTCCTCCCATTATCCGTCACCTCTGTTAACCGTCACGCTTTGCGGAAGTGAATTTTTTTTCAGTTCATTTTACTTGAACATACGAATAATGTCGCCGACTGAAATTCATAATCAAAATCAATTGTGTTTCGCTTGTACATCCATACAATAAGATTTGAAATCGAAGGCGTTGCTACCGAAAACATTTCTCGGATCTAACATATGACACTCATAGAAAAAGATGAATATCCAAATCTTGGAAAATTTGCCGAAATGACTGCGGGTAGGGCGATTTTAATTGTAGATTTTATGTAGTTTAATGTAGTGTTTTTACTTTTTTTATGTAGGAGCAATTTTTCGAGTAATCGGCTATCGAAAAACTGCTATAAAATGGAACAACTCAAATCTTGGTCAAAAACGTATTTTCCACAAATCGAATTTTTTTTCGAATGAAGAATGGTTCCAAAAAATTGTAGATAAATTGTAGAATTAAAATCGATTGTCTGTTTCCGAATATGTCAGCCCATTCGTTCGATATTGAGACGAGTCATGAAAATTGGTCCAAAATTGAAACTCAAATCTTGGCCACAAATTGAAATTTCCACAAACTGAATCTTCCTCTCTTGATGCTAGGTTCCATAAAATTGTAGAAAAAATTTAGAATTCAAATCTACAATTAATTTTGAGCCACTACAGTCGACTACAATCAATTTTCGACCACTACAATAACTGTAGGTGCTTCTACAATTATTTTCGGGCCACTACAATTAATTTTTGGTTACTTCAATGATTAAAACACGTTTTATATCAGTTTATAGCAGTTTTATTCCCATATCAAATATTAAACTCCCCTGGAGCCAAACTGTCTCTTTTTTACTCTAAGTTTTTTTCCATCTTATCTATAGAAAGAGAACTCATTAGTTGTTTTTTGTTCTATAGGTGTCATATATTTTCTACATCACCCGATATTTCATCATAAACTAATAATAATATGGATGTTTTGATTGGTTGGGCTTATTTTATGAAAACCTCGATTATCCGTCTTTTTCGATTATCCGTCAAGGTGCTGGTCCGGTGCCTGACGGATAATCGAGGTTCCACTGTAACGGTTACTCTTTTGTTCATTCAATAAAAAATAATAATGAAACGGAATATTGTGCCGCTAGGTTAAGAAGTTCTTTGATTGTACATTGGGTACTTGGGTGTGAAATTGTTGCTGTCTGCGATCGTTGCCGATTGCATTGCCTGCATATAGCTGGGAGGTTCTGTGGAAGAAAAGGGAAAAAAAATGATTAACGATCAATTAAAACTGATTGAGACTTTAAAGAAATTTTAGGATTTGTATTTATTTTACCTTCCTGTGGAAATGGAAACGGAGCGCTCGGAGCACTGGGCACAGCTGAGTATGGCAGCTGATTGTTCTGATCGGGCACTTGTGACACCGATGGTGGCAAAATTACGCTAGTCGGATGATAGATTATTATATCATCCGGATGTGGATCCCCGTTAGCCGCTGGTGTTATATCCTGAATTGGGTTAGTGCCGATGGTGATTGGTAGATCGATGATTGGATCAAAGTGAAAGCATGGCACAGAACCAATTATCTGTAGAAAAAATTGAATCAATTCAGGTATTGGTGTAACCATGAAAATCGATTGAAACAAAATAAAGATAGCGAATATGAAAGAATCAACTTACACTAATGGAATATTTCACTTTAATGATGTTGCTCGTAGAAAAATCTGATGGAGGTATTGAAGGAACTTCCAAATTTACCCGATAATCCTCTTCTTTGCCTATATCACAACCACGTGTTTCCATCCTTAATATCGGAATTGTTTCATGTTTCTGGCTTGTACTGTTTTCGCACACATAATAACTGACTTGCTAATGTATTGGAATGAACGACACTCATTGAGTAACAGTAGAAAGTTCTGCGCCGATTTTCATCTTACCTTAATCAATTTTATCGTAAATTTGGATGCTGGTTGATCGCTCTCATTTTTTACATTTATTTCCAAATTGATAACTTGACCGGGCGTATAGCCTCTAACTGGAATTCGAGCGAGGATTGTCATGGGCGGCGACGATTTAAAACAGCACAGTAAAAATGGTGAGAAGGTTTTGCGTCTTTCAGCAATGAATGGAGCCTGTGAATGAGTAACCAATACATATGAATCACTTTTTTGATGAAACTAAGAACGGAAATTACTCGAAGGGCTGGATCAGCATTCAGATTAACGGCTTTAATAACAGTAAATAGCTGCTCGAATGTTTGGTCTGGCAATAGTGGAATGTCGATCACAACTCGTGTACAATATCGAATGTATCCAAACTCGCCTTTAAATTGAACCAAATCCAATTCACCGTTGAAAAAAAATTATTAAAACTCAAATTTGAATGGTAATGAAAATGTGCGTCAAACCTTCGAATGATGATGGCAAATCAGGCGGTAACATACATTGAAAATTGTAAGTATAACTTCCTGCCAACAATCGAGTCTCACCTATAACAATGCCATCAAATAAACTTCAATCATTGCAATCAAATGCTGAGAATGATGAAAAATGGGTATTTCTTGGAATGATACACTACCACCCGCATAAAATGTGGATCGGTTTACGAAATATGTTCGTTCATTGAGATAGTCTTCATCACCCGTGAACGTTTTACTGTTTTCATCGGTGCCCTCTCGCCATTGTGCATGTGCAGTCCCTTGTATGCGAATGAATATACTACGAACATACAAGTGTTCTGTCGACGTCAGCCGACAAGTTCCGCTTAGTACTTGGCCAGCATAAACTACTTTTGCCGGATTACTGTCAAAATGAACTTCACAAGTGATCGGCATTTTTATACATTTACTTTTGATTTGCACACGTTTTATTTCAAATTGAATCGATTCACTTTTAAATTGCGAAAAATTTAAATAAAAGTCTATTTCAAATGGTTTCTCAATTTTGTTTTTATTTTCCACACTTTTATTTCGAACAACGATGTTGGTCTATTTTTTTCGTATTCTGTTGTCAAAGAAAAAGAAATGTTTCTGTTTCTATTTATAGCTTATTTGTTATTCCGTCTGTCAAACACCAAAAAAAGCTAAATCGATTTCTGGCATAGTAACACAACTTTTTTCGCACTCCAAACCTTTTGATTTCATAGCATTTTGTTTCACTTTTCTTTCTTTTTGCCAATTTTTTTTCTAAACTAGATTGTGTTGGGCGTCAATTTCAAGGACAAATGAAGTGTACTTGCGTATCTGGTTTTTTTTCTGCTTCGTTGTGCGAACACAATCAAAATCGAGTTTTAGACCGAGAAAAAAAATTAAAAGAACCCAAGCGAAAGAGTACGATTTGGCTCTATCGTGACGATACATTTCATCGTGGAATTGCGGCTAGCGCATGTACCCAACACTTCTCCTATCTCACTGTTGCTATGTTAAACATAGTAAACGGTTCACGCACACCGATACATGACTGTATGCGTGCGCCCTAGAGCAGTGAGAAAGGAGAAGTGTTGTGTACATGCGCAAGCCGCTATTCCACGATGAAATGAATCGTCACGATAGAGCCAAATCGTACTCTTTCTTGTTAGTTAACTAACAAATTGAAAAGCAATCGAGAGTGTGCCGAATCGTATTGTGTGTACGTGTGCGTGCTGATTGCAAACGTCGCACGCGACGCGTCGACAATTTGATAAAA
>NW_022595244.1:16216063-16236690 GCF_009176505.1 Sitodiplosis mosellana | reverse complement strand
ACCACTTACAACGGGCATTATTAGTGTGAACTTTAGTGATTAGAAAAGCACATATATATAACAAAAGTGGTTTAATACTTCCTTTGTTTACATTAAAATTGTCAGAAGGAATGAAAATGTTCATTTTTTCTGAATTTAAGACAAATATATTCAATAAAATGTATGATTGGTAGTGAAAGGAAGGCAACAAATAAGAGATCGGATGCTCGTCACCTTTTACAACATTTTATTAACAAAAATGAAGAAAATACAATTTTAAGTCCGTTTCTTTCTTTCTAAATATAACAGCAATTGAATGTCGCTCGCATGTTCGTTTGGTTTGTGATTGATTCGTTTGATCCTCTTTTGCATTTGTTGATTTTGCTCAAAAGCACCGTCCAATTTCTTCTCAATTCTCTTGAATATGACTCCATACTTTTTCATTTCTTTGCTCCATCGATGTGCCTTATCTTCAAACACCCTCTCAATATCTCGATTGAAATTAGAGGCATGTACTTCACGTCCTTGGATTATATAATTTCGAGCACAATATGTTCTTAGGTTCACTGTTAATGCAAAATGTATGTGAAAACACTGTATCACTCATTTTCTTCAGTCATATGAATCAACCAAACCTTTTGTGAGCAAACTTCTAAGTTCCCATCCCATTTTGGTACAAGCACCCATCCGATCCACATCCAATCGATCCACATCCCAACGCTCCACACCAAGCATGGCCGATTGGAATAATTCAATTGAAATTTCTGTTCAAATTGAATTTCAACTGATTTCTCGATATTGATCGCAGAAGCTGTAGTGTCACAAAGGAGATTCCAATCTAGACTGAATATGAAGTGTGTCGACAATTGTATGCTGAGCAGAGATAGATCGGTAAATGACAAATCAATGTCTTTATATCACATTATTCGTTATGCAATCAAAAAAATGATCCGTTGTTGGCAGTGGTCGTTTTATTGTCATTCTTTTTTGGCATGTGTACTGTATCGGCGCCAAGGAAATGCGCCATTTTTCGACACACCATTGTAAGTCATTCGATCTGTTCAATCGCAAACATTTTTTTACACGGCAGCAACCAACCGACGATCGCTTTTTGCTCTCATAACACATATATGTTCGATTTATTTGAAAATTATGAAATGAAACACACATTGTCATGTCCAATATCGATTCAATCTCCAAAATAAACGAACAACTCTGAAATGAAATAATTTTCAACTATTTCCATGAAAAATCAAACCGCACCGCAATATTTCACAAATAAGAGTTAATTTATTTTCAAAACTGCACCATTTTTATCTAGCTATACATGTATTTTTCTTTCCTAAAA
Organism: Sitodiplosis mosellana; assembly: GCF_009176505.1. Taxonomy (NCBI): domain Eukaryota; kingdom Metazoa; phylum Arthropoda; class Insecta; order Diptera; family Cecidomyiidae; genus Sitodiplosis; species Sitodiplosis mosellana. The sequence goes on along the minus strand of NW_022595244.1, from coordinate 16,235,363 downwards.
ACGATTGATCTATTTTTGTGTGAAATTATTCAAGCTCTCTTGCATTAGATTATTTAGCTCTTGAACATGTTCCAACTCTTTTGCAATCATTCTGATGATCCATTTATTTTCTCTATCTTCATGGCGCGGAATATTGCGATTCAAGGAAGACACATAGTTTTTCCGCACATGAGTGGCGTATATTTGGGCACAATGAACCGATGCATCAGCTGTAAATGAAAAATATGAGATTCTTTGTGGATATAAGTTTTTTTAAAGATCTAATTATCATACCTTCCACAACTAAGCTTCTCAATTCTCTTAATTTTCTGTTGTAACTGCCACTATCCATCGGAATTCTATTGATTTCTGAAAAAATATAGCTAAAACTGAATTTTCCTTTATTTTTAAATTAAATTTTCCCTGAAGTACTCTTATCACATCTATTTTGTAACTACGAGGGATCAAATGCGACTAAACAATCGTTTGTTATGCAGAAGCAATAGTGTATGCGCATTGCGCATAGAGTAGAGTGAATAATAAAGTGACGCTGCAATTAAGTTTTCTTACCTATTGGCAACTGTTGTTATGTTGTCATTCCTTAGATTCTTTCTGTGTGATGCGTTCGAGAGAATGCGAAATGAAATGCATTGGTTTTAGTTTCTCATCGATATATTTTGACACGCACCATCACACAGATAGTGATGTATGAACAATATTCAGAATGATTAATTTTTGAAAGTGAATTTTTTGAAAATGAATTTTTTGTGTTGAATTATTTTCCAAAAATGTTATAATACGTTACACAAATTGGTCAAACACGAATCAAAACAACAGAGTTCATTGAATGTGACTAGAATAGTAATTCTGGTTGGTTTTCTTTTCAGTGATTCTTTTGAGCCTCTCTAGCTTCTCTAGCATATGATGATTCAGCTCTTGAACACGATCCAATTCTTTTTGAACCCTTTTGAAGCCCCATTCATATTCCCTATCTCTGCTGCGCCGTTGGATGTCACGAACCGCAGAAGATGCATAGTTGTTTTGTGCATAGGTAGAGGTGCTTTGAACTGTGTAAGCTATTTTATTGACTGTAAATAAAAATAAACATGCAGATGTTTTACACAATGTGATGTGATTTTTGTTTCAAAAGAAAATGATAAACTACCTTCAGTTAGTAGTGTTCTCAGCTCTTGCATTTTTTTGTTGCAACTATCTAACCCATTCATCTTGGCCTTGATGTAATTGGCACAACAACCTTGGAAAATCCTTTTTTCTGGAAGAACACGAAACTCTTCAAAACTAAACGAAATCCTTATCAACGATTTTTGGCAATATTTCGATTTTTCAAAATTTAATTTATTACTTGATGAAGAAAGAAAACAATTGTGTCACACGAAAGATTCACAGACGATATTTTAGCCGTCACAGTTGATGTGAAACTTCAATGGTTACATAATCAATGATTGACAATGTAAATTGATATTATTTCGATCAATTAAAGTATCGAATTACGAATTGTATTTGGGCACAATAGACATCTGAGCACGATTTTGAATTGCCGTCACTTGTCGTTACAAAAACATTAGGTTTGATTCAGGAAATTGAATGTTTGATCGAAAAGGAAGGGATTTCTGGATTAAAAAGAATACCTTGACAAATTGTGAATGACCAATATTCGAAATAATGAAATTATTGTAACACCGCATTCACATGAGTTAATTAAGTTTTTCTTAAACAATGCACACTATTCATACACAAATATACATTTTTCTAAATCAATGCATGATCATATTTGAGCACGAATATTGATAAGCCAAATTCTTATAAATAGTTGTAACATGCACATTTACTTTAGTTCAGTTTCAAAGAGTTCAATAAAGCACATCGTTCACGAATTCAGCTTTGTCATTGTTCTCAATCGTTTTATTTCCTTTAAAAATTGCATATGTACAATTAATGGAATTAACTCCCGCGTGGCAGGCGAACATTCTACCACTGAACCACCGATGCTTGTGAAGGTACATGTTTCCAGAATGAATAAATTGCCGCATTCACCATATAAACAGAGTCACGGTTCTTTGCCACGTTCTTATCAAGTTGCGTTTCCTTTCGTCACACAAAACTGATATTATATGTGTAAACAGCAACGAAAATCATTCACTCAAAAAATAGAGCATTCATAGTGTTCAAAAGAGTTAATTAGATGATGATACATTTTTTGGGCATGATATGAATGAAAAATAGGAACAGAATCAACTCTCAAAAAATGATGCACGTAATTGGATTTTTGTCTGTTTACACAGATGTTTTCTCAATATTGCCAAAGCAGACACTTTTTGTATAACTTGATTTCATACCATATATTTTTAGACAATGCACAATGACATCGTTACAAAAATGGTGATAATTTCTTCAATCAATTCATTAAAACGATTTAAAATGAAACTTAGATTTACAGCTCCTTCGATGAAAAATTGCCCATTATTTTAAAATAATGTTTATATTGCATTTGAGCACTGATTCGATCGAATAGAGCAATGCACTGTCGAACACGTATACATGTGAAAAATACAAAGAAGAACTTGGAATTATTGTGTGGATTTGTATGCCATCCGTTCTTTTGAACAAAATAACAAGTTTTTTTCTTCCACAGGAGAATCGCGTTTCTTGCGAAGCTGCACATCGTATATCACATGCGTGATATACAATGCTACATTCATCACATGCGTCAATGGTGTAATGGTTAGCATAGTTGCCTTCCAAGCAGTTGATCCGAGTTCGATTCTCGGTTGACGCAGTACTTTTTTTCCCCTTTTTTCTTTGATTTTTTTCAATTGTACTTATTTAATTTTTAACATTTATCACCACAATGTCCGCAAGATAATTTTCATATTTTATCGTTCAGAATTTTTGTGCTCGATTTGCGATTAGCGCACAACTGATAAGAGAAAAGTGTCTGCAGCAAAGCTGTAGAACACCTTGAGTTCTACAAAATTGCTAAATACGCGAATCCATGAAAAATAAACATCATTCTTTTTATGTCTCGTCAATAGATTTCGAATTAAATTTTTGTGAACATTGTTTACTAAACAATGTTCAGATTAGCCATTTAAGACATTTTGAATAATAAATTGATAAAAAGCATTTGAAAACAAATGTTATTTTGCAAAAATATTGAATAAATTTTCTTTGAAATTGAAAAAGGTTCAATTGGGAAGAATAAAAAAAAATCCTGCGTCAACCGAGAATCGAACTCGGATCAACTGCTTGGAAGGCAACTATGCTAACCATTACACCATTGACGCATGTGATGTATGTAGCATTGGGTGCGAATATGAGGTTTATATCACAGTACACCATGCGTGATAATGCTATCACGACGCAATGGTTTATTCTCTTACTTTCACATTCTGTAAATTGAATGTTGAAATTAGCTGCCAAAACAATGAACAATTTAGCCAAAAACATTGGGCAAGCGAAAGATGGTTTCAATACGTGTGTCCTATTTATACTTTAGTACAAAGCTCACACAGAAGTATTCACTTTCATGCGAAGACCTCGTTAAATAAATGAAAAATACTTTTGCAAGCTCCGAAACTGAAAATTTTAGCTACATGTTTTAGCAATAAAGATTTTTATCGACTATAACTGACCATAAAACTCAATTAATCAAGGTCCAATGTTTGTTAATACCAATTTTACTTTTCAATTTCTTTATTTCAATAATAAAAAATAAACATTTTCTGTGTGTATATAACTATTCATCATCGCTCTCATCCTCTTCAGCGTCATTTTCGTCATCATCGTCGTCGTCCATGTCGCTCTCCATGTCGCTGTCGTTGCCGCCGTTCTCGCACACTTCCATGCCCTCGACTTGTTCTTCTTCTTCTTCTGCAGCATCATCATCCCATTGATCGTCCGACGATTCCTCATCTTGTGGTATTCCATCTTCGTCCGATGAATCTGTCAAAATCAAAATTAAACGATTAAAATTCACCGCTTAAATATGATTCGATTTAAATTTCCTACCTTTGTCTTCGTACACCAACAAATCCGAGTCTTCAATGATATCGTGATCTGTGTTTTGCTTAATTTGATTCACCAACAAATCCAGTCGTCCGCTTAGCCTAATTTCACGAAAGAAAAAAAATGGTTAAAGCCACATTTGAATTGAAGAATCATATAATAGCGTCTTACTTTGTTAAATGTTGGAATGTGTTTGCCCGATGTTCAGCAATTCCCAGCAGCGGTCCGAATGTGGCATACAGTTCAATTGTCCCAATGGCCATTAGTTGACTTGACTGTGTTTGCAGCAGATGTTTGAGCCACAGAATGGATGTGTGGACGCTAAAGTGATTGAAAAAATGAAGATTTTAGGGTAAATTCCAAAGAAATTTTAGTCAATTTTAGCAAAAAAAAGTTCACTTACTGAGTGGTTTTCTTCTGTGCCAAAACGGTGAGTTCGGTAATTAAACTCGAAATGTACTGTGGAGGTAGACGTTTGAGTGTTGCTCGAATGATTTGCTCATCTTTATTCAAGAAGACCATTCGCAAAAGGTTGGCATCGTGACTGTGCAGTGCTTGAACCAGCAATTGGGCAACGTTCCGTCCTACCGCACTGCTTTGGCCGAGTGAATCGAATGTCAAATTCTCGAGACGAGTTTCCATTGGTATTTCTTTGTTACCTTTTCGCGGTACAACTTCTTTCGATTGGAATTCAACATTTTCCAAGTTGACAATCGGCGTGATTGTTTTCAATGCGTTTGTTGTACGTTTTTTGGCGGCTGCATCGTTTGACACTGCTTTCGAACCGCTTCGAATAAGAACTTGTCGGCGCTCATTGAAATCGGGTTCAACCAATTCGAAGCGCAACACTTGACGATCTCCGTAGCCAATTTGCAGTTTCTTTTGTGCACGTCCGATTTCCATTGACACTGAACAAATTGGAATTGGCTCAACCAATTGCGATACATCGTTTGCAATTTCAATGGTCAACGTCGGCTTCATTGGTTTATTCGATGCTTGTTCAATACTCTTGCCCAAACTATCCACTGCAAAGAAATGCAACACACCACTACGTGTAACCGCGGCAATTTCCAATCGATCGTCTTCGACTCTGCTAGCAACACTGTATGGAATATCCTCCATAAGGTACGTGTATGAATTTGGACTCTTTTTGGCCGCTTTGATACGCCACAACGTAAGAATGCGATCTGTTTTCGATGCGGACAATACGAATTCCTTCGTTTTAACAACGAGATACTTTAGCATTGTGACATTGGTCGAGTGACCAGTGTAGGTTTGTTCGAGTTCTTGATTCTCAACCGACCATAGATACAATTGTCGACCGGCAACTACCAAACGATTTGATTCGGCTAAATAGACTAGGCTTGATGGTTTCTCATTGCCAATCTCCCACGATGAAATTTGTGCACCGGTTTCTAAGCTCCAAACAATTACACGGCAATCATCGCCACATGTAAACAAAACATTGTTTTTGCCACGGCAAATCGCAGTGATGCTTCCTTGATGACCTTCACCTTTCAAATTGTACTCGATCTAAAGTGGACAAGGATCCATTTCAAACGGACGTTAAGCTGAATGAGCACACCAATGAACTTACCTCGCTTTTGCTGTATGAATACAAACTGACGCCTCCGCTTCGCGTACCTAACGCAACATACTCTGTCGATTGTTGAGCCTTCTTTTGTGGAGTCTAAAAAATGGAAATATTGTGGATCGGTGATGAAAATCCATTCATTGAACGACAATCAAAAGCCAATTTGAGCTTACCTTGCGTGGTCCCAATGTACCATCGACTGTGATCCACGTGAAACACGTGAACGGTGCATTTAAATGAAAGTTTGGCACAAACTCCCGTTGAAACTCGTTAGTTTCAGTATTCCATATTTTGAGTTTGCCATCGAAGCTCAAAAGAGCATACAATTTTCCGTCGGCTGAATGCTCAGACACGTGCAATGTGTTTTGAAAAGTCGCCATCACTAGCACATTTGCCGTAAACTCAATGTGTTCGTTCAGTTGACAGCCCGGCGAATTGCCCGTCGATTTGACAGTTCCACACTACTACACGGCCAAATCAACCGGCGAAACGCTTGACATTTAGTACATACTAATTATTAACAACAAACCGCTTTGTGTACTAAATTCGTTATAGAAATGCACGATGAAATTGGATTTCGGAAAATAAATTGAAAATTGTCACAAAGAATTTCCATTTGAATAGGACATTTTATTTTCGTCTCAGTTTCAATTAATGTTGTGTGGAATATGCGTGCGTACAAAGTAGGCGTTGTTATGTGAAGTTAACATTTAGTTTTGATGTGACAGCCTGACACAGTGCTCACAACACAACGAATGCGACAAACTCACATTTAGTACCAATTTTATATGTGACTTATCAAATTTAATAAATATAGCACATTACTCTATTTAATTTTTTTTCTTCCACAAATACATTTGGAAAAGTGCATATTGATGCAGAATTTTCATAGCGACAAAATCGCAAATTGAACGAAACGCAACGACGCAACCCGTTTTCGTGTGCAGTCAAATCGAACGTATGCCGAAAAATTCGACGAATTTGCAAAAAAAAAAAATTGCGGTGGTCAAATAAACAATATTCGTCTTTGCAACATTGCATACATAACACACACGGGCTGTAGAAAATAAACATCGTGCTGTCATCAGTCGTCTAAACCTTTGACAAAGGTTTGCCAATCGAATTCGATAAATCGACTTGAATTTCGGAATCTGAGTTAGGTGAAAAGGTAGAGCGGGAAAAAGGCGAAAAAATTCTTTTAGTGGTGGAAAATAACGCAGCAATCATTGCATTCGAACGAAGAATCGGAGTAGAGTTGGAGGAGCGTACAATGGCCGTAAAGGAAAATTCAGAACCGGAAGATTTGGAATGGAGTACCGAAGAAGAAGTGCAATTGCTGTATGCATTGGATGGTCTGCGACCAGTTGGGATCAATAAACACTTTTATATGGCCCGAATCTGTGAACGAATGTCAACCGCATTGAAACGTGACATTGCCCCGGAAACGATTTGGGCCCATCTTCGCACATGGTATAATTTGGATGCACTTGATCAAATGGAACGTGTCCCATTCGCCGAAGAGGAAGTGGAATTTTCGCTGCCCGATTCGGAGTTTAGCGTGCTGATGAACAAAAAATTGGCCGAAGCCGAAGAGAAGAAACCGATAGATATCAAAACGGAACCAAATACCAAAGGTAAACAGCGAGAATCAAGTTACTTTTCGCCTGCTTGCCTTCTGATTTCCGAATTTAAATTTATTCCATTTCCCTTTCATTTTATAACAACAGTAAAAGCCTCAACACCACAAAGCACTAGTACCAAAACTCGGCCGCAAACGCCAAAAGAATTGGATAAGAAAGTAGCGAATAAAATTGTGGCCGAGCAGCCAAAACGAGGACAAAAACGTACACGTGGCTCCATTTCGAATGAATCAAACAGTAGCCCATCAACAACACCACCTCCAACGCTTGGAAATAAACGGAGACGAATCTAAAGTAATTTCGGATCCATGAACGTTCATTTAATGAAACACACACACAGAAAGGGAGAGACAAACAAACAAACGTTCATACAAATTGAATAACAAAAAGTTGAGCTTTAATCTGATATGGATAATTGTGACTAACAAAATGAGAAATGAATCTAATGCCGATAAAAACCGAAATCACGATAAACAAAAAAAAGGGCGTAAATCAATGATACCAAAATGGAATGAATTCCCAAATCGCCATCATACGATGACGCTATGATGGACACTTGAATTTGAACGATTTTCATTTTAATTTAGAGTGGGAAATCATTTATCGATTGCCATAATTTGTATAGAAATTATTAATTGATTAAATTTTTTTCCATTTAATTCGTTAACGTTAAGATTATATTAGCAATTGTAAAAGTTCTGTATCGCGAGAAAGAAACAAAAGAGAAAAAAAGAATACAATTTGTTTGGTTTACGTAAATACCGTGTGAAATAGAACAAGCGCAAAAATGTATCGATTCTATGTCGATAGAATTTCAGAGAAGAAAAAAATGATGAGGAAATTATTGAAAGAAATTAAAATGCCCAAAAATCAAAACTAAGATTTAATTGATGAAAAAAAAAACAAACAGAAACAAGTATATGCACCCAGCGGATATCATGAATCTATCCCGTGCTCCTTATGAGAAATGTATACTATCGGTAGCCGATTTGAAAGAGATAGCTAACATACATATTGCCCAAGGGAAATCAATCAAAAACTATCGCAAATGAAACGATTAAACGTGACCTTGTTTAACAAAGATACCGCACTTTTGACTTTCCTTTCTTTCAAACAATCGTATTGTTATCTATCATCCAGTCATGTTCCAAAGATCTTAATCAGGACCATTCTAAAAAATATAAACAGTCAATGGAATTGACGCAAATATCACACAGAAAAACCCATCGTTTTCCCGTGAATTTATCACAATCTACGTACTTTACCGTACTCTTGACTACGGAAAAGAAAACAAATTATTTATGCATAAGAGAATTTTTGCACCTCAAACTGAACAGGAAAACAAAATCCCGAAGAATTTATTGTTAAAATATTAATGTGTTAAAGATGCGGAAACTAATGACGTACGACGTCAAACCGAGAAGACGAAAAAGCTGAAACAGTATCAGATCACAAGAATATTGTGTTTATTTGCGTGCGTATGTAGAGGCAGGTCAAGAATTTTATTGTTTATGATAATTGAATGTCACACCGGTTGATTCCTGCATCTGCGCACATACCAAGCATACATACAGGAATATAAATATCACCGCGTAAAATCATTGAATAAGTTGGAACAATGAACCACGCCATAAGGTGATATGAATCGATTCTAAATACTGTAACCGAAAAAAATAAAGACAACAAAACACATTTGTATCGAATGCTTCTCTCTTTTTTTTTTGTTCAAATCAAATATAACCACGCGCTCAATCTGTTTTGTTTACACAGTATGAAAATATGCATGCATTAGGTTACCTTGAAATTGTTCAAATAGACTATGAATCAAACTTTGTAACATGTTTATGTTTAGCCTTCTAGTGAATCTAATATTTCTTGGTATTTCTCGGGCAAACAAATTGCAAGTTCCAAAAAAATTAATTGAACATATTTAATTTTCTAATTTTCTCCTCTGCTCCGTCACCGCCTCTCTGCCTGCTGCATCGGACCAAATGATATATAGAGGTGCGAAACAAATCTATTTACACTTACATTGGTTTATGTAAATCAAATAAAAGCCAAGAATAAACGAGAAATGAAAAACGACTAACTTTCGAAGTAATTGTAAACGTGTTACCTATTTGTATATTCCATGTGCGTGTACGAGCAGAGCAAAGTGCGAATTTTGAATAAATTTTTTTCGTGCTCGCCATAGCATTGGCAATTGGATTTCGAATGGGAATTCCAGCTTGTCTTCATAAAAGACCACATTTTTACTATTTTGAAATGGCAGCGCCGTTTTTTTTCATTTTCTGATCACACACAAGTAGCTTGATATGACTTTTTTTGGGTTTTCGATATCTTTTGCTGCTTTAGATTATTATGTGTGCCATAAATAAACATTAAGCAAGTGTTAAGTGTATCTTGGTGAAACTGATTGAAAAAGGTAAGAGAGAGAGAAAGACGGCATAACATTTGGTAACCATGAATTACTAACGAATCATTAACGATGGTATCTAAGCCGGTTGGCTTACTTTAAGGCTGTTCCCTTCTTGTTCTTCGGTTTGTTTACACACTATCTCATAATATGCGAGAGACTAGGCGAGAGATTCTCACATCGACGAGTGTGAGTGCGGTGGAGTGTTAAATTGCTGCATCATAAATAAGATGTGTTCGAAAACGAGTTTTTTTTCGTGTAATTCATTCACTCACTAATTGACTTACCGGTACCAACTAAATGTTAAACAACAGCACGGCTTCCTTATTGAAACGGACTATTTTTAAATAACAAAGAACATCGATTACTGTCGCTGCTGCTGCTATTTTTTTTCTTCATAGAGATTCTCATGTTTCTGTTCTAGAGATTATAACTTATCATCTAGTGTCTCGACCCGTCGCATCAAATGCGATGCTGATTTATTTTCACTTCAAGCATAGCCACATTAATGTGTTTTCGCGAAAGTGATAAGAATTTTCTCGATGGTTAGCATTTCTAAAAATGTGTCGACTTGAACTAAGTATACACAACCTTCCTATAAAATCATGAACAGCGTAGTTTTTTCTTTCTTTAATGGCATCGATTGATTTAATCTCTTGTTCAACTTTCACGCAATGCTAACGTTTATTGATGGATTTATTCCATTCCTATCGGAATATTTCGAGAAGGAAAATGCCTATTTTCTAGCTTCGACCGTAAATGTAACGACAATTTTTATTCTGGTCGTAAAAGTTTGAGCATTAGGAGCCCATAAAATCGACTTGGAAACTGTTGTTATAAAATTTGTCCGTATCCGGAAAAGCAAATTGTATAATAATGAGGAGTCCAAACAAGTTCTCAATCCGCATGGGGATTATTTGTTATGCCATACGGTCAACATATTAACGTCGTACAGAGTAAATGTTTTCAATGCGAGATCAGCTGATTTTCTGCGAGAAAAAAAACATGCAAAAAAATTGTCTACAAGCCGAAATGGGCTCAAGTTAAACGAACAGTGTATCTTCTTTTTTCTTCATTTCAGAATATTTCTAAAAAAAATATTGTATATATTCATGAGCATTCAAAATCGAATTTTAAATTAAATATACATTTGATGTTTTTTTTTTATTTATTTTTATCCTGCACCTTTAACTTTTTGTGTATGTAAATAGATGTGTTGCATTTAAAATCTATATCTTGGTCTACGTTGCCTATTGCCAATCCTCTTGTTTAAATCTCTAAGTTTTCTTAAATATTAAGATAACGTTGATCGTATTATTATATATACTAAAAAAAATAAGTGGTCTTCTTCCTTTTTCATTCATCATTTCTGAACATGTACATAACAAAAGGCATTAATAAAATTATAACACTTCACATAAAGACTATTAAGCTGTTGTGTTTGTTTGTTTTTTTTTGAAAAGCTGGTTTATTTCTTCGCTGGGAAGAAAGAACGCTTTAGAATACATATTTTTTTTCTTTAATTAAATAACAAAATGGCTTTACAATTTATTTATGTGTAAAATTTGAATACAGGTTTTGAATAACTATTCGATTACGATTTATTTTATGTTACTAAGCGCTTGACGACGACGACGGCGATGTGGACGCTGTTGCTGTGCTCGTTGATGAATTGCTATTACTGTTGCTATTGCTATTTGCCATTTGATTCATCGTTGATGCAACCGACGTTCGATTATGCTTCATATGACTTTGAACGAGGTCAGAATTTACTAGGGCAGCCATTAGTGATAATTCACCAGCCATCACGGTGGCACACACAACTTTGGCGAGTGTTTTTGAGTTGTTCGCAGGTGTTGTTGGATGTGCTCCTCGAATGCCCAACATATCCAAACATGCACTTTGACCCGGTAAACCAGTTCCGCCGCCAACTATAGAAGAAAAAAATCAAACGAAACGGAATGAGCAAAAAAAAAAACATGGCATATGAACATCATCTTTCCGCATTGGCAAAAGACATAAAAAAAAGTGAAACGTACGATAAAAAAATGTGTTAAAACTGTTTAAACACATTTTAGGTCGAATCGTTTACAAAAATGGTAATCGATTGATTTCCTCATTCGAATTGAAAGTCATTTGGATCAAATCAATATCAAATTTGCATACAAGTATGAATGTGGAATGGTGCCAATTAAACAAAGAGACGAAACAGAAGGAGAAATAAAACAGACCGACACATGGAGAGAGAGAGAGAGAGAGAGAGAGAGAGTTCAACGAATGCTGAACTGAAATGAAATTCACGCTGTTCAAGAGAAGAAAAAAATGTAATAATTTACCTGTTCCGACTTCTAATGAAGGCATTGTGCACGTTAGGTACAAATCTTCATTATCATCACCGCACGTTTCCATGCTCGTCGAACAGTTGCTGCTCGTTACATTTTGTGCAGGATCTTGACCACAGGCAATGAAAATTGCTGTCACCATATTGGCTGCATGCGCATTATTACCGCCAATGCTGCCGGCCATCGCCGATCCGGCCATATTCTTCAATTTATTGCATTGCACCAAGGTTTTGGCATCCGTTTTCAGAATCTTTCTCAAATCGTTGGCCGACACAATTGATTCGCAGACAACACGTTTGCCGCGACCTTTGATCCAATTGATTGCGGCTGGTTTTTTGTCCGAACAGAAATTACCACTCAAACTAATGATTATCATGTCGGGGAATGCATTTTTGATGTAACGCAATGCCATTTCACAACCTTTCGATACCATATTCATGCCCATTGCGTCGCCAGTCAATGCACGGAAACGCACGTACAACTGTGGTCCGTCAATATTGATGAGGATTTCTTGGAGGCGAGCAAATCGACTCGTCGAATCGAAAGCGATTTTAATGCGTTGGAAATTTTCCGGTGCGTCAATCCATTGTTTGGCCACCGATGCACGGTATACATTGGGGAATCGAACGCATGGTGCACGCGTCATACCAATATCTTCAACATAACTGGTTACACCATGAATGGAAATCACTTTGCATCCTCGATTTGTACTTGCGACCAATGCACCTTCGGTGGTGGCCATCGGAACATAATATCGATGACCGTCCAACGTTAGAGGACCCGCATAACCAACCGGTATTTGAACGTAGCCCATCACGTTTTCACAGCAAACATTCATCACCTTGGTGTAGTCAAAGTGTTTGTAGGGCAAATTGTTTAGTTTTTCTAGAGGTAGATTAGCGTTGTCGGCAATGACCTTGCGGCGAATTTTGACACCACGTGTCGGATTATCGCAGATTGATTCGATTTTATACAATGGACAATGACCGCTTCCAGCCTTAATCAATGCTATCAATTCGGAATCGGTGAGTTGGCTGCCACCGTGTGTGCTCATCATTTCTAAGCATTCGTCGATCGATCGTGGTTTGATTGAAATATCTTCGTCATCACTTTCCTCCGAATCGCTGTTAATCGAATGTGTGCTGATTGTTCGGTTCTTTTGTGCGTTTTCTGTTTGAGTGAACTGGTGCACCATTAATGTGCTCTTGCTCACTGGTGATATTTCGGTGTTGGTGGTGGTTGTGGCAGTGGCGGCAGCATTTGTATTTGATGTGGTCATCGTTTGTGAATAGCTTTTCGTTGTTCGATTCAATTGATTTGTCAGTTCGATGCGTTCTTCGAAGAAGATAAATTTCACCAACAAAGCCGTCAATAAGATCAAGATAATGATTTGATCGGAGCTCACTTTAAGCCACTTCATAATGTGCTCCGAAATGCCAATCTTATCAGTTGAATTGGAGGCCATAAAGTTCAACGAATCCACTTCATACGTATCGGTCGATTGCATGGTGTCATGGTTTGAGAAGACAAAACGGCTGCACAGGTGAACAATCATCAATCCGGTCGACATGATAATTTTCAGGCGCTGTGCAACTGGGTTCGGTTTTTGGTCGTCTTCGAAAATTGCACCAATCAATTTGGAATCTTTGAGTTTTTCCTGGGCACGGCTCATGTCAACACCGCTCTTCCACAAATCCATCATCAATGACAAACAGGCCGGATAGAATGTCATGAATACAACATAGTTAACGATCACCGACATAATTGCAAAACTGCTTAGGTTTTCCAACCGATACACGCCCGATAGTGTGCCAACGCTAATTACGAGCGTTTCAACAATCGAGTCTAATGATAATGCTGGCCCCAATATTTCCATGCCACGTGAAATATTTTCAATGACTTCGGATTGTGATGCACCGCTCAAAGCCAGCTGTGCTAATATGCCCGCCTTCGATAAATCAATCAATAGCAAAAAGAAAAACAGGGCATCTTTTAAATCCGATACTTCGCTGCCCAAGAAATTAATTATCGTCGATGTAAAGATAAAGCTCGAAAAAACGGTGAACAATCCGGCAATGATTAGAATGTATTTGGAACCGAACTTATTTAAATTCAAAAATTGATAATAGCTGTAAAGGATGGCCGAGCATCGAATTACGGTCATCAAAATCGTGTCGACTGCAATGTATTCCGCTTCGAGACCATCACATTTTTCTCGCCAACCTTGACAGTTGCGTAACCGTGACGGTGTTGAAGTTTTGCTATGATCAACCGTTAGCATGCATGCCGTTAATGTCAGTAGCGCAACGATTACTTCCCACGGATGTGATGCACAAAATTTCCCATGAGCTCGAAACAGTTGCGATGTCATCTTGTCTTTGTTGTTGTTGTTGTTAAGGTACACTTGATCGAACTGCCTTCCAAAGTGCCAGCAAATTATCCAAAAATCCAGCAAACGACAAATAAAACCAAATTCTTGGAAAACCAACCGAAAGAAAAAATGTCAATATCACTGAATAGTTTGCACTTCAATTACCCGGTCGGATGATAGGTTTGCTTAAAAATCTGGTTTTGAAATCCAAAGTCGTTTATATAATGTGTGTGTTCGGCAAAGTGTTACTCTATTATACGAAAAATACCACTTTGCTTTATATATTTGATGTTTTTTCTCTCTTTTATATTTTATATCTTATGCTTTGAATGAATTCGAAAAGCGATCCGAACGAAGATAAAAAAAAGATTATGTTTTATATCTCGAAGTATATTATGTAATGCGGATTGTGTCTATATGCTTAAACACACACAGATAACTTTCACTTTCTCTTTAATTTCTCAATGAGTCCAACAAAAAATCGTCTGCTTTGTTCATTTATCGGAAACACCACATACGAACTTCACGAAAATAGGCCTGATTTCTATTTTTTTTCCGCGATGATTGATTAGTCCAGTTGTGTGCTCTGCTTAGTAGATTGTGCTCAGAAAAAAAAATTTTTTGCCAGAAAACAATTTCTGTTTTGTTTGTTTGTTCGTGCATTCGTTCGTAGCTCTGCAATTTTCAATACAATCTAAATAGCACTAATTTGATTTGTTTATCAGACATGAACTTCGCGTATGTTCGAAAACCATGAAAAATAAAAAATTTCTTTATCGAGCACATACAGTAGCCGTGTATAGTTGTACGTCGTGAGGTAATCTTCACTTTCACTTATTCGCTGAGATTTCGCGATTTCGTACATATATTTCACTCTTTTCGTTTTACGTCGATTGAGTTTAGTTCATTGTTTTACTGTAGTTATTTTCTTCTCCTTCTTACTTCGTTTTTTTCCTGTTAATGCAAAAATGTCAGAAAAAAAATGTTCGATTTTCATTTAACGAAAAGTGAAAAAAAATTAAAACAATTTGTCGTTTGTAATTAAATTTGCGTTAATGTAGCACACAAATCAGTTGCAATTATTTGTTTTTTCTTTTCTTCAGCTGCCAACTGCGGGAGCACAAATTTTTTTTAGGAAGTTCACGTAAAAGAATCCAAATCGAACTAACTCGATGTACTTGACACAAACACCGTTTTGGACTCAAAGAGTTTCTATGACAGAAATGCATGAATTTATATACATGCGCGACTGTTAATCATACACACTCGTACAAATACCAGGCCACCGATTTCTTTTTGAGCTGTCGAGTTTCTTATTTAAACGCTTGGATTGCAGTTGGGTGAGACAGAGAGCAAGAGATACGTGCACACTCACACGCACGCACACTTACACACAAATATACAGCCACAACCAATCACCGAACCAACCGATGAAAAAAGAGAAGAAAAATGCCCATACGAACGCCACACGTGTGAATACTCTGTCTTGTATCTAATCAGTTTAACGATTGTCTAGCCGATGCAATTATAATGATCTATCGATTTGATAGCAAAATCACGGTTTTTTTTTCGGTGCATACGATTGACGACAAGAACAAATTGTGTTCACTTGACTCAACCAATGAATCAATCGTTTATTGTCTTATCTTTTACTAAGAAATTACTCATTTGAGCTCTGTATTATCGACAGTCAGTGAGGTCGATATGGAGTGGCAGCTAACTTGACAGCTGCATATGATTTGACAGTTCAAACTGTTCTCAACAATAGGCGTTTGGATGTGTTCATGTTTTTTTTTTCATTTTCTCGTGTGGTGTATTTGCATTTCTGTTGTGAACTACTCTGAAAGTCATCAAACGTATAGAATTAGAGAGATGGAATGAACGTGTGGTGTTCTACAACAAAGACAAAATCGTATAGTCATTACAATACGTCATAGTTGTGTGTGTGTGTGTGTAATTAGAGCCAGTAGAAGGGAGCACAATATTTTGTTGTTGAGTTTTGTTGTTTCTTTGGTCGTTCGTTTTTTCTACTGCTATTCTTTGCAATGTCAAATGAATTTTTACTTGCATTGAGATTATTCGAAATCACACATTGATTCATTGGAAAAAAAAAGAACTGAATTCAATCAAACGCTCAAGTGTGACGACGTTTTTTTTTCTATTAATAATTATTTTTCCATACTAATTGTGTCAAGTAGTTTTGTGTCAAGAAATGAGCAAACGTTAATCAAAGTCACCAGAAAACAAAGCAAATAAAAAATTCAAACAAACAGAGGAGGAAAAAACACACAAGAAGACGGGAAACCACTAAAGGAAATTTGCCGTGAGAATACACAAAAATGACTGCAATTACTGATACGAGGTTTGTGCAAACAATGTTCAATACTTTTTTTCATCATTTCAAGTTGTGTTGCTACGCAAAGCCAAAAGGCAAAGAGACAAAATAAATGGAACTGAAAAGTCATTCATGAACACAGTGCTTCATGAATGATGACACAATGCGAACGTTTGATTTGAATAAAGTCTATTTTTGAGCACATGTCAACGAAAAAAATAGATTTCTCTCTCTGTCCATTGTTCGTGTTCATCAGATAAGTGACGTCATAACGAAAAGGTTATGCTTCCGTTCCATTTCTTTATTCTCGCACAACATTGAAAATATTGTTTGACATTTGCTTTTGAAATGTGCATAATTTTGAATGTCATTGATGGGTCTTTTTTCTCTTTCGCTCTGTTCTGCGTTTAGAAAACGGTCTCGTGATGAGGACACTTGTGATTTTATGCCGATTTCAAAACGAATCAATAATCTCACACTGACCAGCCAAAGTTTAGGCGAACAAGATGCACCAATTGCTCACAATGGCAATGGCAATGGTGCAGCAGCAGCAGCAAGCAATCATCATTTCATGGCCATAAGCAATCAGGAAATCCAGTTACAGCATCACGCACAACATTCACTGGTGAATAGCTACCCGAATGGAATGTCCCAT
Organism: Sitodiplosis mosellana; assembly: GCF_009176505.1. Lineage (NCBI taxonomy): Eukaryota > Metazoa > Arthropoda > Insecta > Diptera > Cecidomyiidae > Sitodiplosis > Sitodiplosis mosellana. Next base: position 16,218,005 of record NW_022595244.1, on the reverse strand, counting down.
CATTATCTGAACCAACACGGGCAGCCAGCACACATTTCAAACTATCACCAAAACCACAGCGTACAGTCAAATCATTCCAACGGGTTTCACAGCAATGGCCATTCAGCACTAGGGACCAATGCACACAAGCACAACCACAACCAACATCACCATCATCAACAACAGCAGCCACCGCCGCCACAGCAGCAACATCAGCAGCAACAGCAATTGCATCATCAAAACCATGCCGAACCAAACAACAATCAAATGGAAGAAGTCTATCGTCCCGAACTCACGGCCGACGAAAACCCATTCTACTACGATAAGAATAAGCTGTTGTTCGATTTGCATGTCGAAAGAGAACGTCGCCATCAGAGCCATCATTGATTGTGATGCTGTTGTGATGCTATTACCTACCTAACGCCCGTTCATTGTTCTAAGACAGAGAAAGAAAGAAAAAAGAAAGTAATCATAGTGTATAGTTGTCTTCTATCGTTAATTCAACGTTTTCCCTCCTCCTCAAGAAAAGCACTCATCTATTTCTAATAGACGATATAAACTGATTTTTTGGATTCATTCATCAAGAGTAGTATCAAAACAATTACACTTGATACGACATGATATTTCGTCAAAAGAAAAGTAGAAAAAACAAAAACATTAAATACTTGATTGCCACTCAAACTCCAGCAAATTCATAACATTTTTACAAAATCGGTTCTATTTTTGTACATTTTGATGTGATGCAAAACCAGAAAATTCTATGAAAACTATAGCTGATTTTTGTGATATTTTGCCAAGTCGTTGTACTCGAATGAATGTGAAAAAAGGGATGAGAGAATGCGCGCACGAAAAGAAAAAAATAGTGAAATAGTCATTTTTTTAAAAATGATATTCACATTAAGTTGAATGAAACAAATAGAGAGAAAATAAGAGAAAACGATTGCTTTTGCGATTTTTGTAAGAATTAATATGCATTTTTGTGATTAGGCCATCGTTTAATATGGGGACTTAATCATAAGTTTCTATTCGATGTGTGGTTTAATTCAAGTCAAAATGGTTGACATTTGTCAATTGATCTTGACATCAATCAAATCTTTTCGAATCACTCAAAAAACACACCACACACAAAAATTATACTCTCGAAAAAAATTATGATAAAATTTGCTTTATTTTTTTTTAAAAAAACAAACACAACTACAGAGAATTCAAAACGAAAAAAAAAAAAATTATTGTTAGCGTTAGGATTTAAATTTGTTTCGGTAATGTTATGTTTTGTGTGTGCAGTTTCTATTCTTATCAAACCACTTCATTTCAAGCACTGTCTACGTACTCGATACAAAATGTGTTAATTTGTTCGATATAAACTATTGCGTGTCACTTTGAAAGTGCAATTTCATCATCAATAAGCATTATAAATATCGAATAGTTCAAAATGACCGATAAGCTTGGGAGCAATTACAAGAACTATTGCAAACAATCCAGTTTATTTCAGCTACTCAACGACAACGACAAACTGTTGTGAAATTATTGAGCAGAAAAATAAATTCCATCATAAAATCTTTAGCTTTATTTTATTTGTTCAACAAATCAACACATTTTGTGATCCTAAAAACGTTCAACTAAATTCATATTTCCGATTCAGATGTATCAAATTTACAGGATCTTGCATAAATTCCGGCAAAAAATTTGTAAAAAAATTGAGAAAAATGAATCAAGATTCAAAAAAAAAAACTTCATATTTCAATATCTTGGATGTTCATACTAAAATAAAAAAAAATTCCCACATTGTTAAAAGAAAACACACAGCAAAAATTGAGAAAGATTTTAGTTTGTTGAATAAAAATAATTGATACCAAGAAAATGAGCGTGTTTTTATTGTTCATTCGTCAAAAAATGCATGAATTGTTCTAGGTAATGCGAATCACTGGAACTTTTTCTGATAGCGAAATCATGTGTTTTTTCT
>NW_022595244.1:16154798-16216053 GCF_009176505.1 Sitodiplosis mosellana | reverse complement strand
GGCCATAAATGGTAACGCACAAAACATGTTAAAGCGCAGCGAAATGGAGAAATTTCCAACGAAATCCACACAGCGACGAATGGCTGACCAAATGAATGACTAGACACATACTAGGAATCACGAACACGATCACTTTTTACAAAACATACAGTGCATCGACTCTTGCATGTAAATAAAACTCAATCAACGCATGAGAACTCTTATGTGGTTTTTGTTTTCTTCAATCGTATTCGAAGTGAAATCCTTGTGTGCAGAGAACGTTGCTGTTGCCGCCACCATAAAAATGAAAATCTCTCGCAGTAGCAGCAGCAGCAACAACAACAACAACCGAAATGTACGGAAAGAGAGATAATGAATAGAGACGTAGCAAAATGATTGTAGCCTATCGTTGCTCGTTCACTTCCAGACTGCCTAATTTGAGTGCGGCATGAAACGCAAGCCAAGAAATCTGAACAAAACGACAGAAAAAAAAATGGGACGCTACAGTCAACGGAAGAAAAATATGTGGAAAACAACAACAACAAAAAAGCACACAATTTTTACGATAAACACATGCTTCATTGTGTATGGATCTATTTGGTTTTTGTTAAAGTGCATGCATACATTTAACCGCCTTGTGAAGCAAACTGGGACAAAGGCATAACAACAACAAAAAAACGCAACGAATATATGTTCTAAATCGGTATTGTTCTGCGTGCGACGAAAAGGGATAAAGAACGTACACTTCGGGCTGCTCTCTCGTGATATGGGCAAAAGGAAAACGACAAGAAAAAAAAACAACACATAGTCTGTCTTCTATTTTCGGTTCGAAACAGACGCAGCAGCAGCAGCAACAGCAGTCAAGACGCAAAGCATAAATGATCGCGCACCAAAGGAATAACACCAAAGCAGCCGAAGAGAACGCACTTCACTTTATGTATGCGACACTGTGAACCATGAAGAAGAAGAATGAATGCGCAAGCCGGATCCCGAGCCGATCATTCCCGTCAGTCGAGTGGAATACTTCAATCGGTCAACAGCACCAAAGTATTATTTCGTTCCGTTCTTCTTTTTTTTCCACTTCTTTCAAGTTCTTTTTTTTCCCTTTTTCTTTGAAGTTGTGTAGGTACCATTTGTTGTTGCATTCCTGAATTCATGCTATGGCTTATCTTGTGTGTGTGTGTGTGATTTAAGATGGATTTATTCTTGTTACCTCATACGAATTTCTCAAAAATTTATATGCTTCGATTGCAAATTGTACAGAAAATATTCTGATTTTGTGTGTGTGCTACGGTTTTGGAGTTGTATGTGGTGAAAGATGAAATGTTATGCTATTCGAATGCATTTGAATACAGTGATAATTATAACTACGAAAGAATGTTCGTGCATCTGTTGAATGTATTTGGAGTTTGTGTTTTTTTTTCGTTGGCTTTTTTTATGTATTTGTGATCCTTTCGAACTCTATGATCATTTATTGTTCTAAGACTCTCACATCGGTTTTGTCTCGACGAAGAAAAAATAACCAAGTTAAAGTTGCTTTCATTTATGGTAACGACAGCATTTATTCATCGCAATGAGATGTCTTTTGTTTGCTGTGCATTGATCATTGCCGACGTGCGTGAATACCAACCATAAATCAATGGACGATGCATATTCAAAATAAACCCAACAAAAAATCAGAGAGAAGAAAAAGATATGGAGCGGAAAAAAAGTACAGTGAAATAATTGAAAACAGAAACTGAACATATGGTGTGACGAAATGAAATTTCAGCAAACCAACGGATAACTGAAACCACGGCCTGGTTTTATTTGATCATAAAATGATATATTCATCACATGTGTTCACAGAATTTTTTTTTCAAGATTAAAAAAAATGTAATTTTGTTTTTATGCGCGACGCCTGCTGAGCGTTGGAGTTTTGTTTCCGACTTGAGAACAATTCTTCTCGTATCAATTGATGATGATTGTGCACTACGCCGATATGGCAATGGTGATTCCGAACAGAAGATCAGAAGCTGTGATTTGCAACCAATTATACCCTGTGACATCGTTGATTCGTTCCAAGTTCCAAGCGCAAAAAATACGATTCGCAGCATGACACAAAATTCACCAATTGAGTGAAATTTGTCATTGTAAAAATGTGTTGTGTATGTTTCGCCACAACGTCAAATAAAAGTGAAAAAGCCATAAAAGTGTGGCTCAATTCAGCAAAATTGTTGGCTATTCTAAGAAATTATTACATCGGATATGCGAAAATGAAAAAAAACACACACACACACACATTTTAATGCTCACATAAACTGATTTACGGTATTGACGAAATGAGTTTTTGCCAGTGCAAAATTTGTCGGCACCATACGATCGGAACGTTGACCAATCGAGAATTCAACCAACAAATTTCGTTTACATATATGTATATCGTGTGAACGAATTAGAAAGAAATGAGTGAAATCAGCAGATTTTTGACGGTTAGGTGTTCTAGTTCAAATTCCAAGCATTTTCGTAATTCGTTCGGTCATTATACTTGGGAGTAATGCGACATACGGAGCTGCAAATTATCAGATAACGAAGGCACACGTTCAATCAGCACTTTTTTACAGCAGAATTTTAGTATTCGATTTTCAAAACAGGACGAAATTAGCCGATCATGTTATTCAAGCCTAAACAACGACATAGTCCTCCTATCGCGCTGTGCTTATTACACACTGTAACATCGGTTCTTTAACCTTCGATAAGATTACGCTTTTTACCGGAAGAATATGGAGAAAAAACTAGCCGTATTTTTTTGATAGCTTGAGAACTTTAGTATGCTTAATAGCTCAATTCTATGTAACAAAGTACGGAAACCGTGAAGCACAGAATGAAGTTTCAGAAAAAAAACATGGAAAGTGATAAGAAAAATTACTCGTTAAAGCGCAACGGACATTTGAATGAATTTCAAGCGGCTATGGGATTGGATTATAGCATGTTCACAAATAAAATTTCATATTTGATACTGATTATGTGAATGAATGACGACGACAGCAACGACGACGAAGATGATGATATTTTTGTATAACCCGGCAACTACTTGGTTTTAGTCACATGATAAAGTCGATTTGGTTCTTTTTCTTGATCTGCTTTCGCCAGGCTTCCTTTTTTGTTCCCTACATGCCATGTTGTTCATGTTCTTATTGCTTTATCGATCGTTTTTTTTTTGTTCGTTCGTTTTTATTCACTTTTTAAATATCATCATTCATTTCTATTACCCACAGTGTTCTAATTTAGAAAAATTGACTGACGGAAAAAACATAATTCGAAATCTGATCGTTCATGTGTTCGTTTTAGGACGGGAACGTTTTCTTCGTAGAAAAAAACGTTTACCAAGCGACAAGTGAGGAGCCATGGTGACGTTAAAATCAACATTTGTTGGAGTTATATTCTATTTAGTTTTAGTATTAGTTAAAGGCAAGTGACATTTTAAGTAACATTTCAACTGTGTGTAGTTTCGTTTTTTGTTCGTTTGTCTAAAGTCAAGCATTACGAAACTGGGCAGCGATGAGTTAACCACAGATGTGATATTTTCATTTTAGATTTAGCAGAATGTGTGGCCCAACAGACGGATGTACAGTCAAACCGACCAAGACGTAAGCATTTCATTTATTCAATCGTTTTCTGAGCAAACGGTACAATATCGCTAGGCAAAATTTAACTCATCCATTTTATTTTTGTTCATCTTTGGCACTACTGACGCAGCATAGAAATAAAAAGTGAACTTACTTTCGTTTTGATTGAATTTAAATCGATTTCATTTTTCTTTACCTTCACACATTTTGATTATGCATGTTGCATGAATCGGACACATTTGAATTTCAATGCAAAAATATCATTTAGGCGCTTTTAATCATCGACATGGGATCGGTCATACGACAAACACTGATCGCTCATCATCGTCATTTTTATTGCATACACCGCTTGAAGCATTACACAGCACAATATTTGCGCCCAGTCGATATGTACATCAACGATTTCAAGCGCACACACCGGCATCAATCCTAACAAAAAAGCGACTGAACAAACATCGTACAACGACTATGCCAACAGTATCGACGACACCGTACTATCGTGGCGATCAGCAGCCACAAATCGATGGAGATATTGAGGAAATTATACCACTCGGCGTTCGCAATCAACCAATCACTAGGCATCCCATTTATTTCATCAACGATCTCGACAAAACCGAACCATGTATTCCACATATTGACTGTCATTTTCTATTCCTTCTTCTTCTTCTTCAGTTCAATGTTTTTCTTTAAGTTTTCCAACGTTTTCTTCTAAATACATATATTTCGAACATCTCCCTTCATCATCCGAGCTATAATTCCAGCGCTAGAACCTGGAAAAATCAACCATTTTCCAACCATTCTTTCTATGTACATATCAAATGAATTCGTTTGGAGAAAAAAAAACATTCACCAAATATCCTACTACTACGCAAATGCAACGGCATTATTTGTAAATATGTTTGTCAGAGAGATATCTGTTCTAAATTTAGCCAAAGTGTCGATGATCACATTTCCCGTTAACAAACCACGCTCACAGCTCACACAAGCCTCGTCGAGTGTGTTCTTCACTCTGTATGCATATATTGAATGTGACTTTTTTTGTGTGTGCGTGTACGAATCTAACTTTCATATATAGTCTGTTCTTTTAGAGAATAAATCTAACGAAGGCATAGGAAACAGCGTAACCTTTTCCTTTTCAATTGTACTACTGTGTATATCTTGAAAATATCGCGTCGAAATATTGAGAAAAGGAAAATGAAAGAGATGAAAAGAAATTAAACACAACACAACCAGATGATTTCTTGATGTTTTTTTCCCTCCTTCTGTTGTTTATGGGAACACACATGTATGAGAGCACACTCGAATAAAAAAAAAACGCATACATTTTGGGTGTGCCTTTGCTGTGATTTTCCAAGAACTCGAGATTTTTCTTATGAATCGGTTCGGTTGTTTCGAATGAAATGGAAAATGAATCGTCTGTACAGTTTTTTATGAATTTTAACTCAATCTCCGTGGTGCTACTCGAATTGTGACTAACTCTTATATACATTTGACATTTTCAATTTGTTTCACTATGTGATTTCACACGTGAAAAATGCATAAACATTTGCAATAAAAGCGCAATGCAATGCGTTGCATTGTTTCTAGTTTTTGTTGGTGTACAAAATGAAATGTGATGCAAACAATGACATTCTTTCATCACCATTTCTGCACAGTCAAATAATTATGAAATTTATGTTTCACAGTTGCTAACTTTAGTTGATATTTTATTTCGTTTTATTTTATTTTTTGTGTGTCAAATGATGCTAACCGATTTCATTTTGGAATTTTCTATTCCTTCAAATATAAATGTGTACAGTCAGTCACTAACATTACATCACAAACGATTGAATTTCATCCTTACTAATCGTTCGAGTGTTTTTCTTCGAATGCAGCATATAGACCGCGAAAGCCCGTTCATCCGTGTGAGAAGAGTTCATGTTACCCAGCCACTGGAAATCTGTTGATTGGTCGTGAGGATCGATTAAGGGCATCGTCGACATGTGGTACACGCGGTCGTGAGCGTTTCTGTATCGTATCACATTTGGAAGAGAAAAAGTGTTTCTCCTGCGAAACCAACGATTATACCGTCAATGATCCACGGTTAAATCATCGTATCGGACAAATTATATACAAAAATCAGCCGGGAACGCGTGAACAATCATGGTGGCAATCGGAGAATGGCAAACAAAATGTTACCGTTCAATTGGATTTGGAAGCCGAATTTCATTTTACGCATTTGATCATCGTTTTCCAAACTTTTCGCCCGGCCGCAATGTTGATCGAACGGTCATACGATTTCGGTAGGACGTGGCACGTTTATCGATACTTTGCGCATAAATGTCATGAAGCGTTCCCGGGCATACCACGCATCACGAAGAATATCACCGATGTGGTGTGCGATGAACGCTACTCAAGCGTTGAACCATCGAAAAATGGTGAAGTGATTTTCCGTGTTTTGCCACCACAACACAACATTGAAAATCCATACGCTGATCACATTCAAAACATGCTGAAAATGACCAATTTGCGTATCAATTTCACACACTTGCACAACTTGGGCGACACGCTGCTCGATGATCGTGAGGAAATTCAGGTAAAAAAATTCTCGCAAAAAGATCATCTTGTTTGTTTATTTATTTGCGATTTCTAAAACGTTTTTCGATTTTCCATTTATAGGAAAAATACTACTATGCAATTTCGAATATGGTTGTTCGTGGTTCGTGCTCATGTTATGGTCATGCATCGCACTGTGTCCCATTGGATGATGCATATGATAATAAAATCGATATGGTGCACGGCCAGTGCGAATGTACACACAACACCCAAGGATTGAATTGTGAAGAGTGCAAAAACTTTTACAATGATTTACCATGGAAGCCAGCTTTGGGCAAACAAACCAACGCTTGCAAAGGTAATTGCAATGCAGTTGTTTCGTTAGCTAGCACCTTCATATGTAATGGTTAATTTCATTTTAAATTTTTATAGCCTGTAACTGTAACAATCACACCGAAATTTGTCACTTTGACGCGGCGGTCTATGAGCAATCGGGTCGCGTGAGTGGTGGTGTTTGCGACAATTGTCAGCACAATACTCAAGGTCAACATTGTGAAGAGTGTATTCCATTCTTTTATCGGGATCCAAATGAGCCAATTACGAGTCCATATGCTTGCAGACGTAAGTAGTTTTCAAATAAGACTACTCATGGAAAATTAGCCGTCAGAGTGCACGTTCTATTTACGTTACGTTAAGACGTACACATACAACTGCGTTAACGTAAAAGGAGTACAGCGATATATTGTATCACAGCACACGATATATTGCTGTACTCCTTTTACGTTAACGCATTTGTATGTGTACGCCTTAACGTAACATGAACAGAACGTGCACTCCGACGGCTACTTTTCCATGAGTCTCGACAACCACTTGGCATTTAATCAGAGGCAAATCACCAATTGTGATAACATTGAGTTTGAAAATGAACTTACGTTCAGTGCAGAAAACAAATTTTTTAACGTCGTATCGATATTCTTAGGTTGCGATTGTGATCCACGTGGTTCAACGGATGAGGGAATTTGCGACTCAATTACTGACGAAGAAAACGAAGCGGGTAAATGTCACTGTAAAAAGAATGTCATGGGCAGACGATGCGATACATGTTTGGAAGGATTCTGGAATTTGGATGCTAACAACACATTGGGTTGCCAGGAATGTACGTGCAATACTCTGGGTACAGTTGGAAATTTGGGCTGTAACGTTTTCACCGGTGAATGTGTGTGTAAGCGTTTGGTAACCGGAAAAGATTGTAATCAATGTATGCCAGAGACGTACGGTTTATCAACCACTCAAGACGGTTGTCTATTGTGTGACTGTAGCTCAGGTGGATCGTACGATAACAATTGTGATGTGCTCACCGGGCAATGTTCGTGTCGACCGAATATGCAAGGTCGCCGGTGTGACATTCCAAAGCAAAACTACTTTGTGCCATCGTTGCAAATCATACATGAAGCTGAAGTACCGCCAGCCGAATGTGAACCAGGATATTCGAGCTATGGAGTAAGTTGAAAGAAACATTTGAGCTTGATTTTATCAGCATTATCTATTTTTTCTACACATTTCCATAACTGATGGAAAACTCATTCGTTTTTAGAATTGTACAATCGTGTTGCGCGAGCCACCGACCGAAGGACGACCACCATGGACTGGTCCTGGTTACACTCGTGTCAATGAAGGAAACGAATTGGTATTCACCGTTGATGATATACCAAAAACCATGCCATACGATGTTGTGGTTCGCTATCAAACTCAATCACGCGGTGATTGGGAAGTGGCAAAAATTACAATCATCCGCCCTGATGAGTACAATCCAAATGGTCCTTGCCCAAACTCACATCCAAGCTACGAAGATCGTGTTCCATTCACATTGCCAGAACGTGACTCGAGCGTGGTGGCTCTGACCAATGTGTGCTTTGAACAAGGAAAAATCTACAAAATCAAATTGCTGTTCGAACGTCAACGCAAGCAAGAAGACAATCCAGCCGCTCAAATTCTGATCGATTCAATTGCGGCAATTCCACGTATCGAAGCTACACCACTATTGAATGGTCCAGATGTTGGCAGTCGCCAACTCTTTGAAGGGCAAAATTGTAATTCAACATTCTATCGTGTCGATTTTGATGATACATCGTCACCGGAATGTAAGGCTATTTTGGATGATGTCAGTATTTATGTGTTCGATGGTGCAACCGCTTGTAATTGCAACCCAACCGGATCAAACACGAAAAAATGTAATGAATTCGGTGGTCGATGCCAATGTAAACCGAACGTTGTCGGAAGACAGTGTGATCGATGCGCTCCAGGATACTACGGATTTGGGCCAGAAGGTTGTAAAGCTTGTGATTGTAACAGCATCGGTGCTACCGATAATAATTGCGATCAAGTAACAGGACAATGTAAGTGTCATCCGAATACATATGGACGTATGTGTGATCAATGTCAACCTGGATACTGGAATTTCCCAAGCTGTCAAAGGTGCGAATGTAACGGTCATGCTCAACTGTGTGATCAAATAAGTGGCGAGTGTATAGACTGTGCCGATTACACTTCGGGACGTAATTGTGAACGTTGTATCGATGGATTCTACGGTGATGCATTGCTCGGAAGTGAAGTGGGATGCCGTGAATGCCGCTGCCCCGATACAGTCGCTTCGGGTCACATCCATTCCGATTTCTGTCAATTGGATCCACGTACAAAGGACATGATTTGCTATTGTCGTGAAGGATATGCTGGTGCCAAATGCGATATTTGTGCTGAAAACTATTTCGGTCATCCGGAACTTGTGAACGGAACGTGTCAACCATGTAACTGTAATAATAATGTCGATCCATCTCGACCGGGCAATTGTGATTTGCACAACGGAACATGTTTACAGTGTTTATACGAAACGGCCGGTGGAAATTGTCAATACTGTCGCGATGGATTCTTCGGTAATGCACTGGTACAAGATTGCCGTCGATGCGATTGTGATGTGCTGGGAACAGATGGTCAAATTCAATTCTGTGATCGAACTGATGGCCAGTGTCCATGTTTGAAAAATGTTGAGGGAATTCGATGCGATCGCTGTAAGGAGAACTTCTGGAAGATTGCCAGCGGAGATGGTTGTGAGGCTTGTAATTGTGATCCAGTCGGTTCAGAAGACAAGCAATGTAATCCATACGATGGACAGTGCCGTTGTAAGGATGGATTTGGTGGTCGACAATGTAATGAGTGTCAAGCCAACTTCTGGGGCAATCCAAATGTTGAATGCCATCCATGTGAGTGCGATCACTATGGTTCAGCCACACAACAATGCGACCGTACAACCGGTCAATGTAAATGTGTGCAAGGAATTGGTGGTTACAAATGTAATGAATGTGCTCGTGGCTACTTGGGACAGGCGCCATATTGTTCGCCATGCGGTGAATGTTTCGACAATTGGGATTTGATTTTGAATTCGTTGAGAGAAGAAACGAAACGTGTTATTGAAGAAGCCAAGCAAATTAAGACGACTGGCGCCACCGGAGCTTATACCAAGGAGTTTGATGCAATGGAAAAGCAAATCGGTTCAATTCGAAGCGTTTTGAACAATGTCACCATTAGTTCGCAGGATATTCGTGTTTTGGAAAATCTAGAAGAGGATCTACGCAAACAATTGAACAATTCGTTGACGGAATTGCAAGCATCGGAAACTCGATTGGAAGATCTGTACTCGAGTGTTAATTTGGCAAATGTTGCCCTAGATGGACTCCGTTCACGCGGTGAAGATATCAAAGGTGTTGCCAATGAATTAAAAGCGAACTCGACACAATTACAAGAAGCCAATATCGAGGGTGCATTGAATTTGACGCGACAAGCATGGCAAAAGGCTAATTTATTATCCCAATTGAACGCTGAAGCACAAGACTTGAGCGCCAACGCGGAAAGACAATGCCATCGCACCGAACAATTGGTAAACCGTTCAATTGACGAGTTCAACGCTCTTCAGCAACAGAACGAGAATACTTTGGATCAATATTTGGCGGATTTGCAAAACCTCACTTCCAAAATTCCAGATTTGAACGAACAAATTTGCGACAAACGTGGCGATCCATGTGACAGTGTTTGCGGTGGTGCTGGCTGCGGTACTTGCGGTGGCTTCTCCTGTGAGAACGGAGCTTTGACTCGCGCTCAAAAGGCGTTGGAATATGTCAAAGATGCCGAAGCAAAGATTAAGTCTAAGGAAGATGTTGCTGATGATCTTATTCGATCGGTGTGTATTACTTTTTTTTAGCTATAAAGTTGATGAGAATTATTAATAATCGAATATTTATCCCGTTTTTAGTTATCTCAAGCCAAATCCAATGCAACCGAAGCATACAAAAAAGCTGAAAACGCTCTTTTACTTGCCAATACCTACTTGAACCGAACTAAATCGATGATCATTGATGGAAATGACTTGATTACCAATTTGACAGAAATCTTGAACAACAACACCGCATCACCGTCCGAAATTAAGAAGCTGGCTGAAGAGGTGAGTATTGATTTGATGCATAGAAAAATTTAGTGTGGTCACAATATTCCATGATTTTTGTTTGCAGACATTGGAGTTGAAATTGCAATTGGACCCAGAGCAAATCAAAGAGTTGGCTACCAAAATCGATGATACCGTTTCGAAATTGGAAAATGTTGATACAATTATTCAAAACACTCGTTCTGATTTGAATCGCGTCAACAATCTCAAGGATGTCGCTTCGGACTCAAAGTAAGGAATGAATGAAAATTGTGTATTTTTGAACATTTTAAAAACATTTTCTCAAACCATTTGCAGCACACGCGCCGAAAATGTCTTGACCCAAGCGAAAGACTTGCGGAAATCACTTGAAGAAGCTGATAACGCACAACAGAAAGCAAAGGACGCAATCAAGCAAGCAAATGAAGATATCGCATTGGCTAAAGATGATTTGGAGAAGGTAGAATGCTCTCATTGTAGAAGAAAATATTTATTAAATTAAATTTCTCAATAATATCTCTATAGATTGATGGAGTGACTGTTGAAGCTCAAGTGAAGGCAAACGAAACTGCTGCTAAAGTCGATGAATTGTTTGACCAATTGAATAAATTGCAAAAGAATGTGCTCAAGAACGAGTTTGATGCCAAGGAAATCAAGACTCAATCGGAAATTGTTCGTGATGAAGCCAACAAAGCTCACGAAGGCGCAGTTAAAGTACGGGATTTTCGATAATCCCAACAGTTGAATTTTAAATCGATTTCGTTCATGATTAATTCTGGTGTTTCTATTTACAGTTGAAGAACAATTATCGCGATGCAAATGATTCATTGACCGACAAAGCCAGTTCAACAGAGAGTGCACGTGCACGTGCCCAACAATTGCTGCAGCGTGCCTCAGTGGTAACAGTTAGCACACAGAACAAATTGGCACAGCTTCAGAGCATGGCTGACACATATCAATACAACGAACGTGAGCTTCGAAGCTTACAGGCTCGAATTGATTCGCTGAACAATGAAATGATCGGATTTTTGGACCAAATTCAATCACGATCCGAGTACTATCGAACGTGCTCATCGTAATAGTCGTGTTAGTATTTAATGAATCAACAACAAACTGCAAAGTAGCATTTACCTGAGAAGAAAAACTTAAAACATACATGTGTGCCAATTCAATCAATAAAGTAAATAAAACATAAACAATATTCATACACAAAGAGAAAAAAAAAGAAACAAAAATAGAAGTTATATTAGATAATGTTGGTTTATTTACATTTCTGGTTAGCTTTACTGTTAAGAAATCTTAGTTGTACTAATGATAAAAAGAAAAAAATTATGAAAAAAAAGAAAAAAAATATCTTTATCCAACCGTTTGATTCGATCATTTGTATGAATTAATGATGCCATAGACGCTATAAATCTATAATTCGTTTGTGCCTTACAGCTAGATTTATTGAGAGAGAAACAAATACAAATTTATAATAAAAATGACACAGAATACACAGAAACCACATATTAGCCGTTTATTATTTTGTGTTTTGTCTGAAAATCGATGTTCGTTTTTAGTTCGATTCACCTCGTATCCAATTCAACTTCATTCAAAGAATGCAATGTATGTTATTTTCATGAAATTGAGCTTACATTTTGGGTGGGTATATAATTTTTTTCCACCATATTTAGAGTCATCAATTATCACCCGTCATTTATTTAACCGCTTGGTCAAATGAGCGCAGTGCATACACTCGTCATTAGTTTTCATTGACACAGCAATCGAACAAAATGAAGCAAAAGTACACACAACCGTATTATTAAATGACGTTGACCTCCCACACACACCGTTCATTGAAGTGGTCCGTGTTTCGTGTGGAATTTCTGTCTCAAAACTTCGTTGAACAGAAGCACACGAGAACGAAAACAAGAGCACACGATAGCCCGAGTAGACAAATTCATTTAATTAATTGATAGTATCGGTCAGTACAGCACGCTCGTCAACGGTTTTTGTGTTAATTTAATGAAAATAAAAACAATAATCAAATTGAAGTGCATACTACGCTGGTCGAGAGAAAACATGTTGGTCACGATGCATTAACTCAAAATGGATCTTCTTACAATTTATTACACTTTGTCTGAGTGTTTCGTTTAGAAAAATCGACGCATTTTATTGGAAAATTAAATGGGTTTGGTTAATAACGAAGCTAATAGTTGGTTTGGAAACAAAGGTCATTCTATATCGATTTTACGATTTCATAATTACTAAGGTTTGATGATGCTTTGAAGATGATCATGAGTAAAAAAATGATGTGAGCATTTCAGAAATGTTTGAAAATACACGCGAAAAATGCAATGAACAGCGTAATAATCGACATGTTGTGTGTCACTGCGGATCCCTTGCACAGTCTATGCGCTGAATATGCTGATAGGCCTCGGCGTTGAAATAATGTATGCACACTTGCAAGATCCTGTGATGATATTAAATTAGAAATTGTATGAATTTATCGTCGAATGAATGGAAATAGGTTTATATTCTAACCTCAGGCGTGTACATGTTGGGTGACCGCGCCAAAGCGATGCTGAACAATCGTCCGTCATTTTCACAAAAATTTAGAACCACATGGTTACCAACGAATTTCAGCACTTGAATCACGCCCGTGAATTGACCAAAATTTTGTTTGTCCCCTGCTTTTAATTGTGCATGTCCATTGTGAGTATATACTAAAAGTAAGCGTTTGAAATGTGAAAATTAAACATGTCTAATCGTGTCTAGTAAACAGTAAATTCAATAAAATCCCAAAATAGACAATACAATTCTCGGTCACTGGTGTTGTTTTTGCTATCCAAACTCCTCGATTTGTTTGGTTGTAAAGTAAAATGTGTTCGTAGTCATTGTTGCCGTCATTCCAGATTAGTTTCAAGTAGCGATATTTTGGCCGCTCGTCGTAATTATACTGCATATGCACCTAAAAATGTGTGTATAATTATCACATGAGCGGTTTTGAAGGTGGTGTTAACTTACTGATCTCGTAATATCGTCCAATATGATCTCAACACATGAATTTTGATCCAATTCATTATTTTCATTATTGCGATGCGTTATTATCTCATTGCCGTACCAAATGCCAAGGAGCTAGAATGGATGTCCAAAATTTAAATCGATTTATTCAATTCAAAAATACATTTTTTGTATTCAAAGAAACAGAAACTGATTTTACACCCACTTGATCAGTATCCAGGTTATTTTGAGGTCTAAAATCGACGCAAGATGAAGGTGTCTCCTGTATATCGTCGCACTCAATGTATTTGCACACAAAAAGTAAAACTGTGATAATTCCTAGAATCTTCGTTTTCACCATTTTCACCAATTTGTCCCTTTATTTCGTTAATAATGTAAGATTTTGTAACAACAATTGAAGTGAACAGTTTTCAAGAACGCAGAATCAAAACATCCGATCGTTATTCAATATCAAGCAAACTGCGGAAAAATGAGCTTCGCGTCTAAAATTAAACACCGTCGTAAACAGCTTAAATGATTATTATGATGCTATTCACAGAGTTACGTCAGCTTTCACGTTGTGATTTGGCGTTTGGGATTGTGCCGATTTCAAGCAAATGTGTGTATATTATCCACAGCTGTATAGCTATGATCCTATTGAATGTTTGCGGAACAGATACGTCTGTACTCCTTCAACGAACGAGGATATTTAAAGTTATCTTTTCGATGTTTTGATGGATATGTGCAAAATTGTAAACGGAATAGCTCATAGAAACAGTCAGAAGAGTACGCTCATTATGTAGAGTTAATCATGTTCGTCAACCATATTCATTATAACTGATGATAATTTATTTGAGTGATGTCAAATTTCGGTTAGGTTAAGAGTTCACTCAAGCTGATAGATGGTTCGCAAGCTATGGTAGAATATATTTATTCACAAGCTTTTTTTCGTTTTCCATTAGCATCATCATTATTTTTATTCAATCTTTCTTATATGAACATAATTAGAGTATACAAAAATTTAAAGATATAAATTGTTTGAGTTGGAAACGCACACTTAAAGTAATTGCTAACAGGAATTCTAAAAATGTATAAGAACATATGCAACAGCGGCTGTGATGAAAAGAGATGCAATCGATATGCTATGCATCGATGTAGATCCATTTTGTACTGAAACCGTTTGCAAACCGCGGTTCCGTAATATTGCGTGTACACTTCCAATGTCCTGTGAAAAATGAAAAGTTATGAATTTGACCAGTTTCCAGTGAAAAAGGTCGACATCAAATCTAACCTCAGACGAGAAAATGTTGGGTTTGCGTGACAGAACGATAGTGAAAAACTGTTTGCCCGGCAAATTCTCGCAAAAAGTCAAATCATTTGATGGCGCACGACTTTTATCAGTTGGATCACCCCGGAGAATTGGCCATAGTTCAATTTTATCATTGTTTCTAAAAATGCACATTTTTTATATGAAACTTTTTCTATTTTGAAAAAAAAAACTCATGAGAGTCTATACCTTTCTGTGGCGCGGATGAAATCCAGAATCTAGATCTGGTCGAACAGGCAGAGTATATTCGAAGATGTTATCCAATTCTGACCATTGTAATTAGAGATAATGATACTGTTGTGCGCCGAATGGTCGTTGATTATTGTCGTAATTGTAGAAAATCTGTTGATTGTGATATTCTTGGAACTGATCTGGTGTTCGCGGCCGTGATGATGCTATCTGCGAAAGCAGAGCAAATCAATGATTTTATGCAATTAAATCAAATGGCTGATTCACGCTTGAACTTTAACTGTGAGGTATTAATTAACTTACTTCATGAGTAATGTCGGACAAGTGAATAATAACACACGCATCCAGAGCCGATTCATTATGCATACTATCAACATGCATGATGATTTCGTTTCCGTACCACATGCCCAATAGCTAATTGAAAAATGGAATAAACCAAATGAGAATAAAAACACTTTTTTCAAATGCAAATAGCAAATATTGACGTCGACAACACGCACTTGTTCAATATCCACTTGATTTTGTGGCCGTAAATCATTGCAGAATTGTGGTTATTGTTGTGATACATTATCGCACTCAATGTACTTGCACACGAAAAATAAAACTGTGATAATTCCCAGGATATTCATTTTCACCATTTTTATCAATGTTTCCTTTTGTTTCTTTAAAACTAAACTGAACAATTTTCAGGAATGCAAAATCAAAACAGCCGATTGTTATTTAATATTAAGCAAACTGTGGACGAGTTTTGCGTCTAAAATCAAACACAGTTGTATACAGCTTTTATGTTTGTTATGGTGCTATTCGCAGAGTTGTATACTCCTTCGACGAACGAGAATATTTCAAGTTATTATTTAGTTCTTTCGACGAATATTTGCAAAATTTCAAACGAAATAGCTTAAAGAAACAGTAAAAAAGAGTATGCTCATAGTATTTGAGTGATATCAAATTTTGGTTGGGTTAAGAGTTCATCAAGCTGATAAATGATTTGCAAGCTATAGTAGAATTATAATTATTTTTTATTCAATCTCTCATACATGAAGATAATGAGAATACTAAAAGAAATTCAAAAAATGTTTAAGAATATATGCGACAGCGACTGTGATGGAAGGAGATGCAATCGGCTATGCATCAATGTTGATCCATTGCAAACTTTTAGCATTGAAAACGTTTGCAAACCGCGGCGCTGTAACATCGCGTGAACACTTTCAAGATCCTGTGAAAAATGAAAAGAAAAAATTATGAATTCGACCATGATAAACTTCGGCATTGAAGAAATGCATGCACACTTCCAAGATCATAATGGAATCAGAAATTGTGTGATTGTATCGTGGAATTGGAGATGCAATCAAATGGGATTATATTCTTATATCAGCCGTGTACATGTTAGGTGACCGTGTCAAAGCAATGCTGAACAATTCTCTATCATTTCCACAAAAATTCAGAACCATATGGCGAAGGGTTGTAACAGTGATATGATCGGCACATTAGCACCATCTCTACTGATTGCCATTATTGCAATGTAAATGAATAGAATGTCTACTTCTTCTTCTTCTTTTTCTCAACATCAATTGCATACGGTAACTCTCCGTAATCATTAGAGGTGGCGCTACTTATGCGCATCAATTGACTTTTGCATTAGCTCTTATGTACTGTGCGTGCCTTTTGCCATATGGTTGCCAACGAATTCTATCACTTGAATCACTCCAGTATCTAAAAGTACGCGCTCAATAGATTGAAATTTAAACATGTCTTTAGTGAACGATGAATTTAAAGAAATCACAAAATGGACATACAATACCCCTGGATTCGTTCAATTGTATTGTAGAACGCGTTCGAAATCATCGTTGCTTTCATTCCAAGTAAGTCTTAAGTAGCGGTAGTTCGGTTGCTGGCTGATATCATACATATCATACATCTGAAAATATGTTTCTTTTTCTTATAATTGTCTTAGGCCAGTTTTGAGCGTGGTGTTAACTTACTGAATTCGGAATATCGGCCAAATCAATCTCAACACATGAGTCCTCCTCCAATTCGTTATATTTTCGTCATTGCGATGCATTATGATCTCGCTACCGTACCAAGTACCAAGTAGCTAGAACAGATTTCCAATATTCGAATCGATTTATAAGTGAATATTTGAGTTGTATTTACAAAAAACAGAAGTTGATTTCATTTCAACACCCACTTGATCAGTATCTAGATTATTTTGAGGTTTCAAATCGACACAAGGTGAAGATGTCCCCTGTATATCGTCGCACTCAATGTACTTGCACATGAAAAATAAAACTGTGATAATTGCCAGGATCTTCGTTTTCGCCATTTTTTTTAATCAATTTTTCACTTTATTTCATTAATAACGTGGTATTTTAATGAAACTGAAAAATTTTCAAGAACGTAGAATCAATACAGCCGAGTGTTATTCAATATCGTATACAGCTTAAGTGACTATCATGATGCTATTCGCATAGTTGCGTCAGTTTTTACGTTGCATTGTGCTTGGGATTGTGCCGATTCGATATCAAGCGAATGTATAAATATTATCGTCCTATTGAATATTAGCGGAACAGATACGTTTATGATCCTTCAACGAACGAGAATATTTAAAGTTATCATTTCATGGTTCGCAAGCTATTGTAGAATTTATATTTCTTCACAAGCATTTTCACATATGGACATATTTAATGAGGTAAAACTTTTTCGATTTCAATTACAATTATCATTATTTTTATTCAATCTCTCTTACAAGAACATAATTAGAATACACTAAAAACTTATAATTGTGATTTTATGAGTAGATGAAAATGGTTTGAGCTGAAAGCGGACACCTACAGTAGTTGCTAAGAGAAATTCTAAAAATGTTTAAGAACATATGCGACAGCGGCTGTGATAAAAAGAGATGAAATCGATATGCTATGCATCGATGTCGATCCATTACAAACTTTTCGCACTGAAACCGTTTGCAAACCGCGGTGCTGTAGAAGCCCGTGTACACTTCCAAGGTCCTGTGAAAAATTAAAAAAAAAATTGGATTTGACCATTTCCATGAAGCTTTGTTTCTGTTGGTAGAGATTGAGTGAAAAGCGTTGGCATCAAATCTTACCTCAGCTGAGAAAATGTTGGGTTTGCGTGACAGAACGATGGTGAAAAACTGTTTGCCCGGCAAATTCTCGCAGAAAGTCAAAACCATTTGATTGCTCACGACCTTCATTACTTGGATCACCCCAGAGAATTGACCATAGTTCAATTTCATCATTGTTCCTGAAAACACACATTCTTTATTCAAAACCTCTCCTATTTATGAAAGAAAAAACTTGTAAAAATTTGTACCTTTTTGTGGTGAAGATGAAATCCAAAATCCTCGTCTGGTTGTATTGTATCGCAGAGTATATTCCAAGTTAATATCCTGTTCTGACCATTGTAATTTGAGATAATGATACTGTTGTCCTCCAATTGGTCGTTGATTATTGTCGTAATTGTAGAAAATTTGTTGATTGTGATATTCTTGGAATTGATCTGGTGTTCGCGGTCGTGATGATGCTATCTGCGAAAGCACAACAAATCAATGATTTTATGCAATCAAATCAAATGGCTGATTCACGCTTGAACTTTAACTGCGAGGTATTAATTAACTTACTTCATGAGTAATGTCGGATAAGTGAATCATAACACACGCATCCAGAGCCAATTCACTACGCATACTATCATGATGCATGATGATTTCATTTCCGTACCACAAGCCCAAAAGCTAATTGAAAAATTTGAGCAAATTAAAAAACGGAGTAAACAAAATGATGAGAAAAAAAACACTTTTTTTTTTTCAAATGCAAATAGCAAATATTGACATTGACAACACGCACTTGTTCAATATCCACTTGATTTTGTGGCCGTAAATCATTGCAGAATAGTGGTTGTTGTTGTGATACATTATCGCACTCAATGTACTTGCACATGGCAAGCAAAATGGTAACAAATCCAAACACTTTCATTTTCACTTCTTGCTTTTTTTGGTTGTAAATTCCACGCTCAATCACAATTTTTCTTTCGTTTTTCTTCTTCTTCTTCTTCTTAATTTGCAGAGTAAATCACAAAAGGTATTATCACTTAGAACCGAGCAAAAGTCATTAACTCACTCACAGTGCGACAGTCGTTGAATATAACGATTTGTGCGTCTAAATTGTAACACCGCCACGAATGAACTGAGTTATGAATTTCGATTTCGTTCAGACAGAGCCACGCCACGCTATGCCAAGCGTTCGCGTTGTGAATTTGTATGGGTTTGTATTGAATTCATTATTTCGAGTTGACTGGCGAATACGCAAACGGAACGAACACATTACACATTGTCTGACTGGTGCAGTCACTATTTTCGTATATGGATAAAATGATCCCCTTCATAAGAACAGTTTAAACCAATTAGATGCTCTTTCTCTGTCATCAATTAAATTAAGAGTTTGTTTTAATTCTGTTCTCATTTGCTGTGTGTTAAACCTTTAAAGTGGAATGATTCATTTTGTGTCGATTCACAGTACCGTTTTTTCGAGGGTCTTGACCGACAAACATGACTATCCTTTTGCCTAATTTTATTATTAATCAGTGTTTATCATTTTCGTCATAATTTATTGGAAACGCGTTCGGAATGAATGGTTGGGTGACCAATTCGATTCGATGATGATTATTATCATGGGTATGCATGTCGATAGATTGTTTGAAATCTAATTCACAGTTCATTCATTCACACGCACTTTTTTTTGTCCTGTACGCGGTGAAATATTTAATGGCTGTCAAATATATATTTCTTTCGCGATGAATGAGGCATGCATTAATAATCAGAATGAATAAATCAGGTCACTGGTTGTTGGGTGTTATGGGTAAATAAAGGGAAAAAAATAATTACTGAAAAAACATCCTTAACTATCGCCAGTGAGGGCGACAAGTAAATTCCAAAGCTACAGAACACCTCAAAAGAAATCTACTAATTTTATCAAATGAACGAACGAAAACATGAATAGCACGGCTTTGATGGACTTGTGGCAGCTATCATTCAAATCGATTTCGAAGTGATTGAACAAACAAACAAACTGTTTCATAAGGCATTCAGCTAACTGAACATATTATACGATGGCCAGAACTGAAGTTTGAATATTTTCTTTTCGTTTGCAACTGTTTTTTCCTTCCTTATACGGCTTTACTCTGTTTAATTCAATTCATTTAATGGATCCTCGTAGGTTTGAGTTCCTTTTATGTGTGTGAATGTGTGTGTGTTATTTTTTTTTGGGGGGAAATGTTATTTATGTTCATCGTTAAAATATATCGCCAAATCGTATACACGGGCGAAGCACGTAACAGACATCGATACATGCTGTAGCATAACGATTCGCGCCTATTTTGTTGGATAAATATGACCTCATCGCCAGCGATGCGTAAAATAATGGCTAAAATTTCGGAGGGTTGCAATTTTGCATGAAGAGAGAGTGACACACACAAAATGTTGTAGTTGTTGTTTTCGTCGGAACTTCAGACAATGCACCCAAAATCGGAAGTCACAACAAAACACCACAGCAATGAATCTCACTCATACCTTTTTTTCTCTCATTTTTATAGCCCTAAAATTTGTGTGCCTGCGTCACCGAAAACAAACAATAATAATTCATAGCCCGAAGCCCATATAACCGTAGAACAAGTGTCGCAACTAACAAAACGAGTACAATTTTTGCGTAGGCTTCGAAAGAATTTCCTTTAGGAGCGCTCAATTTAATTGGCTTCATTCAGTACGGACTAGTCTGAATGAACAACAATTTACCAGTAGTAATGTGATACAAGCAACGACTTAATAAAACCACTTATGTTACTTAGATGCTTAAATCAATTTAATTATGTTTTGGTTTACGTTCAACACATTCTCAAGTCACAAAATGAGTGGACGAAAGACAGAAAGAAAGAAAAAACGTTTTTTCGCAGATGCCATATGGAGCACACGGTTTTATTTTTGAAATGAAGGCTTGAACACTGAAAACTATACTAATGCGACTCATTCAGAATAAACGTCCAGTTAATTGAAATTTAAATATTCTCAGTTCTTCAATGGGTGGTCTTCAGTTAACGTGAAAAGTGGGCAAGTGACACAAAATGGGCAAGTGATTGACATAATTTGCAAAACAGACACTCAATTGATTCTGAAGTACGCGCTACTTTCTACACTCCTTCGTAGTAATACACCATTTGGTTTGTATGGCAGACACGAGTGCAACCGTAATTGCAAGAAAGTCAAAGAATCAACGCCAGCCGACAAACTTGCCGATTAGCGATAATTTGCGAGTTGCGAATCCTCATTTTTTCATGCAGAGTTTGAAATTATGAATGAAATTTATATTAAGACCAAATATCTTTACGTAATATCGATGATTCGTATTACTATTCTCATTATGTTAAAAATATTGAACTTCTTTCTGTGTTCATGCTTACATCCACTGTTAGCGAATTGGAATGATTTGACAATATGATGGAACTATCCTATGAAGAACCGTTTCAAAAAATGTCAAGACCAAATAATTATAAGTTATCGTGAAGACTTGAACGATTCCGCAAACGCACTGAAACTCCGTTGATCGCCTGAATGAGCTCCTCAAAATCCTAGTAAAAATTTGAATGTTGTGCAAATAGATATTTTCCAATTTTGGATGATTGAACCAAGAAAAACAAGAAAATTGAATGCAATTTCATGAAGAATTAATAAAGTAATTTCCATTTTTGTGATGAAAAAGATGGACCGATGATAATCAAAATCCATTTCGACTTATAAAATATACTCAAACTTTTCATTTCATCCATTATAACCTTAAAAAGGCACAGTATTTCATTGGATTCGATGCAGCAAATCATTTTATAACAAAATCAAGTGTTGGCGCAAATTTATGCAAATGCAGAATACCGTTCAAAATGAGACGAGTTTTCAACAAAACGCATCTTTACTTATCGTTAACTAGATGAAACTGAAATGACGACTTATGGATTTAAATTTTTGTATCGAGCAACCATACATCAATGGATGTATTGTTTATGTGGAAGATCTCACCCAACACTGAATAATAAACAAAGTAAATTAAACGAAGTTCGAAATTACTTCATTTATTACGCCAGAATGAGCGTTTGCATTGACGCATGCATAGAATCAATTTATGTAAGAAAACTACATACTTGCAAAAAGTGTTTTCTTGTATGTACTAATATATATTATATAGTTAAAGCCTAGTTTACACCTCGAAACGAAATATTTTCTTTGCAAATTCCAAACCGTGTTTTTGCTTAGTGGTGCAACGAATTAGTTTCATCAAAATAAAAGTTGTCGTTTTCGAGAATACAAATAATTCCGTTTTTAGTGCTATATTTTCAACTTGTTTGTTCTATTCACCACAATGAACATGTTTTGTCGAACTGTGAACTAGGCTTTAAGGGGAAGAGAGATGCTGTTCCATAGCAGCTGCACATTTTTAAATCAGTCATTGCTTTACTCTTGTGCAGGATGCTTGCTAAATATCGATTCTAAACAAAGAAACAATAGAGTATCCTGTTTCAAAAAGTTTTGACTCAAAAAGTAAGTTTTTTTTTGTGATTTCTGGTGGTTTTCCTATAAAATTTTCTCCGATTGTTTCTATTTTTCATCATTAAGTTCATTTTGAAATGGAAGGAGTCTTTTTTTCTTCCAATAATCATTTTCACATATATGTTAAATACAATACTAATTCTCACGTGAAGCATTTGTACCATGTATTCGGTACATGTACAAAAAATTATCAAATGAACTCAACTAACAAAGGGAGAAAGAATATCCCTGTTTGTGCTTAGATTCAAGTTTAACACACAGATTACGTGTGTTTTAGGGGCATATCAACAAAATCGATTCAATCTTTTTAATTAAATATAAAATTGGATAATACTTTATTTTGAATTGTATTTACAATGTGAAATAATCAAAGGCTTCAAACGAATTCAATGTGTGTTTTCAAACTCAAATCAAAATTCATTATTATATGTTTTTAATTTTCAACAGATCTTTCTTACTATGTATACCACGTATATGATATTTCATCTTGGAGTGTTGGCACGGAGTAGAGGTAGGTATCGATTATTTTTATTATTGCACTCTCTTATTATTAGTCAGCATATAACTTAGTATTGCAAAAAAAGAATGTTTTCAATTTTGATTCAATTTTAGGTTCTCTTCATCGACAAACTTCTGTTTTACTAAGAAAAACTCACTAAAGAACATTTGTGTCAACACTTGGTCTTCCCAGACGGTCACCCATTCACTAACCATGCTCGATGCAGGTTAACTTCAGTGATCGGACGGATAACTTCAGTGATCGGACATGAGATGATCGTTGACTATACTAGCCAAACTATGTCACAAACCAATGTGAACTTCCAATTTCTTTAATCTATCTACGATTCAGTCTTTAAGCAATGGTTCTTTTTCAGTCTTTTAGTAATGGCTATTGTTTTAGTTTTTGTTTCTACTTCGCATGCAAGTTCGAATGTCGCTTGAATTTGCATGCTACTTTAATGATATGTCTGTATTCTCACTATATTTTTTTGTACAAATTCAATACTTTTTCTATTGTCAATATCTTTTTCTATCTAATTCACATCATCGGTTGGCAGCCATATCCAAGTTTTTAAATTCGATTTCATAGTTCAGTAACATTTTTTCGAGAAATACTTTTAATGAACTGACAAAATCGGGTATGCAACCTGCCGGTAGGAGAGGCGTATATTATGCCACTCGGCCACCGGAGCCGATGATCGGCACGGCTAAATGCACTCTTGTTGAGTGTGTAACAAATATAAGTGAATTTCGTATTAATTCGATATAAATTTTCATCTTTATGTTGTTAATATGATAGCAAAAATCTCATCGAAATAAATTTGCCGATAATCAAAATGATCATATGGTTGTTCTATTTTTCCAAAATGTTGACAATAATTCGTTTCATCATAGTTCAAAACTCGGAGTTGACAATGCAACGAACACGCATGAAGTGAGCTACAACATAACGCTACTAATATTTGTTTACCAATTGATGAATTTGTAAGGTAATGATGGCTAAACACAACAGCGTGGGAGGTAGCATTGTAGAAATTGGTTTGTATTTGAATTTTCCATCGAAGAGAAGCCTCGAAATAATGAAAATTATTTGAACAAAAAAAAAATGGTATTGTCTCCCTTTACTCAATCTTCAAATACACAATCATTACGTTATGATTTATCACTACAGTGGAACCTCGATTATCCGTCAGGCACCGGACCAGCACCTTGACGGATAATCGAAAAAGACGGATAATCGGGGTTTTCATAAAATAAGCCCAATCAATCAAAACATCCATATTATTATTAGTTTATGATGAAATATCGGGTGATGTAGAAAATATATGACACCTATAGAACAAAAAACAACTAATGAGTTCTCTTTCTATAGATAAGATGGAAAAAAACTTAGAGTAAAAAAGAGACAGTTTGGCTCCAGGGGAGTTTAATATTTGATATGGGAATAAAACTGCTATAAACTGATATAAAACGTGTTTTAATCATTGAAGTAACCAAAATTAATTGTAGTGGCCCGAAAATAATTGTAGAAGCACCTACAGTTATTGTAGTGGTCGAAAATTGATTGTAGTCGACTGTAGTGGCTCAAAATTAATTGTAGATTTGAATTCTAAATTTTTTCTACAATTTTATGGAACCTAGCATCAAGAGAGGAAGATTCAGTTTGTGGAAATTTCAATTTGTGGCCAAGATTTGAGTTTTATCGATTTTGGACCAATTTTCAAGACTCGTCCCGATATCGAACGAACGGGCAGACATATTTGAAAACAGACAATTGATTTTAATTCTACAATTTATCTACAATTTTTTGGAACCATTCTTCATTCGAAAAAAAATTCGATTTGTGGAAAATACGTTTTTGACCAAGATTTGAGTTGTTCCATTTTATAGCAGTTTTTCGATAGCCGATTACTCGAAAAATTGCTCCTACATAAAAAAAGTAAAAACACTACATTAAACTACATAAAATCTACAATTAAAATCGCCCTACCCGCAGTCATTTCGGCAAATTTTCCAAGATTTGAATATTCATCTTTTTCTATGGGTGTCATATGTTAGATCCGAGAAATGTTTTCGGTAGCAACGCCTTCGATTTCAAATCTTATTGTATGGATGTACAAGCGAAACACAATTGATTTTGATTATGAATTTCAGTCGGCGACATTATTCGTATGTTCAAGTAAAATGAACTGAAAAAAAATTCACTTCCGCAAAGCGTGACGGTTAACAGAGGTGACGGATAATGGGAGGACGGATAATCGAGGTTCCACTGTATTTACGAATAGATTAACGCACTTGATCAACCCGAAAACGTTTTCATACACACTCGAAATGCAGCGGATGTAATTATTTCTTACATAGCTTGTAAATCTCTCGCAAAAACACGATCGCAACCACAAAGCTGTACAGTGTACACTGTCATGCTGTCCACAAAAATGCAGCACAATCGATTCGTCAATAGAACGCAAATGGCACACCGTATTCTATGATGTTTCTGCCTAGGGGCTAACCACGGATGTTTTATTGACAAAATCTGTTTTTATCGCCCAATTTTAATGACATCCGTAAAAATTTGAAAAAATCTGTATATATTGAATTTTATCGTTTAATATCGACTATAAACGTTTAATGTGCTGACG
This sequence comes from Sitodiplosis mosellana, assembly GCF_009176505.1. Lineage (NCBI taxonomy): Eukaryota > Metazoa > Arthropoda > Insecta > Diptera > Cecidomyiidae > Sitodiplosis > Sitodiplosis mosellana. Next base: position 16,190,219 of record NW_022595244.1, on the reverse strand, counting down.
TCATTACCGATCCAAAAATGCTGGAAGTGGGTTTTTGTGGATCCTCAGGATCGTTTAGTACTGCTCCCGGTTCTGGAAGTGGATCCTCAGGATGGGCCAGGGCATTGTCAAACCCAGTCTGGTCCATCCTGAAGATCCACCAAAACCCACTTCCAGAATCGGGAGCAGTTCTGAACGATCCTGAGGATGCACCAAAACCCGCTTCTAGAACAGTATCCATTCGTTAAAGCGAACAAATTACTGCAAAAATCGGGCAAAATCGACCAAAATGTGATCATATCGGAATTTATTTGTTTAAATGATAAAAAACGTTGAAGTCGGTCATTATTGGTTATTTTTAAAACCGTGGTTAGCCCCTAGGTATCTGCTAAAAACGGCTTGGAAATAGGGTTCACAAACGTTTCGACAAATACCGCAAACGGTGAAGAAACGTTATTTTTCTGTATTGTTCTATATTGACCGTTCGAAATACTGCATAAATAACGAGAAATAATGAGATAACGTTTTTAGGCGGTATTTAACGGCTCTGTAGAATAACTTTTTTAGGAAACAATGAAAAAAATAACGCGTTTTTAAACCCTATTTGGAAATGCGGCACCGCCATACACATTAGGGTGGTCCAAACTGATTTATCATGGTAAGATATATGCTCCCAATAGCTTAAAATTAAATTGGGCTCAAAACTAGCTGATTCCCATTCTCAGAATGAATGTTAAAATCTAGTGGTCGATGGAGCCGTACTTAAAATGTCTGTTTTTGACCTAGTTTTGCAATAGTAAAACAATTTTTTTTAACGCGGCACGTTGCACACTTCTTGCGCATTGATAGAAAACCCATAGGTTATTCAAATCGAATCCGGTGACATATCATTTTTTGGGTTTTTTGAGACGCTGAATACGAATCCATTGTCGAAAATTAGCTAATGCGGCTTTTTAAAAAAGTTTTAGTACAAAAGCATGGTTTTTTCAAACAAATTCAGCCATATAGTAAGAACACATGGTTCCAAGTGTATTTTTAACATCAAATTATGAATCAGCTAGTTTTGAGCCCAATTTAATTTTAAGCTATTGGGAGCATATACCTTACCATGATAAATCAGTTTGGACCACCCTGATACACATTCAGTCAGAAAATGTTCTATTGGCCGCCGACATTTTTGGTCATTCGGAGCCATCGGAAATAAGCAGGAGAGGCTATAGCGCATCAATAAATCTCCTCGATTGGACTAAAAATCGTCCATTTCAACCTTTTGAAACTGTTACTGTTTCGACCGTGAAATTCTCAAGCCACGTATTTATTACGTTAAAACATGACTCTCAACAAATTTTGAACGTAATCAAGTGTGGGAAAATTCACTTTCTTTTTAGAAAAAAAAACCTCACTTTATATGAAATAGTAAATAATTAGGAGAAATAATATTTTTTTCAATATATTCAAAAGAATGTTGATGCATCATTCATTCAAGATAGAATATGCTATAGAAATTATTTTTACATTTCGAATACAAAGCATTGCATCAGCTCCTGTATGCGTTTGGAGCAAATTAAGGGAATAAAATGTGGCAAAAAGAATTAAAAAATATTTTCCCCTACCGGGAATCGAACCCGGGCCTTCTCGGTGAAAGCGAGATATCCTAGCCACTAGACCATAGAGGAGATATGATTGAACACGACCAAGAGCATTCGCAAACTTTTCTTATCTATAAATATAGAGGTTCGAACGGAATTCCATAAGCCGATATGAAAATAAACTGTGTAGTCAATTCCCACCTTACTGAAGTTCTCGTTGTGTCAAAAGAAAACACGGTGCTGTGAGTCATATTGATTTAAAAATGGGACACTTTTTTTACATGTTTTTTGTTATGCTAAAAAAAACATATCATACATGCCAAAACTGATTGTTTTCATTTTTTTTAGTTTACAACTGTTTTTTCCTCCCTTGTAGTCCTTTTTTATACTCAGTTGACTCTGTTTATTTAATGGATTTTCGTAGGCACGAATTCAATTTTTTCTACGTTATTTTTTGGGGGAAATTTGATTTATGTTCGTCGTTAAAATATATCGCCAAATTGTATACACGGTCGAGGCACGTGACAGTCATCAATAGATGCTCTAGCATAGCTATTTGCAGTTAGACAAATATGACTTCATCTCCAGCGATACGTAGAACAATGACTAAAACTTCGCAGGCCTGCATTTTTTGCACGAAGAGAAAATCGTGAAATAAATTTCGTTTTTGTCGGGACTTCAGACAATGCACCCAAAATCGGAAGTCACAACAAAACACCACAGCAATGAATCTCAGTCATACCTTTTTTTCTCTCATTTTTATAGCCCTAAAATTTGTGTGCCTGCGTCGCGAAAAACAAACAATAATAATAATTCATAGCCCGAAGCCCATATAACCGTAGAACAAGTGTCGCAACTGACAAAACGAGTACAATTTTTGCGTAGGCTTCGAAAGAATTTCCTTTCGAAGCGCTCAATTTAATTGGCTGCATTCAGTACGGACTAGTCTGAATGAACAACAATTTACCAGTAGTAATGTGATACAAGCAACGACTTAATAAAACCACTTATGTTACTTAGATGTTTAAATCAATTTAATTATGTTTTGGTTTACGTTCAACACATTCTCAAGTCACAAAATGAGTGGACGAAAGACAGTAAGAAAGAAAAAAACAATTTTTGCAGATGCCATATGGAGCACACGATTTTATTTTTTGGAATGAAGGCTTGAACACTGAAAACTATACTAATGCGACTCATTCAGAATAAACGTCCAGTTAATTGAAATTTAAATATTCTCAATTCTTCAATGGGTGGTCTTCAGTTAACGTCAAAAGTGGGCAAGTGACACAAAATGGGCAAGTGATTGACATAATTTGCAAAACAGACACTCAATTGATTCTGAAGTACGCGCTACTTTCTACACTCCTTCGTAGTAATAAACCTAAATCCATTTTTACTGTATGGCAAACACAAGCGCAATCGTAATTGCCAGAAAGTATGATCCGTGAATCAGATCAACGCCAGCACAAACAGGCCGATAAGCGATATTTTGCAGGTTCCGATTCCTCAATTTATCGTGAATAGATTTTATGAGCTGAAATTAGGAATGAAATTGGCATTAATATCAAATGAAATTTGTTGTGCTATAATATCGATGATTTGTATCACTTTTTTGAGTGTTTTCAATATTTTGAATTTATTTTCCGTTTTTGTGCTTACATCCATTGGTATCGAATTCGAATGACGTGTCAATATGATGGAAAAGAGTTGCCTTTTCGGTATAGTTTCACAGAATGTTAACACCAAATGATTGTCAGTTTCTACGATCACTTGAATGATGCCGGAGAAATCACTATAACTCGGTTTATCACCAAAATGATCACCTTAAGATGGAAATATGATATACATTTTTTTATTTAGTCAGGGATAGTGAAAAGGGAATTTTAAAACAGTAGAATTTTCAATGAAAAAATTTGAACAATTACGTTCATGTGGTGCGGACGATAGCCAAAATCCACTTCGACTTATGTTGTATCGCAATATATACTCGACTTTTTCATCTAATTCAGTCCATTCCAACCTTAAGTAGCGATAGTCTTTCATCGGATTCGATATGGGGGCTTTACCGAATTGAGTAACGATTTCTCTTGAATTTTCTGGTGGTCGTGCAGTAGCCATCTGAATAATAGGAGAAATAGTTTTTTTCATATCCTTCTCAACTTCCAATGTGTATTTAGTAAAATTCTGCTCACTTCATAAGTAATTCCAGAAATCACAACATAGATACAGTCGCTGCTTGGTCTTTCTCCAGTAACACGATCCTTGTGTGTAATCACCTCGACACCGAACCAAGTTCCAAATAACTTATGAACGGTTACGTTCGATTGTGGAATCAAATCGGTACAATACTCAGGCGAACCAAGTACTTGTCCATATCCCACAGCCAAAACAATACAAAATACCAAAATCGTCGGAAAAATCATTTTGCGACAGTATTTTTTATTTATTTGGAAAAAATTTCTTCGCTTTTTTAATCTTAAAACTCAAAAATCTTCAGTATTAACTGATCACGCAAATAAATGCGAATGCAATAGACTATTCAGTGACCGATTGCTCGATGGAGCGTGTCTTCTGAGTCGTTGACTAGATGAAACTGAAATGACGTTCTATTGATTTTAATTTGTGAGACGAGTGGCCATTCGTCATACAATGGGTGTATTGTTCGTGGGAGAGATCGCACGCAACTGTGAATAATGAATGCGTCTAATTAAACGAAATTCAAAATTACTTCATTTACTGTACCTGAATGAGTGAAAGAAGAAGAAATACATACATACTTGTTCCATACCCAAAAAATTGGCGTTCTTACGTTTGAATAAAATATTGTTTATTACTATTTGTTGCGCAATGGTCGTTTCGAACAAGTTAATCCAAGCGCTGATGTTTACAACATCAGCGGCACTCCATTAGCTGAAGCAAACAGCATAAAAGATTCATGTGTTATTTTTGACAGGAAATTGAAATTTAAAGAGCACATCAATTCGATCGTAAAAAATGCGATGGAAACTGCATCCAAATTTACCGATATACCTTATATAAAATTCCTCCACAACTTTTTAGTCAGATGCAGCCTTGAATAAATCACTACATGTATGAACCAAAAATTGAAAGAGTCCAGCGTATGTACACTCTTCTCATCTTCAATATGGATCTTTATCATATATATGCAGAAACTGGAAATTCAAAAAATGGCGGCATTGGAGGGAAGAGGTGAATACTTCGACATTTGCCGTTTTCACAATATTGTTCTCAATAAAAAAAGCAATCTGTTAAATAAAAAAGTAACGAGTAAAGAAAATGTTAAAAACGGAATTTTGATTTAGTGACATGAATAATTTTAAACTTATTCGTTTTTTTTTTACATTGATGAACTTTTTTTTTCGTGCAACTGTAAACTAGACTTTAAATAAGCTCCTCGTTCTGAAAGCAAAAATCGTTTTCTTGTATGTACTAATTTATAGTTAAAGTCTAGTTTACATCTCGCCAATATTTCTTTGGAAATTGCAAAACTGTTATTCGGCTCAAAAGTGCTTCGAATTGGGTCAGTATCAAAGTTGTTGTTTTCGCGGATACACATAATTTTGTAGATGTATCATTGGACATTATCTTTCGAAAAAATAGAATTTATGGCATCATTAATTTAAACATTGTTTTGGGTGCTATATTTTCAACTTTTTTGTTTTATTCACCACAACGAACATTTTTTGTTGAACTGTAAACTAGGCTTAACGAGGAAATGGAGAATTCGGTGCTTTTTCATAGCAGCTGCGTATTTTCAAGTCAGTCATTACTTTTCTCTCGTGTAGGATGCTCGCTGTGTAGCGCTCCGTAATCAAGAAACAATAAAATATCCTGTTTCAAAAAGTTTTGACTCAAAAAGTAAGTTTTTTTTTCCCGTAACATTTTTTACAATTGTTTCGATTTTTTTCAACATTAAGTTCATTTCAAAATACAGACAAGATATTATAATTTTTCTATTTAATCATCATCACATGTATGTGTAATACAACACATGTGAAGCAAATGTGCTATGTATAGTGCTAAATATGAAGTGAATATACATCAAGATGGGCGCGCTCCGCGTATAAATGAACGCATCTCCACAGTTAAACCACTTGGGTTAGCACATTGTATTGGATATAGTTTGTCTAAAAGGCAAGCATATCGTGTAATCAAATTTTGAGCAAAATCGGTCAATGCATTTAGCCTAAATACGCACTTTTCAAAAACTTGCCACGAGTTATTCACGCATAAATAGACGACAAAAGAGATCTCTTTTCAAAATTCGAACGAAATCGGTTCAAGCGTTCCCGAGATATCGTGTCTGAACATAAAAACATATCTAATAGCTCTACATTTCATGTAGTGCTAAAAGCGACACTGTATACAACATTGTGTAGATGTATTTTCATGTCACATATATACATATATACTCATATATTATCATATATTTGGTACATGTGTAAAATAAAAATGGCTGAAATTATCACTTTACCTCTGGAAAGGAAGAACTGTTTTTTCTTGGGTTAAAGTTACGTTGTCTATTTTTAGAAGCAAACAATATTAAAGAAACGGCAAGAGAAATAGGGAAAATAGGATAGTACAGGCGTTCATGCACATAACCAGATAGAAAGCAAGCTACCATGTGAAATTTAGGTGTGCACTACTAATACTAACGAAGTAGCGAAGATTCGCACAAAGCGTAACAAAAACACCGGAATTTCATATGGTAACTGAAGGCATTGACCGATTTTGCTCAAAATTTGATTACACGATATGCTTGCCCGTGTGGAAAATTGTTGACTGTCTAAGTCAGTCGGTTAATTTGGGACAGTTTTAGTTGTGTTTCACTACCTACAGCTTCATACAACTGAGTGACTGTTAGTCATTTTATTTGCACACGGGGTAGCTCTCTTTCTATCTGATTATGCACATGGACGTCAGTACTATCCGTTTTTCCCTCTTTCTCTCCCCGTTTTTTAAATACTGTGTATCAATAAAATCAATTAAATCTTTCCAATTAAATATCAGAGGATTGTATAATATTTTATTACATATTGTTATTGGCATCGTCTGCGTTCGCGTCCGAGATTTTTATTCGCCGGACATCTCAAATTGAGATCTGTAAAAGCAAAAAGTTTTGGCATGTCGACACAAAGCTTCGGATTGATTTTGAGCTCATTCTGACATACCAATTTCGAACTATCAGCCTCGGACTGATGACCTGAAACCAAATGTCACTTTTGTATGAAAAATCACTCAAAAAGCCATTTTTCAGGGTTTCGGTCAAGGCTAACTGATATTTTTTGCAAAAATAAAGGAGCTCCGTGAACAACCAGGTGTTGAAATCAACATTTCTTCAAATTTTCCTCAAATGTATGCGCGCTATATCATTCGTTCGTATGGAGTTGCCCGCTTCTCTTTCGCTTTGCTTCATCTCATCCGCGTGCGTCTCACTCATTAAATGAGTGACCATGCGTCTCATGCACTAAATAAGTTTGAATATTTTTTCAGTGGCACTCACCGAATATTACAATGTATGTTAAAAATTGTGATGTTTCAACAAATGTTCGCACTCATTGTATGAAATGCGGCGCGGAATGGATTACGTACGTAATTCGTTTTATTTTGAAATGCATTTACATGTAAAATAATCGAAATCTTCGAGAGATTTTAATGTACGTTTTAGAACTCAAATCAAAATCCTAAAACAATGTATATGCTTTTAATTCTCAACAGATCCAAACTATGTATACAACGTATATGGTATTTCATCTTCGAAGGGTGTGCCGACATACTCCATGTAGAGGTAGGTATCGATTACTTTAATTGGTAGTCTTTTTAACACTGCTGTGTTCTTAAGGTCTTTCGAGACCAATTTTCATTTTTAACATAAATTTTTCTATGAAGATGTTATTATATTTTTTCAAACATCGGGTATTCTCCTTATTTCCCATGTAGATTTTATTTTTACTTCGGGTCATTTTGAAAAACAAGCCGTTTTGGCTATATGAAAAACTTACACTTGTGAACTGTGTGAGAGGAACTTTAATTTCTTCAGCAATTTTTAACTCCATCCATATAGAACAACTTTCATCAATATAGCTCTCATTCATAGTGAAAAATCATGTTTTGTGAATCAAGTCCAAATTACAGGAATAATTTCGATTATTTTCCACAATTTTCCGAAGAAAACCGGAAAATTTAAGTTTTCCGAGTTGATAAAATCATAGATTTTGGCCAAAGAAACAACTTTGCTGAACATCGCAACTCGAAATAAGCACTTCTTGTAAGAAAAAAACCCTTCAACATGGATCAAATATCGCCAAAATAGGCCAGTTATGACCATTAAGTCAGTTGATTTCACAACATATTGCGTTAGAATATTGGATGTTTTCAGTGTGATTTTCCAAAAAAAAAATCAAATCAGTAGAAATATTTTCGTATATAAAGGTTGAAAAAGGCGATTTCAAAAGAATTCTCACATATTTGTCCATTACAGAACAGCCAAATTGCTATATTTTGTCTTTTTCTGGCGGTGTTAACAGCATCTATTCAGATATTGTAGAACAAAAAATTGATTTCAATTATAATTCAATTCTAGGTTAACTTCAGCAACAAACCACCGTTTTACTAAGAAAATCTCATCAAACAAATTGTGTCAACAACACTTGGTCTTCCCAGACGGTCACCCATTCAAGTACTAACCATGCTCGATGCAGCTTAACTTCAGTGATCGGACGGGAACTGGTGCTTTCTACATGATATGATCGTTGACTATACTGGCCAACTATGTCACCAACCAATGTGAATTTATTTATTTATCTATCTACGATTCAGTCTTTAAGCAATGGTTCTTTTTCAGTCTTTTAGTAATGGCTATTGTTTTTGTTTTTGTTCCTACTTCGCATGCAAGTTCAATTTGGGCTTGAATTTGCATGCTACTTTAATGATATGTGTGTATTCTTACTAGTTTTTTGTACAAATTTGATATTTTTTCTATTGTTTGCTATCTAATTCACATTCACGGTTGGCAGCCATAGTCAAGGTTTCAAATTCGATTTCGAGTTCATTTACATTTTTTTTGAGAAAAACTGTTAATGAACTGCCGGAATCGAACTTGCAACCTTCCGAGAGCGGCGCTTTATCCCACTCGCCCACCGGGGCCGAATGTCGGCATGGCCAAATGCACTCTTGTCGAGTGTGCAACAATTATGATATAAAATCTTGTCAAAATAAATTTGCCGATACTCAAATTGATAAAATTGTGATTATTTTTTTTTCAAAATGTTGATAATTATTCGTTTCATCATCGTTTAATACTCGCAGTCGACAATACAACGAACACACATTACGTTGGCTACGACACAACGCTACCAACATTTGTTCACCGAGTGACGTATGTGTGAACTAATTTCGAAAGAAACATAGAGCTGTCACTTCTCCGTTGCTTGAATGAACATTGAACATAAATACAAATTTAAATCATAGTACTTGATAGAAAAATTTCAGATGAATGCGAAGAAAAATGATGAAATTATGATGAAATAGTTCAGAATAAATAGACAGGAACTAAATACCAAACGCAAGACGAGGTTAGTACTAAAATATATACGTTCCAAAGAAAAATTCGGTGAATATGAGAAATTCTCATCGAGAATGCACTCTGCCGTCTTTAACCATGTCTCCTCTATGGTCTAGTGGCTAGGATATCTCGCTTTCACCGAGAAGGCCCGGGTTCGATTCCCGGTAGGGGAATTTTTTTTTTGTTTTTATTTTTGTCACAATTTATTTTCTCAATTTTGCTGACGCACCACTCTGTATTCGAAATGAAAATAATTAATTTCTATCAAATTCAGAATTACTACATTTACTGCACACGACGCACACATAAAGTCAGTCAAAGAAAATTGCACACTTATTCCATAACCTCAAAAAATTGGCGTTCTTTTATTTGAATAACAAAAAAATCGGTTAAATAAAAAATGTAACGAATAAAGAAGTCAGAATAAATCGGTATAACGGTAATGTGCATGGCTGTATATTAAATCTGGATTGTTGTTGTGTAGAAGAGAAGGTGGAGAGAATGTGGATGATTGTGACTGAATTGGTTTTACTTCATCAAAGCGTGAACGACAGCCTTTGCATTCAATGCTTTCAAATCAGTATAAGTTTGACCCGTTCCAACGAAAACGATTGGCTGCCCAGTGATATACGTCATAGAAATTGCCGCACCAACCTATTGATAGAACGAATACAATTAGCATTTTCAATGAGAAAGGTCAATTAGTGTAAAATTACCTTATCATCGATGGTATCGAACTTTGTTAAAACGATTCCGTCGATTAGATGTGGATTAGTGGCCGATGAGTGATCGGCGAGTGCTTGATTGAATTTCGTCAATTGATCGACCGCTTCGTTTCCAACCAGAGCTTCTCCGACAAACAAGACCAAATCCGGTTCGTTAACCTGTTTTTTTTTTTTTTTCAAAATGATAAAATCAGAATTAAGTTTATTCATTTTCGGAATTCGATGAGAAAAAGTTTTGAATTTACCGCAATCAATTTGGTCAAAGCACGCATGAGAGGCTCGTTATCTTGCATTCTGCCAGCAGTATCGACTAGAACGACATCGATGCGAGAATCCGAAGCGAATCGTATGGCTTCCATTGCAATGCCAGCAGCATCTTTTCCATAACCTTTTTCATACAGTTGAACCATTTGACGGCCACCATGTTTCTCCGGTGGGTGCAATGCGTTCAAGTGACGCATATGTGTGCGCAATTGTTCAACGGCTCCAGCTCTGAACGTATCACAAGCTGCAATCAACACGTTAAAATTGTTCTCAATGAGCCAAAAGCAGATTTTGGCCAAATTTGTCGATTTTCCAACGCCGTTCACACCGCAAAAAGCCATGACGTATGGACGTTGATTCTTCTTTGCCTCTAGGCAATCACGCAGAATGTCAATTCGACGTTTTGGCGATAGAATTTGCACCAGAGCCTCGGTCAATGCATTTTTGACCGTTGATGCTATGGTATCAAATGTTCCCAACACTTTTCCCTCCAATTTTACGGCAACTGAATCGCACAGCTCGTTGGCAATATAGTTTGCAACGTTTTTAGTAATCAAATGGTCACGTAATTTATCCAATGCTGTTTGCATGTCTTCACGTGTCAAATTCTTGGCACCGACAAACTTCGAAAACATTGAAAATACGCTCTTTTTACCCGTAGAATTCGATTTGGTGGTGTTTTGATTGTTGTTGCCCACATCTTCTTCAGATTCTTCATCGGAGCTTGACTCGCTTTCAACCGCCAGATCTTGAATGCCACCCTTCATCGATCCAATCATTTGGTTGTCCGATGTATAGACGCTTCGAATATCATCGGGATTATCTTTCGAACGATCTAAAACTGGTGCATCCTTCGATGAACCACCCAAATCCCAAACACGCGCTTGTTTACCCGCTTTCACTTTTTCCGTCGGAGTTTTTGGCGATTTCCTAGTTTAATCAAAGCAGAAAATTGTATGAAAGTGAGAAAATGTTATGAAAAACGAATTATTTGAAATAAGAATCAAATTCTTCAGAAGAATATGCCATTCTGCACTCACTTCGAGTCCACCTTCTTCTTTCCCGACAATTTTTCAGCTAATTTACGACGATTTGCCACCAAAACATCCTCAGTTAAACCACCATTGGAATCGGACTCTTCAACTGCTTCCACTTTAGCTTCGACTATTTTGACGATTTTTTTCGGTGGTGCCATTGGTTTACCATCCTTGCGTTCAATCATTGACGCAACAGTTTTCTTTGATTTTTGTGAATCATTAAAAGAACGCATTTGTTTGGGTAATTTTGCTTGCAAACGACCTAGATTTCACAATAAAAAATGTACCATCATGAATAAATTGTCGGTGTTAAAAATGCATTCTGAGAAAATATCCATGTTTTTTCAATGCCACTCTTACCCCATTTTTCAGCTTCTTCTAAAATATGGTTGAATTCGCTCAAAAAATCGTATTGTTGATAGCTTCGATTCTCGCGTGAAACCAATTCATTTTTGTATTTGTCTCTAAATTCCAAGTGAATGTCGCTCAGGAACTTGTCAACGTAGGACAGTTGTAGTATTTTTTGAAACGCAACCACGAAAATCAGCTCAAATTCATTGTCCAATTTGTATTGCAGCGTTAAATTATTGTGATCATACGAATTTGATCCCGTACGTTCCTGTTTTTCAAGTGGAAATCATCGAAAAATACGATTAAATGGTGTCTAGGTCAGTGTGATACTCTTACTTTCTTTCTCTCTCTCTCTCTCTCTTGCGTACAAAACCTGATCTTCATGCCATGCATGAAATCACAAATATTCAAATTACCTGCAAAATTACACTGCGAATCAATGCATTGACTGGCGCTGTGAAAATTTCCTGTGTTCCACGGAAACACCATAAAACGATGCCTCCTTTGGTAAAAATCGTGAATAAATCTAACATTTTTTTGCCTAAATAATTTGCACAACGAAAAAAAGGGAACAGATTTTGTGGAAACACAAAAACAAATGACACTCTTTTGGCTGAAACAAAAACACAAATCGCTATGTCTATGTGTTAACACGTCAACAATTTTACTTCAATTAAGTGAAATGTCTTTTTCTGTTTGGCAGACACATTTCACGTGCTGGACTGCCCGATGCGAACGACCAACTGACATTCAAATCTGACACATTACAATAAAAACAACAAAGTTCTCGTATCAAAGCAAACAGTTTTTGGTTGTTGGAAATCGTATTTTAATGACCATTTAATGAATGAATGAAATGAGAATGTAATTCGATTTGATTTTAGACTGGAAATTATTTTAATAAATTCTTGAGTGAGTCAAAGTCTCCGTTTTAAGATGAATTTTCATTGATTTTTTCAACAATTCGAATTAAAATCCATGTTTCGTTCAAAAATGTTTCTTTCAATAGAAATACTGAGATTAAATTGAATTCTCTCAAAAAAAAAATTTAATCAACCATTCCCAATAAGATGTTTTTCCAATTCAAAGTTCGCTCTGCCAAACACACTGAAACCACTTGCAGTTTGGCCAACAGTGCGAATCCAAACGCAATTCGGTATTTATTGATGTGTGCGAATGAGACAACAAATAGATAGACATTGCATGACATTTATACAAATGAATGTAATAATACACCGTTTCTGTGGCTGAAAAGACGGAGAATATCGAATTCGGTTCAGTATTGTGTGTGTGTTTTGTCAAGTGAGCCGTATGAGCTCCCTGTGTGTCATCGAAGAAGAACTGTACATAGAAGAGAAAATTTGAAGAAGAAAAAAAAGAACGAATCGAAAAGAAACTGAATAAATCAAAAAGTGAAGTTAAAAATCAATAGGAAAAAATCTAGTGAGAGAAAGAATTGGGTAGAAGCCGCTAAAAAGAAGTCAGCTAATATTTTTTAATGGTAACTGGTGTTTATTATTTCATTTCATTTTGGGTCGAAGAATAATTTTCGGTAAGATGCGAAAAAAAAATTTCTTCTTCGACTGTGTGAAATGTGTGTGTGTTTATGATGGTGGAAGTGTGAATGCAAAAACGAAACCGCACCCATACCGCTTTAGAGCGGCAAATGTCGAAAGGAGATAGAACTATGTCAACATAACTTTTTTTTTCCACACACACAATCGCATTGCCATTTCGTGTATGTGAATCTATCGGCAATGTTGACCATATTTCATTTGGAATTGGAGAAAGACAAAAAAAGAATGACATCATTTTGGGTAACATAATATTGCCTTTGACTGGTTCACTGTTGCAGAAAATCCACTGTCAATGCTCGAAAATATGGGAAATGGTGGCATTTGTGGCATAAAAATCCATGAATTGTTTAGGTAATCGGGAAATTCAAAATTTGCCGACAATTTATTACTTTCCTATGGGAAATTATTTTTGAATGTAACATTTTGTACTCAGCAAATGTTGAGTGATTGTTGCCCTTCTTCTTCGTCTTCATCTTCATTGATGTTGCTTGAGATATATGTGGGTATATTTTGAGTGTTTTTCTCAACACACACACATACGCACCCAATACAAACAAACATTTCACACGGAGGATTCAAGCAAACAGTTAGATCAATTATGTTTTGCCATTGGTTGTGTTGGTCGTCACAGACGCAAGCGTACACATTATTGAGTGAAATTCTCAAATCGCTGCCATGTAGTGACGACATTTTTTTCTACTCTTCCAATAATACTGAGTACTCGATCACGAACGGGCGTAGAATTTTTCGGTGTTGTATTTTATTTTAACAGAAAAAAAAACTAAATTAGTATGTGAAGTTTTAAGACCAATATACAAACCGTTTAAAAAAAAAACTATAAAATAATTCCGCCGAAAAAAAATTGGTTACTTTTTGTTAGTGCACAGATCAAATTGGAATACGAAAAAAAGGAAGAGAAAATTTGGATTTGTCAACCGAATTAGTGAGAGAGTTTCGGTACGAAGAGAAGATTCAAGAAATTGAGATATTGTGATTTTTGTGTACAGTGTGTGGCGACCAAACGCAACCACACGGTGAGCATACGGAAAATATATTTTTCTTTCTAAATTTGGACTAAAAAAGGAGAAGAAGAAAAAAAAAGTTGATACAAAAAGGCTGTATCAATTGAATAAAAATAAACCAGTTAATGGAAATCGTGCCGTTTTCATCACGAATATGGTGCTAGACAAGACTCTATACATGGATACAAGAGGAAAAAACAAATCAAATATTAAACATAAAATCAAATAGTTTAAAATTAACATCAAAGTTGGCTGGAAAACACCAAATGCCATCGAGAAAAATTGGTTGTGTTACGTACCAAAGAAAAATTTAATGTTTCGTCGACCGATGTGCGTGATTGTGTGAGTGTATGTGTGTGTGTGTATACATAGGAGCGAGTGAATGTGTACGGAAACTGTACGAATGGTGCGTGTTTTATTTTGTGTATGCTGGATTTTTCTGTATAGTTCATCGTTGAAGGTTCTTCCCGTTGAACTGGTGTGCGTGTGTTTTTTCCTCTATTCCTGTGGTGTATTCTAACCAAAAACCAACAATGGCGGCTAATACGCTGTGACTTCACTCGTTCGCTCTCTCGCAACACAGAAATCTGCTCACATCATAATCCAATATGATTCGGTGATTTAATTCACATGAGCATTATGCGATGTTTTTAATTCGATTCCAATTGGAAGCTTCATACAATTTTCATGGACAAACCACCAATCGTACTGAATGTCATGTTGAAGCTAGTAAATATGCTTTTGATTTGGAGATAATCGAGTAAAAAAAAACAGAAGCGAAAGAAAAATCAATAAAATGAGTACTTTGAGAGACAACGAATTCAAGAAAATCAATTGTACAGAAACGGTCTGAAGCTTCATTAAAACCTTTACGTTTCATGCTACGGCGGTAATCTTAATTCCGATAAGATAAATAAATAATTGGACAGCCTTGGTAATCAATTAGTTCACTTGAAAATGAGAACGAAAAATATGTACTTTATCGTCAACTGGCGATATGATTTACTCAAAACGGCCGTCGTTGACGTCTCCTGTTCAAACTTCTCTATACTGATTATCTAATTCACTTTCCGTACAATTAAAATTGCTGACGTGCCATTGTGTTTAGGTGTGCCGCACTCTCTTTCCACAAATAGCTCGATCTAATCAACGATTTACGAGTATTTCCATCCAAAATTGGCGGCTTTCATTGTTCGTATCACGTGCAAAAATCTAAATGAAAGACTAAAATCCATGCTAAGCCATTCGGTGCCAAAGAACACATAGCATACATCGAATCAACATCGCGCGAAACAATGTCCAAAAATAAATCGTCAATATATGCTAAGCTACAGCCAGTTGATTGTTCATAATCGAATCACTTGAAAATGGTTTATTCTCATTGCGTAAAATTTATGGCTCAATTAATTTACGCAAATTGAAAAATGATTGATTTCTCACTGCTCTCATGGCCCAATCCAGCGGCATAAGTGTTTGATTACTTTTGCGGCGATCAATAAACGGAATCAGATCAATTGAACGTTGAATATCTCATTTGTGTGTATGTGGTTTTGTTTTTTCTTCTCTCGCGAACACATAAGAACCGCACACGAATATGGAGTGAAATCGAAAAAAAGTATGTAGTACCATGTGTGTAGACTTATTAACAAGCAAAAAGAACGGTATTGAGGCATATAATTGATCTAAATATTCAGGAGGAAGTTTCAATTGGAAATCGCGTTTTTATCGCTAACATTTGAATCTATTGTGAATACATCCATCTCGTTTTTTCACCCTCAAGCAATGAAAAAAATAAAATTTAGCGATTAGGTCATCGCTATTCGCGAGTATGTGGTTCTAATAAGCAGTCATCATATGTAATCAGAAAAAAAAGTTATTTGTTTGAATAAAAGCCATTCATGAAATGTGTTTGCAACGCGAGAGGAGAGAAAAAGTGTACTTGCTGCTTCAAATTAAGTAGATCGAAAGTGAAAATGGAAAGGAAGAAGAAGAAGACAAACAACTGTTTGGCCCACCGAAAATTTCGATTCAATGTCAAATATTGCGGTGAAATAGTGCAAACCTGAGCCAATTAGCATCTGCAATTGATTTTATGCGAAAATGATACACATTTCGGACATGCTAAAACATCCGTTCTACTTCACCAAAAAAAAATTGTATTCATTTCGCTTCCATGTCAATAGAGCAAATCTCTTTTTCTAAAGATTTCTATTTTCGTTCGTCTACAAATCTGTTCAGAGCACAAATCAAGAGATTGAGGAAGAGCAATGAGAAAAAAAAAACAAATTCGATTTATTAAAATAAAATCCATGTCTAAATTTATATCATGTGTACAATATATATATATATATGTTTGATATGATGTTGCCATACAGTCGGAATATGGTAGTCGCGACGCTTGCGCAATATATGCGTACCAAACGAATCGAAAAATACCGTTCACACGAACAGCGCGCGCGAGAGAGGAGTTTTTGAATAAACGTATACTGTACATAGTATACATACATTACCATTTCACCAGATTCGATGCAGTATTACTTCATTCTAGGCATGGCATTTGTTATATTGTATCGCATACGTACGTTGTTCAAGCTTGCTATGTTCTCATTCGTTCAACAGTTCAAAGCAGCCAAACCACGAACTATCTTCATCGTTCACTCTCTCGACGCAATGGTAAAAGTACTCAAAAGGGTCTCTATATATACATACATATATCCACAATGTTGTAAAGACTTATGCACGTTCTCAACTCAACAGCTCTGTCGTTCATTCGCTTCTTTCTTTTTGGTAGAAAGTGCGGCGTGTACAGACGCTAAAACAATGCGGCGAACATAATTTTGAGTTCATGTTCGCTTACCAAGAATAAAAAGACTTCACTTACATTCTATGTTTTTGTTCATGTTTTCTTTTTACGCGCTCTCTCTCTCTCTCTCATCTTTTTTTCTTTTTGTGTTTTCATACTATCGTCGACGACGATTGTGTCGCGCGAATACACACTCGCTCAGTCATTCTCTTTTTTCTTTCCGCGCGTTAGTTTGGTCGGGCAATTAGTATTTATTGCTTTACTATTCTTGGCATGCGTTTTATTTCCCGTACTTCAGCAACGGGATGGCATAGAAAATGTGTGTAGTTGCTGTGCTTTTTTCTACTCATTACTTTTTCTGGTGACATAACGAGAACGCTTTTGGAATACGAAATGCCACAGATATTCACCAATAAGCTTAGGCATGCTTTTTTTTCGCCGAAAGAAAGGAATCAAGGAATCGTTATCAAGTTTTAATGAAACATTTTTAAATGTATTACGTCAATTCCGGGGCATTTGGCTGTTTTCCACTTTACTATTTTTTGCTGGGCGAAGAAATCTGATTTGAAAAGTACTTTTACCGCAGATATAAATGGTGCGATAGAAAAGAAAGCCAATAAAATGCCCACCGTTGTCCAATTTTACACTCGGATGACGATTGAGGTTGCAATATCCACATGACCGATCTATTCAAATGAACCAAAAATATTTATGTAAATGTTATTCTCCCCACATTTAGACACCAATTTTGTTATTCTACCTACTCTGACAATCTTCATTACAATCAACTCTGAAAAGCAATTTAACTTGTTTGAATATTATGTTGCTAATGACAATATGACAGTTCTTGTATGACATTGAAACAGTAACAAAACAATCAATGAGCGAGAGAATTCGGAATGACAAAAAAAACCAAAAACCTTTTCTCGAACTGTGAAAAGAACTTCACATACACGAATTCAGACCACATTTGATGTTTTTGTTGTTGTTCGCAGAGTCAATGCTAGAATTCGCAAGTTTATGAAGTAAATATGGTTTGCAACTTGTGCCCAATACCGTAAAGACGAATCAAGCAAACACA
Organism: Sitodiplosis mosellana; assembly: GCF_009176505.1. Taxonomy (NCBI): domain Eukaryota; kingdom Metazoa; phylum Arthropoda; class Insecta; order Diptera; family Cecidomyiidae; genus Sitodiplosis; species Sitodiplosis mosellana. Next base: position 16,172,203 of record NW_022595244.1, on the reverse strand, counting down.
AGCAGCCTATCGAATAGAAGAGAAGAAGACGAAAAATATTTTGTTTGCTATTTTCGATCTCGTGCAATGTTAAGTTGTATCGATTTTAGCCATGGAACGATGATTATTCCATTTTCTTGTAATTTCGTGCAAAAATGTTCGCTTCTTGGGGATTTTCTTCATTTTCCGTTTCATTCGTTGATTTGTTGCTGTTTCTCTGCTGTTTCAGAAGAAAAAAAAACAGTTTGCATTACACGGTTACACAATTTCATTGGCTTTCGTCCGGTGCCACTGCCACATTAAAATTGGAGAGAAAAAAAAACACTTGATATTTTCTTTTACAAAAAAAGGGTTTATTTATGAATTTAGTTGACCATTTGTTAATGTTGAATTTATACGGCCACAATTCGAATGCGACAAAATGAAATTTCCTTAGGTGAATCCTCAACGGTATATGTCTCTGCTCGTACGCCATCGCAGTGGCCCATTTATCGACCAAAAAGGAAGGAAAAAAACAGATCTTTTATTGATTTTCTGTGTGTGCTTTAATGCTGATTTTCTTGACACTAAAAAGACTCTCGGCGGTCTGTCGGTCGGTCGGTTGGTTGGTTAGTTTGTGAATGATTTTTTTCTCGCTATCTCGTGTGTGTATGTACGAATGGATCTGGACACGCGATATACGTGTTGAAATCACAATAACCGACATTGACTGAATCTAAATTTAAATTCATAATTACATTTGCTAATTTGCGAATGCGAGCGCATTGAATTATGGGCATTGATGAAGATGATGATGCAATCATCAATGAAACAAACATGCACATTTTCGTTTTTATTATATTTTTTTTTTTTCGTCTCTATTCCCATCGGTTTGTCGACAATCTATCGATTGCACATTCTCGGCAACCCCAAGTCAGCTGCAGTGTGCGACATTTGATACCGAATTAGTTGAATGAAAAGAGACAAACGTACGAAAAAAAAAATACGGCAAAGAGTCAAAAAAATAAAGTCAGAACTCTATCTGCTATGTGTCAGTCACACTTAAAACACTGTCATCGCATAAGGCTTTACTAACACAATTATTTGTATCTCGAACAGTTGTGCCGTGTTCCACGCCCAGAACTAAATGAAAACCACACGAAACGAAAATTAATGGCTTCAAATGTAGATTTCGGTGAATTGTGTGTTTCTTTTTCGTCGTCGTCGTCGTTTTTTATTCCACTGCTGTGAGTGACGGTGTTATTTATGCAACAGCACACGCACTCACTTCATCAATACGCACGCATACATACACACAGAGCCCGAGCCCGTTCAAATCAACTATTCATATTCCATTTTGAAAATCGTATTCAAGCAGTGTTCGTTTGACCGCTACAATAATAATAATCAAAATAGCATATTTTTTACTTGAGCTGTAAACATTTTAACGACTCTGCCTCTCGAGTTTTATGCGTTGATACGTATGAAGTGGATTGAATGTGGCGGGTCAAGTTCGGTGTATTTGATAATTATCAATAATTTTGCATCCAAATTCTTCAAACGTCTTTTATTGATTGATTGTCGCCACTGCGACCCCAAAAAATTCGATTTTCAGTTACAGTCAAACGTATCGACCGACCGATACACGAATCAGCTTTGAAACTACGGTATGACACGCATCAACGATATTTATACACTCTTCAAAATGATATTTTTCACACAAACAAACCGCGCTCACACCAATACAACCGTGTTGTCAAAATAACAATGAGAACAATAGACGAAAAAGGAATAAAAAAACATACAATGTTGTATGAATTGCTGTACCAACACGAAACCAGAAGTACTTCACAATTTGGTTGTGTTTTTTTTTCTTTTCCATTCAACGATATCTATTTTTTTTGTTCGCTATGTGCTTATTACCATTGCTTGGCAGTCAGCGACACAGCAAACGTACTGCAGCAAAACTGTTCGATTTGTATTACATCACGTAATTCCGCTGTTAGAAACAGACCACGGTAATACAATTACAGCAATCGAGAAACATTGAATCGAAGGAGAAGCAAGAGAGAGAAAGAAAAAAAGACACTCCAAATCACAAGCTACTATTTGGATTTGTTCCGCTTCGTGTGTTCATGAAATGATGTTTCATTTTACCACAAGTAGCAGCAAAACCATCATCAAAAACCAAGACAAAAAAAAGCGCTCTGGAAGAGTGGCTTAGAATTCGTTCAATTATTCAACAGACTACTATTTTTTCTCGTCACAGCATACCTGAGGTTTACAGGTTCATGCCAAACAGGAAAAATAGGAGAAAAAAAAACATCACAAAAACTGCACAGAAAATTAGCCATGAAGTAAGGGCATGATTAAATGAAGCATTTAGAGTGTTCAGTGTTTGTAGCAAAACCTGGAAACAGTCACGGAATCTCATTAGAGAGACCAAGATATTGGGGGAAACGAGGCGACAATAAAACAAGTGATAAATCAAACTCGGTTTTACGACAGCACTATAAAAATTCAAATGTCTAAGCTAGAGCAGGGAATCAATTGATAATGTTTCGTTTTGTCTTAGGTCACAGCATGTTGTGCTCTCTTTTGAAAAATTCATATAATAGTTTTATGTCGACTGTAAATGATATTTCCATCGTTGCTTTGACCTACTTTATATTTTTTTATTGAGCTGTAACGCTTTTCCACAATATTGTCTTCGGCTTGGGATGGGATATCGTTTAACCAAGGCAGTTCTGTTGACGCCAGCCCAATTAATCATGGCGGTGCATCATTTGAATGTCTATTAATACGATACACACACACCTTAAACAAATCGTTTTGCCAAGTCTTCAGCCCGTCCTGCTGGACTGGATTGTTTACGCGATTTCGATTTGCTGTCATTGTGATTGCGAGGCGCCAAATATTGATCATCAAAATGAGTATCGAGTTGCGTTTTTTTTATTACATTGTTGATGCCGTCAATCCGAAATGGTTTTCATATGGACTATGACATCATTCCACTCAAAATTGATTATCTCACTCATTCTCAATGACAATGCCGAATATATTTCGCTCCTTGCCGTTTGTTTCGATTCACATTGGTTGGCTATTGTTATTGAATTTTTTTCTTTCGGAACATACCAAAAGTTGTGTGAGTGTAAGTGATTGAGCGAAAATTCCACGTACAAAAACCTGGAGTGTGTAGTACTACAAGTGAGTGTTTGTGTGCGTGAATAAGATGGTCAATAAGCTTGCGCAACTATTTGACTATATGCGTATATATTCAACACACAATACGTATACAGAGCACCTCATCATTTGAAACCATACACTTGTGTAGGTCGAAGCATCATTTTGTCAAAATTCATTACGTATTCAACGATGATGATGATTTTTTTCTTCGGTTCTGTTTATGTTTACTTTTACCAACCAAAATCTGGATAATTTGCATATTTGAGCCATAACAATATGTTCAATTTTCGAATATTAATCATTCGATTAGATTGTCAAAACGGTCGTTCCATGGTAGAAATTGTGTTGAGTCGCAAGCCGTTCAAATTCTTTTTGTTAAAATCCACATCGAAATTGTCACTTGAGTGCATTTAATGAATTTTATACGCGCCTCTAATGAACGTGTTGAGAGATTTTGTCTGAATTGGAAACAGGTGATTGACTCTCATGTTTATTTCCCATTTGAAAATCAAAACAAATTGCTTGAAACACACAGTATTCCTCAACGATTATGTAGGTGATAAGCCGAGAAAGCCGATAGAAAGACGACTCGTAACTATCACATTTTATTCCCATTATAGTAATTGATTAAATGTGTGTATGTTTGCGACCAACATGTTTACAATACCGATTCCAAGTAAATAAAATGCTTTCGAGCTCTCCTTCTCGCCTTCTTTTCTCTCTCTCTCTCTCTCTCTCTCTCTCTCTCTCTCTCTCTCTCTTCCAAGCCGCGTTTAAGTGCAGCAAGTGCTTGAACCTGTACTGTTTCTGTTTTAATTTTTCAAATCAAAAACTGCATCGATTTACTAGCTCAGTTAAAACAAACATCACGCTCTCGCTGTTTATGAGCTCATTGTGTAAATGGTCAAACAACTTTATCATATCTGGTTGTGCGTTTGTGTGTGTATGTGTGTGTCGCGGCACCCAAGAATTCAGTCATTATTTAAATATAGATTTTATGCGGCTGCCTTCGTTCTATTCTGTTCTGTTCCTTTCTGCTCGGTTTGGTGTGGCCATTGGAATGATCGAATACAAACGAAAGCAAGCAAAGAAGAAAATGCACTTTTGATCCGATGATAAAATGTGAAATGCGATAATAATTCATTATCTAGACGTCGCTTTTTTTCTGCTGTTCTTCCACATTCTTCAACGTAAGCATCCACTTAATCGTTTCCATTGAAATTGTTGATGTATCAATTGTGAACAATTGTTCAACCGCTTTCGACTTGCAGACAACGCCCATCGCATCAATATTATTCGAAAGAATTATTTGTGGCTCCTCCATTCATAAATCTTTTTATACCGCAAACGTACGCTTTTGTTTTAATATTTTCTGCTTTTTTTCATGTTGTTTATAAAATATGCAATTTTCTTAAGCTGATTGTTTGAGCGATGCATCGCGCGGTGGTACGCGATAAATGCATCGAACGAATGCAACTCTGGCGCTGATGAGAGCATCACTTTTGGTTTTGGTTGGCTTATTACTTTAGAGAGCGAAGCGAATCGAACATTGTTGCACACTCTTCATCATGAATATGTTGACCTATTCGTCTTCGTGGAAAAAATTTCTTTTTTTTTCTCTCTATTTGAATGTTGAAATCTTTCTCGGCATCATAATTAAATTCATTTTGATTGTGTTAGCACTTTCCGACTTCAAATTTTTTGTTTACGCCAGATTCTCGTGTTTATTTTACTCGGTTGATGCATTTTTCCCGTCTTTCATGGCATTTCGTTGTTCGAATGTGGCTGCGTCAGCCGGAAATTCAATTGATCTATTTTTATGCAAGTCAAGCGTCGAAAGAGGAACGAACCGTCACGAATCTATCGAATAAAATTGTTGCTTTATCTTGCACCTTTTTTTTCTACACTCAAATCAACTTTGCTGTTTTATTATTCAAATAATTTCCTCTTAAAAATAATTTCGTTTGCGATTATAACTGTAAAAACAAGTGCAGCGAATGCAGCAATGAAAATTGACTCGTAATTTGCATACTTCAAGCCATCAAAATGTTAGTCTTTTTGTGAAATGAAAAATTGATGTAAATAATCGATGAATGCAGCACTCATCGGATGCAATGAACGGGAAAATTGAAGTAATCAACAGGCGCCAATTATGAAGATCACTATTTATTCACATTTTGCTGGCTCACATCGTAAAATTATGCAATTCTGTTTTCTATCACTGGTTACAGCTCAATAATTGAGTGAGAGAGAGTAAATTGACGGTTTCTCCGCCTAATTTACCGCTAATAGCTTCACACCATTCTGCTAAAAAAAAGGGGCAAAATTGTTCAAGAGCGAATCACAATCACTTCAGGGGTCATGTGTATGGCGACCAGGCAAATGGAGCTACTACCGAACTTCAATTACAATCTCTTTAAATAGGCAATTACAAAGTGAAACAATTTCTCGCCGGCAAATTGACGATATCAACTCACTTCGGTCGAATAGATTCGTGCATTCTATGCAGTAATTGACTAATTGATAGGCCAATTGAAACGGTCATTCGTCTTTGTGCCGTTGAATTCGATTTCGATCACTTTCCATTTTAAAGTGAATGAATCATGCATGTATGGCATCTCACCGGTAGCGGAGTGTCAAAAAATTGTTTTTTCGTTAAAAAAAAAACGCTTCAGTCTGATATGCTTCAAAGCGTCATCATAAAGAATGTGTTATCAAACACACGAATGAATAGGTGTGTGACAATTATTTTACAACCTGCTTTCAAATAAATACCGAGATAATAAAGCGCAAGAGTATAGACTTTTCGAGATAAAAATGAGTTATGTAAGTGATTTTCAGTCGTTGTTCGTGACAAACCAACGGCGAAGACCTTCAATTTTATCTGCGAAATGAACAATCGATACATGAATATCATCAGACACGGGCAATGTCATACGTATTCTTTTGATTAATTGCTCAGTTGCCGCTGATTTTGTATGCAATTTACAGGAATATAAGTAACAATGCAGTGAAGTCATGTTTATTTTTTTCATTCGCTCAGCAGAAAAAACTCTACTGATTATGGTAGGTTGATGTGAAAACTAGCTGCTCTCGCACACAAGCATCGATTTTTAGAGCTAGTTGACTCACGTTTCTTTATTGCTTGTTTATCGTTGTTTAGTTAACTTCGTTAAGATGCAGCTATATGTAACCGAATGTATAGTGAAAAATACGTGAGGAAGAAAACATTCCAACTAATCAGAGAAAGAGCGAGAGAGAGAGAGAAGCGGCGACATTTCACATTTGGTTTATTTTTGTGTAGCTATTTTCAGATCAATTCAAATGTGTTCTCTTGTTATTTTCACTGTTCTGTTGTTCTTCGAATGTGGAGAGTTGAAAAAAAAACAAAACGATTCAATTTTCAAGATCGTTGTGTGAAACTCGAAATCATCGATGTTCATGTTTTTTTTTGTCTAACGGCGAATCAAAGCTTTGCATCGCAATTTTGTCAACCCTGATTCTGTTTGATCGAAATTCATCAATCTGTCCCTTTTGTTCGATCTCTCTCTCTCATTCTCTTTATCTATCTAAATTTCAATTAACTGTGACCTTTAATCTAAACAGTTATTTTGAAATGCTTCACCGAGCAAATAGAATCCCACCTACAATCCGGAATGTTTTATTAAATTCAGTGCACACAAAACATATATATTCATTGTCATGTTTGATGTGTATGTGTGTGTGGCTCTGTGTGTGACACAATTTGAATATATGCAGATTGTTTCCATGCGATAAGAATTTGAAAATGAAGCAAAATTGAACAACTGAAGATGTATCACAATGGCAAACAAATATACGAACGAATTGTTACCGAGTCAAAATCAATAGAAAGAGCTGGTGCTGCGGCGCCAAGCGAATGCGACGACCGAATGTGGTTCAGCAAAGAAAACGTTGGCAAAAAAGGGTTATTGAGTTTTGTTGCGTGCTAGTATTGATTTTATGTAAAACTTTTCTATCAGCCAGCTTGTCGAGTATGTGTGTATGTGCTTCCACGACAAGGGTATTTAGTTCACCAAACGACAGAAAGACATTGATTTGATGTTTTTCGCGCTTGTCATCGGAAATGTTGACAATGTATTAATTTCCGGTTCAGCAACAAAAAACTAATTCGTTCATTTTTTTTTGTTCTCATTTCAGACTGCAGTAACAAAAACTGCCTATGAACTAATACACGAATTGGATTTTTAACCAAAAAAAAAACAAGCATAGATACTGAAACCAAACCGACAAAATGACGACCGATATATCTGTAGTGCGTTGGGATCCGAGTCAGGGACCCGGCAGCGAATATATTGATGAATACGAATACGATGGTGGCAACTCAAGTTCACGTCTTTTCGAACGATCGCGTATTAAGGCGTTGGCAGGTAAATTAAAATGATATACCCATAAATATACCTATTATATGTTTTTTTTACTTTCTATCGATTACTGCGTTATCACATTAGTTGAAAATACTCATCTATCCGTTTTTCTAACTCATTTTCTATTCTCATCCAATCGCCCCCACCATACAGAGGAACGTGAGACAGTACAAAAGAAAACCTTCACAAAATGGGTGAATTCGCATTTGGTACGTGTGAATGCACGCATTGGAGATTTGTACGTTGATATGCGAGACGGTAAACATTTGATCAAATTGCTGGAAGTGTTATCTGGTGAACGTCTTCCGAAACCGACAAAAGGCAAAATGCGTATACATTGTTTGGAAAATGTAGATAAAGCATTGCAATTTTTGCGCGAGCAGCGTGTCCATTTAGAGAATATCGGTTCGCATGATATCGTCGATGGCAATGCGAGTTTGAATTTAGGTCTCATTTGGACCATTATCCTGCGATTCCAAATCCAAGATATCACCATCGAAGAGGTTGATAACAAAGAAACCAAATCAGCTAAAGACGCCCTGTTGCTGTGGTGTCAAATGAAAACGGCCGGTTATCAAAATGTGAATGTGCGCAATTTCACCACATCATGGCGTGATGGATTAGCATTCAATGCAATTATTCACAAGCATCGACCCGATTTGATTCAATTCGAAAAATTGACGAAAAACAATCCAATTCACAATTTGAACAATGCATTCGACGTGGCCGAAGACAAATTGGGCTTGACTAAATTGCTTGACGCTGAAGATGTGTTCGTTGAACATCCCGATGAGAAATCGATCATCACGTATGTTGTCACCTACTATCACTACTTCAGCAAATTGAAGCAAGAGACTGTGCAGGGCAAACGTATCGGTAAAGTGGTTGGCATCGCCATGGAGAACGATAAAATGATCAACGATTATGAGAGCTTTACCAGCGATTTGTTGAACTGGATCGAAACAACGATTGTTTCGTTGGGTGATCGTGAATTTGCCAACTCATTGAGTGGAGTGCAACAACAGCTATCACAGTTTGCAAACTATCGTACAGTTGAAAAACCACCGAAATTCGTTGAAAAGGGCAACTTGGAAGTGTTGCTGTTCACTTTGCAATCGAAAATGCGAGCCAACAATCAGAAACCGTACACACCGAAAGAAGGTCGAATGATTTCTGACATCAATAAAGCATGGGAACGCCTGGAGAAGGCCGAACATGAACGTGAATTGGCACTGCGCGAAGAGTTGATCCGTCAAGAGAAACTCGAACAACTTGCTGCCCGTTTCAATCGTAAAGCATCGATGCGAGAGACTTGGTTATCGGAGAATCAACGACTTGTTAGCCAAGACAACTTTGGTTTTGATTTGGCCGCTGTTGAGGCAGCCGCTAAGAAGCATGAAGCCATCGAAACCGATATCTTTGCATACGAAGAACGTGTTCAAGCCGTTGTTGCTGTGTCCGATGAATTGGAATCGGAACGCTATCATGACATTGAACGAATTGCAGCACGCAAAGACAACGTACTCCGTTTGTGGAACTACTTGCTGGAATTGCTTCGTGCACGCCGATCACGCTTAGAATTATCGCTTCAATTGCAACAGAATTTCCAAGAGATGCTCTACATTTTGGACAACATGGAGGATATCAAGCAACGTTTGCTGACCGATGACTATGGCCGACATTTGATGGGTGTCGAAGATTTGTTGCAGAAACATGCTTTGGTTGAAGCCGACATCAACGTATTGGGCGAACGCGTAAAGAGCGTGGTTCAGAATTCACAACGATTCCTTGGCGATGATGCTGACGGTTATAAACCATGCGATGTGGCGATCATTGTTGATCGTGTTCAACAATTGGAAGATGCTTACGCTGAATTGGTGCGTTTGGCCGTCGAACGTCGTTCACGACTCGAAGAAAGTCGTAAATTGTGGCAATTCTATTGGGATACAGCCGATGAGGAAAATTGGATCAAGGAGAAAGAGCAGATCGTATCGACCGAAGATATTGGTCATGATTTGACCACCATCAATTTGCTGTTGTCAAAACACAAGGCTCTCGAGTCGGAGATTCAATCGCATGATGCACAATTGCAATCGGTTGCCCGGGTTGGCGACGAGCTCATCAGCGAAGGTCACTTTGGTTCTGAACGCATCAAGGAGCGTCTCAAGGAAATTTTGGCAATGTGGAATCATTTGCTCGATTTGACAAAATACCGTCGTCAGCGTTTGGAAAATGCCGTTGGCTACTTCCAATTGTTCGCCGATGCCGATGATATCGATCAATGGATGTTGGATGAATTGCGTCTCGTGTCGTCCGAAGATGTTGGCAAAGATGAATCGCATGCCCATTCATTGCTTAAGAAACACAAAGATGTTGCCGATGAACTCAAGAACTACGCTGAAACCATCGACCAATTACACTTACAAGCCGAAGGGCTCACACTCACCGATGATGAACAACGCAATGTATCGGTACGTCTCACCTCGATCGATGAACGCTACAAGCAACTTATGGAATTATCGAAATTGCGTAAGCTTCGTTTGTTGGACGCTTTGAGTTTGTACAAACTGATGTCAGAAGCCGATGGCGTCGAGCAATGGATCGGCGAAAAGGAGAAGATGTTGGACACAATGTCACCAGGCAAAGATATTGAAGATGTTGAAATCTTGAAGCATCGTTACGATGGTTTCGACAAGGAAATGAATGCGAATGCATCTCGTGTGGCCGTTGTCAATCAATTGGCCCATCAATTGTTGAACCAATTCAGCAGCGTTGATCATCCAAATTCGGAGCAAATCACCGAAAGACAGAAGCATTTGAACGAAGAATGGTCTCGTTTGCGTGACAAGGCCGATGCTAAACGCGATCAACTCAATTCAGCCCATGGCGTGCAAACATTCTACATCGAATGCCGTGAAACCATTTCATGGATTGAAGACAAGAAACGTATTCTCAATGAAACCGATAACCTTCAAATGGATTTGACCGGTGTGATGACATTGCAACGTCGTTTGAGTGGTATGGAACGCGATTTGGCCGCCATTCAAGCCAAACTCACCGCATTGGAGAAGGAAGCCGATGCCATTGAGGGCGAACATCCAGAAGAGGCAGCTGTGATTCGTGAACGTATCGCACAAATTACATTAATTTGGGAACAATTGACACAAATGCTGAAGGATCGTGACTCGAAACTCGAGGAAGCTGGCGATTTGCATCGTTTCTTGCGTGACTTGGATCACTTCCAAGCCTGGTTGACCAAGACACAAACCGATGTTGCATCCGAAGATCCACCAGATTCATTGCCCGAAGCCGAGAAACTGCTCAATCAACACCAGAGCATTCGTGAAGAGATCGACAATTACACCGATGACTACAAGAATATGATGGAATACGGTGAACGTTTGACATCGGATCCAACACAAAACGAAGATCCACAGTACATGTTCTTGCGTGAACGTTTAAAGGCATTGAAAGATGGATGGGAAGAGTTGCAACAAATGTGGGAAAATCGCCAAGTGTTGTTGTCACAAAGTTTGGATGCGCAATTATTCAACCGTGACGCTCGTCAGGCTGAAGTTTTGTTGAGCCAACAAGAGCACTTCCTCAGCAAAGATGATACTCCGGTCAATTTGGAACAAGCTGAAAATCAATTGAAACGCCACGAAGCATTCATGACCACAATGGAAGCCAACGACGATAAGATCAATCAAATCGTTCAAGTGGCCGACACTTTGGTTGAAAAGGAACATTATGACGCTGATAAGATTAACAAACGCGCCCAGAATGTCAACGAACGTCGTGATTCGAATCGCGAACGCGCCCACGATCAACATGAGAAACTCAAGAATCAAGTGAAATTGCACGAATTCCTTCAAGATTTGGAAGAGCTCACCGAATGGGTACAAGAGAAGTACATCATTTCCGAGGATGAGACATACCGTAGCGCAAAGACCATCCACTCGAAATGGACACGCCATCAAGCATTCGAAGCCGAAATTGCGGCCAACAAACAACGTTTGCATGATGCTGAACAAGCCGCCAAGGAGCTCATGACCGAAAAACCAGAATTCAAAGAAATCATCGAACCAAAATTGAAAGATCTATCGAAATCATTTGAAGACTTGGAGAAAAATACAAAAGACAAAGGCGCCCTATTGTTCGATGCCAATCGTGAAGTATTGGTTCACCAAACATGTGACGATATCGATTCGTACATTACCGATTTGGAGAAACAGATCATTTCTGCTGACACTGGCAACGATTTGACATCGGTCAACATTTTGATGCAAAAACAACAGACAATTCAACATCAAATGGAAATTAAGACGCGTCAAGTGAAAGAAATGGAGAAACAGACCGAATTCTTGAAGAAAACAATTCCAGCCGAACAACATGAGCCAATTATCCAGAAGAAGACCGCCGTTACCCAACGTTTCGAGCAAATCAAGGCTCCATTGTTGGAGCGTCAAAAGCAATTGGAAAAGAAGAAGGAAGCCTTCCAATTCGTACGCGATGTTGAAGATGAGAAACTGTGGATCGATGAGAAATTGCCGGTGGTGCAATCCGATGAATTCGGAAATTCATTGTTCAATGTTAACGTACTCAAGAAGAAGAGTCATACATTGGCCACCGAAATCGATAATCACGAGCCACTAATCAACACCATTTGCAATAATGGCCAGAAATTGATCGACGAAGGTCATGAAGATGCACCGAAATTCGCTGAGCTCATCCCAGAGCTCACCCGAAAGTGGCAAGCACTCAAAGATGCCGTTGATGAACGACGCAAGAAACTCGATCAATCGGAACGTGTACAACAATACTTCTTCGATGCGGCCGAAGCGGAGGCATGGATGAGCGAACAAGAGCTGTACATGATGGTCGAAGATCGTGGCAAAGACGAAATCACCGCACAAAATTTGATGAAAAAACACGAAAATTTGGAACAATCCGTTGAAGACTATGCTGAAACGATTCGTACACTCGGTGAAACTGCCCGTCAACTAACGGCCGATGGCATTCCATACACTGATTCCGTGGCCGTTAAACAATCACAATTGGACAAATTGTATGCTGGCTTAAAAGATTTGGCCGGCGAACGTCGTGCTCGTCTCGATGAAGCCTTGCAACTGTTCATGCTTAACCGTGAAGTCGAAGATTTGGAACAATGGATCGCAGAACGTGAACTTGTCGCTGCATCACAAGAGCTGGGACAAGACTACGATCATGTCACTTTGTTGTGGGAACGATTCAAGGAGTTTGCCAAGGATACGGCTACAGTCGGTGGCGAACGTGTTGCTCGTGCTAACGGCGTTGCCGATGACCTCATTCATGCTGGCCACTCAGACAGTGCCACAATTGCCGAATGGAAAGACGGTAAGCGTATTTTTTTTGGGCATTTTTCTTTCTCTTTTTGGAATTGAATCGTAATGTTTTGATTTATTTCATTTTCAGGCTTAAACGAATCATGGCAAGATCTATTGGAGCTCATCGACACCCGTTCACAAATGCTCGTTGCATCACGTGAATTGCATAAATTCTTCCACGATTGCAAGGATGTGTTGGGCCGTATTCTCGAGAAGCAACACGGTGTTTCCGATGAATTGGGCCGTGATGCAGGCACCGTATCCGCATTGCAGCGCAAACACAACAATTTCATTCAAGATTTGCTGACACTCTACTCACAAGTGCAACAGATTCAAGAGGAATCGATTAAATTGCAGGCCGCCTATGCCGGCGACAAAGCCAAGGAAATCACAAATCGCGAACAAGAAGTATTGCAAGCATGGGCCAATCTACAAGGAATGTGCGAAACACGCAAACAAAAACTATCCGACACGGGCGATCTCTTCAAATTCTTCAACATGGTGCGTACACTCATGCTCTGGATGGAGGATGTTGTGCGCCAAATGAACACATCGGAGAAACCACGCGATGTGTCCGGCGTTGAATTGCTAATGAACAATCATCAAAGTTTGAAAGCCGAAATCGATACGAGAGAAGACAATTTTTCGGCCTGCTTGTCACTTGGCAAGGTAAAGATGAAAATATTTCGGAATTTGTTGACGAAATCGTTGGAAAAATTATTAAATTTCCATTTCTTTCATAGAATTGTGAATTTATCTGATTTTAAATAACTTATTGACTTAATTTAATTTTTCCTATTAGGAACTTTTGGCCAGAAATCATTATGCATCTTCAGATATTAAAGACCGCTTGCTTCAGTTGACCAGCAGCCGATCAGCACTGCTCGACCGATGGGATGAACGCTGGGAAAATCTGCAACTCAGTAAATCAACTCATTTTAAAACTCACTTTTTGTTTTTTCCGTGCCACTCCAAATTTACCACCATTTTCTCCCTTTTCAAACAGTTTTGGAAGTGTATCAATTCGCACGCGATGCTGCAGTTGCAGAAGCATGGCTTATTGCCCAAGAGCCATACCTTATGTCATCCGAACTGGGTCATACTATTGATGAGGTAGAGAATTTGATCAAGAAACATGAAGCATTCGAAAAATCAGCAGCTGCCCAAGAAGAACGTTTCATTGCTTTGCGCCGATTAACTACAGTGAGTCATTTCTCTTGCATTCGATTGATTCAATCAAATTCATTTGCAAATTTTCATGTCAAAAACGTTTGAAAAATCTTTTTTCATTCAGTTTGAGCTCAAGGAAATTAAGAGACGTCAAGATGCAGCTGAAGAGGCCGAACGTAAGCGACTTCAACAGGAGCAAGAGGAGCGTGCAGCCGCTGAGGCACAAGCCGAAGCTGCTCGTTTGGCTGAGACAAGAGATTTACATGATGCTCCTGGATCACCAACTCGTGAAGCAGGTAAATTCATCGCATTTCATTCGATTTTCCCATCTTTTCTCTCTCTCTCTGTATTCACACACTCTGCTGGCCTTTTGAAATAGAAATAACAAAATCGGTTCAGGGCGAATCATTTTATCTCTTTCGCATAAACAACACAAAGTTATTTCCAATTCATTTATTTCACAATCAAATAATTCTAAGGACATTTATTGAAAAAAAAAAACAAATTTATTTAAAAATTAAATTTTTTGGTAAATACGGTAAACTAACTGGTATATTGGAATTCATTTTCATGCTGCCCACTTTTTAAATACTCGATTGAAAATCATTTACGCGCTTGTAAATTTGCAAACGATTTTCGCGATAAATAAAAACTCCTTCGCGTCTAATCAAAATTCAAAATTAACCGTAAATTCATAAACAAAAATGGAACAGTTGTGGTTGCAACTGTTTCGCCCGTGGCTGAAGGACCTAGCTCTCAAGGTATATTTTTGGTGAAAACTTTCACAAAAAAAAAATCAAAAACAAACGCTTTCGGTTTTTTTTCTTCTTTTAATGGCACTAGATAGAGAATTCGTTCGCAATTTAGTTGTTAGATCATAAAATATGGCTTTTGAGTTCTTTGGTTCATCTTTGCTTTGTCTCGCTCTTTACCTCTCTCTCATTTCCTCAGTCTGTCACTGTTTTTTGTTCGAAACATCTCACTGTGTGTTCCCATTTGATGGTGTTTTGATCTCACTCATAAAGATCTCATTTACAAATTGTTTGGTGTGGGTTAAACAGTAATTTTAAGCAAATATAATGGGAATGTTCTTCCATTTTTGGCATAAACATAATAATTCACCTATAGAATAACGACGTGCACATTTTATATGTGTGCAATTGCACATAAAATCTTACTCAATCTAGACGCATAACATTTAGTCAAACTAATTTCATTCATATTGGTTGACGGGATCTGTCAGTACTCATTGAATAATCCATTGATATATTCATCCAACAACAACAACAAATTATTATCGACCATAAATTTTTCATCTAATGAAAACGTTCTTTTTGCAAATTCACCAATATCTCTGCTTGATGTTCAAAAACGATAAAAATTTACACCTTTATCGATTGATTGAATGAACAAAAAAAAAACATTTCAAACAACCAAAACACATTCACAAAATAAAAAAAATCATTAGAGGGTGGATTCGAATCGAGACGTTCAACTCCATTTGCATCGGGATCATCTTCACGAACACCGGGTAGTGGTGGTTCATTGAAAATTGGCCGCCGTTCTGGCGAACGATCAAAAAGTCCATTCCGTAGTTTCAGGTGGAAACGCGGCACTTCACGCAACATTGAGCTTGAGTACGATGAAGAAGGTAACACAAACAAAAGCATCAACCAAACAAACAAACAAACAAACCACATTTACTACCGTAAACTCTGCGTCATTTTTAAAGATAGCAATATGTTTTATTCTGGGGGACAGAGATATTTAAAATATAAAATACTGATATGGTATGGAAACGATCTACAAGACTTCATTGCCTTGTATTTGACACACCTCATTCACACATTGGTTCAATCAAAAATACGTCGAATATTTATAAGTTCACTCCAATTGAATCACTCATACATGATATGTTCAATAACAAATCATATTCCCTAGTGGCTGTAGACGTTTATCTAATTGCATGCAAAGTTGCATTCGCCTAATTTTCACTGTTTATCGCCAACAATTTTCAATATCCCAATCAAAACCAATTTTTTTTTTTCGTTAAGGTTTCTTTTTGCAGCTTTATGAACAAAACACCAACCAAAAACGGGGAACATTTCTCTATAAATACAAAAAATAAACACAGTTTCGATTCTCATTTTATCAATGAATCTTCCAATTTTTCAAGTGGAAATTATCCAATCCATAATTCCGCTTTTTTATTACATATTTTTCGAATTTGATTTTAAATTTTTTATTACATTTGCGCAGATTTAAGTCTTTTTTTCCACGCTCTGAAATTTAACGTTGATTTGATTTCTAACGTATTGCATTTGTACGCAACGATTAGGTGCCCAAGGTGATGCTAGTGGCGTTGAAGGTGTTTTAATTCGCAAACACGATTGGGAAAGTACGACCAAGAAAGCAGCTAACCGTTCATGGGATAAGGTAAGTACAAAACTACCACAAACTCGATTATTCTTTTTGGAAAGAGACGAAAATTTAATTTAAATTGTTTCAATCAGGTTTATATTGTGGCTCGTAACTCCCGGTTAACGTTCTTCAAAGATCAGAAAGCATCAAAGGCTTTGCCAGAAGCAACGTTCCGCGGCGAACTACCGTTAATATTGGATGGCGCAAGCGTTGATGTAGCCAATGACTATAAGAAACGAAAACATGTGTTCAGAATAAAGTGAGTATGGTGTCTGATGTGATTTTGTTATTGAAGATTTTATATACAGAAATTAAATTCAAAGAAGATTTTCTAAAAAAAAATGAATTTGAAAAAAATCAGGAGAAAATCATTCATTCGATATGAATTGTCCTAACTAAAATATCCTCTCCGTAGGTTTGTCAATGGCAGCGAATTTTTGTTACAAGCGCACGATGATGCCGAATTACAGCAGTGGGTCAGCGCATTGAAGGCACAATGTCAAACCGCATCGGGAAGCGAAAGCCGTTCACAGACATTGCCCGCATCATCACAGCAAAAAGATGAGACCAAAAAGAAATCATTCTTTACACTGAAGAAAAAGTAAATATCCCAATTTAAAAAAAAAGAAACCAAGCAAACCAGCCAATTTTCACTTTTGCATTTCTATATTGCATTATTTCTACAAGCAAACAATTCTTTAAACAAAACAATGAAGAAATACTAAATTAAATTAAAACACAATGTGCTTGTCAAAGTAAACATCACACACCGACACTCTCACGAGTCACTAGATTTATTTGTGGATAAAAAGAAGAAAAAATTAACAAAGCCAAAAGAAAAAACAGTGACCAAATACAAAACACTGTTGTTGCATATATGGCATGATGATCGTAATTA
>NW_022595244.1:16090102-16149798 GCF_009176505.1 Sitodiplosis mosellana | reverse complement strand
CAATTCAAATATTTAATGCCCTTTAACATAAAGAAAATAATCGATATATGTATCTGATAAGAGCCATTGTTATACCCTAACACAAAATAATGCCGAACAAATCTTTATAGCTGTTTTTTGTCATCTGAACTACAACAAACAAAACTAGTTAGAAGAAAGAGCATGAGTAATTATAATTAAAAACAAAGAGCAGAAAGAAGAGCAAATGGTTAGAACTTATTGAAAATTTATCATCAATAAATAATCCAAGCAAATGGTTGAAAATATTCCGCGCAAAATATGAGAGAGAAAAATATCAACAAATTAGCAGCACTTAAACCATTCTAAAAAAAAAACAAAAGCATCAACCGAAAACTAAAGTTTGCATCAGATTTGGTTCTGAAATTTTGGATGAGACATTTCCAGTCAAATTGTGTAGGTTCAATCGAATTGGTATTTGTATGGGATTTTGGACATATTTATTCACTGAAATCCATGGAGCGAAATTACACTCGTAAACAATTATGCTTTTGCTTTCTGAACCGAATCAAATAAAATGTCACACACAGATCTTTCTTTTCTTCTTCTTCTTTTTTTGTCCAACAACCAACAAAAAAAAATCTATGTTATACAAAAATTCAAATAACAAACAATAAACCACAGAAAAATAGTTTTAGTGTTTTATATGCTAACGTCATTACCAATTTAGAGATATACGTCAATACAAATAAAACTCAACCAGAAAAATGAAAAAAAAAATTCTTGTTTTTATTAAATTGTATATTGTTTACACCGGTGGATTTGCGCAGTACCTTTGAGATGGGTAAATGATGGGTGTTCTTTTTGTTTAAGCAGAAAAGTTGTTTTTTTCTGTTGTTAAAAATCGTTTCTTGTCTCATTTCTGTAATTGATATCAATTAGCTGAGTGACAATGAATGAGGCGATAGCTATTCAATCTTTTTCGCCGATGCACGACTCTAGCACGTTCGGGGCAATAAAACGTGACAAATTAAACACATTGGAAATTTAGTTAAGATGCTCACAACTCACACGGCTTTGATAAATTCAAAACCGACAATTGAATGGGCGATTGCTTGCAGCATGCATTTGAAAAGTGCTGCCAAGAATCTATTTTCTGAAAAGTGATGTACAATCAACGAACGGTTGATGCACAATGGAAGAGTTAATTTGTAATTCAAATAAGAAAACGATTCGCAGCTAAAAGCCTTCTTTTCTTTCGATTCTGAAAGGTTGATTACGATGTCAAGTGTATGCAATAAATCGTCATTTAATGCATATATCTCGAATTGTGATTGGCATTGGTTTTGCGGACGTTCGAAAGAAATCACCCAGCAACTGAATAGCTTCGAAAACTGAATCGGAAAACAAACAAATATAATAATTCGTTAAGAAGACTATCGTAACGAGTGTTTGATGCAAATTTTGCACTTTTCATCAAAACAAAGGATGTTATTGTTTACCTGCAAATCGGAATGAAGTATTCGGGAATCGGAATCAACATTCAAAAGTGCAAATAAAGAGTTAACATTAACCGAATGTGGTGCACATCGACAACTGCCGCTTGGGAATGCGAACGATGCGTTTCTTGCGTCAGATTTGCGTACGAGTCAATACCTTTGTTTTATATCCATCTCACTTCGTCACCTATAGCCGTCTCTTGCGTGAGCATGTGAACGTTCGCATTTCCACTTTGAGCGTTCCTTTGTTTTCGTTGTGCTGCGCATGTTATGGTGTTTGTGTGTGTAGTTTGTTTTCATTTGTAATAAAATCATATGTTTATGACTTGGACGACTGGCTCTAACATCGATCTAATTGAACATTTGCTGAAATGACTTTTCATCCCATTAGATTCCCCTATGATATGCCAATAAATATTCTATGCAAAAAATGACTATTGGCTAGAGAGAGAAACCATTTTTTTCGGAATATTTTGTCTTGTGATCCAGTCGTACTTGATGTACACCGAAATAGGTAAGGCAAATAGAGGAAACGAATCAAATAAATTGTTACTACTTGAAAAGCCACAATGGTTTTCAAACGTAAACACACGCATACAACCGTACACGGAATTGAAATAAATTGATGCAAAACACAGCAGTAGCAGTAGCAGCACCACCACCACTACCGATACACATGCAAATAAATTGTATGACATTGTATCGTAGCTCGTTTTCCTATACGAATATATTCGCTTTGTGTTTACACATTACACTTGGACCAACTCGCTCGTGTACTCTAAAGTGTGTTCTATTTGTGAGACGCAGAAAAAAAGAAACAAGAAACACATGCACGACGACCACTGTGTCACACATACACACAAACATACCAACGAATAGACCCACTCTCACACTCGCACCAAGTCTCATTCGAAGCATGAAGTGGCTGTAGCAAATGAACAAGTAGACAAGTCAGGACAGTTTTCTGTCAGCGCTTTTCGCGTTCAAACTATTCAAAATATTTCGTTCAGTAGTAGAAAATTTGTGTTTCGTCGAAGAAGCAGTGAAAAAAAAATATATCAAATCATCAGTTTTTCAAATGATTTGTGAAGTGTCAAAATCAAAAGGAAAAGAAAAAAAATCTGAATTGTTGTTAGAAAAAAATCCAGTTTTAATGGCGAAAAGCAAATTTTAAATTGAGAGTGAATTCAACATACATTTGTGGTCCAAGTTTGTCATATATCAAAATTAAAAAAGAAAGAAACGAAAGTTGGTGAAATTGAATAAACAGAGTTATAGAGTTTAATAGTCAATATCTTATCGAAAATTATTTCGCTGGTGTGATTGCTGCTACTTTGTCATTTAACTAGCTCATCGAACCGAGGAGTCAATAAAAATCGCCTGTATCTTATCGATAAAAAAAAGGTACAAACATTGGACTGTTAATAAACTTGTTTCTCTATGTGTATTCATTTATATAGAAGGCTTCGTTGGAACTTCGAAAAAAAAACATAGATTTTGACAAGTAATTTGTGTCTTTTATTGGCTTGGTTACTGCGACAGTGTAGGGAGAAAAAGAGCTGATCGAATTTGTGTACCCAAATGATTCGGTCGACCTGTGTGTGAAACGATGACGAGCTCAGTGTTTAAATACAATTTTATAGTTCAACAAATTAAATCTAATCGTTTTAAATAGCACACGCAAAGCACCCAAGCTATATAAACTTTCAGCGTCGTCGTTGTCGGCACAGAAAAATGAGTATACTTTTCCATTGAGATTTCGTGATATGCATTGGGCATAGAAAATGCAACATATGTACGCGATATATTCATGGCGTACGGTTTCATCGAGACTTTGTTTCTATGCAAATAAAGAAGTTCATTTTTTATGTGACGCTCATAATATCTGATCGGCACGAGATGGAATGTGTGAAAATCACGCAAGAAATTTTCAGTGTTCGTGTCATCAAACGAAAAATGACTTTTCGTCTAGCTAACTAAATTACCCAACGGTTATTGCGATTAATTTTATAATTTTCTGACATTTTTTTCTTCTCGTTTTGAAATCATTTTTATGATTCAATCCAAATCGTATTGGCATAGGTATTGCGCGTTACTTTGCCAACCGAATTCAGTTGATTTTGTTTTGTTACTACTGCTGTTTCTTTGTTATATTCTCCAATGCATTGCGCGTGGGTTTAAAATCCAAACAGAGATTCGATTAGATTAATAGCGTTGCGTTGTGTTGTCGCTCGTGTTATCAGCGCTTTGCCTTTGAACAATCCATCCATAAACAAAGTGAAGAAAAAAAAACCACACGTAAATGGCAAAACCACACGTTACTATAAGCTAAATGTTTTTGCGCATCAGCGTAAAATGTGCTCAACGCTCATGGTTGACAATTAAAACGGAATATCCATTAAACGAACCAGCGCTGCCATTGGAGATTTGAACAAATATTACGTTTGTTCTTGAACGAAGGAATATTAAAAGCGAACATTCGAGACAGAGAGAATAGTGAAGCGCGTGGCAGATCTCATAAGTTGTTTGAGATATAGCTAATGCGATGGAGCTATTCTTTGCATGGGATTAAGTTTTTCTTCAAAGCTCCCTGAAGTGTATAGAATAATAAAATTCCTTTGCCATACAGACTGAGTTCGTAAGAATAGATTGGGGAAAAAACGTCTGCATTTCTACATGGAGTATAGAAGAGAATACTCGGGGTATGCTCTTGAATGTAATGAAAGTGTGAACCAATTTTATGAGTTGTATAGTCGCTTAGAATTCGACGACCCACGTAGTTTTCTCACAATCATGATTCAGCCACTGGGTTTCAGCGAAATGGCCATAGTTACCATGTCAATGTTTTTCACATTGACTCCGACGAATGTGCAGAAACAAAAATGGCATATTTTGAATGGTTGGTTCTGCTACTTTGATTTCATTGTATTATTTTGGTTCAGCAGCATTTCTGATTCGTTTAGCTGTTCCGTATGTGTATGTGTGTCGATTGTTGACTCTGTGCTCGAGTACGATATTTTTTTTTTGTTCGTTCGTTCGTTCGTTCGTCCATTCGCTCGGTCTGTCTCCTTTTCTCCAGTTTTTTTTTTTCAGTGTTCTTTGTTTTAAAAGTGTATGGCATTTTCAGTGGCATTAAGTCATCGAATCGTATTTACCGTATTGTGTGACTGGCACCGAACACGGGATTGTGTTTACCTCTTTTATTGTTCGTGTGGTACGATGAACCTAAATGCATACGATTTACCATCAGTCAAGCTGATTCTGAACGCGCCTCGTATATGTTTTTTTTGCAATGACTTACTAGCTTCAATCTATTTGGCGCAGAATTGTGGGCGATTTGACGAGAGAGAGAGAGAGAGCGAAAAATAGAATAAAATGAAACCAAACGATTTGCATGCAAACATTTAAATTGGCCATTTGGATTGGCTCCAATCCGCATGCCACATAGATTAAAAGTCATTCAAAAGTGCACACTATTTGATATATGCTCCCATTTCGAAGCTGTAGATGAAATGTATATTGAATTTGTGGTTTTTCAAGCCCAGCTCATTCGCTCACTTCAGCGATCTTGTGCGAGAAAATGAAAACGATTCAAAATAAATTCAAAATATAGAAGCGTGAATCGAGTCTTGAGATTTACTCTATTGTCTTGCATTTGCTCTCTTTACGAAGCGGCACAGAGTGTTTTATTTTGGAGTTAAGAGAAAGGAAGGTGAAAAAAGAGCATGTATGGATGCTTGCGCTCCCATGTATTCGATTTACGAGCTGAGAGCATAGAGAAATGTAACTTATTTGCATTTTCGTTTTTTTGTTCACGTCGAACAATTGCGCGCGAGCATTCACACATTGTTTCGAACACATATTACAAGCAGCCTTATGATTATACGGTGGCATCGTGTCGTCCAGTGATACAGTGTGTTGAAGGAAATGAGCACGAGTGAAATTACCATTGAATTTCATTTCTGTGGCAGCAATGTGAGTCGTGACACCCATTCGCAATGAGCAGTTAATTGATGATGGCTGTATTTCTTCCGGTCTTTTTTTTATGAACATAAATTAGGAAATGATCACGTTTCTCAACAGCGTTAACATTTCGTAATTAAGCCCTGTCAATGCCAATCGAACTATAAATCTTCCTTTTGAAATTTGTCACACAAATTAGCTCATCAAAAGTCAAACAGTTCCATTTCGATCCCGATTCAATCGGATTACAAAGTTTTGCGTCGTCACACACAAAAATTCATATATGCTTTATTTTTATCAGCATGAACTATGTAATCAAAGTAGAGCTGAATCGAACGCTATGTATTGCTGTTGTTTTCGTCGCCGTCGTCGTTGTTAATAGCTTCGACGGTAGAAAAATAGTTCAAGGTTTTGAAAAGCGAATGAAAAATCTGAAATATTTCAGCACGAAACACACGCACACATACACAGCGTATAACAAAAATAGTGAGAGTTGTAAAAACTTACATCGCTAAAAGCAGGCGATAGCAAACTATTCGGACGATCCAAAAAACCAAGTGATAGTTCAACGATAAATAATTTATTTTGGTTCGTTCATTTTTGTTTCGGGTGAATGCCGTAATCGGATAATGGCCAGCACAAAAGTCCAGTAGTACGTGTGTGTTGCATCTTGTTTGGTCGAAGAAAATTTTCGTGAAATGGTCATTCAATTCAATATATGCTTTTGTTTCGTCTTCGACGACCGTGTGCACTCTGTTAGGTCATATGGCAATGACATGGAATACAATTTTGTGTCTTTGTGTTTTGCTCTCTATTTTCTGGTTATAATTTGTTTTAAGGCAGCGCTTGTGTGCACTTGTTGAACAAAGGCAACGAGCCCGAGCGCAGAGCAAGAGCAAGAGTGAGACAAACTATCTAAAGCTGCAAAATTAGAACAGATTTTTTATTCGCTGTGATTGGATAATGTATTGTGTTCTGTATGTTGCGTCATATACTTTTTTGTTCGTTTTGGTAATTACTCGAAACCACATTCTCGACCAAATTTGTTTCGATTGTAATTTACATGCTGCAAAAAAGAAACAAAACGTTGCGATTTTAAGGACGACAGACCGTCACTTTTTTCTGTTTTGATTCGTTGGCATATTCAAATCCGTTTTTCGAATTATTGACAAAAGCACTACATGTATCGACTCAGCTGTGGTGCGATGCATTGGCAAGTGGCTGAGAATGATTTTTGACTCGTTGCCAAATCGAATAGACGTCGAATATCACATCATTTGCAGTGTTACAGTCTTCGTTTTCACTGGTTATTCAATCGTTGTGTGCACAGCAAAATTTGTTCGAATCTCTTGGCAATTTGAGAGAGAAATTCAAATCGAGATGCTCGTATATTTTCGCCACTAGAACACATTGTAAATATGAATCAATGATTTATCTAGGTCAAAATTATATACACGTGCGTCTCACAGCCATCACATTTTGGCTAGTATTTCATCAACGAACTTTTTTTTGTCAACGCCATGAAATGTCTGTGTAAGTGATGGAAAGCACATTGCTCTGTTTTGTCTGCGGGCAATTCCTGCCTGTCGAAACGTAGTATCAAGTTCTATATAACGATCGATTTTCGACGAAACATTACATATTTTTCGACGCAATTTACATTAATTAACGAAATAAAATTAGCACTACCATGAGGTCTGCTGGTGCCGGTTTCTTTGTTACATTCTAAAAAAAAAACAATTCGAAACGATAATGAAAACCAAAACATTCACTGTGTGCTTTTTAATATCGTTTGGTTACGATTGTTTCGTTTACTTTGCTCATTGTTTTCATATTTTCGGTATGAACAAGGTCGCATTTCTGAAATTGGCTCGTGTACAATCCATTCAAAAGTGTGATAAAATGGCCGTTTAGGATTGGTGTTTTTGTGTTTACTATCTATTTTTGTGAATCCACTCGAGAATTTTTAAAATTGAATTAATACTCAGCTTATTCTATATAAAAACACAAACACATATGCTGAATGCGGTCAGTCTCAAATTGATTTATGTGTACTCTCAACGAAATAAAAACCTGTTAAGTTAGCCTAATGTCGTTAGACGGACGACATTCAAATTCGAGGGAAAGAGACAACAAAACGGCACAAAACTGCGATTGCGATAACGACAATAATGATCAGCTGAATTCGTGCGTGTATTGCGCAACCGCTGGAATTTATTTATTTTTAGTTTCTTACTCTCGCGCACGCATATTAGTGAGGCTCATTCAAAAGGTCGCTACGCCATTTGGTTAAGCAATAACAGCGCGCGCGCGCTCGTGTTCGTTGTTGCTGTTAGTTCCTAATATATAAAAGTGCCATCTTAATACAAAAACTTAAAATTGAAACGCAGTTTTTAGCTCTTCGATCGGAAAGATTTGTAAAATGTTTATTTCACATAAATAACACAGTTCTCCCGATTCGTCTTGACTGCAAATTCCAAAATTGCAAGGTTTTTTCTTCTTCTTCTTCTTATCTCTGCTGATTGAATTGGCGGCGTAAATTCGTGGTAAAAAAATACGATATTTTTTTATTTGGACTAAAATTACGTAAAAAGAAATGGTTTTTTTCCATTTGGATCCCAGGCGATGATCAACAGGAACTCACATTTTGAGTAATTAAGTGAATCATGCAATCGCCTGCGTTTTACGTCACCCAATCCAATTGCATTTTCTAGCCATACGCAAAGTAGAAACATGTTTGTGTGTGCAACCGCATCGAAAACACCATTAATAATGGCCAATAAGAAATTAGATTCCGGTATTTGTTTATGACGGTCAATTTTCGGTTATGCGATAATGTGGCGAATTAACTGCGTTTTAATTAATTATGCGTGCTACGTACATGTGCTCAATCAATTGAAGTGGTGAATTGAATGCAAGCGTAACAACGATGGATTTATTAATGTGATGCTTGAGTGCCATTTTATCAATAGGACGATGTGAATAAACGCTAAACGATAAATCATTAGCCTATGCATGCGTTTGAGCTATGAAAAATTTTAAACATATATTTGGGTGTGCAGAAGTCATTCCAGCATGTGTGTGTGTGTGTGCATGCGAAACTTACAACAAAGAATGAATACTCGTATCCCCTGGGTCTAGCCAATAAAATAATTATATTCTGAGGTGATTGCTCTCAAACAACCAGTTACTTTCCATTGTACATCATGGTATCGTTGTCTTTGTCGTCGTCGTCGTTGGTTTTCATTTTATCGATTTCACATGAATATGCGTTGTTCCTTTTGATTCCTTTGTGTAAATAAAATGCTGCGGAACAAAACTGTAATCAAAAACAGCAACAACAACCGCTCCGAGATGCGACTAATCGATCGAAAAATGATTCACACAAGCGCGAACTGTGAACGAGAGAACGAGGGAGAATGCTGTTTACTGCTTTCATGTTCACTTTTTCTCCGATCATGATGCGAACGATCGGGCAAATAAAGAACGAGGAACATACGCCGCAATCCCATATTTGGAATAATTTAATTCAGTTATTTATTTCGTTTTTTTTGTCATTTTTTTTTAAATCGTTGTTGTTGTTCCTTGTCGCTTTTATTTATCCTGCAGTTTTTTTCCCCTTTTATGTCTGTTGCTGTGTATTTTTTGTGGTTGTAGCGGCGACTGGTACACCGTGGTCAATGTTCAACATGCTCGCGCTTGATTAGTATCAATAGTTGAATAGCCAAGCCAGTCTCAATTGGTTGAACTGTTGGCTCATTTTCGCATCGATGCAATAACCTTGAAACAAAATATGAACTACGACTTTTCTTTTGCTGCCTTTTTCGGAAACCAAGCATACAACATACCGAGGAAAAAAAACAGTACACACCGGACAATTGCTTTGCGTTGCAAGGTCTGTTCAAATGAGCTAGAAATTATATGAACAAAAGCAACAATCGATCGATCGATATTGGAATTGCTTAGTTTTTTTTTATTTGTTCGCTTCCGTGATTGAAAAATTTGTCGAATCACAAAAAAAAAAAACAAATCGAGCAGTTAGTAATACAACAAATCACGAATTGCACAAAAACTTCGAGCCACCTCCGAAAAGAAAAACCAACAAAATTTACGATTTTAATTATTTCGCACGATAAATCTGCCTCCGTTGGATTGTTTTTCGTTTTCATTTTACTATTGTCTGTTTGTGTGTGATTGCAATGCAATTGCAAGTAGGTAAAACGGTTGAATATCTATTACAAATTTCATGGAACATTGGGCATCTGTTACACCACTGTTCAATTCGCTTTCGACGTCATGTTCCATAGAGAGCATGTGTACATGGTTTTTTGCTTTGGCTTGCTGTCTGCTGCATTCGCTTTTGTTTTATTCCAAGTCGTGTCTAGCTGTCAAAATCCATAATCGTTCACCTTCCTCTCGTTGATTCATCATTTTAATTTCCATTAATTTTCGCCTTGTCATTTCAGAATTTTTATGTAATCACAAAAGAGGAGAAACGTTCGTCTTAACTTAGAGGCCAAACACACACACACACACATTAGACACGAACCATCATGCCATCTTTGTTGGAGGCAATTGAAGGAAAATACGGACTCGGCGGCAGCTGTGATCCACAGGAAGCGCTCGTATCAATTTTTGTACCCAAACTTCCGCCACGACTACTGTAAGTGCACAGCCGGGCACATGATTCGGTCAATAAAATTTCAAATTTTATTTCGGTGTTCGAATAAATCAACGGCATAAAAAGTAACAACAAAAAAAAAAAGAGAACTTACATAAATGCAGACCTCATTTCTATACTTACGCATTTACGCATCGCCGCGAAAATCGCAAAACATTCAAAAGCCCCTCGATCGGTTGAAATGTGCGCGTAGCTCTGATTGTCATGTTTCAAAATAGAAAACACAAATATTACATTGCTATTTTTCAGCGAAATGTACTTTGTGCTCGCTGTTTTTTTATTTTCGAATCGAATTTGCAATGATTCGAGTGAAAACAGTGCGTGTATAATCACGCTCGTCTATCAACCTCAATTTTTCCAAGAATTGCATCTCTTTTGTCCATCGAACGAACACAAAAGAAAAAAATAAAAGAAAAAGCGAGATACTGAAATCTACGGTTGCCTTTGTGCATAACTTTGAAAAGAGCGGCAACGAAAATAAAAATCAATGTACTCAAATTCGGTGCTTCTATACCACATGACTATCGCATTTTTATGCAATTGCCGTTTCGGTTACATAAGGCAAGCGGCAATCAAATACAATTAGTTTTTTACTAGTGAGCAGCTGAAAGCAGTATTTTTTACATTGTTAAACGACATATCGAATTGTTGTTCGGTTTCCATTCGTTTCTCTATACAATTTTTGAAGATTTAGTTTTTCCTTGCTTTTGTTTTCAATCAATTCGCTGCGAAGCACAAAAAGTCAACGTATTTTCAGCAATTAAATTAATTTGTCGTTTGATGATTCGATGCATCCGAATGTGGCTTTTCCGGCAACATCGGTTGTCATGTGTTGCCATTTTCACCGCGTTTAAAACATGAAAAAAGTGAAAGTATTAAACGAATTTGGTTTTTCTTTCGATTCGTTTCCATCATTTTCAGAGTGCCCGATTTGCTTGTACTAAATGACTGTGATATCGATTGTGCCGGTGAGCCGGATGGATTGCGAAAAAAATGCTGCACCGTGAAGGAGTTGGATTTGGCACAAAACAAACTGAAAAGTTGGAAAGAAATCTTTTCGATACTGTCGCATATGCCACGCGTTGAATTCGTCAATTTGAGTTTAAATCTATTGTCTGGACCGGTTGAACCGCCACCAGATTTTGCATTGACCCGGCTACGAAGCCTAGTTCTTAACAATACACGGCTCGATTGGGACAGCGTCGAAACGCTGATCAATTCACTTCAAACACTTGAAGAACTCCACCTCAGCCTAAACGATTATCACAACGTTCTGATTGATACGCTGGATGACGATGTGTTCCACGAAATTACGGATTTCAAAGACGATCTGAATGACACCGATGATAATGACATCGAAAATGACGAAGCAGCTTCCGTACAGAATACTATAACGAAAAAAAATCCATGTGACAAAGAATCCATTTGCAGCTCATGCGGCCTACAAACACCGCCTAAAGATACAAAAAGAAGTGGGTCAAAGTTTCTTTTTCTTATTTCGAATTTATTTTTATGGAATATTGGATTCTAAATGCAAAAACTATTTTTCTGTTTCCCAAATTCAGGCGAGTCAGTGTGCTCCACATTCAAGAAAACAAATGCGCACAATGGCGTGAAGAAGCTGCAATTCTCTGGCAATCCCGTATCGAAGTGGCATGAAATTTGTCGCCTTGGCAGAGTTTTTCCCAATTTAGAGTCGTTGGTATTGGCGGAATGTCCGCTCAAAGCCGTTGAGCCCATTCCACGACCCGGTTCGAGCAGCAGCGAATGCAGTGACAACAATTCATCGAGCAGCGAAAGTGAAGATCCTCCACATCAGTATTTTCAGTATGTGTTTAAACGCTTCTTCTACCTTTACTTTTCCTTTTGTTTTTAGTATCAAATTAAATTCTTTTTTCACCCATTCCATCGTCATTTAACACTCTCTTTTCTTTTTTACTTTGCAGAAATCTGACGTTCCTAAATTTAAGTAACACAGAGATAAACACATGGGACGACATCGATCGTTTGGCCAAATTCCCAGCGCTTCGAAATTTACGCGTTCAAAATTGGCCATTATGGGAGAAATGTGATGCAACGGAGCATGAACGGCGACAACTGCTGATTGCCCGTTTACCTCATGTGCAAACGCTCAACGGTGGCGGTAAAATTAGCGCTGATGAGCGTGAAGCCGCCGAACGAGCATTTATTCGATACTATGTAGATAAACCAGAAGCCGATCGACCCGAGCGTTATGCCGATCTAATAGCTGTTCATGGAAAATTGGATCCATTGGTGAAAATCGATTTGCGCCCGGAAAAACGAGTCAGAGTCACATTCACTTATGGTGACACAAGTGAAATACGACCGGTCGATGTTTATAGGTGAGTCTTCAGTCAAAAAAAAAAGCAAGACGAAAAAAGTTAAAATGGAAGTTGATAATAGTTGACGTGTTTCTATTTCATCTTGTCATACTTCATCAATTTAACATTTTTATTCCACATATCACCAAACTGAGAAGTAAAAAAAAAAAACAATGAATTTTGCTTTAGCTAATCGCATTTCAATTTTAGATAATCAAAGTCAAATAGTGTGAAAAATGTCTCTTGTTTTGGAACCATTTACCAAACGGCAAATGTGAAGGTTGCACCAAGTGAAACACTGATTCGGTCAAACTGATTCAAAATTTGCCAATCAAGTAACATTCGACGTGCAAGCAATAAATTTCAAGCTTCCTTAAATAAAATTTTTTTTTTCGAAATTTGGATACCGATAAAAACCGCATCATTTTATTTACAATTTAAGCACAATCGGCCTACATTTTTACTGCAAAATACTGATTTTCTCTATCAATAAATTCCGGTTGATGTTTAATATTTCAGGACTGTTGTTGATTTGAAGTCACGTCTCGAGCGTTTGACCAACATCCCGGCAGCCAAGATGAAATTATTTTACGTGGATCAGGATTTGCGTGATACTCACGGGCCGGAGGAGATGAAATACATGCATAAACAACTATACAGCTACAATATTCGTGATGGAGATGAAATAATCATCGATCAAAAACGATAAACATATTCATATTCATATTAGTAACACATTTGCATCCCACGTGGTTGGATGTCGGTACTTTACACAAGCAACAAGAACAAAAAAAGTACATTTTAATGCAGCAAAACAGAAATTTATTTATACGATAAACTTAACACTAACCAAATTTATTAATAATCGTAACTGAGAAACCAGAACGT
Source organism: Sitodiplosis mosellana (assembly GCF_009176505.1). Lineage (NCBI taxonomy): Eukaryota > Metazoa > Arthropoda > Insecta > Diptera > Cecidomyiidae > Sitodiplosis > Sitodiplosis mosellana. The sequence continues at coordinate 16,136,467 of NW_022595244.1, read as the reverse complement.
TTTCTTTCTTTTTTCTTGAGTTTACATCATCAAAACATTGATGGTAACTTTTTTCTCACACTAACGACACACTGTATATCCAAATCAGTGATGCACACATGTTCTACAACAGCTGGAACAATTGAGTAATTTCCCATATTGATTTATATTGTGTACGAATTATGCTATTTTCAGCGAAGATGTTTAGTTTGTAGGCCACATAAAATGTTTGTTTATCATTCGTAATTTTTCACTTTCAATTTGAGAACAAAGCGTGTGAGCGTATATAGTCAACGAAACGGAAACAAAAATGACTAACGAATTTCGGATTTGGATTAGAAATCAAAGTAAGAGACTACAGTTGAATCGATTTTTGTTGGGCATCTGCATTTAATGCGAGGATTTGTTGAACAACCTCAACTGAGTTGAACATTTTATTCATATCGTAGGCGAGATAAAGAAAAAAAAGTATCGCAACATATTGAAATTTAGAATAATACTGTGGTTTTACGGTGAGTGAATAACAATTGATAGATAGTGATAGTGAGAGAGAGAGAGCGATAGAATATGAAACAGTTTTATCGAGACTTTTAGTTGGATTTTCAATAAGATAATAAATGGATACATAATTCGAATTATATTTTGTTCAACCCAATCCATACCGACAACCAGAATTCAAACAGCCTTATTATTTGCTTTAAAAACACATATAAACCGATGCATACAAATCATATTCATTCAACTTTTTTTTACCCACACCAACAAATGTTCAAGTAAATTCGAACGAATCTTCATTGCCAACGTGAGAGCTTGAAGCATTTAAATTCAAATGAAAATCAAACAGTCTTTCATAATTTTACAACAGTAAGCCCAATTTATTTTTGTGTATGTATTATATTATACTCAATCTGAATAATAAAAAACAAAACAAAAGATAATGATTTGATATTAAAAACCGTTTGTGTTTTTCTTCTTCATCTCTAATTGTTTCGAATTTGGCACGAAAGCACATTCGTTTTGCCAATGGTAAACATGAGATGCCTATTGACAGCCGCTAGAAATAAAGAACAAACATAATTCTAATTTTGGTCTCGCTTAACCTTTTCAATGTGAGAATAATGCTTGGCTTTGGTGAATCGTCAGTACGACAAACCTCAGAAATACAAGTCATTCTGAGTCACTTTCGCGCTCCGATTTCTGAGAAATACATCAAGAGTGACATATGTAGGTTTTTGTAACGAGAAGAAAAAATGCAAATTTTGAAATCATCAGCGAAATTGTGAAAGTTGCAGAAATTATAGGTAATTTTCATCTTGCGATGAGCATACTTGGAGTGAAAAGTGAAAAAGGTTGAAACAATCAAGTTCAAGTTGATTGCTGATAGAAAAATACTCTGATTTCTATCTTATTAAGATCAAACCGGTTATCTCGCCGATGTCGCCTTGTGAAACGAATGAATGGTGAAGGGGAAATAGTACAAAACGTGTTGCTATTGCATCATCTGCTTCTACTTTTGAAATGTATAAAAGAATGTATAGAAGCATAGATTTTGCTAAAAAAAAATGAAAACAATGCCGTTCTTTTGCACTTGCCCTTTTGTGATAGATAATTTGTATAAAATGCTGAATTTTATCTAATAAATGATATCAATATTCGAAGGACAATAATCGTTGTTTCTGTAATCGAAATTAATGCAATGCAAACAACACTATCGCCATAGATTTATTTCGAACGGTTATTAATAAATGAAACTCGATAATTCCTAGAAATTAATGTATAAGGGAAAAAAACCATGTGTGGAGCAGCCACACACATATTGACGTCATTACATTGGTGGCTTGACGCATTGTGTATGCGGCACGCATCCACCCTTGCACACATGTAATATATTTGCCTGCGAATATCACAAGAGCAAAGTGGCGCAGTGGAAGCGTGCTGGGCCCATAACCCAGAGGTCCGAAGATCGAAACTTCGCTTTGCTATATCTTTTTTTTTTCTTTTTACTATTTTTGCTCAGGTTTCTGCTAATGCTTTTTTCCTTCTTGAATGAAAATAAAAACAGAATGAAAAAAATGGCAACCGAATGCAGATTATTTCGAAAAATCCATTTCTGACATCTCCAAATTGAGACTCTGATACTGAATTGAACCCATTTCTATCGCTATCGGGCTTTATTGAATTGCCTCGGTTTAACGCACGTGAGGCGAACATCTATCACCAATCAGATTTCTTGAACACACATTTCCATTCTTATTGTCGTCAGCCATTGATAAAATATAAAATTCTTCGCCATTCACGATGAGCTCCACATCTTCGTCATTTCAACTCATGGAAAGTATTTCAAGAGCAAAGTGGCGCAGTGGAAGCGTGCTGGGCCCATAACCCAGAGGTCCGAAGATCGAAACTTCGCTTTGCTATATCTTTTTATCCTCTTTTGCTGTTGGCTAATTTTTTTAGCCGAAGCTTTTTTGTGTTCTTGACACAACAACAGAACAAAGCGTGTACGCAGGCAAATGCATTCTCTTCTTCAAGATGAGTTTCATTGAACATCAAACATTGTTGAAAAAGAGCGGCAGAAGAAAATGGAATTTGATTTCATTAGCTTTGAATAAATAAGCAAAATGTTGGAAAAGATGTTAAAATTATGATTTTTTTTTACAGTCATTATTCCAAATTGAAATGAAACCTTTTTTTCATTCACTTTGGCGCCGATAACGTGTCTAAACTAATGAATAATTCCAAGGAGATTCCATGTGATGTGTCGAATTACGCTAACATCACAAAATCACTGAAGCAAACTTTTTCCACATAGCTTTTTATATTCATATCGTTCAGGCAGTTTTCTAACGGGCGACTACTATGCATAACAGCAAAGTGGCGCAGTGGAAGCGTGCTGGGCCCATAACCCAGAGGTCCGAAGATCGAAACTTCGCTTTGCTATATCCTTTTTTGCCGCATTTTTCATTTTTTTTTTTTACTATTCAAACACAAATCAATACTTTATCTTCACGTCATTTTTGTTGTATGAATGAGCATCCAGTCATATTTTTTTAATTGTACTATAGTGGAAAATCAATTCGACTCGATTCATTTCATCTCCATATCACGAATATTCAATGAACATTCTATGAAGTCGTGTTAGAACGAATGAAGGATTTAAAAGAAAACAATCACTGATTAAATTCCAACAAGAAAATTCTTCTTCTTTTAAATAACAAAATATGATAAGTAAACCTTTGGAAATGTATTAAAATAAAGTTTCGAATATTGAAATTCGATTTAAAATCGAAAAAAAATTATATAGCAAAGCGAAGTTTCGATCTTCGGACCTCTGGGTTATGGGCCCAGCACGCTTCCACTGCGCCACTTTGCTCTTATGATATTTGGTGACTAATATCATACATATTCTCGTGAGCTACGGCTTATGTGTGCATTAAAACACTGCGGCTGCTCCACACATATTTTTTCATAGATTTTATCATTAATGGATTTTCATTAGTTATTGTAGAATTTTGTTTAGAATTTTTCCATTATTTTATTATTTTCATCGAAATAATGTGAATTTCGAAACATTTACCAGATATATCATCAATTTTTTACCATAGTGTTGCATCGAAATGAAATAATTTGCAGAGAGATAGAAGTAATTTGTTCGGTGCATGAGTTCAATTGATTTGCCAAAATGGATGATGCAATAGCAACGTTAATTGTGCCACTCTTGATTGACCTTTCGCTAATTAGAAATCAAAGCAAGAATTGAATTTCTACTGCCATTTAGTGCTGAATAAGATTCAAAGTCAATAATGCCTTAGTTATGATTTTACAGTCCATTGAAAAACACACAATCTCTTTTCCAAAACTATTGATTTTGTGGATCATTTTATTGATTATGTACAAAAGATGGTCTAAATCCTAAGACTAATGGTTAAACTTAAACTCTTTCTCCACTTTTCGCTATGAATGGAGTTACATGTAAATTTTTCGTAAATCAGTTGGTGATGTGATCATATTACATTGTGGACAAAGTTTTCTCGCGCCGAGCGTCCTCAGCCAGCATTCCTCACAATGAACGTGCCAACAGCAAATGGAAACGACCGGCACTCGAAATTCATCCATGCAAATCAGGCATTTACTTTTATTCTTAATGATTGTTTCGTATTCGCGGATTTTCTCTTTCAACGCTTCGATAACTTGTGATGCAGCCGTTTCATTTTGAGAGAGTGATGCGACTGATGGTTGATTTGTCACTGTAGGAACAGTTACTTCCTTGACGGATCCATCCTTTAAATCGATTGTAATTCGGCTGCTACTTGCCGTACTTTCACATTTGATTTCGGTTTCAGCAATGGAATGGTTTCCAAATGATCGGCTTGTCATCGGTTGTTCCGAATCGCTACCATTCTCTAAGCCAGACACTGAATTGAATCCATTCCGACCGTTACCGGGCTGTGTTGAAATACTTTTATTGGATGCACTTGCGCCGGACGTCTCACCAATCACCAGATTTCTTAAATACACATTTTCTTTCTTATTATTGTCAATCATTGGCAAAATAATATCACGTTCACTGTATTGGGGCTCTCCGTAGATTTGCGAATCATCACCATCAACATTGAGATCCTCATCTTCGTCATTTTGGCTCATGGAAGCGGTTTGTAGACCTACATGAAAGAGAATTGTTGTTTAGAAGCAGTTTCTTCTGAGTGAAATGGCGATTTCATTCAAGTGTAAGTTAGTTCGAAACCCATGAATCTTACCTGCTGCCGTGTAACCACCTTCAAGCATACTTGAAGCACGGATTCGCGTCTGGCCGGCCCATTCGTACTCTTCGTACGTTTCACCTTCAACATCGATGCTAATGTCATCATCATCGTCATCGTCGTCGTCGTGATTAGATGCGCTTGACCTTCCGTTGTTCCGTTCATTTCGACGTAAACAAAGTTCGACATGCAAATTGATATCGTCGGGAATGCGTTCATTGCAAACAGGACACATCGGGTCATCGGCTCTGCGTTTACGATTTTTCGACTGTAAAGAAGAAGATTGTCACATTAAAAATTGACTTTTTTTCTAAAAAGGAAGAAAATTCCCGGGCAAATGTCACACTCACCTTGAGCCGAGCACTTCGATTGTTTTTGATTCGTTGGTATGTGGTCCAGCATTCCTTTGGGTCACTTGAAGCATTCGCCGTGCTCGATGCAGCTGAAGGCGATGGTGATGGTGACGGTGCATAGGCCGTCGTTGCTAAAGGCATCTCTTTCGTCTGGGATTTACGATATTTTTGAACACTTAATTTGTTTAAACGATCCATTTCCATGGAATAATGCTGCTCCATCTCGTGTGCTCGTACTGTTATACCACAAACAGGACAACAAGTTGGATCCGCTTGTTTTTTACGCTGCCGAACGCCACGACATTCATCATCCATCATTTATTTATTCAACACAAAATCAAAAACTAGGAATTTTCAAAAACGTTTTTTTGTTGTTCTCTAAATAAAAATCTAAATTTTCGTTCAATTCATTGCGTTCTGCATGTAAATCATCTCACTTTGCAGTGGTTCCCTATTCAAATCAACATGTTTTCCTGCATAATTGTTGCTATTTTTAAATCATTCAACGCAAAATCATCTGATGGCGTTAATCACACTTTTTATCATTTTGTTCAATTCAGTGTTTTTTTTTTGAGATGACATCAGACAAACAATAACAATAGTTCACAAAGCTCAATGGCTTATTCGCAGTTATTGCCATTTACACTACATATCACTCGTTCGAGCTATGTCCGATACATTCGTAATGGATGTTGTTTGTGTGCCATCAGAGAATAAAAAACTATTTTAATCACATTACATCGCATTGACAACATTGGCAAAATGTTCCAAAACCCATTGAATTATGTTCACGAAACTTAGATGAATGCAGCACAATAATTATTTTTGCGGAAAATCAAAACGAATGTCAACTACATTCAACTAAAAAAAAACTCAAAACGATAGAAAGTCAAAACGACGACCGAAAATGAAAACAAAACGTTGAAAGACCGCAAAGTAAACGCAACTCGTACATTTGTGTTGGGATTCTCGTGTGTCAATGTGTTAGTAATGTGCTCTAGCTCAGTGCGATAGATGGAAAGAGCACGATATATGCGACTGTGTGCGATCTCTTTCAAACCGTTCAGTCACTCAATTTGATTGTCACAGCAGTACCAGAGGTGCCAACTTTAAAATGATTATGAATTTGGTTCGCACGTTATTTTGATATTTTACATATTTTTTGTTGTAACAATTTCAGGAACGCTAGAAAAAATATATCTATATATTTATGAAACAAAAACACTGATTTGGATATTTGTAGTACAACTACTGGGGTTTGTGGGATTTATTACATTTTTTTAAAACTCATCAATTTGGGTTTGAGATTGGATGGGATTTTTGCGTATACAATTGCAAATGCTTTTTTCGTGATAACCTCGTCATTACTTTTCCGTACACAACGTGTCAAGGGAAAGTATAGGAATTGGTCCCGAAAACTTTTTTCGCAAAATTAGCTTAGATCATCATAAAAACTCATGAAACGCGTAGAAAACCACTTTTTGAGACACTTTTCCGTTCGTGTGCCGTCGTCGTTGTCGTCGTTGTCGTCGTTGGTGTTTTTTAACACAATAACTCAAAAAATAATTGAGATAATCAAAATCTGGAAATGCCAAAAGTTTTGAATCCAAAAAACTTAGTTTAAGTTTGAAGATGTGCTATTTTCGATTTGATCCTGGGGTACTTGCCCTAAGAAAAACCTCAAAAAATTCACACTTTTGTATGGGAGGTACCCGTTAATCGATTCTGATTGGCTTCAAACTTTCTGAGGTTCCATTTTTTGGAGAAAAAATAAGATTCTGAAAGTTTCGTGTTGATCGCATTTGCAGAAGTTTGATATTTTGTCCTCAAATTTTGTCGACATTTTCTTGGAAAAAATTGAGGGCCAAAAACCAAACTTCTGTAAATGCGATCAACATGAAACTTTCAGAATCTTATTTTTTCTCCAAAAAAAGAAACCTCAGAAAGTTTAAAGCCAATGAGAATCGGTTTACGGGTATCTCTCATACAAAATTGTCGAAGTTTTAGTTAAAGTGACCGATTTTTCACTTTATTTTATTATTATATTTTCACTGCCTTTATTTCAAGAAAATTCACAAAAAATAACCAAAAGTACCTACGGACAACGCAGGACAACGGTACGGAAAATTTTGGGATTACCAATGTAATTCTTTTTATTTTGGTCACATTTTATGTCTCCATTGCCATCAACATAAAATTGTTGCCAAATTTCGATGATATCTCCTGGGATGAATAGACGTTTGACAGTCGATTGAAGATGACTCAGATTCAAATCCATTGCCACTTGAAGCAAGAAAGCAGCATTTTCATTTGTTACAGCACCCGCAACACAGCGTTCCCAATCCTCCACCGTGATTATTCCTACCTTTTTAATAATTTTCTCACATGAAGGCACCATTTAATGGAAAGTTCGACTTCTTCATCGAAAATATTAATTATATAAAAAATAAAAATTTTCGATTGAGATTTGTCCATTTCCGTACAATTGGGAAAGCCTTTTATATAGTCTCACGCATTCGTCTAAATTCAGACTTTTCGGTGGATCGACGACATCAGTGATTGCCAATTTGTGCGACATTGGCATTCGAATAATAATTCACTAAATATGCGACGGGATCCGGCGCGTCATAACATGTTGAGGAACGTTTCGCTGTGCGTTCGGAAGTACGTCGGCGGATCGGGATCCATGATGAGTGCCAGTATTCATTTTCGGCTCGGCGCGCAGCTGCTGTTGGTCGGCGAGCACGACCATGACGTGGCAAAACATTAATCATGACGTGATGGATCCACTTGATTGATGGTTCAAAAGAAGGCGAATAAAAGAATTTAAAAAATTCTGTTACGGTTTCTACCGGGTAGTTTGTAAAATCCAGCATATCTTGTTGCGTCCCTATCACGCGACGAAATCGCCCGCTAAGCCGCTCCAATACACGTTTGTGCACTATTTCAAAGCCGCCTCCGGTTTTTTCAATTTTGATATCGGGTGGATGTTTTGAAATTGGTTTAGATATGGCATAATTCACCGAATTATCAAAATGGACACTAAAATGAAACCAAACCAAAACAATGTTTATAAAATAGTTTTGATCGACGCTAGATTTGATTAAATTTCCTATCATTTAATTTATTTTGAAAAATATTAATTTTGACCTTACTTGTGAGACATGGTGAATGCAACAGAAATCAAATTGCACGTTTTCACGAGACAGACACCAATCGTACGCTGATAACGGTAACTTACTTGTTGCTACTTTCATATCATCGGTATACTGTAGGTAAGTGTGTATGTTTTTATTGTAATTCGTCTGTCTCTGTTGTTCACATCTTAAATGTGCATTAGATGATTTATCACCGAAGCAATGGTTTTAAATTGCTTGAGTAGAAATTAGCGCTATCCAGAACATAATATTGTTACACAGTTTAAAATTTACGCCCGACTTTGAACGGAATTTCGAATGGTTTACGGTCCCAGTCTATATTTCGCCTAAAACTTCAACTGAAAATCTACTTTCAGGCGTATATTCGTCTGAAATCTAGACGAAAAAACGGCTGGAATACAACCAAAAGGCACGCACAGCACCTAAGAGCCAATGCAAAGTGGTTTTAAATACGTCGATAAAAAATGAACTCAAAAAAGTATTATTTTGGCTTGTGATTTTTCTACAATCAATCTAATCCAATTTTCGGCAGTACCCATACAAAAATGTGCGCTGATGAGACGTTAGCGCCTCGTTCGACGTTAGCGCGAAGTTTGATGTTTTATATCTCAAGAGAAAAAATACTCTTCATTTCTGCGGTGTACGTATCGCTCACGCTATGCTTTCGCTCTTTTTTTGCCTTATTCACACTTACACTTTATTCGTCATACAAAAAAATGGCAGAATGCAATTAGCTAGAATGCAATGTTAAAAATGCATAAATATATGCTAAATCGATTTTATTTTCAAAAGAACAAGCGCATCGATGCGCAAAAAATTCCAAACAGCAGTAAAATGGCGATTTTTACTGCCATTGTTACTAAAACTCAAATGTAACTCAAATAAAACCTTGGAATTGTTGTAACAATACTGCTACATTGTAGTAATGTTGCAGGAACTTCTTAGCTTCCATCTAGACTTTCATCATATAAAACACGTTGCAAAAACATTTCGGCAACATATTTACAACTTGTGTTATTCAAGTTACATTTCAGTTTTTGAAATATTGTATAAACGTAAGAGTAACAAATAAAATTCTATTTTGCGTTTCAATGTCAAACAATATTTTGGATGCCAGCATATTTTTAAACAATTTTCTACGTTTTTTCTATAATTTCCATTCTTTTTGATTTTATCCCACGACAGTTTCAATGAAATTAGTCTGTTTTTGTTTTGTTTTCCATGATTTTATTTTTTTGCCGCAGAATTTTGATTAGGCGATGTATGCCTTACGGAAAGAATTCTAATGACAGCCAAACCTTACTGTAACCTCTATATAACATGAATGTAACTTAATTATAACTTGAATTACGTTATTGTAACAAGAAAGATAGTAATGAAGTAGTTTCAACACAAGATGTTTTTTTGTGATTTCTCTGTTTTTTTGTAATGATTGGTTTTGGATTAGATGAAATCCACCAACGCAAAACGTTTAACGTTCTCAACGTTTTCGAAACTCATTAGCTTGGCAAATTCTTCAACAGGAATTGCATTCTTGGACCAAATGTATGAATGTTTGACAAGGTGAAATGCACTATTATGGTTACGTATGTAACCAAATCGTAGTTGCAGCAACGTTACAATAAAGTTTTGAGATTATGAGTTATCTGGCAACCAGTTGGTAAATTTGTTAAAATATTTCTCCTTTTCTACAACTTAAAAATAACTTTTCTATAACTTATATATAACAAAGCGGATGTCTTGTTACCTAAAAACCACATTGCAACTGTTCTATAACATATTTTGTTGCGAATGACTGAATTGAAACCGATTTATAACAAATTTTGGTTGCAAGCCTGAGATTTTTGCTACTCGGGATAGCCACAAACAGTCAAAATACATACTCTACTTTAACTATTTTTAAGTCGAAAGAAACTTGCTCTCATTTTCTTAAAACAAAATCACTGAAAAACTCAACTTTTTAAAAATATAAATCCGAAAAAAGACATACACTACTCGCAATCTCACCCATAGAAATGTAATTAATTAAAACGAAGAACAAAGTAGAAGGGAACATAGTCGATTTATTTTTTAACGTTCTGAATGAGATTCAGGAAATGATGTTTTCGGAACAAATGGACTTAAAAAAGTTATATTTTGGCTTATGATATTTCTACAATATCAAACTTAAACCAATTTTTGGCAGTTAACCCACAAATACCCAAAATCATCTGAATATTTGATGTTCCAACTATTTTCCATCAATTGCTTGAAGCGTATATACTCCGAGTAGACCGTTACTGCGAATTTAAAACTATTCACCAACTTACATTTATTCACTAACAAAATCGCCTGATCTGCTGTTAGTTTCAAAGTACACGAATTACTTCCGACATTTGTTATATCCTCGTAATAATTTCTAATGCATTCTTCATTTTTTGAACTTGCTTTCATAAAGAAAACATTAGTTATTTCCGGATTATTTATTATAAATCCAAGTAATTCATTCGAAAGACAGTTCGATCGCAATGTTATACATTCAAGTGCATCAGATGTGAACGGAATTTTTGAAGGAAATGGCCCATTCCAATCGACGTGAAGTTCTAAATACTTTAAGCATTTAAAATGAATTTTTCTACCCTGAATCTGCGACAAACGACTAAAATCCCAGAAGCCCAACTCTAAAGTCTCAAGGAATTGGGCTATTTCGCATAATGATGGAAAAAATCCTGGCAAAATTTCTCCTTTGCTCGCGGTTCTGACCACTGAATAACCCCATGCCAAACTTAAGCTCCGTAGTTTTGGATTCAATTTTATAGCTGTGAGTACATCTTCTTCTTTGAATCCACTAACCCCATGTGATGCGATGTTAACAGACAAATGCTGTAAATTGTTGAATGGCTCAGCAATACAGCTCCAATTTGTCAGTTCAGGTTGATTCAAGCGAGAGCGGCACTCGCATAAATTAATAAAATCTAAGCTTCGTAATTTTGGAAATATCTCATTGAACGATATCATTTGCGTATCTAGAAAACACCCTTTGAAGTAAACTTTTTCAACATTTGCCATCGGTTTCCAATTTTGATTCCATTTGCAATTCCATAATTTTCTCAATACGATCATGTCTCTGATACGGATTTCAATTTCCACAAGATTAGCACAGTACTTGAACACATATTCGTAGACAAGTGCTTTGACTCTATCAGGGTGTTTTAACGTAAGCCTGAATATATGTTCATGCACTGAACAATTCACTTTCAATATTAAATGACCAAAACACCGAAGGAAACGTAGACAAGTTTTCACGGGTTTTATTATGAGCATGTCTTCTTCATAATAGGGTCTCGCTCTCGGTTTATAATAATTTTCGAAAGAATTAAGATTGCATAAAAATACCCATTTGTTTTTAATTTTCCGTTCAATTATTGATTCAGCAACCATTTTCATTAGCTTGCTTGTATTTGCCAAGTTTAAAAGATCTTGTGTGGTCAAATGTTTGAATATGTGTTCAAGACAGTCCCGGTTGATGTCACTGATGAATAACGACTGATTAGCAGTTGCTTTTGGATGTGGCAATCTCGGATCAAACTCAATCGTTCTGTTTATAAAACTCATGATTCACCGGTTAAACGAAATACTCTGTGTTGTTCAAAAATAAGCGGTGGTTCGCCCTTGAAAATGTGAAAAACCTTCAATGATTCGGCACAGTTGATTATAAGGTTAATTTGAAAGTAAAAATTAAAATCACAAAAAATACAAAATGTATCCGCTATGTTTTTTACTAATACAAACTTTGTTCACGATGCTCTGCTAGTAATGTGCTCCTTGCTGACGATTAAATTCAACTAACTGTGTTTATTCACTGTTGGTCAATATAAAGACCTTTCTGTTATGATCAATATGGTTTGGAAGTTTATGAAGAAGTTGTAGTGCAACCTAACGAATACAGGCTACAGTTTCTTTTCTGCGGAATTCGGTATTTTCATCCCAATCCAGGCAGAGGTGTATGTATGTTCTATGTAATTTTGTTATTTACCGTTAAGACTTAAGCACACTTGGAAACACAATAATGAGCATTTTCAACCAAAAATATCCTTTTTTTCACTTTACTACCTGTTCATTTACCTAACCTGTTCTTCTCTGAATCATGCTTATTTTGAGTATTTTGTCCAAATTACTTTTTGCGGTCTTTTGAGGGATATTTGAAGTTTTTTTTTTCAAGGAAGATCATATTTAAAACAAAAAGAGAATCAACCGATGTCGTTCAGCATCTACTTTGATACTTTGCCACAGAGAATCTTACAATTTGTCTTTTGGTTTCAATGAAAAAAGTTAATGAGAGTAAGTTTTGACCAATATCTGCCAACGGTTCGACGATAGCACAACGCCCTTTGTCTCGACTCAAACATACAACTGTACTTTATAATGAAAATTCCATACAATGCAATAGTACACCATGATAACAAGACTCACCTTCAGAAAAGCACGTAAATTACCATCTGAAAAACTAACTCAATTGAAATGAAACACAATGCGTTCAATTATAATTTTCATTGGGTCAATATTTGAGTTGAATTTTGCATTTTATTTGCATCCAAGATGAATGTGTGTAAAAGGTGCGAAAATTGCCATCAAGCAATGGTTTACATTTGAATTGGTTGAGAAGAGTTTAGCAATTTTCAGAACATAATATTGTTATGTGTATTAGATCTAGAGATTTGCTGATCTGATTTCGAAATTTTGACTATAACATTCATTGTTGTTTAGTTTGATTCTCTAAATGCTAAAGGTTTTTTGTTGTGTTTTTATAGTACATTGTTCAAATAGATTCTTAAGTTTGCAAACACATAAAATCTACGTGGATATTTGTTTGTGTCTCATGAATGATGACGAAAAAAATGGTGTAAATTTGTAGTAATTTTTCCGTTCGGGAAATTCAGTTGCGAATGAACTGAATTCGTTTTCTTTTTATTCATTTTTTGGCTTAAAATCTAGAAAAAAAATCATTGTCAATAAATTTGTTTTTATACAAGATAAGTAAATCGAATAAGTTCTAAATCAAATATTTAATTTTCTTAAGATTTGTGTGTGTTTCTTTTTTTTAATTTTACAAAAGAAAAAGTAGGTGTTAAATGATGCGAAATGAAGAGAATAGGTGAAATAAATATACAGAACATAAGTTGTTTTTTTCTTTTAAATCTAAACTAATAATACGAAGTTTCCTAGAGATAATTCTTCAGATTTGTAATTCTTATGCTGGTTTTGAGTGTGGATTATGGTTTCTTTTTATTCTGCTTAAAAACATCAACGAGAAACGTGAGTATGTTAAACTATTTGCTTCTATTTTTTGGATAAGGTTTTTTTACTTGTATGTTACGGTGAATGAAGAAGAGAGTATGATGTGTAGACATGGAACACTTGGAAGGGGCAACATATCAATGAAAAGAAGAAAACGCATCTTGGGTGTACTCTTTGAAATGTTTGGGCTTGTTTCTTCTTTTTTATTCTATTTAAATGTAAAAATTTCCTTGTCTTAACAAAAAAAAAGAAAAACGTTGGGAACATTAGTGATACATTTCTTAATGTTTTGAGTGAGTTTTTGAAGGGGATGGTGAAGAACTTAAAAATGTAATGTTTGGATTTGTGCTGTGCCATTTAATATTAAACACACACACACACATTATTTTGGTTTTTCTTCGTCTTTTCGAAACAAACAAAACAAAAACAACAACAAAAATTGTAGAAATTCTTTTTGTATTGAGCAATATGTTTTTTTTTCTTTGTATTTATCGTTTGTCATATATCCAAACGTAAGTTTGCTTAGCAATGTGCCGAATGATTTGGATTGATCGATGAGTTTGGCGATTGGTTCACTGTTTCGTATCGTTGTCGAAGGCTACTTAGTGCGCTGAGCAATCGATTGTTGGCTGCATCTAGAGCGGCAATTTGTTGTCCTTGGGCTTCGATGACACGTTGCTTGTGGGTCAATGCAACCGACATTTTCATTTGCTCTTGCCGTAGCTCCTTTTCCATGGAAATCAATCTGTAATCGAACAGTCGAAATTAGAATTTTGTAATAAAATTGAAATGGATTTGAAAATGTGAGAAATTGATTAAAATTCTAGGCATTCATCTGGCACAAATGAAACACTTTTGTTTCTTTGGCAACAATGATCTAAATCTGATTTGGCACTCACTTGGCAATGATATTTCGCATTTTGATGTCACTGTGTTGCATTGAAAGATCGTCGTTTGAGTCTCGACCACCCATATCGCTACCATTATCCTCACGATGAGATCGGAGTGCGTCCAATGACGATTGAAGCCGTTGAATTTCCCGTTCACACTGTTCAACGGTTCGGGGGAATCGGCGTCGTTTGCCTTCGCTTCGAATGACTTCTGCAAAAGAGACGACTCAAATGATGAGATCTTGATTTCTTCCAATTTGAATTGAAAATGACTTACCTTCACCCTCTGAAGAGCTATCTGAGCCAGAGTGCGGTGAATCGAGGCTAGTTCGTCTTTGGAATCGAAGATGGTGGCTGATATGGTTGTGATGTGCCAACGGTTCAATGGGTTCTTCGCGTTTGTACTGCAAATGAAAGTAAATCAGCATAAGTAATCGAAAGTCTCATCACTCCAAATCCAATCAAATCAAATACAAACCTGCATCAAAGGATTTGTTCGTGGCATACGATTATTGCTACCCGTCAAACGTTTGGCAATCGAATTCAGTGTTGAACTGTTGCCATTCAGCGTTCCACTGCCGCAATCGTCATTGAGCGAATGCTCTTTGTCACTGCTACTGGTGAGAGTACCGTTTATGTTGCTAATCAATCCATTGACTGTGTTACCATTTGAATCGTCAAGTGCATTGGACTGACTTAGCCGTTCATCACTGCTCGATGGTGTAAGTGACGAGGATTGCTGTGATACTCTTGAGTGTAGCTGACTATAGTGCGGTCGTCGTCCTTTTCCATTCGAACCAACGTTATTGTTAATTGCAATCGTTGTACCATTCGATCCATTCACTCCGATCGCATTTTGCAATTGGTAAAGTGGATTTTTAAATGCTAATGCACCACCATTCATGATGTTTGCATTGTTGTTATTGTTACCATATTTACTATTTTGATACTTTCCATTAGCGGATGAAATGTGTTGGCCTAGGGCACGTCGTGATTTCATGCTGTTGGTTGGAAATTCGTTTGCATTCGGTGCATTGACACCGCTGGCCAAATCAACCGGGCTGGTTGAACTTTGCGATTGAGTGGCAATGCTTTGGTATCCCGAGCTGCAGTGTCCAATCGATGTGCTGCTTCCAACTTTGGCTGTTTTAATTTCATCGCCATTGCTCGTCGCCTGTTCATCGGCATATTTCAGTAAATCGTCCAAATCTTCCAATTTCATTGGCATATTCGAATTATGGTTGGTGGTTCGAGCTGAAACGGCGTGCAGTGGATGCGGTGGATCAATGAGGCTGCTGTGCGGAATGCCCAAATCCAAATTGAACGCATTTTTACCATTAACATGTGGCGATCCTTGCATTTGACTGCCTCCGCGATCGCTCAACAAACTCAATTGCGAACCATTCCTCTGCATAATGTGATTATTATTGTGATTATTCTGTGATTTAAGCATCGGTGTCGGGCTCTTTCGTACAAATGCTGACGACGTGTCCAATCCGATCTGAATGAGATTCGAATTCTTTGCTGGCGAATTGTTTTTTTCCACGTGGACGCCATTATTGTTGATTGTGGTAACTGGGATTATGTTGTTGTTTCGCGGCAATGTGTTCGCACGCAATGACGGGCTTCGTCGACCATTCAATCCGCCACCATTCGTCGGATAATAGTGTGATGTGGTGTTAAAATTGCGTGGCGTCGATGCGGTCGATGCGTTCGATTCCAAGTAAACATTGCTCTTATATTGTTGATGCTAAATGAATGAAAACAAATCACGCATATTACATTTCAGTTTTGTTAACGGAAAATTGAGGTTAAGCTTACCTGTTGTTTTTGTTGTTGCTGCTGTAAGTATGCATAGCGCTCTGGGCTGGGTGCATGGTTTTTGTGATGATGATGATGTACGGTGGTGGACAACAAATGATTTTGATAATTGTTGTGATTATGATTTGAAATCGATGATATGCTCGAAGTGGAGTGCGAGTGTTGAATCGAATTCGAGTAGATGCTATTTTGGCTGCGATTGATACCACCGTTCTCCTGATTCAACAATGGCGAAACGGTTGGATCGTTATAACGGAAAATGTTCTTTTCCAACGAGCTCGGTGTGAGTACACCTCGCATAATGCCACGTTCACCATTGCCCAGTGGCTTGATGATGGAGTTTGAGGTGATATTGCCGCTTTCAGATCGAGACAATGTGTGAGTTTGCACAGTTGAATGACTGCTTTCAGACAGATTGGTTTGTGAAACACCAAAACTATTGGACAGTTTTGCTCTTGTGATTTCACCCAAAACGCCTTGCAATTCAATCAGCTCGTTTTGACGAGGAATCGGCAGCTTGAGAATATTTTCCGACAGCAAGTGATGGAGAATCGCCAATTGCTTGCCCTCATCAATGTAGCCAGGCCAATCAAGTACTGTGTCAACTGGCGGTTGTGTCGATCGCGTTGAAATTTGGTGCAAGAACTCCTTCATGCGTGGCGCTTCTTGCTCAAGGAAATCGTTCAAGAATTCCATGAAGTCTTCTTTGCCTTGGAACCGTGTGAAATTGGCCAATGTTTGCAATGTCTTTGCCACCAGAGTCAAATTACGGGTTGCTCTTTGCGATGGAAGTTCTGTAAGAGAATTTTCCCGTTTAGTATTTCGTTTTTAAAAAAAACAATTTTGGTTTATGAAGAATTCAGCAATAAAATGTGAGCTTACCATTCTTGATGTTGAATAAACTTGGCGACAGAATGGCCGGGCACAAGAAACGCAAGAAGATTGATGCACTAATCAAGTTATCAGCCATATCTTCTCGGTTCAATTCGATCAATCGCTCTCTGAATGTGGCGAAACATTCGCGAAGTTGAGGTGGGAAATTTCTGTTGAAGGAAGAAACGAAATATTAATAATGGCAACTCTATTTGTACAGTTGAATTTGTCATTCAACAGCGTTTTTGTATTTAAAACTTGCCTGTGCGATTCGGCAATGCTGTTCCATGTATTTTTAACGGCATTGCGTAGAGCTTGTTGTTGCCGTGACAATGAACCATGCGCTTTCAATGGATCCACTTCAAAGTCTTTTTCTGACGTGATGATTTCGGTGATCGGGCCGGACAGTGTGTCTTGCAAGTATTGTTCTCCGGTCAATTTTAAGAATGCTTCCATGCTCTTTGTGGCCAGCGAATTGCCACGGAACGTTAAACGTTGATCGTCCACCCGGAGTAAATCTAATGCTACGACATCTGTCAAAAACGGTCCGGCCAAACCGTGTGCCTGCATTAGCAGCACCAATGCCTGTCCAATATCTTCTTTTGGTTTCACCAAAATAACTGGTTCTAATATCTCACATACCTAATGAAGAATCATTGAAGAAATTTGTATCTTCTTACCCCATACACTATATCAAAATATTAAGATTTAAAATAAAAATGTATACCTTCTTATAGTGTTCTTTCATGTATTGCAAAAAGTCCGTATAAATTTCAATGGGCAGAATGTCAATGCTTTGGAAACGGCATTTAATCCGTAATGTTGGTATTGGTTCTTTGGTCGAGTTACGACTAAAACTATCGTGCTTCTCTGAAACAATTGGATACCAATCTTCGGTGAATTCGCGTGTCGTTTTAGTCACATCATGAATCGGAATTTTCACCGATCCAACGAGAATGTGTTTGTCACGCTTCTTCTTTTTGTCACCCTCGCGAAACACATTCACTGTGATCACATTGATGTCGGGTATGTCGGGAAAATCAAAATATTCACCCCAAAACAAAAGATCCGTCTTTTGTTTGACGCTCGTTCGGCCATACAGTGTTTTGTCCAAGTTTATTTCGCAGAAGTAGCGTTTCTTCGGGGTAATGGCTTTGGCTTCTTGAATCCACATTTTCAGTGAATTGTCGGTGCGTCGCTGATGCTCGGCATTTGGTGCAATCGATTTACGCAAACTGTAAATCCATAAGTCTCGTTCTTGTCGTGATCCGCAACTGTAGTAGCGTTCACCACGTGGACCACCACGCACCTGGAAACAGTGCCGTCGACCGAGCACCGATTGATGAACGGGAGCCACACCAACGGCTCCGGTGCATGATAGGTCAATTGTCGACATCACGGCGTGACTCGATAACAACGATTCATGTGATCGTGAACCACGCAAACCGCCCGGTCCTCGTTTCGATCGCTCCAATTTTGTCACTGATTTTGTTCGTTTCAATGGATTCGATCTGAAAGAACTAAACGAAATCGAATTAAATTCTTTTTTTAATGAAATATTTTCTTTCCGCTTTGGCTGTTTGTTTTGGCATCAAAGGGAATGGAAACCTACCGTTTGGAGAAGAAATTTGTGAATCGTGATGTCGATTGTTGTTCGGGTGGATTTTTCTGGCCCAATATCGGTGTCGACGGAGCCGAACCACGTCGGCATGCTTTCTCGTATGATGTGTCTGCAAATGAGAGAAAAAAAGAACAGAAAATTTCAATTAGCTTCGATGTAATTTAGGCGAGGTATCTACTATTGGATTGGAGAAGTCATTAGTCATCGGTCATTATCATTTTACAAATTCAACATATTCAATAGAAATGTCATATTTTTTTCTCTCTCTCTCTTCGTTCTCCCATTTTCTATTTCTACTTCTGGTTATCGCTTCTTTGAGTTGTCAGAAAACCATAACAAAAGTGCATTGACTTTTTGATTCATGTTTCACTTCAAGTCGTTCAGTCACTCTTCGAATGCTATCAAAATTTATGATCGCGTTTGTTTCTGTTTTTGTTTTTGTTTTGATTGATGGCTACCGAACGATTTATTTGGCCAGCGTATTATCATAAGAAGAAAAAAACAACATATTCATCGCAAGGCAAACGGACAGTGCTATCTAAAATGGTCAAACAATCAACTGCGTGACTTGAATTTCAATTACTGTATTTGGCCTTAATGTAAATCCACCACGTCGTAACGCACAAACATTTTTATTTTGCCTAATCCACGTAGCCATTTCCTTAGCTACCGTTTCACCTTTTTTGGGTTCAATCATAAAGCACCGCGCATTTTATGTGATTTCCAAAACGGAGGACAACAAAGTCATAAAGATTTGCATTGATTGGATTCGAAATTGAAAAAAACTAGTGACGAAATAACCAAGGAAATTACCGATTGATATTCGAAATGTCAATTGTTATGTGTCGCAATGAAAAGGGCAACCATTCACAAAAATCGACAACAATTTAACTGTGCAACGGTGCTAAACGTTTTGCATGCGTACGGTTTGCGATTGCATAACGCAAAATCGTAAATTAAGAATGAACGGCAAGGAGAAATACTTCGCTGGTTACTCAATCCAACCAAGCGAAATATGAATGCAAGCACCACAAATCGCGATCGGTTTTTTTTTAATCTACGCTACGACAAATTCCAACCATATTAACAATCAACGAATCGATTAAATTTTTTTCTGCTCTCGCCGCTCGCTAAAAAGCATTCATTTTTTTCAATTATATTTTATTCAGTTTCATTATTTACGGTCTCTGTTTTGTGGTCGATGATTACGGTGTGTGTGTGTGTGACTGTGTGAGTGCGGTTTTAATGGCTCTTTTGTTCACAACTAAATCACATCATAAATAATATCAGATGCATTTACACGGTGTGGCGAGTGCTAAGCCGTAAAAAGACAACTCTAGTAAGAAAAAAAAGAACATAGTTGTTGAGAGTGTTGTGACTGAATTCGGAATATATGTATGCTCAGTCAGTCGCTCGCTCAGACGCTCAATCGCTCCGTTGCTTGCATTGCAACTGAACACTTGAACCGAGTAATCGCGTTCCGAATCGATCATTTTCTTTCTCTATTAATGGGAATAGCTTTAATGCATTTTGATATGTTGGAAACGGTTCTTTTGGTGGATTTTCTGTTGGTTCGTTAGTAAAAGGAGAGACACAGAATCAAATGAAACTTAACTCCGGCCAATGAACCACAAACACAATCAATTCGATCGGTTTTATTTTCCCGTGTGTGTTTGTCTGTTCGGTGAGCATTTCATTCTTCTTAAGCCATTGAAAGATGGTTTTACAACTTTTGACACGTTGGCTTTGGATTGTTATTGTGCACAGCGGTTTTTCGAATCTATGAGATAAACATTGTTTATTGAACAACCGGCAATGGTTTTACGCTCTGAATGCAATCATAGCGATTGTAAAACCATTAAATTTTCGTTTGAATTGCTCGTTTGACATTTGATTTTGTTTGTTTTTATTGGAAATTTGAACTTCAAATCTCAATTTAGACGTGCACAAGGACTAATTTTATGTGACTTGTGTCTAACTAATGTGTAATGCTACACGAGTTTCGTTTACAAAAACAACGATGTACACCACAAAAGGTGGAATACAAAGGTCATTCTGACGAAGGCGTCTTAATGTTGTTCTGACAGGCTCTTGAGAATTTCTGACGCGAATTCCAAAGATGTGAATCGGCAAACGTGTTTTGTTCGGGTTTATTCGACATTCGAGTCGGACATGAATCACTGTCCATCGATTTACTTTCGCTTAAATTTTTTTGTGTCTTTTTTCATTGTTCAGTATCATCACGAGTTGAATGAAATGCTGGTACCTGCGGCTCGAATTTAAGCAATTATTATGACTTATGGTTTGCACACACGAAAAAAAATGAAGATCTTAATGATTGGTTTGACGAAGATGCGCTGCGCATACCAAACGTTCA
This sequence comes from Sitodiplosis mosellana, assembly GCF_009176505.1. Lineage (NCBI taxonomy): Eukaryota > Metazoa > Arthropoda > Insecta > Diptera > Cecidomyiidae > Sitodiplosis > Sitodiplosis mosellana. The sequence continues at coordinate 16,115,358 of NW_022595244.1, read as the reverse complement.
ATTTTTCGGTTTTGTTTTCGATTGTCCGTTCGATTGGTTACTCTGCAGAATCCGTTGAACGACGTGTGTGGTCTCGTCGGTTGTTCTGCAGCAGCAACCGATCTGATCTCGTCCTTCTGTTGAATTTTTTTTTTTCAAATCTTATCGACATCAATTCTCTTGAATCTCAAAGAATCTCGTTGTCTTTCTCTGAAGTGAAACGAGTCATAAAATTATAAAGCGATTATATATCGATTTCAAACGTTTCAATAGAAATGGGTTGAATGCAAACGGACAACACACTCGACGAGAACAGGTATAGATAAAACAAAATTAATAAAAATTGAAGTTTGTTGAAAGTAATTCAATATGATTCACGTGGAATGGAGAAGACACATTCGACGAATCAATTTTTATTATATGATTTTGTTTTTATCTTTCTTTTTTTTAAATTCAATTTACGTGATTCCCTTAATGAAGTGACGTCTGTCCAACAACATTGATAGGTGATACGCTTTGGAATGTTTGTGTGTCCATGACACGGAGCTCAATATATTTAGCTTGGTGCTGGATCATTTCAAATTAAGAACCGATCATGATTTGAATTACACCATAAAATTCGATTGATTATCGTCATCGACGAATGCGAGCGAGCCACTTAATGGATTTTCTCTCATAAATTCAATCAAGTTTTCATCACATGTCTTCGGGTAACAGCTTAAAATACCATGAAGTGATGAGAAAAATATTGACGATTTTCCGACGATTGTTGTTTCATTATTATTTGGCCCAATTCGAAAGTTAATCGGAAACTAAAGCATTTCACGCAAATCTCAATACATTTAGGACACCCGAAAAATGCGATTACAGAATAACATAGAAAAAAAAATAATAACAACAAGCCCGAAAGAAACGAAATTTATACGAAAATATTTTTCGAGGTAAATGCGGTAAATCTTGCCACAGCTCACGCATTCACATACCAAAAAAAAATAGTATGTGCAAAGCATGAAATGTGAAAAAGGCAAAGAAGAGATACACGAAATGAACAACAACAAAAAAAAACGGTAAAGAATTTTGTTTACGTTTTGAATGTGATCGCTCGTGCTTTTAATATTTTGTTGTTGTTGCTGTACATTTTAGGTTGCTCTCAACATTTGCCGTGTGAGAAATTACTTATAGTGGAAGCGATGTTCTATCGTATTTTTGCGTGTTTCGCTCCGTCATTTGGACCGTGTTTTATTCTGTTTCGTTCGTTGTTCTCTAGCCAACGCATGACTTTGAATTCAAGCAAATATAGAATATAATCAAATAAACATCGGCGCGCTGAATGTACTGAGTACACACAAAAGGTGGATTAAAATGTACGTGTACGAATTGGAAATGGTTGGACGAATGCCGTGCAGAAATGAATTGAACTCAGATGAAAAATAAAAAAACGAAACGAAGAAACGAGTACACACTCATTTCCGAAGATTCATCATTATTAAGCAACTATCGTTTGAATTGCACACGCACACAATGCGATTTGAGAGAACTCTATAGAATGTTCGATTACAATTCGTATTCCGTTCAAGCACATATTTACACAAATGAATTGATCGGTGCGCAAGAGTTGCGACCTGAGAAATGGGCTCACTGCCGTCCCAATTTACCAATACGAAAACGTAAACAAAACAATTATGTTAACCGCGACGATGAATACATCGTTTGGCGATCCTTCGACTCAACAACGACACCACAATAGCGCAAATAGCGTAGAAAGTACGAGAAGGTTAAATGCAAAGAACTTTGCCTGAAATTGCGATGAGTCTGACGTTTCACGTTGGTAGTTTGAATGATTCGTTGTTATTTTCTCGTTGCTTCTCTATTCCGTGTAATAATAAACTGGGTAATTATTTAGGCATGATAAAAATCTATTGAGACAACCGACCGTCGAATGTGTTGGAAGCGAGAGAGAGAGAGACAGAGAGAGAGAGAGAGAGAAACGGGCAAAATTGAATAAAAGGATCAAATGAAGTGAACGCATTAATTTCGAGCTGTGTTTCGTGTCAGTACGAAGAAGAAGAAAAAGAAGAAGTAGAGAGAAGAGAAAAAACAACGAAGGTGCCTACGAGGGAAAAAATATCACGCTGTTAACTGGATTGGAAGCGTTTTCAATCTGACATATCCTTAGTGTTCGAGTTGGACATCAGCACGCATGAATACGAAATGCGCGCGAGCGCGCATGCGCGTTCACTCGTACATTCACTCGCAATAACAACATGCAACGCAATATAATGATTCAGTACGATTTTGATCATTCCAAAGCGACCGCGTCAATTCAGCTCTATGAAAAATATCATTCTCGATCGCTTCGAAAAACCGGTTTAAAATATTCTTGTTACTTCTTCTTCTTTTCCCATTTATTTTCCCTCTGTGTCTTCTTTGGTCAAATATGCGTGCGTGTGTGCGCGCGCGCAAAAAAAATGAGGATGATGAACAAAACATTGAGAAACGACAAAATGCTTAACCCGCATTTTAAACAAACAATCCGAAGTGAAGAAAACATTTCTATATTTTTTTCACTTGATTGCACAACCGTGCCGGGTCGGGCCGTAAAAGGAAAATGGCAAAGACATACACACACTCCCGAGAGTTTCATCCCATTCAAAATTGATTGGAGATCGACTACAGACGATTGTAAATGATGGAACAATTTTTGTTTTTCTCTCTCTTCCTTTCCATCCGCGTACGATAATTATGAAAAAAAATCGCTATGTTTATGAGTGTAGACTGTAGAGCGACCTCTACGTTGAATCTCATTTAAAAGTTATTAGTGTTTACAAATCGATGCTCATTTTTACGACACACCAATGTGCTCAACCCACGAGCCGTCACCAGCGTTTGAATCGATATTTGTTTTTGCACGATATCAGCTAGTGTTTGGATTTAATTAAATGTTTCGCATAAATTGCGCTAGTCAAGGTCGGCTGCCGCCACAGCAGCAGTAGTAGCATCATCTGAGACGATTCATCGCAACATTTAACCAGAAGCACATTTCAATTCGATTCACGATTCAACACAACGATGCATCGATTTGGTTTTTCTACTATGAATTTGCACGGTTTGCATTAATAAGATGAGAGACAACCTTGACGAATCGCATGATATCATGCGAAAAGTAAGGAGAGAAATTTAGCAAAAAAAAATGAATTTTTCAATCGCCAATTACAGCTCACCTTTGGTCGCATTCGATCTATCACCACTCGTTAGTCTACTGAATATCGTATTTAAAATGTAATCACAAACACTTGGCATTTTTGATGAAGCTTAAAATCCTTTAAATCGGATTCGAATCTTTTTCTCGGTCACATTGTAATTTTTATCACAGTTGCACAGAATTCAACGTTGATATTTTTTACTTCGTTTTTTGTTGTTGTTGTGTCGAGGCACGCGCTAAATCCCTGTCTCTCTCTCTCTCTCTCTCTCTCTCTCTCTCTCTCTGCCTCTAAATGAATTCGCAAAATAAATTTATAATTTTTTGACAACTTTACACTGGACCTATTTCATCTGTGACTCAATCATAACTGAATCGCGACCGCTTTGTGTGTGCCGCATGCCGAAAACGAAATGAGATGTGGCAAATTGTGTATATAATGAGTTTTCGTTCAAAATAGAAAATTATGTAAACAAGCGGGAAAAAAAAGTGTATATATACGAGAAGAATTACGTATTGTGTGATGATGATTCACAACAGCAGCACAGCTTAAGCGACGTTCTGTCTTGCTTACACTCCAATCGAGCGATGGTGATTGTCTCGAGACGAGAAATTCAGTGTCAGCATTTTTGTGAGTGTATATGCGATAGTGTGTGTATGTGTGTGTTTGTAACCTTTTGTTTTTTTTTGCGTCGTTTGTGTATACGGCTTCGTGATTTCATTCAGGACAGAATTAGCTGTGCACAAGACAGAATGTGATGAACAAAAGAGAAACGAAGCAAATGAACTGATGAACACATGCCAAACCAAATGGATATATAAATGTAAATATGTTGTCATTGCGGCACGACGAAACGAGAAAAAAACAAAGGCAGTTCTTGTTTTGGACAAAAGTAATTATTCTCTCAAAGCGTCAAATGCCAGAAGAATACATCCGAAACAAGTAATGCAAATGAATGTTGCAACGTGCGTCCCGGGGTGAAAATAACGTGAATATTGGCTTTGGATTTGCAATATATTTTGTAATGGGCTACTGTCTTCCTGTTTGTTGAAAATTAACAACTGAACGAAAAAGACGATGAATCGAGTCGAAGGGTTTTGCTGAACGCTCAACAATGCTTTAACGTGGTTTATCCGCTTCATTTGACATTGGCTGTACAAAAACTACCGTTATTGTGTGTATCGATTTTATTGCCATTGTCGGCTGGTACCTGGATCTTCTTTCGCCCATTCGACATGCCGATCCATTTCAAACGAAGCCTTACACCACTTATCTTTTTGTCCATTTTCAATTCCTCGAGTTTATGAACACTGGAATTATTCCACGCATTTGATTTGTTTTCGATTTTATGGGGCTTTGGCATTTTTTATCCGATTCGATCCGAACCTTAAAAAACTCAAATATTTTTATCTTTAGAATATTTACTCTTTTACACAACATTTTTGACCTATTTGCACTCGAGGTCTTGAAAAGCCGACAAAGATCGAAATTGTTTGGCCGGTTTCTAAATAAACGATTTCTACCTGAGCCGAGCATTGATATGTCTATGTGTGTTTGTGTATTCAAATTCATCCATTTATACAGACAACTAATCCATTAATCTAATAATCATTGTTTTTCTTTTTTGATGTCGAAACAAAGCCAATTGTTGGACGTTTGGACACTTGGAATGATGAACATTTTTGAAATAAGTGTTCATGTTTATTTACCGAACCGATTTCTCGTGTGTGTCGATTTTGTCGTTTCGTCTTTGAAGTGCAACCAAACGAAATCGTTGCATTTGATCTTATCAGCTTTCTTTTTTACATTGTTCAAAAGACAGCGATTGTGAAATTGGGCCAATTTGCGATCGATGCGATAAACGCTCCATGAGCTCTAGTCTGAGTCGAAATTCGTGACTTCGAAATGAGTGTTTCACTTATCGTTTGAGACCTATGCACTTAGTGTTGTACATGCATTTGCATGACACAAAACCTACGGTGGTTTAAATATTTTGGAAAAATTTACATTAAATTTCGGTCGTTGAATGCCTATTTTTTTTAATGTTTCAGCCTGGTTTCTTCGAAGGTGTGCAAGATTATTCGATGTGCATTAATAATTCGGTTTACTTGACCCAATTTCATGGTAATTGTCCTTAAATTACTGGCATAGATCATTTTCAAATTTAGATCTTTATAAAACTCCTATTAAATCAGTCAACAGAAGGGAATAGAAAAAAATGGAAAAATGGATTCAGGCAAAAATGCCTTTGTCATGTCCCATTCTTTATCTCATGAAATTCTATCCATCGTATTTTTTCATTTAAAGTTCAGTGTTCTTCTTTTCATCACAACAATAGAACATTTAATAAAAGCCGAATAGAAGAACACTATCGAAATGCGAAGTGTCTTGTGCACAAATATACCCCAGCGATAATACAAATAGACAAAATGGATGATAGAGTGAAAGGTGAAGAGGAGGAGAGGAAAGCAACACTGCGAGCACATATTGAACCTATTAATTCTCTCATTCTTAATTTTCATCATTCATTTCATAACATGTAGTACTGTGTGTGTTTGAAGTACAAAATGAGTCTATTGTGAATTGAATGTTTCAAACAGAATAAACATACAGTGTTGCCGATATTGTGTGTGCGCGTCTCATTCGACGAACAACAACGAAAACGAAAAACGGGTAAAAAGAAAAATAACAACATCGTAAGAATGGGATACCTAACAACAGCATATTTTCCACTTTCAACGGTGTAAGTATGTGCAATTTCAGGCCATGCCATAGTCATTGAAGCCCCTAAGTGCTGATCAATACTGCACGATAAATAGTAACGATGTTGTTGTTTTTTTCAATAGTGAAATAATGTATTTGCTGACTTGATCGAAAATGATTTGCGTCAAATTACAATGCACACTTCCGTCACTCTTCAATTTATTTTGCATTCAATCTCTCGCTGCCGACAGAGAGACTTCCTTCGACACCGTGCCATAGATACGTTTGAAATCAAATATCGATTCTTGCTTTAGAAATATTCGAAAGTTGAAATCAATTAATTTTTCCTTCTCCATATTTGTACGAGATTTCCAAAGAAAGAAAAGCAGAGTATGTTCACCTAAAAACGGGCATCGAACATTATGTCTGTGTTTTCGTCTAAATCAAATCATTTCGTTCTGGAATTTCGATCCACTCCTATGTAATTACGGCCATTTTCAATTTTTCCAAACACACACACGCACACGTTTGTGCCGACGGCAATCGTTTATTTTATGATAATTTCCAAGTTCACATTAAATTATGGCTCATTTTACCGCCTCCCAGATCCTTGGCTTCTTCATTCGAATCTCTTTCTCGGGCAGAAAATAAAACATTCAAATCACCAAGTAATCACAACGGCAGGTCCGATCATAACCAATAAATTATCGAAACGAAAGCACGCGCAATATACATTCCAAAAAGGAAGACAAACCGGTAAACAATACGGCAAACACTTATGAATGAGAGATCGAACCATAACCAGGGGAAATGCTAAAAGCCTGTTGCATTGATAAGTGTGCAAAACTCTTTAGGAACGCCTGCTAATCGGCCGCAAGATCGATATGTTCCAGCGTTTCTATCTACTGGTTTTTGCCATGATAACTGTATTCGATCGACTACAATAGCTAATCAATAGCCGCGTATATTATAATTTCCATAAAGAGATGGATGATATTTTTTTAATGACAACCCAATGCAATGCGCGCACGCTGTCAATGCGGAACTCAATGATATAATTGAGAATTTTTTTTTTGCATAAGTGTGCATTCCGTTATACGCTGAAGCGAGCGACAATTACTACGTCTGCTACTGTACTTCATGCGAACCGATTCAACAACGATCTCATGATGTCGATTGAACTCTATTTTGAATAATCTAATTAGCCGAACAGCGAAGGAGATCGATAAATAGTCCGATATTTCAACACCTCAGAATTCCACGTCGAACGAAAAATTGTTCGTTTTGGCTAATTCGATAGATTTTTTTCTTCATTCATTTCAGGCAGTTAATTTCTTCTAATGGCAAATTATCGTCAATTTTCTTTGGTCCAGCAAAAAAAAAACGCGTTCCCATCGAATCAATGGATTTCATAAGCAATAACTCGAACAAAGTATAATCGACGGCGATCAATAGAATAGTTTGGTTTTTGTTGTTCATTCGATAACGTGTACTGTGTTCGATGACGCAACCAAAGTAAACTTGAGCACGATGCGAACAGCAGAGAAGTTGAAAATTCATTACAGAAAATATCCAAGCCAAAGAGCTAATAGTCAAGAACAATGCCCACTGAGAGATTTCTTATGTTGCTGTTGTTGACCTGATTTTTAACGGCAGTTTTCACATAGATTCATCGTAACAACTTGTGCTTGTTTGGCTAATGACACTCGTTGAATGCGAGAGCTTATAGGCCGTACGATTTTGTTGCGCAATATGCACACACAAAACTCATTCTTACTACATTGTTTTTTTTTGTATCTTTCTGCCGTCATTTTCAGAACACTTGAACCATAGTGAAACGTAACAATGGAAACAGCACAGCATCGAGATGGTCGACGGAAAAAAATACACATCCAACATCGTTCAAATGTGGATTAAGAACGGTAATGAAGAACATACTTTTGCCACTCAGATTCATACTATGTGTGATGCAGCTGAGCGCAACGTTTAAAGGGTTTCCGTTGTCGTCCGGGCTTTTATAACGACTTTTCTCTCTCTCTTCGTTTCGGTTGCAATGCTGAAGAGGAAAAAAACAAACAAAAGTCCACTGAGAATGCGGCGCATTATGAATATTCACCGTAGAAGTGGAAGCACTACAAAAATAAGTTATTCGACGATGCGGCAAATCAATTTAAAATGCAAAACCAAGACAAAAAGGTAAAAGAAAATGAAACAACAAGTAGTTTCTATTGTTTACCATTTTCAGTCGTCACTCGAAATTGGGCTCATTGTTTTCCTTGTATTTCTTCTTCTTTTCATTCAAGCGCATTGTTCTGGTGCATTTGGTGTGTGAAGTTTCTTAATGGTTTTTCATTTTTTTTTGAACATCTAAAACCGAATTCACTCGCTTGGCTTGAAGTAGCTCATTGAAATTGGCTCTTGATCATGAAAGGTAATACATTCGCAAAGTATTTTCTTCGTTCTCGATTTCGAGTCGGGTTGAATGGAGTTCGAAACGGAATCAAACTTAGCATTAGAAAGCAGCAATTAGGAGAATGTCAATCAGCGGAATAGTCAAAGCTGGATGTAGTGTATCGTTGCTGGTTGATTCTTTCTCTGGTCACGTTTACTTTCATCGCAATTAATTGATGTGTATGCGGGCCACCTGCCTGATATCGTTAGAGTGTGGCTAAAATCAGACGCACGTTTAATGGCGCAATATTCATTACGATTTTAAATGGGTTCATCATGATTGCAAGCCCTTTCCGAATTTGAGAATTCAAAAGGAAAAAAAAACTATTTAACACACGCCGCTGCGGTGACTCGGAACAACGCATAAATTTATATAAAAACTTTTGGAATAAGTTGTCGATTTCATTTTCGATATGGTTGCTACGTGTACAAAACTATTGTCACGAGTCCAACTTATAGTGCGCACGATGTTTCCTCTCTAAATCAAATGGTTTTTCTTCTTCTTTCTTTGTGTGATTTTCGTTCATTCAAATGAATTACAATTCAACGTTGATTTAACAGAATGATTTGAGACTCGATCGAAAATGTGGGCACATTTCATTCAATTGCATGCTGATAATGATAAAAGTGACGCTCATCCTCAATTGTGTATGTCATGACTTGACGGTTTAATTCGCCCTTCTCACTTCATTCGCTACGAGCGTGATCGTCGCTGCGAACCAGAATGAGAGAAAACGAAACGAAGAATTAAATGAAAATTACAATTTTAAGCTCCTCAATTCGAGTACAATGGACAGATTACAGTGGCATGTGACTGGATAAAAATGAAAAAAAAATATGAAAAAATCAACTTAATCGCGTAGTGGCGAGTGATTGAGAATTTGAATATTATTCCAAGCAATGACATCGATTTTCCATGAAATTGCTATTAAATTTAACTAATTTGTTCAATCGAATAATGGCATTTTTACTGCTGGAGACCCATCTCTCATTTCGATGTTCAATTTATGCACCATCATCTTTCTTTAGTATTTGGAATTTATCGTACGATGACAATTTTGAAAAATAATCCAAGGTTGATCATGGGGCCTCTTGTGTTGTAATCAGTTTTTTTGATGACGTTTTCTTATGATTTATTAGGCTAAGTGAACAGCGTTCGATTGATGTTGATTGATAGGTCATTCCAATCTATTTATATAATTTCTTTGCGATCACATTGTTTCGTCTCTCGCCGTAAATTAAATGTTCAGTGTTCACTCTGCTTTCATTATCACAAAACTATAAATTTTAATTAAAACGAAACCAGTCGTTCACGTGTTTCGTTGATTAGGCATTGATTAATCGAAAAGCGTATACATTTCTTCGTTTGCGGGACAAGCGATCGCGTGAGTCGGTCAACCAAGAGTGATCGCGTCGCAACGTGTGTGTCACTTTCCGTTAGAATATTTTTTTTGTTTATTGTTGATAGATAACAATGGCATTAGCCTGGCATAAAAATGCAAATTGAGTGTAATTGGAAAATCGTGTGGTCGTGTATTATTGCTGGTGCACGCATTAAAATTGATGTTCGAAGGCAAGTCAAGCCAAACCAAGCTAGCGCGCTTCGTCTTCGGTACCAAATTAATCCAAACAAAACCTGATTATGTTGACAAAAGCAAGCGATAACGGATTTGATGAAAGACAATGTCCGATTGTCATATATTGTCACAGTGAAATGATGCATTTTTATAGGAAAAGCCTACGCGGTGCACTCCTTTAAAGTGTTATTGTTCAAACGAACGAATGAATTAGACTGTCATCTCTGGAGAATTGAGAAGCGAAGAATGGAAATAGTAAAATGAATCTTGGCACTTTAATCGATTTCAATTGCATTTGAGTATTGAATTTCATAGGGAAACATCGTTGGCGTCAATCATCATCGTTTTATTGCGATAGCATAAAACCAACGCGAACGTTGTAAATGCAGCATAAGCATAGAACGATATAGATGCAGGCCAGAATGAACGAGTATGTTTTTCTCATTACGGTGTGGGCGATTTGATCGAGATACAATTTGATTATTCAATCTGGGCAAAGGCAGGCCAAACCTTTCCATAATTGTAGAGCTGAGTCGAGTTAATTGAGCGATTGAATCGAAATGGGGATACCTCAAAACAAGAAGGAAGTTTAACAAGCCAAAATGTCGAGCTAATTTCAACGTTAACGAATCAAAACAGACTGTAATTGACTATTAACCGAAAGGGTATTTCGATTTATTTTCCCATATGAAGCGTGAATCCATTTTCGGATTAGCTTGAGTTGTGATCAATTGCGGTGTATTCGAATTTTAAAGTCTTGAGGACCATAAAAAAAGACAGTAGCACTTTCGATTCAAAAACCAATAGGCCACATGCTCTAAATCACTTTCACATCGTTGAATGAAAAGCAAAACTTGTTTCACTCGGTTTTCTATTTCTACACGAACGGAACGCAACAAATGGGTACAAATATTCGAGTAATCCGGTGTGTGTGTGAGAATTGCGTGACAAGAAGCTGAACTGAACGGTTCCGAAACCGACAAAGCAGAGAATAAAAACAAAAAGCATGTCATGCGCTCTCGATTTGATCGAATGACTTTTGTTGTATGTTTGTGATTCCCATTGAATTTCCAGCCGGTGACTGTGTGTGAATTAGTTTCGGCGAAAAAAAGCAGCAGCAGCAGCAACAACACAAATCGAAAAACAGAGAAAAATTAATCGAATTTTTCTTCGTTTTCTTTGTTCACCTTATCGCGAGAAATGTTTCCAATTTAAAAAAACACACAGAACTCGAACCAAATATTTTAAATAATTTTACTCGATTCATTGAAGAATGCCATCGTATTTTTAATGTGCGTGTGATTCGAGGTAAAAGTGTATGTCTGTTTTTGCCTGTTTTCCTTTCATGACATTCACACAGAAAGAGTAAAACCATGTCAACCGTTGTTTTGTTTCACGAGAAAAGACAGATTTAAAAAAAAACATTCCATCAAAATATTTTGCTGGATTCTTTTTTATATGCGCCTATAAATTAAATGCACGGTGTTAATCCGTCTTAAACGATTTTCATTCAAATCCGATGCGTGTATGTGAATGAGAAGAGATCTTTGATAGCTTTAATACTGTGATTACTGTGATATTTACCCGAGTGTACTTCTTCATCGCATTTGTTGTTTTCAGTGTGATCTTTTGATGTATTCACAGCCGTCGATGAAGTTGCCAAGCCATTGTTTGAACTAGTGGCAACATCTTTCAGCAAGAACAACTCTTTTATTAACGCATAAAAATTGTCCGATTTAAAGTATTCTTCGAAGCGATCAAATAACAACTCAGTAACTGGTTGATTAAGTAGATTCTCGGCTGTTTGATCTACGCATTTCGATGTGAGACTTTTCAGCAGTGAATTGCTGCGTGACAACTTTGTTGAATGGGCACGACGAATAAAACTGAGCGCTTTGCGCGGTGAGGAAGCGGTTGAAGGTGACAGAGCCAACTGAGCCCTTTTATCAATAACCTGTGGTGATGTCACAGTTGTACTGCTCACAGGACTCGATGCTGACGCGGCAATGGCATCGAATGAATAATTCAACGAAATTTTCGGCGATGATTTCAACAAGAATGAATACTTTGGTGGAAAGGTTGAGGAGTTTGTGTGACTGGCTATGTTTGATGCGGATGCTGATGTTAGAACTTTCGGTGATAGATTTTGTGGTAACGTTTTGGATTTCTCTTTCAGCGGCGACAATTGGAATGATTTGTCCGGTAAACATAGAATATTCGATCGACTCCGTGATTTCATCATTTTTATGGGTGTCGATGTGCTTGATGGTGATTTTTGCTCTTCATCGTCATGGCACTGATTTTCATCGTTTATTTCCAATTTGGCATCGTCGTCCAAATTAACGCTGCCATTTAGAACGATTCCATATCGCTTGATTTTATTGCGATTGTTCACCTCCGATGTTGAAATCGATTTTAACGGTCGATCCACTAAAGTTCGATCATTTTTGCTGGAAAATAGCGCTGTCGATGCGGATGCGGTGCGTTTGACGCCCGTTCGCAGCTCTACTTCATTTGACGCCATCAAATCAGCAGACTCATTTAGGCTCCAATCATAATTGCACACACTCTCCGGTTTGTAGATTTTATCAAGCGATCGTTTCTGTCGTTCCGTCTTAAAGTTGTCATCATCTTTGCTTTGATTTGTCTTATTGTCACTGTCATCGATGTTGGTGGTGGTGGCTATTGTCAACGGCACATAAAATGTGGATCGACGACGTGGTGTCTCAATCGAATTGCTGGCAAATGCATTTTCCGTGGGACTCGATACCGCTTGAATCATATTTACAGCCAAATTCTATTTTCTCAGCGTTCGTTCTGAAAACCACACAAAATGCTCGAACTTTATACTTCGTGTGTCGTTTGGAATTCGCTTATCATGTCTCACTGTGTGTTTATTCAAAACCGAAGAGCAAACACAAAAAAATCAACTGTTTCTCTTATCGCTTATTTAAGGGAAATACAGCGTAATGTATATCGTCTCTTCAAAGTCTTTTTTTTCTCTTTCTTTCTTTTTCTCACTCCGTTGACTAATAGTTCAAACACTTTTTTTGACAGCAAAATTATGATTTATTGCCGTTTTTTCCCAATGCAGTCGTCGTTAATCTAAAAACCAAGGCGGAAATAATCGTTTTGAATAAGCCGAAAAATAGGAAATATCACATTGAAAACAATCACAGCGCAATTCAAACACATTTCCGAACAATGAGTGTTCATTTCCTTTCTTTCGTTCATAACAGTTCTAATCCTTTCTGTGCCTTTGTGTACCACTTTTGGCTGTGTGCTGCGCACACACTGAGTTCAATTCATTCCGCCACTTATCGCTAACTTCTCTAAATTGTCCAAACATTCGCTTTGCTACTGTTTCTCCAGACTGACTTTTGTGTCAGCTTTTAAATTCTTGTTTTTTTTTTAATTTTGGTGTCTTTCTTTCTGCTCACGTCGACTTTCGAAATTGACTTAATTGCGTTTCAGATTTATCAACAGCAGTGCGTTGAGAGTGGCAAATGTCCCATTGAGAAAATTAATGAATTGCGGTAAAATTCAGAATGTGTGTGTGTGTGTGTGTGTTTAAGCGCGCGCGCGTCTTGTGGCGTGCATGAATTTTTGGTTTCCATAAATTGAGACATATCAAATAGAAAGTGCTAATATTCTAATGGTCACATATAAATGTTAATTGAAATTAGGGGGCAAAAGCTGAAATATTATCAATTTTCAGAAGCCAAGCGTGATATTTTGGGCGCATTTTTTCTGTGTTTTTTCTTTCAACTTAAGCATTGGCAATATGAACGAGAAAAAAGTGCGTAATTTGCATTTTAAGAGGCTAAACATCTGCTCTGCGATCCGCATTGAGCAAATTAAATTGGAATGTTCATTCGAATGTGGTGTTATTTTGGGCGATGTGGAATAGAATAGAAGAGGGGAAAAAAACACGCTCCAGAAAATGAATAATGTCGATAAGCCAAATGAGTGTGAATCGAAAATGTATGCATAAATTATAATCGTATCGATATCGATATGGGAATTTCTAATAAATATGAATGTGTCTAAAAGCCATTGATTATACATCGGTGATGCATGGTTGTTGTCTTTTCTTTTGATGTGTGTGTGTGTGTGTGTGCGCAGTACCTTGTGGTGCGAGCATAAATTTATGGAAGAAAGTCGTAAAAAAAAATACGAGAAGAACATTACATATAAACGTATGTTTGTTCAATCGAAATGAAATATAACCAACATCTATCGGGGAATGTTTCGAAGTCGGAACATTGATTCCGAATTGTTTCATTGAGTAGTACACACAACATGAGTCCCATTCGAACAACACAACAAAGATAGACCATATTTGTAAAGCATATGTATATTTATGTGCCGTATTGTTTGTTATTCTTTATGAGTTTTTTTTGCTTTTCTATCTCGTTCTATTGCTCGCGCGCGTCGCTCTGGTGTCGCCACCGCCAAGGCCTATTCGTTCAGTCGGCATCGACAACAACATCATCATTATTTTAATGCATTCATAGTATCGATATGATATTAGTCGGCATTTCCATTAATTTGTATTACTAATGTTGCTCTTGGTGCGTTCGACCGCTGATCACACGGTATGCGGTTTCGGCTTGAAAATGTAACGATCGACAGGGGAAAAAGAGACCGACAATATATTTCGTTTTCTGGCGGCAGGTGAGAGATATATAGAATTGAATGTAATTGGGCTCAACATGGATTATTCTTGTTCACACCATTTCATTTAATGAACGAAAATGTTCGTGTCTGCACCAGTACCATTACGATCGATTTTGCACGTATCAATGTCATTTTCATCGTCATCGTCATCAAATGAACACTCGCCCCATATCGAATGTTCTTTCTCTTATTCGCTGATTTGCATATTTTGAGTAAAACGATGAAATTCGAGAACATTTATATTCACTTAACAATGCCGAGCAGAAGAAAAGAAAGTTTCAGATCCATTTCATGTGTCAATCGTTCTGCACACACACTCACATAATTCAGAAATGAAATGATTAGTTTGCATATTCTCATCACCTTATTCAATGGGTCGCTCTAAAGAGCCAATGATTTTATGGCATTTCCCGTGTCTTTTTTTCTCTCTCTCTCTCTCTTTTGTTCGGTTTGACTGAATTCGATTCCCTTTTCATGCGAAGAGACTGAAACGGAATTCCGTTTGCATTGCACGGCATGGAGATTGGGCTTTAACAGAGGGAACGTTTTTTTTTCGTTGTTGTTTTTTTCAATTCAGCCATCTGGCTGGTTACATTGTACCAAAACTCAACACGTTTTATTTGCATTTGCGATTTTATTCCGGGTTGTTTGTTTGTACATTTTGCATTGACTTCATTGAGACTCGCATTCAGAATGCGAAAACAACTCAACTAAGCAAATATAATCGAATTAAGCGGCAACATGCTTTCCGTGCGCCGGCTAACGAAATTCTTTTCACTCGACTCCCGTTCACGATTTTTTTTTTTTTGCATATTTCCTACGACACAAATACGCTTTCGTGAAATATATTGCAAGCGACACATTTCTCGAGTCGAAACGGATTTCATTTCAACTAGTATGAAATGCACGGTTCGCTCTCCGTTATTTGTTAAAATTTGAATTGCGCATTACAGAAATAGTTTTGATCCGAAAGGAATAAAGCATGTAAATGTCGTTGGCAGTTGTGCATTGCCCATCCAACTAGATATCTGTTGTTGACTAAATAAAACATAAAGGCAATAAAAATGCAAACGACAAGCATTTTTCTTCGAAATGTAATAAATTTTTTGTCCACATCGATGCAAAACTAGAATCAGATAATGTGCACTTCATGGAAAAATCAACGGAAATCGGAGATTCGAAGCAATACATTGTCATCGTCAGACAACATTCGAGTGTTCGACGTGTGTGTGTGAGTGTTTCCTATGGAAATCAACTGAAAATAATGTGTAAATATGGTTTGTCATAAAGTCATTGTTATCAAGATACGGAATGCGTCGCCTACGTTGCCTGAATCACTAAGTACGTGATTCCGTGTCGATTGCAATCAAAACGAACGACCGACCAACCGACGCAGGTATGCACCAGAGGAAAAAAAATCACGCATCGAAATGATTGTATTACCGATCAGACGGTATATTATGTTATCTGTGGTTTCAAACATGGTCGCTCGATGATGAGTAGGTTCTTTTTTCTCGCTTGATTGTAAATTTCTCCATTCAGCAATCGATGCAAAGACCGAGATTATAAAGTTTAATTTACGATCATCTCCACAGCGATTCCATAGCACTCATCATCACTCGGCTAATCTGATGAGATCGTGCTAAAGTCGGAGTTAATTAAAGTCCATTTCATGAAATTAGCTGAATGATTAGCGATCCTTTCATCATTTCGAATTCATAATTGATCATTTGTATGTTGAGTTATAACGACAACTGTTCCGAATTGATTTCATGCGATCGAAAACAACATACGGATTTCAAAAGTGGTCGATTTAGTTTTTTTGTTTTTGTTTTTTTCATTTTGAAAATGATCGTCAATACGGAAAACCGGTTGAACCGTCATCGACAATGACCGTGAACAACGGTTTGTTGTTATGTCTTACATTTTTTTTTCTTCGAAAAAAATCCAAAGCATCAAAGCCTAATTGAAAATGTATACGAATGAAATACGGTTTGTTTGATCGACACCGAAATCTCTTCCATGGTGAAACAATTTAATCATCAATGTGTGTCTGAGATATGCGGTGATCATCACAACGAAATTATCGTTGGAATTCAATAAAAATATCATATTTTTATACAGGGTTTTCGCTGTGCGTTGCGGTTTACATTTGAAAACCATTTCCGTCGCAATCAACACAGCGTCTAATCCTTCATTAGTGATGCTCAATTTGGTCTAATTGAATTCCAGATGGACAGACGAGAAGCTGTGATGCGCTCTCATAAAAGGTCACATGAAGATATTTTGGATCAGGGCCGTGCATGTGAAATATGTGGAAAAATCAACCTCCATTCTTCTTCTGCGCGCATTTTAACCGCATGTGAATCGCTCGGTGTGTGTTTTTCTCATGTGCCTACTTCATATTTGTTTTGTTTGTTCTTCACCATGTAATGTATTCACCATCCATTTTGAGAGAACGAAAGATGCAGTCGCTGGAAATGATGTTTGCATTCAGACAGAAATTGAACGAAACACACATAGAGCTCGGCTCTCGGAATGGAAACCTATTTATAAGCTTATTGCTTGGTTTTAATTTAAAATCAATTTCTCTTCTTCTCCAGCTCTTTGTTGGCCGTATGGATATTTGCATCGTTGCACCACGATTCAAACATGTTAAAACAGAAGCTTATCATTCATCAAATTACCACCAGTATTTCTACTTTCGACTGCATCAATTCCAAGTGACAGCACAAATAAATGGTTGAATTTATGAGCGTGTACTTTTTTCTTTCCTTTTTTTTATTGTCATAAAAATGGGAGAAATGCCGAATGTAGATGCTTATCAGGCATTGAGGTTTATGAAATGCCACGACCATTTTCAATGACATTTCATGGCGAGATGTGAACGGGAATTTTTTCGTTAGTCAAAGCCGGAAAAGCGAACACTACATCCATCCTGTTGTTTGGTGTCATGAGTTTGCACAAACAGTTAAGCGATTTTAAATTGTATGTCGGTGCTAATAAATGCAACTCAAGTATATTCTCATTTCGGTTTGCGGAGCAAATGACAATTTTGAGAGGCTGAGAGACAAGGAGAGAGTTTGCTTCAATTCAATGATCGCCTGAAAATGATTTGCTTCGTGTGTTGGCGATAATGATCAAATGTTTGCTGAGATGCACACAGCACCCGTCTCACATACATATGACGGTGCTGCTGCTGCTGCTGCTCATGCGCTTCGCTTAACGATGTCTGAATTGAAAAATTGCACTTAAAATATTTGCTGATTGTCGCGACAAATCACTGTACAAAAAGTAAGCACTCGCACTCGGTCTTCATTTCAATTTACATGCTCTTGGAAGCGATTCAAGAAGGATGCAAAAGAGAAGACAATCTCAGAAATTTCGACGTTGACAGTGGCTCGTGAGAATCACTCGGTGTTGCCATGATTGCCTAAGTGTTTGATGAAACATCGTTCAATATTCTTGGGCATCTTCCACGTTTCGATCGACGAATATATAATTTCTCGATCAATGTCGCAGTCACATGCAATTGAGCCATTTAAATGCGGTTAATATAAAATCTCCCCCTCTCTCTCTCTCTCTCCTGGTTGAATTCCGAATTTATGTCTTAAATTGTTGCACATTCTGCTATTTTTTCTCCTTCATTATATTCTCGCAATAGCTCGTGACTGCCAATAAAAAGGCGGAGATGAAGTGGTATTCTTGCTCAATGACGTTCAAAGGTGAGCAGAGAAAACAAAATCAATCGGCTGGAAAGGAGTCAAGAAATTAATGAAGAAAATGCGATTGAAAAAAAAACTAGCAGCGAGTGAAAATTATAGCATTCGATTCGTACGTCAACCGAATGGGTAATATTTTTGTATCAGGCTGACACAACAATGGCAACGCAAGCAAAGCAAACGAGGTAATTCGAATTTCAGTCAACAAGAACAATGTTACCAAAATTGGCATATTGACGGAAACCACAAGCAATTGTGCGCCGCCGCCATCGTCGACATCGCCGTCGTCGTCCTTTCTTTGGCGACGATCTTCTTATTACGGAACATATAATTTTCTTGTACACCAATTTTACTGTCTTTTATTCGAAACTTCAAACGGCAAACAATTTTAAATTTATCGGCTCATCGAAGGCATCAAAGCAACATTGTACATAGCAGGGAAATGCAAAAAAAACAACGAAACCATCATCAAAAAATGAGCAACACAAACATTTTTTTTTTGGTATCGCAGTAGTCGATCGATGAACGGTGCAGTTAAGATGAGAATGGCTACATCGATGCCACCTAATTTAATTTTATGACTCAGAAGGTCCCTCTCGCTTCAACTTCAAATACTTATTAAATTAAACACAAGGAAGAAAAACGTTAGCGTTGTTGTTTTTTGTTCCTCTCATTCTCGTTCTTTGCGTTGTTATCGTTTTGTCTCGTTGCGAGTGCATTTAAAGGAGTTATGCATGGAAGGGCGAAGACAACGGTTCTTGTGTGCGTGTGCATAACGAAAATAGAATAAACACACATATTGAAGTAAGCGGCAGTGAATCGGAACGATGATTTCGATGAATGATGTGAAAAGAAGAAAAAAACAAAAAAAAAACGTTTTTCGTATGCACAATGCATCCAATTCGTTAGAACGACAACGGAATGAAATAGAACACACCGAATGGACGTTAGGGCGCAAGCCAACAGTTTGAAGCGTAGCATCAACATGATTTCTCTCGGCATCGGTTAAGAAACCCGTGAGTCCTACGACGAACCAAAAGAATGGCATCGAACGAACGGGCAAGTAAGCGCGCGCGCTCACGAGCAAACGATAGTGCTTTCTCAGCATAAAATAATCAGACTAAGGCAGCACAGTGCATTGCATTGCATACGATAGAACGGCAGAAGAAGGAGATAGAGTGTGTAAAACCGGTATCATGCATGGCCATTGCGTTTCACTGTGCGTTGTGGCGATGCAATGCAAACGAAACAAATAAACGAACAGACACAAAATATGTTTTTGTTACCAGGTTAAATGAACGAATGTTGTTTCATTCGTTCATTCGAATCGAGCTGGTGGAACATGGCAAAATACCAAATGATGGCAACGACAACGACGACGACGACGTCGTCGACGATGACGATGAATGTGTTACTCATTGATTTCCCGGAGAATGCATCGTTTCAGTGTACTTCGAAAAGAGCAGAGAAAAAACAACCAAAATAACAACAACAACCGAGGTGTAAATGGAATAATTCAACAATCAACCGGAGACTGAACCAAAATAAACAGAAGGATTTTCAAAGGTTTTTCGAAAAAGCAAATAAACCGTAAAACGTCGATGCAACACTGTGTGCTCGTCTGAGAACTGAAACCGTTGGTATGTCAATTATTTTTCCCATTGAAATGTGTATAACTGAAAGCATTGCAAAAATTGTCTCACATTTCCCTCCTCGAATAATTAGTTTGTCAAACACACCAAAATTGATATCCATTTTGGCAAATATTTCGCTGCTGACACATTGCTCTTTCAATAGGCTCAATTTGAAATTGGTGTCAAAGCAAAAATTACACTTTGATTAATTCATTCACTTTCTTCTTGCTTAGCGAGCAAATGAATACTCATGCGCAACCATATCGGTTAAGATTTGACTGTCTCAGAATGCATTTCACTCGTTGCTCATTTCTCTTTCGCAGAAGAAGAAAAAAATGGTTTGCGACGAAATACTTGAATAACAACTCGTTACAATGCACGCATTCAGCAGCGCATTCGTTGAGAAAAAGAAACAACACACAGAATCGCATAACCGAGCAAATTAGCATGAAGCGGCAGTGCGATAAAAATAAAATGTATATTTTTGCGATTTTATTGAGACGGTTCGTTTGTTGAAATGCGCTTTCAAATACTAACTGACCGACTAACCGATCAAAGCGAATATTTCGCCGTCTGAATAATATAATAAACGATTAAAACAAATCGAATGACACGCACGACGCCAATTTTCTGAACAACGCGGAAAAACTTGCAGATTGGCAACAATAAACGCACCTTTGAGCGTCTCTCTCTCTCTTACTATCGCTTCGAACGGGTTTTATGGCATTTTTACTACATTCGAAAACGACTTTTTCTTTTTCTGTATTTTCACCACAGATTAATGTATGCGACTCTAGTAGACAATGACGGTATTCAGAAGAATATTCAGACTCATTTACAATGATGTATTCAGTGGTCAACAATGGTTTGAATAACGATTGATTGGTTTTTCGGTATTATGAATGTGACATTTCCTAGATTTCACTATATAAAACAAGTTCACTGGATTTTAAAATGTCTATTTTGATTTTTCGTACGGAACGAATAGAGAGACTCATCCGATTGAGGTTGAATTATCCGATTTGATTCATCAACCACTATCGTTGAATCATTTGCAAAAAATATCCACCTTGTGTCATGAAATAACGTGTTTATAATCCAAAACAATGATGAACCCGTCTCGCACAGCACGATGATCAATCGATTAATATGTTCGTCAATAATTTTCGGGCTCTCCTATCAAATGTCATTTAAAATACATTTACTGCTTACGAAAAACACACTTTTAACACATTAAAATCTCTCTAATGGCTTTGTTTGGTTGCGATTCTATCACAAAATCTCTATTTTTTCTTCTTCTTTGCTATTTTACTATGCAGCTAATTGAGTTAGCTCGATGATTATGCGGGTTGCGATTTGCACAAGAAATTCCATAAGACACACTACTTTCTTGTTTTAAAAAAAAACTGTTCTTATCAATACAACGGATCACAAAAATTAAAATCTGCTTTACAATTTATTCTGTTTTATCAAGTTCTTTTCAAAGAAATCACAACGGAATTCCTTCTTCTTTTTGCAAAACGATAAAAGTTTAGTAACTGACTGAGTGAGGCACGATTCAGTGTAAAAATGAAGATAAAAACAAAATAAAATGTTTAAAAAACGATTCGTATGTGCATGTGACATGCAACGTTGCCTCGTTCTATCGTTGCCTAATTCATACTGGAGATATGGTGTATTCGGTCGCATAGCTAAGGCCCAACATCAAATCATTTTTAACGATCACAATACGGTTGTGTTTGTTTGTATTTGTGTGCGTGTGCCAGCACTGCTGGCATTCCACAACGTGACTTGAGGCTATGCTGGTTGCTGTGTGTATGCGTTTCGAATACGTTTAAAATGTAGTATTGAAACGAAACAGAGATAGACAGAGACGAGGAAAATCGAAAATGTGCTGCATAATATTATGCTTTTTAGTCGTCGACGTAATTGTGTTTGTGCGTTCATAGGAAACCAATTTGTGGCATGTGTTTGTGCGATCGAAATATATCGGGTATAACGTTTTATGCAT
Source organism: Sitodiplosis mosellana (assembly GCF_009176505.1). NCBI lineage: Eukaryota > Metazoa > Arthropoda > Insecta > Diptera > Cecidomyiidae > Sitodiplosis > Sitodiplosis mosellana. The sequence goes on along the minus strand of NW_022595244.1, from coordinate 16,093,401 downwards.
TGCTTTGCTCGTCCGTAGCCCGAAAACAAACGAAAAAAAAACAAATGTAGAAGAAGAAAATAAAGCTGAACTGAAACACCAGAATGAAATGAGACACAAAAAGAAAGAGAGAAAACAGCTGTATCTGTGCATACAAGAGACAAGCAATAATATTCACTAAATGCCAGATTATTCACCAACACACACTGTTGTCATTATGTACGCTGAGCGCGCAGCACTGTGCAAAGTGTCTCTCTGCCATATTTCTCAATGCATCTCGCTCGATCTGTCGTTGTGTGCATACGACCGCAATAACGAGAAGAAAGAACAGAACAGAAAAAAAAAATATACTGAACAAGCATTTTGTTTGCTTCACTCAGAATGAATGCACTCTCTGTTCATTCTTCAATTTTATCCGTTTATTTTTTTTCCTTCGCTTGCAGTGAAACGAGTGCTGGGTCATTTTTGTTTATTTTTTTTTACAGGAATTTTGCTCCTTTTACACACTGTGATTTTTTTCCGTTCAAGCGCATCGAATGAGTCAAAAGTGATATTCGTTTTCAATGGATCGTGCTGCGCCCGAAAAATAATTCACTGTCCTGCTACTGGCAGCAATAGACATTTTTGGCGACCGTCAATGAGCAATTTGACATGCAATATTTCATCTTTTTTTCTGTAGATTCGACCAACAGATAGCTGCATCAAATCATTTTTCATACGAAATCATTCACTCTTCTTTAATCGCCATTGATGTGGATGTGCCAGTTGCTGTATGATGATGAATGTTTTACCCGAAATTATTTCTAATTCATCTTCATCAAAATGCTATAGAACAAGGGAAAAATGACATAAAACCTGAATCAACCAGCTGACAAATTATTCAAAATGCACGTTTCGACCATCAGCCAATGTCAAATCATTTGACCGTTTTTATTCTCTCGCATTTTGAACATTTCGAATTTTCATTTGAAAAATAATTTATGCGAGCGGTTCTTTTTTTCAAGTTCAATCGTTATGATTTCAGGCCCATTGTTTCGGAATGACCACTTCGTCGTATGGTGCACTGAATACGCACACGTGTACGCATATGCCATACATTTTGTTGAAGATCCGAAGTGAAAGCAAAAGAAAAACATGTAACCGGATATTCACATGAGCTAACATTTGTTTTCTTGTTCTTTTCCAGCAATTTATCTGCAGTGTGGAAACGGTTTTCTTATTTGCACCGATTCAAATATCCGAAGATGTCAAATATGTTGCCAATTTGTCGATTTTTTGTAGATGGCGATGCAATCGGTTTTGATTGAATGAAATTTGTTTATTAACGAACCAATAAACAACTGCAAATATTTGGAGATGCGTCAACCGAGAACATTCTCTGAATCATTCTTTTCTCAATCATTTTGAATCACGTTTTTTGTCTTCATTTTAATAAAATTTAACATTTTGGCGGTAAAATGTCAGACGAAAACATCGGTGAGTATAATAAAACTAAACTTTTGACATACAGAAACATGCATTACACGTTTTTACTGTCTTCCACATCAGATTTCGAATTGCGTCGCTTGAAATTCATCGAAGCATGTGCATATTATGTGCGAATCGCGGCCATTTCTGTCGATCAACTGGAAATGACACAAGATTTGGCTAGTTTAATTACCGAACGATTCAGAGTAGCCAAGCTGGAATGGGCAATCGGACCGTTCAAATTCTACAAACGACTTTTGGACGAAGGAATGCAAGAAAAATGTAATTTTATCATCAAATTTATCTCGCACATGTCATGCAACGATTGCACATTTTTCTATTCAAATTCGCAGTGCCTGACTTTGATGGCAACATGTTGGATAAGACGGTTGTTCTGCGGCACAATTTTCGATCGATGGTTAGCCGGGAGGTTCGTGACAAAGAGCTGCTGTTGGCATCATCGCAAAAACAAATTTCTAACGAAAAAGATACCAATGGAAATGAGGTATGGCATTCGCCTTTACCGCACCCAGCCAAACAGCAATCATCCATGCCATCTGCGGCACCGCATGACTTTTTAATCGGTAATTTCATATTTTTCTTCCCTTTTGCCCATTCAATCGATTCCATGCTAACGAAGAAAACAACACGTCAATTTTGTTGCATCTAGGTTTCATGGTGCATATTAAACCAGATGTGCATTTAGATGAAATGATTCCGATCTGTGCACGAGATCAGCACCTTTTGTACAACATTTTCGGCGATAAATGGAAATCACCGGTGGTTATCAATGCGTACACCACAGTCAAAGGTCAAACCGGATTCATGCACAATTGGTTGTCCAATCACAACGGCGCACAATGAAGCTCAACGTCACGTCATCGTAATTGTGTCCGGCCAACCCAACCAGTTCCGCTATTTACACAAAACGCTTCTTTTTTTTATCATCATCACACAAATTAAACAACAGCTGGATGTTGTGTATTCCATTTTTCCAAGTGCATGAAATACGATAAAAAATGTCACTGAATATTTTTATCAGTCAACCATCATTCGCTATTGAAGAGTAGGTTTAAGAGCATTTTACGCCGTATTTAAATACGCGATAAAATAAAATATCATTCCCTTGCGTAAGCGCATTTTAACGACATCATATCAAAGTATTATTTACTTTTAAGTTTTTATCAGCTCGACCGAGAGCAAAAAAAAACTACTTTTTTGGAGGAATAACGATGAAACATCATTGTTCAGCCAGTAGTATATTTTAAACCAAAATAATTCCTTTAAAAAGATTTTCATAGTTTTAATTAGATTTTCAATCGAATGTACGAATCCTTTATGCCCAAATAAACTCAAAGGAAACAACAACAAAAACGGAAAATTCGTTACTTTGTCTATGGAAGAGGATCGCAAGACAATCGCATTCGCATTAGATGATTTGCCTTTGTTATGTGCATCGAAGTAAGTTGACTTTTATTATAGTGATCCGTCTAAATCATTAGCTGTTGTGTTAAAATTAATACAAAAGGCGTATGTCAGACAATAGCCGCATAGCAAATTCTGTTTCGATCGGTTGCTGCTGCAATAGTTCGAGAGAAGTGAGAGTAGATTCGTTTGTGCATCGTTTTTTCATTCGTTCGTTCGTTCCCATACGGCTTATATCGACAGTGACAGAACAAATTAAAACATGATTTTCACAAGTTTGTTCATTGCATTTGGTGAGGCTTTGTTTTCGATTTCCTTTTTGGCGTGCTATTGAAATTGGTTTCGAGCCGGAGCAGAGTTTGCTACCTCTTCATTCCAAAGAGAGAGAGAGAGAGAGAGAGAGAGAGAGAGAGAGAGAGAGAGAGAGA
>NW_022595244.1:15935018-16090092 GCF_009176505.1 Sitodiplosis mosellana | reverse complement strand
AGAGAGAGAGAGAGAGAGAGAGAGAGAGAGAGAGAGAGAGAGAGAGAATATTGCGCACAACATTTTCTCCAATTGAAAACTGGATTTTTTGTTCGTTCGTCGAAGCATCATCATCCATGCATGGTAATAAATAAATGTGTCATATGGCTGCCGCGACATCAAAACACGAATAAATATCTCAAGCCAGAAAATGAAAAAGAGAGAGAAAACCCTTTTTTGTCATGGCATTTGAAGAGAGAAACCGAGTCCATAGAGCATAATAATGCTCTCGCGCATACCGTAAAGTCTATTGAAAAGCATATTGTTCACGCATGTAATTTTTCAATCAACCCCAAGTGGTCCGAGTTGTCGACTCGACGCACCTTGAGCAACTAACACTTCTTTTCCTTTTTTCTCGTTCCCACTTCGGACGGTAATTGCATGTTTCATCCGTGCGACAGCAACAGCAGCAGCAGTAACAACAACAACGAGCACGTTTGTATTTACTTGTGAAGTCGTGTGTGCATTCCACTTCGGGGTCTTCGATCACATATTTATGTCTTTCATAAAAATGCATCGACAATAAATGTACCATCCAAAGGAGCCTCTATTGTTTGAACTAATGCACGGGTAGAAAAAAAAAATGGGAAATACACAAAGCGAACAGATAAAAGCGAAGTGATGGTTTACTTGTTTGTGTATCAGTGGTCGATTAAGCCCCATAGACTGTAATGCACGTTTGTTTTTCATCTATAGTTTGTATGCGACCTTTCTCCTTTCTTCTCTATCCTACCATATATTCAGGCACTATTTTTTTCCACTGTCTTTGTTCGGCAAAGCAATGCGTCATTGTTGAGCCTGCATTTTAATCGCTTCGTCGAGTGAAATTAAATACACCGGTCAATCGAACTAAGCATGCATGAAATGTATCCTGGTGTTCGATTTTTGCCTGTGTGCACGCTGAAAAAATTGTCTGCTCTCAACTATTGAGCCATACACGAACACACATTTTCCTGCCCGGCCAGCCCTGCCAGTGCTAGTAGCTCTTTTTAATTTTACAATTCCATATTTGTTTTTTTTTACACTTTCATGGCTTTGTTTTTCCCTTTTTTTCACTCGCTTCAATCGCGATTTCATTTTTTTTGCACAATGCCGGTTCGCAGATAATTCCCATTTGTAATGCTAATCGCCTGGTTGGAATGCATTGTGTGGTTGGGTCGAGAAATCATAAAATTACTATTCAAGCAATAGATATAGGAAAAAAACGCACACCGAGAGAGATGGAGAGAATATAACGTATATTCAAATTAGGCGCTCCGGAACCAGAATGATATAGTAGTGACACATCGGTATGTTTTTTCCATTGTGATTACGGGCAGCATGTCGTGTAAAATGCAATAAATTTCTCAACCATATGTGTGACAATATTGACCGATAAAGAATCGATGCACGTCATTAGACAAAAGTGAGTGTCGGTATTTCGAATGGATCGAATAAAAATGGATGTCTTGTGGTTAGGCAGTTGGTTAAAGCATGATGTACCATCCTTTGTCTCGAGGCAACCAAACACACTCAACAATGTTTCTTAACATAGAATATCATGCCCATTAGCCCATTCGGATCAATTATATTTTCCATTAGTCAGTCTCTATTCCGAGGTGCTTTTGTACCACGTCATTAATCGCAATGCCTGCGGGGCGTGTGTGTGTGTGTGCGCTTGAATGCAGCAAGCAGCAGCAGCTCATAACAAATCTCATTTAAACGAATCCTCTGTAAATTGTGCCAAAAAAAATATCTGCAATTCGCAATATTTGCCCAGCGGATATTCCGATGGCCCAAATAACATCTGGCAAATCGATGTTGCTAATGAGAAACATAAATAATGGAAAACAGTGACACATTTTGATTTCAACTGAACATTCATCGTTCTTTGAACAGATTTTCGGCACATTTCCTAAGGACACAAATAACGATCGAAACGTCGGCATAATGAACCATGTGGCGACATGTAAAAACAAACTGCGCTCAGAATAGGCAAAAAAAACGTCAGCTTTTCAGTCTTGAGACAAAACAGAGTTTGACATTGAAATGAAACGGTAAATTAGGAGAAAAAAAAAGTATGTGTGTTTGTTAATGTTCAAGATCACCACATTTTACCCCATGGAGGGTGCGCATTTCAGTGTTCATTCAATGTGTTATCGTATCAGGCCGACTGCTGATTGCTGCCAGACATATGACAAACACGATAGTTCACACAATTTTTGGAATGTTTAAGCAGCATATTCTGTGTTAGACCAGAACGAGAGAGTATGTTACATAAAAAAAGTAGTCAAAAATTGAAAGAAACAAGGCAATAAACTGATACAATCCGACGTAAAAAGTCATTCGAAAAAAATGCGCCAGTTAAAGTGACTTTGTGAAGCAGATCAACTACATATTCAACGATTGAGATCCCAATAGTCGATTATACACCATCGAGGATTAATGTCTGGTGTATTATTTTTTTTACTCGATTCGTTTGTCCGAAAAAATGTTGCTTTTTTATGTTTTCTATTTTATTTTTCGACATTTTTTTCCTCTTTCTCTCTCTGCTCCGTTGTACTACTGGGAAATGATGATGCTGTATTGAAAAAGGGCAAAAAGTAATAGAGCTGTTTTCAATCCGATTTTAATATCCGTAATAAAAATTGTAGCTACATGCACATTAATCGGCCCTTTTGTTGTTCAAGATTTGTTCTCATCATTTCCGAGCGGCTGTGTCAACTTCTCTCTGTCTATCGCTTCACAGAAGACATATACACTGCTTCTTCTACATTCAGTCTTTCTGATTTTATTTAACTTGAAAAGAATTTGTTTTTTTTTCTTTTATGCGCATAATTTTCTCGTCGTCTTGTTGATAGAAATGAAACAAAATTATGTTTAATATTTATGTTGCTTTGAAACATGTTTGAATAGTTCCAACGGAGGATTATTTACTATAGTTCAGCTCCTGATGAAAAACACAAATTGGCTGCTGATTCTTTCTCTTTTTTTCTGTAGCATTTTGAAAACGAAGTTTATATGAATATGAAGTGAATTGTAAAAAAACAGGATTTTCAAAATGGCTAAATAGTATTTAGTGATTATACGGAGTAACCGAAATTGCAGACACAGAAAAATAACTTGAAACTAAAGAAAAAGGAAACTACTTACGCACCAAAAACCGTTCCCTTCTTTTTTAAGTGGATTTTTTTTTCTCTCGTTTCGTTTTTGAGGATTTTTATCAATTTTCGTATTCTATTTTCGTCGGTTGTTGTTGTTTTTTCTCTAAATTTTGCCTCTTCTGAGTTCGTCCTCCCATTGCTCATAATCCGGAGTTGTGCGTGAATGGAATTTTTCAGACAGCAGCAACAGCACCAACAACGATGCTCACCAGCCAGTTTATATCAAATATACGGAGCATATGCCGAAAGACAGGTGCAGCCAGCACCTTAGTCAATTCTATGAAATTTTCGACCGAATCGAGATGTGTTAAGTGTGATTTCGAATGATGAAAAAAATGGTCGAAAACCCAATTTTCGATTAAAATGTGTGTTTGGCGCACATATCCGTTGCACAAGAAGGAAACCTCATTTTATGAGGGTCTGACCGAATTTTAATAACTTAAATGCTATTAATGTTCGAAATTCAAACAACCTGTGTGTCGAAGCATTCATTTCAAACTCACATCATTGTTGTTGTTTGAATTCAACATTGAAAAATCCCCGAAAAAAAATATGTATGCAACAGTTGTGGTGCAATGAACGTCCGATTCGGGGCAATGTTACGATAAACTAGATCAGAATGTGTATTTAAATTTCAAAAACCACTTTGTTTGTTAGAAACAAAACACAGAAGACAACAAGAAAAGAATCGTTACGTCGAAAATAATTTATATATTTTAAACGAGATTGTAAAATTATTCAGCTGCCCACTCGGAGCTGGTACACTCAATTCGGTAGCATTCCTTGAGAGAATGCGCGTAAGCGGCAGCGTCATAATTTTTTTCTTGAATAATTTTTCACGTGCTTTGTGTGTGTGTGTGTGTGTGTATGGCATGCGCGTTGATCGTTCGTTTGTTTGTTCTAATTGAACACACTTCTTAAGCTCGAAGAATTTATGTTAAATAATGAAAAGAAGAAAAAGAACGAAACAACTTCGCCGAAAGAAGGTATTTTGATCCCACGAACGGTGTGCATCTCATTAGATTCTATTATTTACATTGTTTATGCACATGCCGCGCGCCCTGAGCTATTTGACCTGCCGTTTGCTTATGTAAAATCGATTCATATTTTTCGATCGAAATTAATTGATTCGACTGTTGGATGCGATCGATGGCAGAGAGAAGAAAATAAATAAATGTTTATGGAATCGTTTGTAAGATGTAATTTTGTATTTAAATTTCAAAATTTATGTGGTTGATGTGGTGGGCACAGACACTCTATTCATGGCAGCCTGGTTTGACTACGCACTAGTTCAAGGAGAACCGTGGAGTATTAAGAACCACATCGTTATATCGACTCGACATTGTTGACATTGAAATTTCCGACTTGATTCTAGAGTACTTTGTGCCAGTCTTCGATTTATGGTTTTCCTTGAAAGCAATTTCAATTGGAAATGGCATAATCGCGGGAAATTTCAAAGAATTTGCTCATTTTCATAGAAATCGAGTTCTTACATACAGTCTTGAGTAATTCTATATGTTGAAAGACTCTTTTATTATTTCTATTTTGCCAAACCACTTTCATGCGAAACGAACAAGGAAGTAAGAGGCCTTCGAAAGGATTTTGCAAGCCAAATACATGCGCATTTTCGTTCAACATTCTTCTAATCAAATACCCATTGTAATGGAAATCCTTCGTACTATCCACAGTTTGAATGAGTCATTCAAAGCGCAATGATTTTGTTGAAGGAACAAAAAATGTTAAAAACCATTGCGAATTGAAATCGGCTCCTTTTTTTCCAAACTTCCTCTTTTCGGCTGTTTCTCACACTTAACAACGGTCTCGCCTCACACATACATCGCTGTCAACGTAGTAGCCACGTCATAATATCCGTTCTTTACAATTTGTTTTTATTTAGTTTTTCGTCAAATGCTGAACGAATGTCTTTTTTTCTGTGCAGACAAATAAAGGGAAGAGATGTCATTATGCTTGCTTACATGGCTTCGAAAATTCCTTTTCAGTGGTTAGTCTTCACACGAAGCAAAAAAAATGTAGTGTCTTTGAGATTGGTTTTTTCTTTCGTTCTCGAAACGATTGCATTGGGAATAATCTGTATTTGATTCTTTCCGGTAAAAGTGGAAGAAATCAACGGAAGTAAACAGGTATTGGCCGATGCTGACATCCGCAAAGCAGATGGAAAAAAAAACAGGAGATCAATTTCTATTATTTCGTTGTCAATCGATCATAAAAATCACATTATCCCCATATTTCATACGCTTTTGTTTCGATTCTTATTCGGCCGCCTTTTTTTCCGTCAAAATTTTTGTTAGCGGATCAACGCAAAAGCCGCAATAAATTATTATTAGAAATTATATATTGTCGGCATAAATTATAGTTATTTTCGGCGATTCAACCCATTCATTAAATTTAATCGCGGATTTGGTTTCTGTTTGTTTGGTGCTTGAATTTTTAAACTACGCCCGGTCTGTCTTCATCATCATTTGCTGAAAATCTAACATCGTAAATTTAAAAGTTTCGTTCTTCGGTGGATTTTGGTCACCGATGACACACACTCGTCATCGTTCCATTTATGGGATTTTCCCATTCGGAACATGTTTGCATTGACATTCTTTTTCTCTCGCTTGAAGCGGTACTTTCTTCACTTTTGTTGAATCGTTACTATGACCAAGACTTCAATCAAATCTGACTGTGCCATTTGATGACTCGGATAATGTTTTGGTGGGCTGGAAGCACTTACCTGGAAATATAAATAAAATCGAAAAGAAGAAATATTAGAGAAACCATATCGAGAAAAATCAATAAATTTTATATTTTAAAGTTATGATTGGATTTCCTAAATCATTTGGGCTAAATATTTGGCTGGCAAATAATGTTGTCGCATGACTTAATATTTAATCCATAAAAAGTGTCGTTTCAAACCGAAATTGAGATTCCAAAAAGTCTTACGTTGAAACGCAATAATTCAAATCGGAATACGATGTAAACGCCACCTATCGAAACAAAATCAAACTAAAACTCCGGAGATAGGCAAACAATAATTAACATTTCTTACCAACGCCCAAAGTTATGCTATACCAATTTTGCCGTACTTCAAAGCAAATTATGAATCACATGAAAAGTTTCCAACAAAAAGCTAAATAATCAACACTTGTCGTTATCATTAGATAGGTCAGTGTAAATGAATAGAAAAAAAGATACGTTTTAAACGTTTTTTTTTTCTTCTTAGGCGATGTGTGAACAATGAACATTCACTGACCCGTTTGTTTACAAATTTTAATCAGATAACAACATAATTAGCATTATTTTCTATGACAGCACTTGGGCTTTTTGCCCGTTTCAACACCTTTATCGGTTAATTGGAGTAGAAAATTGAGTCATCTACACTTCAAAGCCATTTCACTCTCTGTGCTATCCCACTCGTGCATTCATTTGGAAGAGCAGCATAAATGAATGAACAGTTTGAAATTGACGCAAAGTTGCCTCATCAGTGGATAGATCGGAACAGAGAAAAATTGAGTGAATCGTTGTGATTGATTATGTAAAAGGATGTAAGATTCTCGTTGAATGAGGCGAAGCTGTTTTCTTCAAGCAGTAAATTCATTACATTTGAACAACTGAGGAGTCTTTAGTGATGTGCATTCGTCGTGATTATTTCAGGCGTGTCGCATTTATTTTTAGTCGTGCCCGTTTCAAAAACCTCAATTGATTTATTTTATTATCGATTCGATTAAAATACAGAGCTGTTAAAACCAGCCGACAATAGCTAAAAGTGAGTTAATCGATAAAAATGACATTCGACCGCTAATAAAAAGTGATGCGATTGTAAAGCAAAATATACGAGTGTGTGTGTGTGTGTGCGATGCACAAATTCAAATTAACGCTTCAGCTCCGTCAGCAAGAGCTGAAAAATAAATTGCATTTAAGCATCGATGATTTACATGCACCGTCAGATCTCAAGCATTCATATGGAATGATGTCATTTTTTCGTCAAATCGCACGCGATCTGAATTCCGAATGGTTAGCGCTTTGTTCTTACAACTCGCTTGTCATGATTCACTTGAATTTGAATCGAAAGGATTGGGTCGACAGCGTTTGCGAGTGATGAACATGTGTGTTGTATGCTGTCAAATCGACATTTTCGGCAAAAAAGCAAATTGAAGCCCCCCAAAGGCAATAGTTAACTGTTGAAGTGAGTGTCAGAAAAACGACCATTTTTAATAAGAAATTCCAAAACGTTTTTACAGCAGCTGGAAATGAAACTGACAGAATAAAAACAAATATCAATTAATATGATCGCAAAGGCGAACGAAAACACACAAAAAACATCATTTTCACTCTTCATGCGAAAGAGCCAACAAAATGAGATGAAAAAACAAACAAACAAATTGAGTGAGAGAAGAATGATGATTGCAAACGCTTGACTCGGCATTTTCGGTCCGGCGAGATGTTGGCACAAAGTGAAAAGTACAAAAAACCAATTACATTCAATTAAAGTGCAGTTGAGCAGCAGTTTAATGAGTAAGTTTATGTGAACAAGCTTCGAAATGTATGTAATTAATCCATTTGATTTTTTTTTCTGTTTCAGTTTCGACGTTGTTGTCGAGCCATTCACGATTTCGCTGTGCGAATGAGCGTTTGAAGTGATCATCCACAGCGAATCAAACAGATAAGCCGCTTGAATTGGCGAGAGACGTTTTGGTCGATTTTCTACTGTAGCGCGCGGATTATGAATGCTCTCATCCTAAATTGAATCGATTTAATTTTATCGTTTTGCCACATGTCGGAATGCCGTGTGCTTAATTGTCATGGCGGTGAGCACAGTGCAGCGCAACCAACCAACCAACCAACCAACCAACAGAGCAAGTATACGAGTTTGAACCCCAAGTTGAACCACGATTTTTCGAATGTACTGCAATGTGCGCCACTTTGAAATGCCAAAATATGGCACAAAAGCAAACCGATTAAATGCGCGTTTACACACAAACTAATTACGAGCGCAATTACTTGAACCGTTTTACTCTCGAAATGTGTGAAGTCGAATGCGAGAATGGATTGTGCGAATGAACATTAGCGCGAGCGTACACAACTCGTCTGTGTACGTCTGGGTGTTGTGTATTACACACATCGTTTTATTAATCATCATCAGACATATTCCATGTGAGGCAAATGCGAATCCACTCTTTTACCACAAATACAACAGCTACTTGGTTGCCTTGCGATTGGAAGATGCATTGCGAATATACGTACTTTGTGTACTGTTTAATTGTTTTCTTCACAGTGAAAATACAAACATCGTTTGGCATCGATGACGATGATGACGACACAATTCTGTGTGTGGACGACGACGACGACGATGACGCTGCTGTGGCTGGTTGATTGTCGAAGAGGAGGTGTTGCGTCTCAAGTGAAATTATCATTGAATTTTTCATTTCGAAAATTGCAGTTTCTCTTCGGCTGAGTTTTTCTTTCGTTTCACATCTTTCATTACAATTCCGACTCGTCTCTCTTTTCCTGTAGCCTTCTTGTGCGCGCGCGTTGTGGGATTATTTTAATTTGATGAATACCTCGATGTAATGGAATGTGAAATCAAATGCAGCCAGAGAGAGTGTTTTTTTTTCTTCGCTGCTGTTATTCACTTATCAACATTGAATGAGAACTTTCGAATTTAATGCGGAAAATATTGTGAACAAACACAAATACAAAAACAACAAATGTTAGAAAATTCTTTTCGATAATTCCGTTTTTACTTTGGAATGATAAAAACAAAAACGATTATCAAAAAGACAATTGCAACAAATTCACACAAACAAACAGAAGTCGCCTTCCGTTCAGCTTTGATGCGTTTTTGCTTTCTCTTTTTTCTTCATTTTGTATTTCGGTGCTCACCGAATTATTCAAAATTCGTTATTGAAATCTGATCAATTTCACCGATTGAGAGAGGAAAATCCAAAAAAAAAACGTTTTCGAACACGATTAACCGATTAATTGAATTACAATTAATTTTTGGTTTGATGCCCAGCCAACCGATTAACCAGATCAATATCGCATTCGATTGAGAGACTTATGCATCGTTCTGACAAATGATGGGCATATGTAATCAGGAAACTCCCATGATGATCTAATGCTTTTAATTGGCCAAACAAAACAAGAGCACGATCTTCTCTTCTCAAAACATCATGCCGTCGCATTACAACTGCTCAACTGGCGGAATGCTTTGAAATGCGTTACGATCTTGCATGATCTTCAATTTCGACATGACATCTCCATAATTAGAGGTCACAACAGCACTGAAGTCTAATTCGCTCGTTTGATTTATGGATATGGAATCTTGGTTCGTGTTTTTTTCGGAATAATTTGCCAAGTGCGCAGTTTGCTTAGAATGAAAACATGGTTACTCATCTCAAAGTGCGAACAACACACGGCATATGTTCCACACTGCATAAAAAAAAAATGTTCATTGGAAGCTGGCCTGAGATTTGAGGCATATGCAATTGTACAAGTGCCACATTAATTGAACTCGAATTGACATATATATTCCCGACATGGCGGTTCACATATTAATGAACCGTTAAGAGAAACGCAAAAAATGCGCACACCAACCGCACATTTGATAAAATCATTAATATTGATATCGAATAAATATGCAGCGTAAGCGGTCATTGTATTAATGATGGCTTTACCGTAATTTTCTTAATGAATTAAACGCGACTTTGCTGTTATGATAGCGACAAGTTGATAAAGGCCGATCTTCTGGTGTTCAAAGTCTTGCGGTCGGGATTATTCGATTTTTTCATACGATTATTTCGCCGATCGAGAATGATCGTTTTACGAAATTTTGGCCTAACGAATGAAAGGAAACATTTTTGCGTATGTTCGACGCAAATTCAGCTTATACTTCAGTGTAGATCATAGCTGGGCACACTCAAAAGATTCTAGGTTTCATAATGGGCATAAGCAAAAGTGTCAACGAATTAAAAAGTGTCGTTTCCGTTGGAAGCGATTGAGACAAAGCGAAAAATAACGACTTCAGCAGAAATAATAAATTAACGTGATGAGTAATAAAAAGTGATGTGCTGGTCAGTCACGTACGTATTGCGCGTAGACATATTTTCCCGTACTTCCTTTCATATCTATAAAAATCCATTTTCGGCCATCGAATCGAATGAATGAATGAAACATTGGCATTATTCGTTTTATTGGTCAATTCCTTTTGCCCGTTTTACGTTTGCTGATTGATAATCACGCTGAAGCACACGTCGACTGTATGCATTGACCACCGATTCGACGAAACGTGTCTGCATGATGGTATTTATACGTATCTTATCTTGGTCATAACAAATTGACGTCGGAAACGAAGGCTCACCTCGTCGTTAGCATATTCATAAAGTATGTCACCTTTACCACATCGAGCAAACGCTGTGTGCAATTATACGATAAGCAATTACGACAGTATAAGAATTAAGAAGCTCGCGTTGTCAATGTGCATGATATAATGAATGGTTCCGTTATCGGGCAGCTAGGCGTAAACCTCAAAACAAATGTTTTCATATGAAAATTGAACGATACATCACATTAAACCGTGCAGTTTGTTCAGCTTTTAACTCTATAAAAGGTAATTGTGGAGAATTTCTGCTCGGCGTGGTTCATGTGCGAGATGAATGCGTGGGCAACGTAATATCAAATGCATTCTAATGTAAACGAAAGAGGGAGAGGCGCATTCGGGCACTGAATCCGGAAACTGTTATGATGAATAAAAATATGCAGACGACGGCTGCGCTGTGTGCATTTTTAACTGTTCAAATCTTGTTTTTGCTTTTTTTTGCACTCTATCTAAAGCTCCTGGCGTTTCGCTAGCGTAAACATGATGGAAAAATAAAATCCACCGACCGCTAGTCGCGCATCAAATGAAAGAATAACGATATAATAGAAATGGTTGCTGCTAAAATAATCTTGAATGCGACTCGCTACTGCATTTCGATGCATCTGCGCACATGCTGCTTCCCCAACCGAACAATTCATTCCATTCTTTCGCTCACACTGATTAAGTGATTTTTTCTCATTAGCACAAACAGCGAATCATATTCTAAGCGATTTCATTTACACAATTGCCGAGATTCTAGTTAACTTTTCGCTTCTTCTTCTTCTTCTTCGCTCATTGTGATTGTTTTATTCCATTCTAGCGACTACAAAGCAGCTAATTTATGTATGATTTTCATCGAAAACTAAACCAACATTTATGCAGTGCTAACGCAATCAACTCAATGAGCAGTGAGCACTCGCATTCATTTTGCCCCGATTTAAGTTGCGAATTGAATTATTTGCTCAAACTCGGAGTTTTAATTTCGTATTTGTTTCATTTTATTCTGTATTCTCTTCATCAATATAGCGTGATGTGGCTTCATAATTTCCGTTTGTTTCGGCTGAAAGAAAAAAAAACAGGCTGGCTTCCTCTATTCATTCAATGTATGCCAATTTTTTGCGGCATGTTCACTTTTTTCTCGGTGAAAAAAATTCTCAGCACTTTTTTTTGTGTGTTGAGATGCCTTTTGTTCCGTCTTAATTATACCTTCAATTTATTATCGTTCAATGCTCTTATCCGACGAAACGGACGGACGAACAAGAGAACCGACAACAGAACAGAAATTAACATAAAAAAACCTATTGCTAAAAACGAACGGAATGATATTCGAGATTCCGATGTTGCGGGTTGCGGGATATGTGGGTATGTATACATATTCACTAAATTACCTTCATCATTCATGTGTTTGGATGATAGAGTTGTATCAAAATGAATACGTGGCAGAGTTCTTGATTTACACTCACCTAGAATGGAGGAAAAAGGAGAAGAAAGAGAACAGATTAGTCAATTGTTCACATTTGTAGCCGAGCTAATTGCCAGCACAATTTAATATATATTTCATAAAACAAAAACAGCAGCAGCAAGAAAGCACGAATGTTCATTTGCAAAATGATCAGGTCAAATGTTTTTGATTCAGCGCGATTACCATCGGAAGTCATCAATATCATAATCGTTTGAAGTGCACTCAACTGAGCATACTTTCGATTGACATTCCAGTTGTGTTCAGCTTTTGTGCATCATCCAATTGCATAATCGTTTTTCTCGTCGTTTTTAGTCAAAGAATGCAATGGAAAAACTTGATCGATAAATCGAGATCGAAATGATCTGGATCGCACTGTGCGTAAGAGTTTTGTTTCCGTTTCAAACTCTACTGCACACTGATTAGATTAGAAAAATAGTGCATGCAGACAACATAATTGCAAACTCGTTTCGACTGTTCCAACCTTTTTTATTTCTCTCAACCAGTCAAGAGTTGACTGGGTTTTTATGGAATATGGCAACTACAAGTCGCTGTGACTTGATACAAGTGAAAGAAAAACCATTCAAACAAATAATTTAAATTCACTTTTTTTATTTCTCTTGCATGCTTGTGTGTATTATTTTTTTCGAAAAGATTTATGCAATGAATTCTTTTTTATGTAATTTTTTATGCGTTTCACAGGGATAAATTCAAAATTAACGGTCTTTCGTACATTTTACTAGGTCGAGGTATTGGTAAAATAACCAAAAAGAAAAACAAAAAAGATTTTACTGCTGACCATGGACCGTAGGCTCTGTTTTGGCTAGCATAAATCCCATCAAATGGAATTTGTGAATAACAATCGGTCGATTGTAAAATTGCACGCTTGATGCGAATGAAATTGGGGCAATTCAAACCAAAACCAATGCTCTCCCGTTTTGCAATTTACTTGAGTCGGATCAGTGTCTGAATGGCGCACACACTGCATGTTTCAATGCGAATGCTTGTTCCAGTGCAAAATATGCGGTTCTGCGAAAGAATGTGCAAACGATGCGGAAATATGTGAATTGAAATAAATTTTTTGTGAACACACAAAGTGTGCACAAATGCTTTTTTTTTCAGTCATCTGCGATAGAACGCATTGCGATTTTTCCATTGTGCAATTTTCCGAGTCACGGGTTTTTTTTAAATGAGAAAATCCACAATTTTCACACAGTTGCGATAATGCGGTTACATATCGTTGCCGTCGAATTCATAAATTGAAGCTTTGAAGTGCGTAATGTTAGAGTTGAAAGAGAGAAGTCGTCCATCTAGCCTATATCAAGCTGAGGCTGTCGATTGTTTTTTTTTTTGTGTGTTTGTTCCTCAAATGAGCACCTATTTCATTTGAGCTGGCAAACTTACAAAGAAAATGCCTTCAATTGTTTCATGTGTGTGTGAGAATGTGACGCAATTCACACATTCAACGGAATGTGTGTTTTTCATTAAAAATGCGCCAAATTAAAATGTACAAAATCGACATATGAGCGCCGCAAAGCATCTGCAGAAGAAACAAATCTATTTGAGTCATTCATATTTTTGCGTCGATTTGATCTGTTTCTAGGATGAAAGTTCCATCATAAAATCGAGTGCTTGGGCTTCAATCGAAATGAACGATCATTTGAACGGAACGCACATAGATTTAATTAGTTTAGAGTCAATAAATTTTATTACGAAATCTGTTTGCCATTTGAAAAACGCGCTGAAAATATGGTGCTAGATACATAGTGCAACCAAATTTTGTTTTCTAGTACAAATTGGAAAATTGCGCAAAGCCAATCCCTTGAGAGTGTGTGTGTGCAATGTGCATATGTCTCGAGTGCCATAAAATGTTTTTTTGATGTTTCGACTGAAACGTATATTCAAAGAATCAATATATTAATTTACGATTCCGTCGAAACGCTATCTCCCGACAGCACTATTATTTATTTATGAAATGGAAATGCCACATGAGAATGAATTGCAACGCACGTGAAAGAAAGAAAATTGGCTCAACCTCGGACCGCGAGCTATCGTCTAGAATTATGGAATGAATATGCAATCAAACGAATGTGCATGGGCCAATGTTATGGAAGCATATTTGCGCAATGAAATAAAAATGAATTATCATTTTCGAATGAGTTGTTTTTTTTCTTTTTCTTCGATGTGAGTGTGTGTGCATAATCGTGGTTGGGATGAGGCGTAAGTGAGGCGCACGCAAAACAATAACCGATTGTTTGGCTGACTGCTTACTTGTGTGATACACAAACATTTAGATAGCATTCAACGCACTTTAAAACTATGTATGCACACGTACTACGTTCGCATGATTTTTTAATCGTCGTAATTATTATTTTTAGTTTTTTTTTTGTTATTTAGCTGAGCTCCGTTATTAAGACGGGCTGTTGAGTGTGCAATTTTTGCTTTACATTACCCGTGTTTGCTATTCATTTTGGTGAAGCAAAGAAGAAAATTGGTGTACACACGCATTAGTACAATTCCACCTGTTGCCAATTGTGTGCTTACGTCGAGAGCAGACAAACACAAATACATTTCAATTTCTATGGAGAATTGAGGCTTGAGAGTCAAAGAACAACAGTTATTGTTTGGTGTGGAATTCATGCGCGTTTTTCGTTCATTTTTCGATGGTTTAATCCACCGACTGCTTGTTTTTCTAAAAGGTTTAAAGCGATTAAAAAACATTATAAATTGTATGTTCATTCTTCTGTTTTCGTCAACGAGTCGACGGGTTAGTAAAAAATGTGTTCCGTTGCCATTGATTTTGTCCAACTCGTTGAATTTTTAATCAGCAAAAACGAATTGTAAAACTGACACAAACACAAAAAACACATCATTTTGTATAGAATTCCGTTCGCATTTCAAAACAAAGGTGCTTGTTATTGACACGCAACTGTTTTTGGGCTGCAAAGCAGCGAGTTTTATTTTTGTCATCTGTTTTTGGATGATAAACACGCGAGTGGTGACGGCGGCAGTCGGCGGACATTGTTCAGCGGATCCCATAAAATTATCGACAAATCGATTCGAGAATTATCACGCCAGAATGACACAAAGAGGGGAAAAATGAATTTCTAAAATGGAATTTAATTCAAGTGAATGAATCTCGCTTGTTATGGATCATTGTTCTCCAATTAGGTCTCGTTTGAATCCAAAATGGATTTTAATTGATAGCTACGCATTATTCCACTGGTTGTAATGTGTGACATTATTTCAATTGTGTAATAAAATTTCTAATTTCAATCTGTAAATGGAATCAATAGGCCTGCTGCTGGCTTTTGTAAATTCCATTTTATTTTAATGCGTTTTGTTCAAATCTTGAACTATTTCCCAAAAGTGCATTCTTGATAATGCCTTGAACCGGAATCCGAAAATGCATTTACAAATAAAATCCGCAATTTTACGACGGTAAATGACTCTCCTTTACCTAAAAAAATGCCTAATCGGCTCAATGCATGGTGTGTCAATGCAATAATCACCTCCAACGCATTTTGCGCATGGAATTTCTACGTCGTTCTCACAACAACAAAAACACAAACTATTTTGTATTTGAAATCACACACCAAAATGTAAATGCCCATATAATTTATGGTAAAAACACCAAGTCGAAATCTATAGTGGTTATGAATGACATACACTGCAGCCCACAATAGCGTGGAACGTAGACGTATACAAAACCATCGCTTTATTTAACAAGAACGCCTGAACCAAGTGCCGAAGACCGGCTGATTTGGGTGCAGACTGCTCTTTCGAGTGTTCAATTTTCATTTTTCTTGTTTCTTCTAAGTGATATATGATTAATTGTTTATGGCTCCCACTTTATCAATTGAAAAACGCTGAAGAGAAAAGCGACGGTGCAGAGCGTATGTGACAGAAATCTGAAATGCGACATGTATCATCGACCCACGATCACATCGAATCAACGTGTTAACGTTGCAACAAATGATAATTATGACATCGGTCTGATAACGAAAACCTAGATCAAACTCCATCCGCCACGGTGTTGGATGCACTGCAATTTGTTTTTCCAATCAAACGAAGTGAAAGATTATCGATTACATTTCCACTGACATATTTCATTGAATGATCTGCCCATTTTTGAAATTAAATACGCATCCAACGTGATTTACTACAACTTGGTCGGACCGTTTAACTGACACAATTTCGAAAAAGAGAATTTCTACGCCCGTAGGTGCTCTATTCAAATACAACTGCACTTTTGTTCTGTTTATTGACATTTTGTTTGTTCTTTGTTTCGTAAGCAACCGTGCGTCATACAAATTAGTCTTTTTTTCATCGTCCCGGTGGATAGAAAGGAATACATGTGCGTGTTTACGTATCAGCGTCAGTTGGTCGCATATAGTTGACCCATTTTTTTCGGTTTCTATAGCTATTTTCAACAATAGGGCGTACATGTGTGTTTTTACTACTTTCATTTCGGCCACAATGCAATCGCAAATGTAAACAGATTTTCACATACATATATCTACCCATTTAGCTCGATTGTACTTTTACTTGCATCTCACTGAGCCGTGCATAGGCACTAAAACATCGACACGAAATGAATTATGGCGCATTTGAACGCAACGAAAACGAAATGGAAGTGATCCAGCGCGTATGTAACGAGATGGAAAATGTAGCAGTGAATGTGTGACACTGTCGTCAATGCATGAAAATATTAATTTAACATATTTATTAGGCTGACATTGTCACTTTTGTTTATAAATGGTGGTATCGAATTGCCGTTTAGCTTTTTTTCTTCTTGATTTTTTCAGCTTTGCTTGACGACGGTTCGGAATGTGAGTCCATTTTTGTTGAAAGTGGCCTAAAAATTGATTTCGTTCCATGCACACACATAAATATCAATATATTTCATGCATTTGTCGAGCGAAACGAGTCGCATAGAAATCACCCGTTGCCTGGCTTCGTTTTGCCTTGCTGATTGTCTGCCATGGAAATTAATTCATTACTAGTTGCACATCTAGTTAACAGAGACGAAAAAAAAAGAAATCCGCAAATGACTTTGCTATTGAGGGCAATTCTAGTAATTAATTAACAACATTTTCTATTCATAGCGATCGGCATCGAGTGTGTGAAATGTATGAACGCGAATTGGTCGTACGACGAAGAAAATTTATGCGATCGATGGCAGCTCCGAATATGAATAAATTATTTCAAATGTTGCAATTCAAGCAAGATATTGTTCACATGACATATGCAAAGCCAGTTCGATCCACGGCAGTGGCGTCGCTACAATCATAAAAAAAACAACAGCACACAATTAATTGTTGAATGGAAATTTTTATTTGCGCCATAAACACACAAGCTGAGAATTATTTTTTTTTCTATCGGGAATCGTTTCCTTGCACCCGATTGTTTGTTTTTTCCCTTCGATTCGAACAGTTGGTTCACATTGATTTTATTTTAGTGCATTTTATCACTTGATTTGTTTACATTTCGTATTCTCTCGCTCATGTCGCCGCAGTAATCTTTCACTAGAAATACCGATTTATTGAACATGTGCATGGCAAATATCAAAGCAATTTATTTGATTCGATTTTTGTTGTTGTTCCTCGAAACGCCCATCAATTCAGAACATTATCATCTCCGAACAAATGCTGATTCGTCTGCCTTTCTGTTTTCGTTGTTGGTGTTTGATTTTCGGTTTACATTCTGCTAAAAATACTGTTTACTATCGCAATACTCTAATTAAAATGTTCGTTTCAAGGCAATGCCACACTCAAATCGCTTGCACATTTGCTATTATCTCATGTGTGCGAACACAAAAAACACATTACTTAACGTATGTATCGTATTTTATTTTTGTTTTCATTCTTCAAGCCGCTTGATTTTTTTATAATATCCATTAGAGCAATCACGTCACGCATTCGTGCAATTCGAATGACAAATAACAACAAAATTGGTAGACTCTTGCGAGCTGGTTGGCATTTAGAACGTCGCAATTGATGACCATTGCCGTGAAATATATTTTTAAATGGTGTTTAAATTAGACACTTAAACAGTATTTAAATGTACCGACTATTTGAAGTAGACAAATTTCAAAGCAGAATCGATGTGACGTGATTTTCGTTGAAGCTCAATCGAATGTTTATTCCAAACAAAAACTCAAATAGCAACACAGAAAGAAGAATACACGATTGAAATCATTTGCGAAAAACTCTTGGTGATTGCAATCAATCGATGAAATTATATTTTTAATAACTGGCTTCAAAACATTTCGAACTGATGCACCCAATTTCACAGACATCACAAACAATGTATTGAAAATAAGTGCAAATTCAGAACAAAACACTATGGAATTTTTGTCTCGTTTCAAAGAAAAAGCCCTAGAAATACAAACAAATAACAAAATGACATGATTTTCGTAATTCTTTCACAGTCATATCATAATGATTATAAATGTCTTTGAAAATATTTGCGATTTCCAATTGATACCAAACTGTTCATGTCGAAAAAATCAGCAACGTTAATGATAATTGGTATGACTCTTATTTTTCGATTGCACAGTTTTTCGCAATCGAATTATACTAATCTATTTCATTTCCCTATTTGATTTTATCGGATATTGGCAGTCAACAGCAATTAAAAAGGATTATTTAGCCCATTAGTCAATAGCATATTTTGATTATTTTAAATTTTTGGCATTGATATAATTCCAGAATTTCCACAAATTATTTCTCACGGTGACATTTGCAATTTTGCATATCAAATGTTATTACTACCGTTATTGTTATTACTACTCCCATTTGATTTTTTTTTCTACTCCCATTTGGAGTTTGTTATTTTGTTGTGATATATAAGATAAAACAAATTACATCCGTTCTCCAAGTAATTAAAAAAAATTCAAAATTAGATATGGTCAATCGAATAATATTGCACTATATAAGTGAGTCTGTTACAATATTTGGCTCAGTACGATCATCAGTAGTTGAAAATCAAAAACTTGTCAAGTATGAGCTTAAATGTGAGATTCAGTTTATGTGCCGATACATTATTGATTTGTGTTATTGTTGTTCTGGTAACGAGTGTTGGGGCCAATGTTGAATATCGCGAAGTTGAAACTAAATTGGGTCGAGTGCGGGGCGTACGGAAGATGTCTCTTTTGAGAAAAGTACACTTTTATGCTTTCAAGGGAATTCCGTACGCTAAACCACCCATCGGTGACTTACGCTTCAAAGTATGAATTGTGAACTCAAGCTAGAAGGTGAAGCGTACATTATGATACAAATTGTATCATACAATTAATTTTTTCATAGCCTCCTGAGCCGATTGAGCCATGGGCACCAGAGATCTTTAACGCTTTTCATCATTCTAACTCTTGCCTTACTCCGAAACTTTTGGAGAGCTACATCAGCGAAACACAAAGTGAAGGTGATGATAATAATAAAATGATAATTATTTCATCAGCTGATAATGATTTTATTTATCATCTTTTAGACTGTTTAACTCTGAACATCTACGTTCCAGCCAGCGCCAGACCGGACAAAAGACTGGCAGTTAT
This sequence comes from Sitodiplosis mosellana, assembly GCF_009176505.1. Taxonomy (NCBI): domain Eukaryota; kingdom Metazoa; phylum Arthropoda; class Insecta; order Diptera; family Cecidomyiidae; genus Sitodiplosis; species Sitodiplosis mosellana. The sequence goes on along the minus strand of NW_022595244.1, from coordinate 16,070,536 downwards.
GTTTTGGATTCATGGCGGTGGTTATTTTGAATTATCAGGCAATGAACATTTCAGTGGGCCCGATTTCTTGGTCGAACAAAATGTAATTTTAGTTACAATCAACTATCGGCTGGGAGTTTTGGGCTTTCTCTCACTTGATACACCCGAGTATTCGGGTAATATGGGCTTGAAAGATCAACAACTAGCGTTGAAATGGACACATGAAAATATTGATCAGTTCTTTGGTGATCGCCGTAGGATTACCATTTTTGGAGAAAGTGCAGGCAAACGAAAGATCAATTCAATTCAATTATTTTCTTCAGATCATGTTCGTTGCAGTAATTACACCCTAAATGTCTATATTTTTTGGACGTCTTTCTAGGTGGTACATCAACTCATTTCCAAGTCTTGTCCAGCGAATCGCGCAAATACTTCCGCAATGCAATTGTGATGAGCGGAACGGCCGATACCCTATGGGCATTATCCGATGAGAAGAATCACGTTGCTTTAGCAAATCGCATTGCTGAAGACTTGGGAAAGCCAACGAATTCTATGGAGGAATTGATTGATTTACTAAAAACTACACCAGGCGAAAAACTTGCAACTTCTGTCTTCCTAGAAACTGTGCTAAAAACATACAAATTTAAATTTGCACCAGTTATTGAAAGTGGGACACGAATTTCTGCTACTGCTGTACTTTAATTATAATTATTTAATGTCTTTTTTCCACCATAAATTTAGGAAAAGACGCAAAAAACCCATTCATGGTTGCAATGCCTCATGAAATTTACAACACATCAAATATTAATCGTGATGTCATTTTTTATCACACCTCCAATGTGTGTACTAGGATTGTCCCTAAAATTTGTCCGTTTGTTTCATCACATCGTTTCTAATGTACATTTTGTATTCTTCTAGGAGGCACTATTGCTTATAACGGCAATGAATAGTTTTTTTCCCTCTTGGGAGCCCGATGTAAATTTGACGATACCTATGCCATTCACTGGTTTTGAATTTCCACTCGATACTGAAGTTGGTTCTGAATATTTCAATAGAAATTACAAATTTCCCATAAAAATTCGGTTTATTGCAAACAGGAGCATCACAAATTGTCGAAATTAGTGCGAACATTTTACTTTTCCGATGCATTAATCAATGAAAAAACCTTCCAACAATTAACAGACATGACGAATGATATCGAGTTTGTTTATCCAACTTATAGGAGTATTAAACTTCATACGAAGAAGGCGAATACGTTTTATATTCGGTAATTATCAGATTTGTTTTTCTTTCAAATCATTGTTTTCTTCGAAAATTACATCTGTCTCTTTTAGATTCTCTGTCAATTCAACATTGAATCTCATGAAACAGGAATCGAAGTGCATGGATAAACCAGGAGCTATACATAATGATGAAATGTGTTATGTTTTTCGGTAATTTTCATCTGTTTAGTGGTTTGAATATAATTCTTTCTTATGTAATTTCCAACAATTCACAGGAGCGTCTTATGTGACGAATATTACAATGAAACGTTGAAAAATATGGAAAATAAGCAATCTGAAATCAATCTTCGAACCATTGAATATATTACGAAACTGTTTTCTAATTTTGCGAAATATGGGTATGATTGCGAGGAGGTAGGTGCACATGGAAGCTAGATTAAAATCCAATCTTCCATTTCAGTGAGCCAACGTATAAAAACGAGTTGATTCATGGCTTTCATCCAATCAAAGGCAACGAGATCAACTTTCTTGACATCACAAACGAAGGACTGAAATTGGGTGTGAACAGGTGTGATACTAAAGCGATGGAGTTTTGGAGTCGACTTGAAAAACAAGCACAACGACTCATGGACGAAAAAATGAAACAAAATCAGAATACTATTGAAACACCATCGAAAGAATAAATGAATTGCAGAATCATTCATTCTAAACACCACATTATTGTTTCCGTCCACAGATACAAAAATAAAATTACAACTTGCAGTCTTTCCTCCACCTTGTTTGCATTTTCTTTGTGATTTTGCGATAATTTCACGTTACATCAATAAATTGCCTTTGAAAATAGCCTGAAATCAGAGTTAATGTCAATATTCAAAGTGAATCGAACAATATTGTGTAATACAGCCTTTTTTTATTTTTTTTACTGCATACTTTTCGAATCATATAATGGGCATGCTATACAGTATTGAATGCAGTATTCAATTTATAATCAACATGGGTGCTTTGCTATATTTCATCACATCGTTTCTAATATTTCATGCAAGTTTAGCAGCAGATGTATATCGAACAGTCGACACAAATTCTGGACAAGTGCGAGGTGTTCGGAAAACTTCATTTCTGAAAAATGTCGATTTTTATTCTTTCAAAGGAATACCGTATGGAAAAAGTCCAACCGGTGAATTGAGATTCAAAGTAAGTTAAAAAAAAAATGATTTAAACTTCTATAAAATGAAGAGATATTTTTGTAAATCAGGCGCCTGTACCAATTGATCCATGGAAACCAAAAATTCTCGATGCTTTTGATTTTGGAAACACTTGCGTTCGTCCAAATACAATTTCAAACGATGACTATCCGCAAAGTGAAGATTGCCTTTTTCTGAATATTTTCGTGCCAGGTATTGAAATTTGAACTAAAATCCATGGAAATAACGATTTTGCAACATTGAATCGTTTACGTTCTTCATTTTTAGCCGATGCTAAAGCAGATAATAAGCTCGCTGTGATGTTTTGGATATTTGGTGGTGGCTTTTTCGATGGCACCGGCAATGATGATATATACGGGCCCGATTTTCTGATGGAACAAAATGTGATCTTAGTAACGATCAACTACCGTGTAGGAGTATTTGGCTTTCTATCACTAGGTACACCCGAATATTCGGGCAACATGGCTTTAAAAGATCAGCAACTGGCTTTGAAATGGATACACGAAAATATTGGCCCATTCCACGGGGACAACCACAGAATCACTGTGTTTGGTGATAGTGCTGGTGGAATATCAACGCATTTTCAGGTGCTATCAAGTGAATCTCGAAAGTATATCAAAAATGCAATCGTTATGAGTGGAACAGCACACAGCATTTGGTCATTGTCTGAAGTAAACGATCACACACCTTTCGCATATCAAATCGCCGCAGAATCAGGTGAACCAAAAGGTTCAGTTGAAGAGTTGATTGAATTTTTCAAAACAATTCCAGCCGAGAAAATCAAGTACACGGCAATGCATGAAAGCACTTATTACAGAACATTCAATGTAAAATTTTCACCTGTTATCGAACGTTTGTATTCATAGCATGAGCTCAAGAGGAAACTATCGATAATAACTTTCGATTTTTTTACTGTCAAAACTTAGGGAAAGATGCGAAGAATGCATTTTTGATTGAATCACCCGAAGAAATCTATAAAAAGTCGGATATTGACACGGACATCATATTTTATCATACGTCTTTAGTTCGTAACAAGTTGCCTCACCTTTTCGAATATTTATCGAATGAAAAATAATTGTTTCTTTTTCACAGGAGGCGATACATTACTTCTTTTATGTTTATCCGTTCATGCGATATACTGTTTGGGATTTAAACAGTAATTTCACCCTCAAGTTGCCCTTTAAAGATTTCAAATTTCCGTTTGAATCTAATGTAAGTTAAATAACATTGGTGTTTAAACAACGGAATTAATCTGAATTCACAATTGAATCTATTTAACCGGTAGGAATATCGTGAACTGACAAAAGAAGTGCGGCAGTTTTACTTTGGAGACGCTGTAATTGATGAAAGCACCACACTTCAGTACTTACACTTGATAAGTGATATCAATTTCGTCTATCCAACGTCAAAATCCATTAAAATTCATAGGAAAGAGTCAAAGGGAAAGACGTTTTATGTTCGGTAAGTATCACCAAAGCTAAGGTTTCTTCCGTTTTTCACACGTAAAATTCTGCATTTACAATCATTTTGTACAGGTTCTCTGTTGATTCAAGGTTGAATTTCTTGAAAATTCTTGTGCCATTGGAAATATATCATGCAGAAGAAAGAGCATCGCACATTCCAGAGGCCTCTCACTATGACGCAGAGTGTTATATGTTTCGGTAAGCCCAGTTTTATCTCAATGCAATAATCTGTTAAACGATTTGTTGTTTGCAGTTGCAACCTTTATCAATCTTATTACGACAAAGTTCTGAAAGATGGTGATAGCAAACCAGCAAAAGTGTGTCTCCAAACAATTGAAAATATCACAAAACTGTTTTCGAATTTCGCTAAATATGGGTATGATAAAATCAGAAGAAAAAAATTAGAAAATTTCCAAATAACTTGCATTTGTCGTGAATTTCAGAGAACCAACCTACAAATACGACTTGATTGCTGGTTTTCAGCCAATTCAAAGCGATGACTTGAATTTCCTTGACATCACCAACGATGGATTCAGTCTAAGCGAAGACCCGAGGAAAAAAGCTAATGAATTTTGGGCTCAACTTGAAGAAAAAGTATTACAAATCACAAAGAGTCAAAAACCGAATGGAAATTAGTCCCGAAGTAAAATAAATACATGCCAAATGCAGTCATTTTGAGCCTTTTAAATTAAAATATAGTGTCTCAAGTTGAAGTTGGTTTCAACTTTGTTATGTATTTCCCTTCCATATTAAGTTCTATTCAGATGTTATGTGGTTGAGAGTGATTGCTGCTGACATTCAAGTTACAAGCACAGCACAAGAGTGCTTTATTGCCTGAATATGACATAAGCATGATTGCGTTGCGAGATGCTTTGGCCGCAAAATAGGAAACATGTCTGCGGTGTCTACGCACTAATTAGGAATGATTCGTATATGGCAAATGGTTGAGTGCATAAAGTGTGTCTGCATCGTGACAAACTTTGGAAAAAATAGCAAATGCAAACATTGTCACCGTAACACTCTTGAGATTTCATTTGGCAGAGAGGAAAAAGTGTTGTCCTACAAAAACAGATTTCTACCACTGGCAAATGCAAAAAGTATTTCATGTTAGTTGAATTACCCAGCTAATTGTGTTTTGTTTCATTTCACTTATGCCGTAGTTTCTCATTCAAATGCAACGTATTCCTATGTCTGTGTTGTTTTTTTTTCATATTTTGCATAATCATAAGCGCAGAAAAAAATTGGAAAAGGGAAGACAAAAGATAAGATATGACATGGGAGCCTAGATTTGGTGTGAGTGCTGCTGCTTCTTTTTGCAGCGGTGCTGTTTACTTTCGAACATTTGTGCATGAGTGTGTGTGTGTGTGTTTCGTTATAATTTCGTAGTAAAATGCAAAAGCCATTGTCTGAAACTTCGCCCGTGTTTTTTTCCCTTCATTATTTTGTTCCTCGGTTTTGCTTGTCGACTTTGTGCCGTCTGTACTTTGTTGCATTTTTTCCGGCTGTGTGGTGTGACAGTGAGTGCGCGTGAAAAAGTAAACATACAAATTTCGTTGTTCAACACAACACATGCAACTGAATGTTAATGAGCACTGAATATTCACTGCAATCTTGTAAGGAAATGAGTCTTTGTTTCAGCCAATTCTTGTTGTGTTGCGTTTTTTTGTTTTGTTCCTATGTTGGACAAATTGTTTGTGGAATTTGACGCTTCGCCTGTGAGCTGAATAAAATAGCAGATAAAAAACTGTTCACATATAAATTCATAATTTTTCGCTCTTTTCTTTCGAAACGGCAGAAATTACAGTGGTATTTTTTATTCGCTTGTTCATTAAAAAAAAAGGAAGTAATATGACAAGACATGGAGGCTGCTATCATACACACACATTCTTTTAATTCGCATCGCATTTGGCCGGGTATATCGTTGATATTGTACCGAATTGAGTGAGACAGCAAAGTGGGTTGCTGCTAATTGATCATTAAATGTGTATGCAGATAGGCGATATGTATGTGAGACAGGCAGCTCGTTCATTTGTTCATTATACTGGTTTTTCTGTCTGCACACAAATATGATCCAATAGCGTCACAATGGTTATGATTTCTTTTTGGCAGCAAATCAGCCCACTCAAGCCGGTATGATTTGTGATTGCCATCATGTTGCCATTTCATGAAATTCACACGGTTGTTTGTGTGGCCGACACATTTCAATGTGACTTTGTGATCAAATTTGAACAGTTTTATCTCGATTTGGATACACTGGTCACTCACCCAAAACGAGTGATCACATCAAGCGGATTTATGATAACTGGTGAACGCAAGGCGGCCATTCACAAAGGCCTAATGATCATAAATTGACAATAATCTGCTATTAAAATTTTAGCATTTTGATTAGAACGGGCATATAGATGACTTTTACACAAACATTGACAACTGACTCATTCCGTATGATCAAATCAGTAGATTATTCCATACTTATGACTATTTCAAATCATGTCCAACGAAATTCCAGGTTGCTAAAAAAAATATACATCATTTTTTTTCAGCAGAAAAATGGACTTTTGAACATGGGTATAATTAAAATCGCATCCGCCCATCCGTTGAGCTTGTGCAAAATTTTAATCACAACTCGCTATTCAAAATGTATATCGTTTACATCATAGCCGGGGATTTGAAGCCATTCATTTTATAAAACATGAGGGAAATGATGGAAGATCAGTTGTTGGCGTCGCGATTCAAACGCCTATCGCAAAGTCATCATTGTGACTGTCTGGTTACACCTTTAAATCAAACAAAACGAAACGAAAATACGAACAAACAATCACTGTGCAGGTAGTTTTGCAAATTGAAATTCCATATCATCATCAACTCATAAAACACCGTGTTTTTCCCCCCCAATGATTGGCGAGAAAAAGAACAATTTTCACCAAGTCACTTAAATTGTATTCATTACCATATAACGGCACACGTTGAGATGTGATCGAACTGATGGCAGACAAAACCAAGTAGGAACACATTGAGACGAACGCATCTGTACGCGTCGAGCAATCAACAGTTTTCGTTTTGTTCGGTTCCCACTTGAATTAGCAAAGTTTATTGTCCTCATTTTCCAATGAACACGGCAATTTTCATTCTTTTCGTTTCAGCGTAAATATTTGTGTACATACTATATTGTCGTAGCACTTGTAACTTGAAAGAATGAGGTGAGAGATTTTATTTTAAAATTCAAAACAATGCGCAACCGATTGACACCACACAAAGCGGAACGAGCACTTTTCGAACGAGAGAAATACAAAACCATGACAACAATCATCACAATTTTCTATAAATTCATGCATGTGTTTACTTTTGTATCAGAAGACCGGCGATCTGTTCGGCTCATGTGTTATTGACATCGAATCATATTTCACAATATTGTCGGAGTCTCGCCTTTCTCGTGCTCTATGCCGACGGAATCGTAAACATTGAAGGAGAAAATAGAACGGTGTGATGTGGTTTGTAAAGTTCAAAATGACAAAATCCCGACGAAAGCTAGCAATTTTATTCGGGAATATATATGTGAAATTTGATTGAATCGGATGTCGAATTGGGTGATCATCCCATATTTTATCATGACTTCATGTTTCTTTCGGCTATGATTAGGAGTGGTCGTAGCCCATTAATTAAATGTTTTTGCTTTGATCATTTGAAGAAATCTTACATTTGATTCAAAAATAACCATTTCAATCTCATTGAGTCAGATCAAAAGATAAAGTCAATTTCGAAGAGAAAAAAAAACCTCATCTCATCTGGTTGAAATTCAAACATTGTTACCAGATCTCAGATTTTGATCTCAGATTGTAGATCTCAGATTTTCTTTAATACAAACGAGGTGCAAACAAGTGCAGGCTGTCATTTTCATCACGGTCTATGGGCTTGTAAAACAATCATAATGAAATCAAAACTAATAGCTCATTCATAACTGAAATGCAAAAATAAAAGAAGAAAAACATACGAAAAGATTTACAAAAAAAAAAAAAAATGTAGAAATTTCTTTTTCGCATAAGTGCCGTGGTGTACAATTTCGCTAGCTCAAAATATCTACTTTTTCTTTCAATTTTTTTGTTGTTGCTCTCACGTTGGTCTGCTCTGCTTTACATTTACACAACACACTTTTTCTTTTGCTCAGTATGCAACATTTTCGCATTTTCTCGTCTCAAGTTTTTTTTTTTTCATTTTTCGCTATATTTTACTTTCATTGTCGATTGTCTAACACGCGCACGCGCTGCCGAACGAAACTGCACCGTGCTATTAAATGTATGTGTGTGTTTGTGTTCCAATCAACGATTAAAAAGCAAAACGAACGTGCACACAATTTGATCGGCATTATTACAGAAAAAAATCAATTTAATGAAACTAAACTCTCAACGATTGGAATTAACATTTCCATTTCAAGCGTAACCGCCGCTTTTTTTTCTTCTTCTTTCTTTCTTTCTCAATGCAAGTGCCTGATTATGTTTTAACTATGTTGAAACATGCAAATCGATTCGATTGATTGCGCTGACATAATGAAATGCTAATTTTGCTTTCGATATTCAGTGTATTTTTATTGAAAAAAAAACAATGCAGAAAAAAAGTAAGTTTTCGTCCGTTGTTCTAGGAGATAAGTTCGAATCCTTTGGCCTTGCAATCGAATCGACAGTGTTTCTTACAAAAGAAAGTGGCATTAAAACGCGAATAAATGCGCAAATTAAGTAATTAAAAAAGTGTACAAATGACACGAACTGACAAAAGCCGGAATCAATTCCGTCACTTGACAACTGACACGTATTTAAAGTGTTGTTCTTTTCCACATTTGAAATGAACACGAAGTCATTAAGCTTCTAATTTGTTTTGGTTAATTTCAACAAAAGTTAATCATCAACATCCAAAGTACCGTTGATTTTCGGCATTTTAAGAGCACTTCCTTATTTTAAACTGGATCACCGCAATTATGGTTCTTCTGACCCGAAATTGCGACTCTGGCCAGCGGTAGTAATTATCTTTGTTTTTATTTGAGTCATTAGATGTGTGTAACATTTCAATGACTTTATTTTTGGACCAATTTCCACTCGGTGTTTTTTTTCTTCTAACAAAGTCAAATTAATGAAGGCCTAAAACTTCGATGCTGTCCGACTAATTCGAGAAAAAAAAATTAGATTAGGCGTTAAACAGCTCCGGAATAAAGTGGTCGAAACAAAGAGACTTGCATTTTGACATGTATTGTGGTCGAAGTTTTTTTTAGTAATATCCAGACATTAGCGCCTTTTGATGTGTCGAATCGCGTGAGACGAGACTATCAATGTGTATGGTCATTTTGAATGGAGACAACCTCAATGGTTGGTAATTTATTGTACTTGCGTTGGAATAATGTGTTAATTTGGCTCAGTGTCAAATGATAATTTTCGATAGTTTTTGTTTGGCTTAGAAACAATGCCCGAAAGCATTGAGTCCATCAATCGTTGTTGATCACGAGCAAAAAACTACTCGGCTTTGTTACAGAATGGTGAACCATGGCTTGAAATCCGATTTAACTGCCCGCGCGTCAATCTAATTGAGTATTACCATTGCCAGTCCATTCTTCATTAATCTAAATAGCTCGACCGAGGCGTTCCTCAATAAAGTCTAATGAATTTTCTTACTCTGAATGCGATTGTTGACACCGGGTCAATAAAACAGGTGTGAACATATGTTTGAATTGAAGCCGATTGTACCGCCTATGCTGTGAAACGAACTTGAAAACAACTCAATCGTGGATTTTTGTAGGAAAAATCAACAATTGGAATTTGCATTTCAAATTCGTTTGCTTTTCAAACGAATGTTTTGATGTACTACTACACAAATGCCAACGCTGGAAACATTACAGCACATTTCAGTGAAATGTGTGGAGGCATGCAAATAGATTCAGTTGATTACAATAACAGCTTGTGTTTTTTTAGTAACTCTTTAATTCATACACCTGAATGTGTAAGGTGGCATCTAAAATCGATTTTATTATACAGTTAAGAGAAACAAATTTTCTTACCCTCTGCCTCATAATCGTAGTATTCTTCACTTTCGCCGCGCAAACAAGACGCAATGCCACGTGACGTGCGCCGATCGTGGCTACGTTCTTTGTCGTACGCATAGCGTTCGTCGGGTGTTATTGTCGCACAATTCATGTTTAAAAATCCGATTATTATCTCACCAAATTGCGTCTTTCAATTTTCCCAATCCATTCACTTAATTCATAACAGACAAAAAAGTGCCGCTACTTTGGATATCTCAATTTTAATCGTTAGTTCAATTGTTGCGTTTGGCGACAAATCGAAAATTTGATGTTATTTATTTTCGTAAATCGTATGGCATTTTGTCAACAAAATGAAAATTGCATAAGATGTATTTAGTTTGGGCCATTATTTTCTGTATGTACTCGATTAGTTATTCACTTTGAGCTTTCGTTTTCACTGTTTCGTTTATGTTTTTGTCTGTTGTTTGTTTATTCAGGAAGTTGAATGTTTATTTGGTGCCATTATTCTTCGTTCACCTCTTTTGGTTGAGTCTTGAGCTAAGGCGTTCGCTGTGTGCGTTTATTATTTTTTGTTACTGGAATTTAAATAGACTTTTAATTATAGGTTTCAATGCATTCGCCTTCGTCTGAATCAATATGAATATAATTTCGATTTCGACACGATACCATTTTGTGTGTATGTGAGTGTGTAAGTGTGCAAAGTGTAATTGACGGTTGTTTTGTCCAACAAAAATTACCTTTTAACCGTTGTAAAAAGGCTGGTGAGCATGATAATGGTTAAACCAATTCGTCAAGTTGCATAGACATGCTTGATTCGTTGGCGACAATAGGAAATTGCCCATAAAATTACGTTTCATGTGGCCTGAATCGGCCCCAAATTGGGAATGCATTTTTGATTATCCCTTCGAAAATGGGCCTCATTAGTGGAGTCACAACGCAATCGTTCCACCAATCATGAATTATTTATAATAATAAAAAAACTGCAGATTCATCAATCGACTTGTAAACTGTCAGCGGTATTTTATCATTAGATCACGATTTGGACGCTTTATGGATAATACATGAGGGAATCACGGCACGAAATTAAGAATATGCCGCATTTGCATGTCATTGCCAATAAAAATGACAATCAAAACATCGAATCATCATTAACTAACAACCACTCTTGAAGGAAATTGCCGACTACGAAACTGTAGCGAACGAAGAAACGTATGATTCTCGAACAAAACATTCTGACCGATCAAAACGAATCGATTTCAATCTATGCAGATCAAACAAAATACTGTTTTTCCTCTTTCTTTCTCTCTCTCTCTCTCTCTCGTCCAAATCTTAGATTTAAAAAAGAGTTCAATTCGCCTCATTTCATTTGAGTGGCTTCGAAAAATCAAGTTTTTGATTGAAATTTATTTGTCACGGTTCGCTTTGTTTCCGTGTTCTTCCATAGAGATAATTCATTGTTTGGTTGTCGTCACTGGAAATTATTGAATTGCTGTTCGGTCGGGTAATTTGTTGGATGTCGTCGTCGCCGCCGCGAAGGGAAAAGATCATGGACGTGAGCCAGAATGATGGACGATGCGGTAGGTCAATAAAACGAAAGGCGATAGAAGAAATTGATACGGCCCACGAAATCGTGAAGATGTTCATTTCATGGAGAAGAAGAAAAAATAGTTGGATTTCTCTATCGAAGCCAAAAACTGACAAAATGTTCGTGTGCGATCACGATACCAACAAATCAATAGGAAGAACCAAAAAAAAAAAACACAAGTAATGACAAACGGCAATGACCGAAAAATAATTATAGATTCCAAATTTAGCCATTTGAATGTTATGCAGCCAAGTTGGAAGGGAGAGAGAGGAGAGCGAAAGAGCAGCGTTCTTTCGGGTGATGATGATGATTGATGACAAAACAAATCGTGCTCTGAATGACTCAAGGAATTCATTTAACGTAGAAATTAAGTAATTGATTTTGAAGGAAGCCATATTTTGACGATTTCTTTTCTAAAATTATACTTCCACGAATATCCATTCTAGGAGATTTTCTTCGTCTGGATTGAATTACAATTGCTTTGAATTTCAACAGAGTGCCTGGATTTATGATCAACTTGGAATTTCTATTTCCGCTGTATGAATGAAAATCGCTTTATTCAAATGATTTCAAGAACTCTCTCTCCCTCCTGAAATTGGAATAATCATAATCTAGAAATGTGTGTCGATGTTTGAGAGGCGCTTTCAACACTTGAATTGAATGCTATTGTTCGAAAACTTCCGTATGTTATGCTTCCATCTGACAAAATAAAAATGGAATCAATAGAATTAGGTTTGGTCAGAGATAAAATTCGATTGGGCTGTACTTTTTGGTGTGTTTAGTTTTGGATTGTTGTAGATAACTTCGTCGGGGCTTGTTTAAGAGCAACAAATTACAAGCATCACACATAAAGAAGAAGAACAACAGCTGTTTTTAAAGCGTACATCGAAACAAAAAAAAACAGAGATCTCCAATGATATTTCATTTGAAATGGAACAATGCAACAAGCTATGACCGTATTGAAAGGCAGGTATAGGCGCAGTCTTCCTTGTTTGAACCTGTGCACGTCGTTTCAGAACCTTTGCCTATTTGGGTCATCATTCAAGTGATAATCATGATATTTTCTGTAAAAATTGAAAGACTCGACAGGTAAAATCTGGAATAAGTCGATGTTTCGAAATGCACTTTTTCTGGTTCTCTCGTATTTTACTCTATTCATTACTTTATGAAGCCATATGGGACGAGAATTGAGAAATTGAAAAGAACAACAGAAGAAAAAACAGAGTTTTCTTTCGTCCGAGTTCTTTTTTCGAAAACCTTTATGTTTCATCTGCTTTGGGTTCTGTGGTTTGGTTGTATTTTCTGAATCTGTGCGCAATTGCAGAGTGCGGTTTTCTGAAGAAAAACGAATCCATTTCGAAATATGTTCGCAGGCCGCACCAAATCACAGCATATTTCGTTCATAAAAATCCAGCCATCAGTAGCTGGTATATGAAAAAATAACATTGCAACGAATAATCTAGCGTCGTAAAATGGTTTGCTATTTGCCTTCATTTCGGCTAGAGTCTTGTTTACAAAGCCGTGTGTGTTTTAGTCAGTGAAATTCATTTGTACAAAATGTCATTGTTGCCTTGTCGCGCGGAACACAGTACGGAGACGACGAAAGATTTATGACCGAATGAATCATCCAAAAATAAAAACACATCCAGAGTAATAAAGTACTTGCACGAGTCGAGTGTAGTGAACGATCGAAACGACATTGTGCGACACAAGCATTACAAAATGTGCATTGCACCCGAAAAACACACGCTCAGTTTGATATGTCGTGTCGAAGTGTCGTTTAACAAACGAAATGTTTTCGATGGGAGCGATTGCGACTGTGCGTCGTTTTGTTGGTGCTTCCATTTCACCATATCAACTGTGCTCGCCTAATTATACACTAAAAGCATATTACCACTGTTTTCACCCTTCACGGTAAACGTGTAAAAGCAGCAACAAATATAGACGGAATTAGACTCCAGAATGAAAATGTTATTAAATTGACATGTCAAATCGAAATTCATTTTCCATCACCTGTTTCGAACTATCAAAAAACTTTCACTCAACGTGAGATTATATAAAAATAAGACGTTTTATGGACGAGGCCCTCGTCACGAGGGTGACGCTCGATTAACGAACATACAGTCGAAATGACGAAAAAACACGTGCTTTGGCTTATGAAGCTGATGAAAATGGACGATCAACATGGCAAAAATTTCTTTTATTTTCATTTCGTTTGCATGAAACGAGATCTTTTTTTCTCGCTCAGTTCTGACCAAGGGAAACGCCAAAATGTTGCGGTATCTATTTGGCCGATGGTTTTGCAGGTGACAGTGTCAAAGACACGTTAACCACAATTTCAATCCGGCGGATGTGTTTGGTTTTTTTATGCAATATCTGATGTGTAGTGAAACGATGATGTTCACGATATTGATGATGAGTTTCATTGCGATGGGAACATCGTTCAATTTGTTGTGGAATGTGTTGTTGCTTTTCATTCTCTCTTCCTCTCTCTTGCTTCTCGAAACCTTATTTTTCAACAAGCTGATCAATTTATTGCGTACATTTTGATGCGAATAATCTGAAATTTCTATACGCTAGAGCCAACGATTTAATATATACGCACCGAAGATTATATATTTATTTTGTGTTTTTCTTGTTTAGTTTTCGTTTTTCAACAGCGGAAAAGGCTGTGTTTTCTGTTGATTGTTTACAAAACTATAATCAAACAAAAGAGATTAGCGAATGAAATGAACGGAGCGCGTATACGAAAATAGTTTTGGTCGATTACGGCAAGCATGAGCCAGTGAAAATCGCTTGTGGTAAGCGAAAGAGGTTTTTTTTTTATTCATTCGTTCGTTCATTCGTTCGATCGTCATGTTTTGCGTTGATGTTCAATTTTCCGTGATGAGTTTCGATAAATTGGTCATACTGTTCGTGAGAACGTTGAGTGTTCGAAGCGATGCGGAAAAGCGAGTGAATTCCAAATTCGATTTCTAACTGCTCGTTGTACATATGTATGAATTGCGATAATTGTTGATATCGAGCGGGCCGCGGGAGAGAAAAAATTTAGGCCATTTAATGGATATTTCAAATGTGCAATTAAAAAAAAAGTTTCCAAATTGAAATTGCATCCATTTATTTCCAGTTAGATCAGATCAGTATCTGTGTGTGATCATTTCGAAACTGTTTCTATTATACTTGTTATGATCGACTTGGAACAATGGTCGCGTGTCGATGTGGCCACCGATCTCGTATAAACAATGAACTTCAACGGAATAGCATTTTTTTATTAGATTGATAAAATGATAAATGCTCATCAAAATCAATTCAATTCAATTTAATCGCAATAAATCTATTTCGGCCAGCTTCAGACTCTATTATTACAAGAGTATAGAAAAAAAATTGGACTAATTGTTGCTGAAAAATAATGAAGTGTATTTGTCAGGTTATACTTTGATGTTGGATTTCAACAGTGTGATGTGCTGATGTGTGAGCATCTAGCGACCGAGTAAACAATGAATGAACAAAAACCGAAATTCATTTTAAATTGATTGGTCAATCAAAATATGACAAACTACCGAAGCATAACGTTGGTTTTCATTCTGAAAATTGTGTGGTTCGGCCGAACAGACAGACAAAGCAACGATAGAACGTTGTCGAAATTCAAATCAAAACGACCGCAAAACAATTGTGCGATTGTTGGAAGTGCCAGTGTTCGTATGGCTGAACGATTTCGAGTTAAGGGCAAAATGGTATGTGTGGAAATTTCGAATCAAGGCCAAAACTTCATAAAACCAGAATCGTTCAGTCTTTTTTGTTCTTCATCGCAATGAATAAACGAAATCCGCGCTTGAATGTTCGCCGCTGGCAAATCGGATGCGAAATTCTGCATGCGAACTGTCGTTGGCAACACGCCAATGAAATTATTTATTTAACTCCTCGTTTCGTATCATGAATTTTTTTTCTCAGTCGATCGTGTGGAAGAAAGGAGTCGTCAGCATGGCGCAAGACTTGTGTTGAATATTTAAAATAGATGCCAACACTAGTTTTTTTCGCTAGTTTTTTTTTCCGGTAATTTTCGTACTAGGAATAGATTTTTGAGCTTACATTTTCAATTCTCTCTAATGTGGCTACAAACGATTTTCGGTGTGAACGAGCCAAAAAGAAACAGTCGTTCCGAGCACATTTTAAGTGTCTGGTGCTATCGGGCGCACACATTTTAGTTGAATGCGTGACAAATTACTCGCGTTTACTTCATGTCAAGGTTAATTGAAAAGAAATCCGCCAAAATGACGATGGGAATAACACTCACAATCCACAACTACTTCTGCAATAGACAGAGAACACACAACATTTACCATCAACTGTGTTGTTGATGTGTACTTGGTTTCGTCCATTAAAATTGTGTCTGAATAATTTATGAGTGTTTACATGATGCGTTCACTGATTGCGTCTCCAGTTTTAAATTCAGACTTTTACCGCTTTGCTCATTAGGCTGAGCATCATCTATTGCGATTTTATCGCGCCCAAAAATTTAATTGCAGACAACAATTTATGCGCAGTGAATATATATAGACGAAGGCAAAAAAGAAATAACGTGGTCATTTTTGTTTCTCTTCTATAAACATATGCGTAATTTTGAAGCCATTTACCCGTGATGAATTGGGCAGGACCCAATTCGACCCGAATGAAAGTAATTGCACGGCGAGTTTATTCAACGAAAAAAAAAAATAAATCAGTCCGCTCGATGGACTCGAACTCTGAAAATAGCGGATATCTTTAAAAATAAATCGATACACATTATTTTTTGCACGCGTCAATTTTCTGAATCGATAAAAGGCGCAATTGAAATCTGGTTTCTCCGATTTGGATCAAATTAGCCTAGAAACAAATTAAGTCGTCAACGGTAGTTGATAAATCGATCGGAAGACTTCCCTATAATCTTTTCTCATTTTCTTAAGACGATTCATTTTAATATCGTTTGGACGAGAGAGAGAGAGAGAGAGAGAGAGCGAGAGAGAGAGAGAGAGAGAGAGAGAAGGCAAAGACAAGGCATTCACTGTGTATCGAACAATGCGTGAAATACGGCGTGAATTTGGTGCCAAAATATTTGTGCTTTTCTATTCAGATGCGCGTGTTTTATTGTCGATTACCACATGAAAGAAATGCCAGCTAACGCATAAGATACTTGGGCTTTGTTGTTCTTCTGTGTGCTCTGTTAGTTTCTGTATAGACTGTTCTTTTACTGCTTCTTTTTTTTATTGCAGTTTATTTACACAAATAAAATTCAGCTCTCTCATCCTCTCGCTAATAATACTCATCTAACAGTTTATTAGATTGGTCGTTTTATTTTTTGCATGCGTTCGTTTTCAAAAATGACCAACCAAACGGTTCTACGCTAAAAATGAGATCACAATAAATAGACATGAAAGCAGCGTGGAAATTATGGTTGTTTTGCGTTTCAAAACAAAAACGAAAAATGTCACCGAAATGAGGGAAAGAAACCGCAATAAATAATATGATCCACGGAATGCGACCGACTCAATAAATCGAATGAGAGAAAATGTATACGTTTCAATGCGAATAAATCATATGTTTTATTCATGTTCGCTTGGCTCGACCACCGCAAAAATCCTAAACAGAACGTGAAAATAGTATTATTTCTTTTTTTAATTTCAGTTCATGACAATTTTTGAATGTTTCACATTTGTTTCAGTCGTGTTTTTTTTTTGTTGTTGCCATTGTCGTCGTTGGTCAGTGTTCATTTGCAAATATTTTGGTTTTAAATGTGGAAAAAAAACAACGCAAAATAATTTGTCAAAGTAAATTCTTCCGCCTTGACACAAAATTAATAATGGGACGGGTCGGTTGCTAAAAACTCCATAAATTATCGTTATGTGAAATTTCATGCCAATAAATATCGAATGATATATTCAGAATGTTGGCACAGGCATCAAAAAACATCCATTGTTGTAATGATAAAGCCGTTTTGCTCAAACTAAATGACTCAAAGCCGTCCAAATAAATCATGTTGCAAATATTGCCATTGAATTTATATCAAGATAAGAAGCAAATGAAAACAATTCACTGATAAAATGGATCATGTTTTTGGGAATTTTCGTACCAGTATGCGAGTGATAACAGTGGTACTCATGATGATGATGATGACGACGGCAACTGACTTCATCAACGCTACTCTTGTGAACGCATTTCAATCGACTCACATCACAGCCGTGCGAAATTCAGAATCGATCCGTGAACATTTTCACATGATTAGTTCCCACCGCCGACACACACATCCTTTTGCCACGAACAATGATTTGCGTTGTGATCAAAGTCAGGAAAGAGATCGTAAAATTCCAGACACGATAAGCGCTTATGGGAAAAGGAACACAAGGCATTAATGTGTGTTTGTGCGGCATTCAAACAGAAATGAAAGAAGGAGAGAGGAGACGAAAGAAGAAAAAAAACGCTATGGCAAACAACAACCCCTGCATTTTTGTTTTCGGTATTGGCTCATAGCAAACACAAACGTAACGAAACACTCAGTTGTCAGCGACTTTTTCTCATTCGTTGTCATCATGGCGAACGAATAAACAAAACAAAAGTACAACCGACCAAATATCACATGAAAGTTAGTGCATTTCCGGTGGTGTAAGGCTAAAAGGTGTGCAATTAAAAAGAAATTCTATTTCCATTCATGACAAAAGCACCTTGCCCGAACAGGAGGGTGCGATTCATGTATGTTTTGAATTTTGATATTTTCCGTTTTTTTTTACTCTGGTTGTCGACGTATTTTCATTCGATTCCATATGACAATTCACAGGCGCATACACGCACACAACGATTTTGAGTTGGGAACACTGTCAACACTAGAATTACATTCGCCTGTTTTCAAACAAAGCAGCTATTCGCCTACGAAATTATATTCATTTGATTCAGATTCTCATTGTAAATTCAATAACACTGAAATTGTGCAGTCGTCACAATAGCCTCACCTTATTTTTCTTTTTTCGTTCACAAACACACACACACACATACACTTCACTCTGGAATTTGCAGTTATTTTATCTTGTTTATAAACTCTTTTTTTGCGTATATTTCCGATATTTGCACAAAAACCAAATTCAATTTAATTCTCTTCTTTGTTGATTTTTTTCTTCTATTTTATCAAACTGAACAAAAAAAAAACAACACTGCACATTGCAATCTCTAATTGTTTTATTCGATTGATATCGACTCAGAAAATTATAACTTGTCCATAGATTCGTTTTGTATTCGCGCTCGCGTTCGTTCATTCGATGCACACTCGGTATCGTGGTTCGACGTTTGTGCAGTTCGAAATACCGTATACAACTGACAACACTCCATTCGGTTGACTCATGCCGAGCACCGTCGATGTGTTGTGTTGTGTTGTGCTCTACGCATGCCGCATATGAACGAACGTACGTTGGCACGTATGCGGCATGTTTGGCGTGCGGCATCACAAGATTAAGATCGATCGTTTTCTGTCTGTTCGCCGGTTCAAAACTAAGATAACAAAACAACAGTTCATACATCTTCGAATAAAACGTAGCATTTAACTAATCATCATATTTATTGCACTAATCGTGTTCGAACGAACAATAAAAAGTCTGTCACCGCTTACTCTATTCAGATTTTCATCCAACCGATTCCTTTTCAATTTTAATTCCGACTAATGCTCGTGATATCTGCATGATTCGAACGATGCAAAGTGCAGCAGAGGGCTTTGCCTTCCATATCAAACTGCGGATTGTACTTTAAAATGCGATTATTTATTCAAATCCATACGTACGCTTTGCAGCATTCTCCTGCAGTATTATTCTAGTGCTGTTGCTGCGGTTGTTAGTTTATAATATTATTCGGCAAATTCGATGGCCGTTTCATGGTTGGTTTGATTTCCACTTGGCTACGGTTACGTATCGTTTGTATTATGCCGCTGGCACAGCACTGCATTCGGCCTTTTTTTCTCTCTCTGTGTGTGTGTTCATTTCTTGTGTTTATTTATTAAATCATCGTGAACCATCAGAAATATATGACGTTTATGCTCGGTATAATAAACAATAAACGGTGCTGATATAACTCATAAGATTGTTCCAGATTGTTGAATTGGCGTGCACATAACGAACGATTTTTTTCGATTGTTTTTACAAATAATGTAAGCATCTGAGTTTCGGAACGGACACAAAAAAACACATTCATAATCATATCGTTTGTTATTTTTTTTTTCAATGAAGTGAGGTTCTGTGACTTTCAAATCAACAATGGATCATCGCTTGATAGGATTGTATGTTGGGTGTGAAAACCTCTTGATAAACCACTTTGTTTGCATAAAGGTTTTATCAAAAAGCAAATAATTATCATTATTCTTATAAAATTGACCCTTTTTTTTTTCTTTAAATAAGAATTCCGATTTTTATGTAACGATAAAAAATCCGATGGGATTGATAGCGGCCAATTATGAACAAAGATAACGACAATAGAATGCATGGAAATGAGTTTTCCGCCGACGATGAATTATTGCATATTTCAAAGTTTCACTTTCAATGCACGTGAAACACACGTTCAATTCAACGTACGGAACGACCTTTTATTCACTTCCAACCAAATTTTATGTGGAAAGCAAACCGAAACAATATTGACGTACACTACGACGACTATGCACATGTGAATATGGTAACAAAAGATCACCAGAAGCAGAAAATTTGCATGAATTTTCTCACGCAGCCCACCAGCGAAACCATTAGTCGAAAACTCAACTGAGTGGAAAGGAGAAATGAGACCACAACAATTCGATGGAAACGAAATGAGCTTCACATTTGGCATACGTACATCGTATGCGGTTCGGTGTGGTTCTTTTTTTAATATCAAAATGTGTGATTATATCAGTTTAGTTCGTTGAAATTGAGTGTGGTGGCTTGCATAAGAATCGTAAATGGTAATGTGTGCACAAAATAGACTTTCGTCATTCAGGCCAGCAATTTGTATCCAAAAGGAGGCGAATGAAACTTTGCTACCAAACGATACATCCAATTAGTGGCAAACAACTAATAAAAAAATGAATGAGAAATTAAATGAGATTCCCTCGAAATGGGTGAGAACTTCACATTCTTCGCTTTTGTCGACTGAATGAAATGGAAGAGTTACGAGGCGCATCGAAAGATATGAGATTGCACTCGCTTTTTAAGAGCTTGTTGTCACAGTCAATAGCAGTAGTTCTTCTCGTTTTGTGTCGGTTCAACACAAAAATTTCTTTTAAAAACAATTTGTTGTAGATCATTTACCGTTTTTATGCCAAAATTCATTACAGGAAATATTTCAAGACGCTGTATTTAGACTGAATTCGTGTTTTTTTTTCTCTCCTGATATCCGCTCTTTAGTGATGCATTCTGACATACACTGTCTTGCTTCAACTTGATTACCCAATGTTTGAAATCATCGACAATAAATTCTAAAATGAAATGAAAAATCGGTGAAGCGCGTTTTTGCTCAGCTACCGTGTGTCTGTGTGCACAAGCGCGATAATCATGATGCATACGATTTTCATAGATTTTTCTCCTTCCGAAGTGTTCATAAATCTAAATTACTATACATCTGGTAAATTCTAAGAACGCGATTCAAGAACCGTGCACTATTTTTACATTTCACTTTTGAAGTGCATCCAGTACGAAAACGAAATACATTTGAGACGGTGGCGGGCGTTGGTGGCGGTATAGTAACTATACTTTAGTTTTGTCTAATCTTTTGCCACCTATAAATAAAAGGCAATGAGAACGCAATGGATAGCGAAAAACCGATGAAGGGAACTTTCTGAAAAATTCACGCACATCACGCAATCTCCGTTATTTTCTTCCGTAACACATATGTTTTATGCTGCAGCACCATTATGACTCGTATGCACTTCAACGCAGAGGGAAACATTTAAAAATAGCATCGTTTGATTATTTTTTTTCCTCTTCCTACAATTGACGTTATTTGTATTTTGAGTGCGCCCATGGAGGAAAACGGGCATGGGCAATGGAATCTAATATGTCTTCAAATGAAAGGAAAACCAAATTGAATTCAGATTTGATTTCAAAATACCCACTGCAAAAGCAAACCATTGAAAAAAAACATGCTATTTACGAAATGCTCGACAACTCACAGCCCCGAAATAAGTGTTTACACACAGGATTCGCTCAACCGAATGATGGAGTTTTGAGAGCACGATTTATAGTCTTAAACAAAATGTTGAAACGGATTTTTTCTTTCGAATCTGGCGCAAATGTTTTGACCGTTTCGGATGGTCGAAGCATCCTATTTTAGTAAATAAATGGCCTGTAATTGTGTGCCGATTGCTTTGGAATTTCTTATATCTAAATCGTTGTATCAGCAATAAACACGAAGTGAAACAGTACGAAATCGTGTAAAACGAGCGCTTGTGATAAGATCTTTCGAACCTCATTTGGTCAGTAGTTGAGCATGAAACGATGATTTTGACCTCGAACACACAGCTCCAATACTCGACCAGTATTTTCAATATAAATGCCTATGATTAAGTCAATGTGATAATAATTTTATTACTTTATTTTCGATTTAACCGTTGGCGCTGAAATGGATACAGTTTATGGCACGCGTATCGACTTCAACGCTTAAGCGACGACCAAGCCGATTGAGGAAATGAATGAAGCGAGCACAAGATAAAAATCAATGCAAAGGAAAAAAAACTGCACTCAAATGAATAGGTTTTGATAGGTGTACAATTATTGTATTGTTATCAGCGATTACTAATCACTGAATGTGTGTATATGCACAGTCGTTTGCATTGCAGCGGCGTGCACCATGCCATCCAAAATGCGATAATTTTCAGTTATGCATTTATATATTCAACGCATAGTTATTATACGTTTTATTGCATAATTTTCGGTTGCGTTTCACCTGACCGAAGTAGTATGCTGTTTTTCTCTTCTCTTTCTCGATTTATTGCTGTTTCTGATCATCTGTTTAGCTTTCTTTTAACACTTTTTCTTACCATAATCTTTCTTTGGTTTTATTGCATTTGTTGTTGTTGTTGTTGTTGTTGTTTTAATGGTTTTCATAAATTATTATGGGAGAAATGCACTCACCTAATGGGCTTGTCAGCGTTGTATTCAGATCCAGGCGCTGCTGAAAGTCAGACGTTTGCGAGAGTTCATCTCCACCGCCATCCAAATAACCTTCACACTCTTCAGGTACTTCACTCAATGTGGGATGTGCATCGAACAGAAATTTGTTCGGTCGACGAATTCGGTCCAATCGAACACGAGGCAATTCCGCAAATAACACATCGGTTAGCTGAATTTTCAAGGGAAACAAAATAAATTACCCAAAAATAACGTACAGAAATTGTTTTAGTTTCAAAAACCAAAACCCAAAGTCAATTCCGAACACATCACGTATCCGACGGAAATTAATGCGAAATTTCCCAAAATGTAAGTCAATTTTATTATGGTTTGCACTCTGGTTAGTTGTCTACACGAGTAAATTTACCTTCTCTTTTTTCGGTGTGGCCGGAAAAATCTTCTCAAGAGAAGAGCAGCGTGCAAAGTTTGAAAAGGGTGTAGTTAGTATTTGTTAGTTTTTGCGAAATGATCGAACATTAAAGTTGGTATCAAAGTGATTTTGAACAATCTGCCAAACAATTTCGAAATTAAGAAGAAAAAAAAACGTCTCTTGTAAACTTACCGAAAGTTCTTCGCTGCAGTATGCTGTGTAGGTTTGTTCGTCTTGTTGCAGGACACAATACAACGGGCTCCATGGCAAATTCTTTAAATTTGTCGTTGGATGTCCTTCGAATTCTGTGTGGGAGAAAATATCGATTATTGCTTCAATTACAAGTTTTCCATTGAACGACAACAGTTTAAAATATCATAAAATGCGAGGCATTCTCATCTAGCGACATCTTGCGTATTTTCTATGGAGCAGATCGGTTTGTAAACGTGCTTTTAAACGCTTTCATCTGAAGCTTTGCTACTTTGATGCGAGTTTAACGTCAAAACTCAGCGTGAGATGGCGTAACCAACCGCACTCAGGCGGCACACGCACATGAAATCGATAGTGGCAGCAATGGCATCAAGATTCATATGAATTTTCAATACATACAATAATCGCATGCTGACTGATAAAAACTCGAAATAAATGCCTAGCACGAGGGTGTCGCGCACTATTCAATCAATTATTCGAGATTATATCGTCCGATTGACAATACAGTCGATAAAATTGCTTGTGTATATTTGCTATTCAGCAACTAAATGACATAATGATTGCCGTCAAACTGATTAAATCACTAGCTGAAATCCGGTCGAAATATATTTCACTCAATCATATGCAAAAAATTCTTTTTTTCAATGCGATTAGAACGTGATGGTGCAAAGCATATTGTTCCGGTGTGTTTTGTTTGGTTTGTTTTAGAACATGAATCAAGAAAGCAGTACATCCGAAGTTTTATGACCTTCTGCCAGAAGAAACAAAGTTGCTGAAGAAAAATCGTTATCGCACACAAACAAATATCGTAACGAAAGAAAAAAAAGGAACAGAGAAACGAATCGAATCGTTTAGCTAAAGCATGTGAAAATGCCGACAAATGCCGAAAGAAGAAGTGCTATCAATTCCGATGTAATGTAAAGTCGCGTGTACGTCAAAATCCTGAATGAATCCCAAGACAGAACCGGTACCGTGTGAATGGTTAATACGAATAATAATCAAAATAGAACGTATGAAAAATGATCCACGAACAACACGCAAAAAGGAGAGAGAGAGAGAGAGAGAGAGAGAGAACGAGAATCAGCATCGAAGTGAAGATGAAACTGAGCCTTCTCTGTATCTCTGGAGTGATGAAAACCACCGATATATTGTATTGTTGCTCGTTTTTATTCACATCGTACACAGATTATGCAATATATATACATCTGTATATACAATTGATGAAAGGTTTGGTTGGTTACGCGTTTTGCACACAGCACAGAGAAAAGCGCACATTTTAGCCATGACAGTGACGATGAAGCGTGGAATGCTGACAACGACGACGACTTGTTTCTTTTTCCTTGTTACACGTTAATGTCCACTTGACAAAAGGCCTGTGTTATTATGCAAGTGACAAAAAAGAGTTCGCATTGATCTTTCACGTGTCTCATTTTCGTCGACCTCTTCTATTCAGATGGCTCTTTTTTTCATCTTGCGTTTGAATGGGCCTGTGCGAGTTGGATTTTCATCGGAATTTTTATTATTATGAGTGTATGACATACACTGTATGTGTTTTATGTTCTACTCATATTTCAATTAGAATCGTTACGATAAAAACTGTTTCGCAGCAACCGAGAACAATGCTCAAAAGAAATAAGCAACAAAGGAAGGCTCAGTTTTTTATTTCATTGTACTTCATAATAATGATGACAACAACGACGAGAGAGAGGAGGATTCATGGTCCATTGTTCGTTGCTCTCTTCTTTATCGCCGTTTCGTACACTAAAATTTTTTGTCGTTCTTTGCATTCATTTCGTCGCGCTTGATTCGCTACAAAACTGAAATAATCATTTCGAATGGTTCAATTCACGAATAAATCTGTGACTTTTTTTTTTTAATTCAAGACGTCATTTTTTATATCCGTCCGCCTATCGTCGTGCACACTTTGTACTAATGGGTGCGTGTGATTCCAAGCAGCACGACATTTAATGAGCTCTGTGAAATGACATATCATGAGAAAATTCTTCTTTGATAGAACACAGGGAAAAAAACGAACGACGAAGAAAGAGTTTTCGCTCATCGTCTTTGGTTTTTTTTATAAAGCGCGTTTTTTTCTTTTCAATCTCCAATTTCTTGTGTTTGATGGATGTAATCTGAGCGATGGCTTCGATTGGGACATTCAATGTTATGTATATCAAGAGTGGTGTCTGTTGCTTCTTGAACTAAATCGTTTGGCACACAGTTTCGTGGAGTGCAAATGAAGACAGTTCATCGTCAAAAAGTTTTCGCCAGCGCTTTGTACTACGAATTCCTATTATCTGTGTAATCTCTGCTTCTTCGCTTCTTTACATTTAATCCGACTATGTTTGTGTGCGAGCGCGCTTTTCATCAAGCATTTCAGCATAAAGAAAAGTCGCCTCGAAAGAGAAACCAATTCAATTAGTTAATGGATCCAAATTATTTAACTTATTTTAAATGAGGATTCTATTTGCACATCGACGTTTTTCTCTCTCTCTTTTTTCCCCAAAAATATTTGATTTTGGAATGGCTTAACTTTCCGAAAGGAAATTGAATTTTGTGTATGTGTGTGTGTGTGGAAACAGCACCAACGGAACAAACAAAATGAAAAAGCTAAATCGATAAACTTCAGTGCAAAGTTAATTTTGAAATCACAATGAACATTTGGCGCATAATAAAAGGTTTTATGTCGAAACTTCTCAAACGTGTCAAAAATTCCATTGGATTGAATTGAAATTGCGAAATGTTATGGGAGTACATTTCGAGAGAGGAGAGAGAGAGAGAGAGAGAGAGAGAGAAAGCTAATGGCAGAGCGGGCAAAGGCGGAAGAACAACACAACTCCGGAGAAATGTACACTGATGGAGAGTGAGTGAGTGATTGAATGGAGTTATTCAGTAAAATAGTACATTTGATTCTCTAAAGTGCCGTTTAGTTAAAACAATAAACAAGATTACGGTGAACGAGGAAAGCTACACATTAAGATTGATTGTGTCATCACGAGTAGAATCATTCGGGTTCCATTGACAAACTACGGGAAAAAGACAAATAAGGGACACACATACACACTCTGCAAATATGCCAAATTGAAATCTTCATTTTCGCTTGGAAAATTTATGTGCTCCAAATGTTCATCATAACGGCATCAATATCTCGTTCAACCGTAGCGCGTTTAAAGCGTTTCGAATAGACATTTGGTTTCGATTTATCGTGTCATTTGCTGGATACACAAAGTCAATACAATGAGTCAACATGGAATTGCATATAATTCCAAAGCGTGTCCACGTCAGCAAGTGGCACACACACACACACGCACTCAAAGAGAAACACATTCATACTCGAACGGCACATTCTCTCTCTTGACAATTCAGCCTGAAAAAGAAAAATTCACTCAGCATTCGAAAATTCACGAATTGTTGGCATGGTTACGACATGCGCTCTTTCAACCGCATCTTCAGAATATATATTTTTTTACTGTTCACAGCAGCGCCTCTCTATACCGAGATGCTATCCTTATTTATTATGCCTCTGTTTTGCCGCTCCACTCCGCACGTCTGCCGGAGCCAGCCAGCTGTAGCTCAGCAGCAGCAGCAGCAATAGAAGCAGTAATTTGGATCGCATTCGTCATCATGTGTCGGCTGAATAGGATAAATCTAAGCAAATAGACGGTAGCCAAACAGTGAAGACGAGGGAATAGGTGTAAGTGTATGTGTGTGTGTGTGTGTTATGCGAATTGTGAATGCCATGCTACACTCTGAAGTATGACGATAAATAAACGCAAAAAATGTGTCTGTGAGCTGTGTTTTATTGATGTGTGCTCGTTCGTTCGTTCGTTCGTTCGTTCGTTCGTTCATCGTTGGGTGAATCAAAATAACGGATACCTCCTACGCAACAAACGCGCCGCACGTTTCATGTATTTCGTTTTCCATATAAATAATTGCATATTCAATGCGAGAGCATCATCGATTTTTTTTCCTCACATTCGTGTATATGGTTTGCCAACAAATCTTCTGCTGACTATGAAGCTGGTGGTGGTGGTGGTGCTGCTGCTGTGCATTCCATTCCGCCGCATTAAATGTCTAGCTCTTTCATTTTCCAATGGATTTTCAAGGCTAAAACACTCGTTTACTTTGGCACTGCATTGGCAGGTTTTTAGATTTGTGCTTTTTGCCGTAATAATGGTATAGAATTAAATGTATTGGATACACGGGTAGGCGTTAGGCGCGGTAAATGCAATAATCTAGTCACCATGTCAAAGTCAAATAAAAATAAAGAAATTTACACACAGCATTTGAATGTGTAAACAGCGCTTTCGTCTGTATGGCGACGAAATCTGTGGTAAATGGCAAATTACGGCAAAATCGTTTGTTCTGCCTGGTTTAGAACGTAATTGAACCTTTCGCTAAGTTGACATTTGAATCTTTTCGTCACTTCAAAGATCAAAAACAGCTTTCTATTAGCATCTTTTGCCACTAAAAGCCAAACGCAAAGACCACAACATTGAACATGAGATGCGAAGAAAAAATAACGCGGAACATTTTGAGAGCATCGCTGCTTTTAAATAAAAATTCGCTGAAAGGCTCCGGTGGGTGCATTCTTTTTTCTTGGTAATAATTACGTCCTTGTTTCGAGCTCAATTTACAGAGGCGAAGATTTCATAAGTATTTTCGTATTATTTTTATTTTAATAGCCATACGTAAAACCGATGCCATTTTTTTTCGCTGGAAATGGCGCAAAACCGCTTTTGGACGAGTGAGCACTCCGAAAATTTCAATGTGTTGAGCTCACGATATTTTCGCTCGGATTTTGTTCGTGTGGTGATTTCCGACGTCAGAGAGCCATTTTTTTGTTGCTGCTGCTTTTGTGGGAAAAAGATGTGCTAAAACGTGGGCGGTTTCAAAATTTTCTAAAGATCCGTGCGGATTCCCTTACTTCCATTTATCCGAAGCCCATTTATCGTTTCAGTGTTGTATGCTCTTAGGAAACTGAGCATTTTCTCTTCCTTTCATCTAATTTATTTCCCATAGTGTATACGGGAAAGACTAGAGAAAGAGAGAGAGAGAGAAAATATTGCTCGAAGTAAGTAAATAATATTTTTATTCGCGTCAAATTCATGCGGTACACAAGGTTCAATCTCGAGTTAACTATGTGATGGCACTCGCTGTGATATTGATATGATTTCTGGATTTTCGTGCAATAACCGAACCCATTTTATGGCGCTGAAACGGCCGGAAAAGGGAAGCAATCGCTATATATCAATATCAATATACCGTATAGTCTCGATTTCCATTCAGGAAAATTATGATCTATAGGATGATAGCATCAGCCAAATGGAGCGATGAGCTTTCGATACAGGCGCTTATAATTCGCTTTGAATGATTAATGTTTTTGCAGCCGTAATCTTTTCGATTGCCTTCGTTCAGTCGGCAAAAATGGATTCGTTGCTGAAAATGGGTATTACTATACCATATATTGATATAACTATAACGCCATTTCCAATCGACAAAACTTCTTGTGAATTTCTCGGAAAATGTGATCGAAGGCGTCTCTGTGCAGCCATTTACTCACATTATTGTCGTCATTGAAATCAAACTTGCCTGACGACACGCTCCTTCATGACTCCAATATTTCGAATATTTTCATAGCAAAATGCTGAAAAATTTTGTGAATGTCTCAATGTAAATCTAGATGCATTGAATTGATGGAAATAAATGCATTGAGAATTAAATTGCGAATTGAATCCGATTTTGATATTTTGCCAACTTAAACTATAGCATTTCCACGTAATATTAACAATCGAACGAGAAAACGAGCAAAAAACAACACACACACATACATCGAATCTGAAAAGGTATTCACGCTGATTGCTTCCAGGTTGGTGCAATTTTATCGAATCAAATTGTTTTGCGGAATGCAATTGATGCAAAAGTATCATTGATTCGGTGGTGGCAACAGTGGTTTTCATTGAATTTGGTTTGAATATGATATTTTTCGTTCGATATTTTCCCGAATAGAGATTCGTTTCGTTGCATTAATTCCGGCATTCGAAACTTATTGAATTGAGTGAAACGAGTTTCACCAAAAAGGTGAGCTTGTTATAAATTATTTTCAATTAAATATTTACTGCAACATTTGCATATTTTATCGTTCAATTCAAATATGTCTCGTTGGCATTTTACTGTTCCCAGTTTAGCTATGAGGAACGAGCGCGCTCGCGTATAGAGGGTGAAATGACAGTTAATGGTGATGCATTTGCGAGTCTGTAAGCTGCAAATGGTAGAAATGAATATTCAATCCGAAATGATGGATTGTAGTGAGAATTGAAATTATGCACCCTCATGAAAATAGCATCAACAGCCAACCCTTTTTTGAAATGAAATGGAGAAAAAAACGAATAGAGTACCAGTACGAGTATACAAGTAGCATATCAATGAAACACGCGTGACACTCCATTCGAAACATTTGGTGCTCACCGCAACGTACAAGCAGTGGAATGCAAATTATTCTTATAAATACAAAATGAACGCAAATACAAGTCTATGGTTTACACAATTACACAACAGAGAAACAAACTCGGTCGAGCTCGTGCTGAAACGAGCATCATCCGTAGCAAGTTGAGTACATTTGCTCAGTTCTATCTCTTCACATGAATGGATTCAGGGTGTTTGCCGACCGCACACAACGATTATTGCAACTGAATGTTGCTTTTTTGTGTGTGTGATTTCCCAGTTTGACCACCCACAGTGTGAATTGCGACCAAATCATTGAATCGTCGATACATTTTATGCGATTGCACTGCAATGTCATTTGCATGAGACAATAGGCACTGAAATACAACCACCAATATCTGACCAATGGCAAATATCGTTTTTTTTTAAATCGAAATGAAAGCCATTAGAGCCTGTAGCCCAAAGCAAATTTATAGTCACTTTCAATGCAAATGGAACGTTTCTTTAGCAACGAAAGGGCTTTTTCTGCTGACACAAAGTGGATAATGCATGTGCTTTCAACCGGTTTCCAATTTCCGACAGGCAAAAAGCGATACATTTGAAATACGTTCGTTCGTTGGCTGGTACAATTTCGATTGGCCTTTTGGACCATAATAATGCACAGGTGCATTTTCAATGGAGAATCCCATCACATAGTAGCATTCACTTCACGAAATGTGTTCACGAAAGTTTCCACTTTCAAAAGAAGTTTTCCACATACCCTTCCTATTCTTTTACCTCAGTCAACTGATGCTTTCAATCTCAAACTCAATGCTCTGTGCATAGCAAATCGACAGCTTATTTTCAATTCCTTTTTCATTTGTTCGGCGCTACGTGAGTTCTCGAAATGGAAAATCAATTCGATGGATGCGACGTAAGAGGACTACAAAAAGACATTTTCCGCTTCCTTTTTCTCAGCATTTGCAACCAATTAGACGTCACCGCTCTCTCTCTCTCTTTCTCTCTCTCTCTCCCACACACAAATTCAACGCAAAGCTCTCTATCCCGACTGAAGTAATTGATTCAACGAATAAACTTTTGCTCTATTTCGCAGCATCGCTCCCATTCGTGCACTTTTCCGTTTTTGTTTCGCTCTATACAATATATAGTTTTATCAAAGGTAATCTTTCGCCCTCAAAAAACGAAAGAATAACAAAACAATCTCCATAATTTTCTCTTTTGTGCGAATTTCTTTTCAATAGCCCAACATTCCAAACTATTCACTTTGCCACAATTGCTATCTCGGAAAAATCAATACTATGCAATAAATACACAAGAAGCCAATTTTCTGTGCAGTAAATGAAAATTGCACACATTTCCAATTCGCTGGGGATTTTTTGTTCCCGTTTTTATGCCAGCGTGTTTTTTCTTCCATTGATCGCATTTCGAATTTAAGCTTTTTTACAATGTGTAAATCTCGCGTTCGGAGAATTTGTGCCGTTTGCTCAACCAAATCAGATTTCAAACACACGTACTTTACCTTAGGACATTTCGCTGACATCGTCTCTCTTTCTCTCTGGTTTGTGAAATTATACTCGTTGGACGCCTTTTTCTGCCGTGACAGTAAATCAAGGATTTAGAATTCAATATTCAGAGAGAAAGAAAGAGTAAAACGAAACCTATTCACTTTTTATTCCTTCACCCACTTGCTTCCGTTTGATGTCAAGATATTGCTGTGTGTAGATCGTAATAAGACCTTTATTACTCTTTGCTCGCGCAACTGTCATATTTTCACACTTTTTTCGCGCTGTTTAGAATACATAAAACGTAAAATTATAACATCAGCCACTTTCCACGCGAAATATCCTCTTTGAAAAAGAGCAAAGGAAAAATGTGAATTTGTGTCGCTTCGCACCAGCGACTCAATTTTGCAAAAAAAGGTGATTTTGTCACCCATTTTGGGCTCAATTTTATAGGGCGACATTTTATTTTATTACAACTTTATTTACGATATTCGCTTTTTCTTCTTCTTCGTCATTCATATTTTTCGTTTGCAACCAACGCCTCGGAAAATCTATGTTGGCTCTTTCACTTGCTTTCAGAATTATCAAAGTTTTAGCTGAGCATTTAGAATGTTCGCTTGAGTGCCATAATGCAATATAGAGTGTGCTTCAAAGGACGGGTTTTAAGGTACAAAACGAGAAAAACATTTTAAATAAAATTTTTCGGTTATTGTGAAGAAAAAAAAGCGAGAAATCTATGGATAAAAATCCTTTCCGACCGCATTCAGACTTTTGAATATTTTGCGCACCATTTTTTTCTCGCTGGTCTTCTCTTGAAATGTGCCGACGAACACTGCCATAATTCATATAGAAACAGAACAAAACGTCAAACTGCGGTTTTAAAAGGGCACATAAACTTTTTCTATAAAATACAATAAAATATCACACAGCACTGGCGAGTGTTTTGACAGTGATAAAAAAAGAGAGAGCAGTAAACGAGAGTGAGTTTGGAATAAATTAAATTGGTTGCCTGATGTCGGCCAATGAAATATGAAATGAAATACGACGGGTCCAGTTTACATGATTTTATTATTATTATTATTATGTGCAGTATTTTATGGTCATTGTTTGTATGAGTTAAATTATTGGAATTGACTTTATCAATAAATCCGCATATTTTCATTGCGAAATGTTTGAACTGACGTTTTGCTCAGTTTTAACGCTGTGTGGAAATCATGTTTTGCTGACCGACGTAACAAATGTAAATTGATTAAACTTTTCGTTCTCACTTACTCTCTGTCTCTTCTTCTATTTCTGTGTGTTTTCCCTGAATATATATTTGCACATAGTTTGCAAGCAATTATTTGGTTTTCGGAAATTGATTGGAACATTTTCTTTTTGTGTCATGTGGCAACAAAAACAAAGTTGTCGGGAAATTAATGCGCATTAGGGGGGATAAATGAATGTGACACATCCATTGGATTAGTGTTCCCAAATGAACGCAATGATTTGAATTGGTAAGAACGTCATTTCATCACCTTCCAAAACCATTTTATCCACAAAATAATAGCGATATTCTGGGAAATGGGAAAAAGAAAGAGAAAAATTCTCTTTGCTTCGTGTCCTATTCGAAATACTAATTCTGTCACTGAAACGTGTGCGAATGAATGGTGTTCCGATCCAACTATGTGTTACACAGTAACCGTGAATGAATCGAAGCGTGAATGTTCACTGTGTGTGTCACATCGTTTGTCATGGAATCGAGTAATTTTTCGACGATGCCACATGTTTCCTATCACTTTTCATTTTCTCCACCCCATTCACACGTGTTCGCATTTCTTTCGCTGGAAATGACTGATACACCAAAAAGTGCCATCGTTTACATCCGATCCGAAGAGCGCATTCGATTCCACATTGGTAAAATCGATTTCTTGGAAATCTATCGTCAAAAATCTTCTCATGAAATTGGCACCGAGTCATTGTCATTGCGTTTCAAAAGTCAAACATGATAAAAACGTCACGATCTAATAATAATAAAGCTTCGAAGTGCCTTGGAAAAAGCCTAATGAGGTGATTGAATCTTTCAAAATCAATCTTTCGATGCCAGACGCTCTCGTCCTGTAATCATTTGTGTCTCCAATGAAAATAACACATTTCTCACTTGACGTCAAATCCAGTGAAAGCCTCTTACAAGGAGGTATCGCAATTATTTCGGAATACAATTTCTAGCAAGTGTAATTCGATTCGCAAAATTGCTATCATTTTGCAATTCTGCGCAAAAAAAAATCCGCCCAAATATTATCAGATTAATGGGCGTAGGTGGATTTTTTTTTCTTTCTCCTCGTTAAAAATGGAAATGTTACATTTTTTGCCTTCGTTACCATCACATCACTTGATTTGAATAAAAGATTATTTTCTCCAAGAAGAGAAGAAAAAAGCAGTGTTTTCAAGGATTTGTCATTCGACTGTGCGTCATCACAGGGCACTTTGGAACTTCCAGCGAAACTTTTCTAATTAAGATTTTGTTGAAATGTGTTTGTTATGAGTGTTAATGGATTGTGTCAGAAAAGAATTTCGCAATCATTAATCTATTACTTGCAAAATATGTTGATCCTATCTTGTAATAAATCATCATCGGTCGATATTTCGCTTAGTTCATCTAATCAAACGGAACAAATTCCCTAATCGGAGAGGATTTAAAGTGAATACACGGCATGGAGCAACGAAATCGCAAGTCACTCCAAAAACCATCAAATTGTTCCAATTTCGATTGGATTTTCTAGCGAACCGCCGACGAAACGGCTTATATATGACTGACTTATATGCTGTAAGTCAACGACTGATTTAGACTCTTGAAGTATTTACCGTCTGAGGGAGAGAGAGGAGAGAGAGAGGAGAGAGAGAGAGAGAGAGAGAGCCAAGCAATTGAGTATGAATATGCGCCCGTGGCACTGCTATGTAAATTGGCGTAAAACGATTTCTCTCACTTCATTTTTCACGAATTTCATGCCGGCCAGTGAAAAGAAGTAAACAAACCAACAAAATTGCGAATAATTGAATAACAGTAAAGAATTTAAATTTAATTGCGAATATTAACGGACCGGCCTGATCGAGCCCCGTTTTGGACGTGTTCCATTTTCAGACATTTGCCACGAATCCATTTCGAGAGTGCTTGACTCTTGTTTTGTTTTCTTCGAATATTTTTGTTTTTCAAACGATTTTTTATTCAGTTGTTGAATGGAACGAGTTGTGTAATATTGTAAGAAATACCCGATTTCAAGAGGCGATTTGCAAGGCTCTTGTCATTTTTAATCTCTCATAGAAATGTCTACCATACCAGTTTATTCTCTTGAGATTCAAAACGATGGTTTTGTTCAGTACAGTTTTTTTTCTGTACTCAATTGGCTCAAAGAATGGAAATATCCACAATTGAAACGTAAAGAAAGGTTCAAACATCACAGACGAGAAGAAAACAAACGAGTGTTAGTGTCTATTCTCTTTGGTTTGTGTTGTTGTCAATATTTCGCATTCCGTTCGGTCGATCGCTTTTCGTGTTCAGCAACGAATTCAATTGGTCGATCGTTTTTTATTACAATGTATCGAAACTTCCCTGAATAACATGTAATTACAACATTGCTTCGAGTTTTTTGCCCAAAATGAAACGAGAAAAAAAAGAATACAACACAAGCACGATTCCATTGAACTCGATGGCGCAATATTCTGAACGATGAGAAAAACCAATTTTCTCTTTGTTATTGGGCAAAACATCGCCAAATCAAATGCTTCAAAATGGATTCACGGTCATGGTGAGATAGACAAATTACTTGCCAAAGTATCCAGAACATCAGTATTTTTCTCTGTCTTGATGATGATGATGATGATGAACTAAGCAAATTCTTTCTGAAATGCCGTTTCCGAATTCATTGACCCGATTCAATGTTTTGGTACCAGCTACGTGCGCTCAAGTCCATTTAATGAGATATAATTTGAAACCTTTTTCTGTCTATTCGGCCAGAATGAGCACACGAAATCAATTCAGAGAAATGCCAACGCTTCAATGATAGCTCTTAAAGACAAACGAGAAAACAGTTTGAAATTCCGGATTCACTTTTTACGTGCTTATGTGGATATAATCATGATGGTTATCTTGTTATTTGTTCGTTAAATAGCCAATTTTGAGAATCGAGTTTTTTTTTCTCGAAAGGAAATGGCGAAGCAATGTTAGAAACTTGGAACGTTTTTATACTAGGGTTAGGGCTACAATTTCTGGCATTACATAAACACTTGATGCTTCATTACGAGCATCAAGAATCGGTGAACACTGGCTACTACGTACGTTGGATGATGGTGAAAATTGGTAGTATTAAATATGATTTATGAGCAATACGAAACTTGAGCCGTATCAAATGCGAAAAGTGTTAATTTGCTGTGGGCTGATGATGCCTGCGTACGTTAATTTAATTAGTATGAATTTTTCGCTTCTAATTGATTTACCGGTTTTAATTGAATTCTGGTCAGTAACCATCAAGCTATTGGAATTACTGGTCGAACAGTGTTTTTCATGCAACTTTTATCATTTGCAAATGATGGCTCGATGTTGTTTCGTGCTGCTGGGGCATCGATCCATTTTTCATATTTACTTCATTGAATTGCATCATAATCGGGGTATTATAACAGAAAAAAATAGCGGGACTGACAGAGAAAAACAGATTACGAAATGGCACAAATTGATATTGACGTTCGACAGCACACATGATTGATGGCATGGATCGATGAAAATTCGAACAAATGACAACCGAGCACAGAAAAAATACGTTCGTTTTCAACATTTTGATAGATTGATTGCTGATGTTTTCTATGATTTTTCGATTTACGCCTCAATCGTTAAGCAGATTATTGCCGATGCATTTTCTGCACATTTACAACAACAACATCGAAATGGCATGTGAATTCATATTTTCAGTGAAACAGTTTATGACTGAAATGACATCACTCCCCAGCACATGAAAACGATAATGATGAGAGAGAGAGAGAGAGAGAGAGATGCCAGCAATTTTCTGAATCGAAATTATTATGTGCATTTAAATAATGGCGTGTCGATGGCACACGACGAGGATACGAAAGATGGGTGGCTCTGGCTTTTCATTGTGCGATGTGCCAAATCGATAATTGCATTTGCATGAGATGTTAACATAAAATTTGGAACGAAATCTGCATGTTTTCACTTGGTTATTGCACAATTTGGCCAATTTGCTAGTTAACATTTCGCATTTCGCTGCACAAAATGACTTCTGGCTGTCACAGCTTGGAGTTTTTTCTGTGTGTGTTCATTCTTTCTTTTTTCTCGCCGCAGCAATTGTGATTTATCTCGAAATTTTCGGGATGAAGCATCGAAAACTGCATGATGTTCTTGGCGAGCGGCGAATAATAAAATGCATGAAAATTGAAGGCAATCACCAGAAACTAGAGCCGAAAAATGTAATAAAGCGAAAAAGAGGTCATTCTGACAAACGATGTGTTCATTTTTTTATACATTCGATTTTTCGCGTATGTTTTCCCGTACATACAAACGCCATACTACTTGCACCTGCCATTCATCCGTTTTCAATTTTATGGTCGTGTACATAACAGGCTGGCGCTCACAAAATGAAATAGAAAAACAACAACAACCAGAGATTTAGCCCGGAATTGTGTGTGTGTGGGCTTAGATTGAATTGGAGCAAAATGATGACAACAAAAAGGAAGTGTGTTCATGTTTTACGGCACAAAAGTGTGTATAATGCTGAGCATGCGAATAGTTTGAAACACTTTTTTTTCATTTACTTCCAGTTTTTGCTCCTCTTGCTTCGACAGTAAAATTCAATTTGCTACTGTTCATTGCGGGCGCCAACCGTGCTCAACTGTTCCGCTCTTGAATGATTTATGCAAGCTGATTGGCGCCTAAAATCCAATCAATTTGACCGGTTGGAAATTAAAAGCATAAATGAACGTATGGCAGTTACTGGAATTTGATTGAAAATATGGGTCGCCTAACGAGCTACGAAAATATACAAAGTTTTATGCTCTTTTTGCCTGTACACTGTACAGTGTACAGTAGGGTGTTTTTGCCACCAAATAATTAAGAAATGGTAGTTCTGGATTGAAAGAGTGAACAATTTTGAGTCGATTGCATGTATTTTTACTGCAAAATATTCAAAGATGCCACTTCCCGAGATCAAAACAGAAAATCATTGTATTTTGAGGTTATATTTTTGTTCACTGAAATAAAGCAATATTTTCAACTCTTTCACTTTCGATCCCACTGCTATTGGTAAATTCACGATGCAAAATTTCATTTTCATGCATTTTTTGTCGGATAAATCAAGGAAATCGGTGGAAAATTACACATATTTTATCGCATCTTTGACGGCATTTCCAATGAAAGAAATAACACTAATAAAACAATTTTTACACAGGGATTCAATCAATGCAGTTAGAACACACGAAAAATTATCTGAATTCATCAAAACATCCGATCAAACAAATCCAGAAAGACCAATTTAGAGCGAACGAAAAATGTAAACAGAAACGAGCTGTCATCATGAAATTCGGGCTTGTTTTGATGTTTGACAAGACCGTAACACAACTGCGCGAATCACTGTGTGCGAATTACTTGTTATTCATTCGGGCAAGTGTATTGGCAATCCGTTATAATGTCAAATGAGTCCAGATTTCGTGATGACAGCTCAATTTTGTTTACATTTTTCGTTTGTTCCAAATTGGTCTTTCTGTACTTGTTCGATTGAATGTGTTGATAAATCCAGATAATTTATCGTGTGTTCTAACTGCATTGATTGAATTCCGGTGAAAAAAATAGTTCTATTAGAGTTATTTCTTCAATCGAAAATGCCGTCAAAGATGCGATGGAAAATGTGTAATATTATACCAATTTCCTTGATTTTTTCGACGAAAAATGCATGAAAATGAAATTCTGCATCGTGAATTTACCAAAGGCAGTGAGATTGAAAGTGGAAGAGTCGAAAATATTACTTTATTTCAGTGAATAAAAATATAACCTCAAAATTCTATGATCTTCTGTTTTGATCTCGGGAAGTGGCATCTTTGATTATTTTAAAGTAAAAATACATGCAATCGACTCAGAATTGTTCACTCTTTCAATCCAGAACTACCATTTCTTGATCATTTGATGGCAAAAACACCCTAGTGTACAGCCAACCCATTTTAATTATGAAATGAGAAAAAAAATCAAACTCCACAATTGACTGAATTGGCATGATACGCGCGCGCGAGAGAGAAAATCAAAAATGCTGATAAAATCGTGACTCGACTTTTCAATTTAATTTGTATAATTTTCGCTCGAATGTTGTATAAACGAACGAAATCCAATGGGTTTTTTTTTTATCTCTGGGTGAACTGAACAGCCGAATGAGCACTCGTGCAAAAGTGAGAATAAATTCGGTCGGTGTTGTCAATCCAATACAAATGCTTGAATTCGGGTTACTTGGTCTTTCGTCGACTGTATCATCGACGTCATGCACACCACGAGTGATATTCGACTCGCTTGACATTTCAGACGACGCCAAATTACTTGTCGATTTCATACTTAACGCTGCAACATTTTAATGGATAAAATGAATGAATGAATGGATTAAGATCATTGAATATTGCAAAAAAGAAAAACAATCCCATGAAAATTTCCTCAAATATTCGATATGCTCGTGTGTTGTGCAAGCCCATTTATAGTATCACAGATAGATTAATTACCTCGGTGCTTTGTGTGTTGTGATACAAAGACAGGCAATTTATTCTCGGTGTACGTGCACAACATTACCAATTCCACATGGTATCGATGCGATACCCATGTAAAATACAACCAAGATTACGAGATATAAAGTATCAAGCGGCGAAAGGGAGAAATGGAGAGAAAAATGACAGCAAAAAAAAACTTAATTCACATTCCAGTATCCAATTTAAAAGATTTGCTAGGAATCCCATAGATCGGTGGCAGAAAAAAATGGAATTGCCCGGGCGAAACTGATTATTCA
Source organism: Sitodiplosis mosellana (assembly GCF_009176505.1). Taxonomy (NCBI): domain Eukaryota; kingdom Metazoa; phylum Arthropoda; class Insecta; order Diptera; family Cecidomyiidae; genus Sitodiplosis; species Sitodiplosis mosellana. The sequence continues at coordinate 16,031,368 of NW_022595244.1, read as the reverse complement.
CGGGAAAATCAGTCTTCTTAAACGGATTATTGGGATAATTCACTTATTTACATTTTTTGTGCAAGAAGAAAACAGAAACATTTTAAAAATCCTTGGGAAAAGTGGAAAATTTCATGGTGCATCCCATGGAAAAATCTATGCCATCTATCATAATTTCGATTTTTTTTCTCTCTTTCTCTCTCTCTCCATCTTACACAACAATTTTTATCTTTTTGAAAAATATTATCTAAATCCAATGGAAAAAATGGCACAATTTTCTTCCGTCGCTCCAAGGCATTATTACTTTGTATCTATCTATGTGTCATATGATTGATGTTACTAACGAAGTAAGCGCCAAATTGTTTCCTTATTCGTTGTATCCACGTCATTCTTTCTGCGTCGCATATTTTTCTCTTTATTTCTCTCTCCCTCTTTCTCTCTCTCTCTCTCGCGGAATTCTATGATTTGATAACATCAGGAAAAAATATGTTTGCATCTTTCAGCATAATAATATCACCGCCCACTGTCAAATGGTGTGGAACAGAATTTCCAGATTTGTATCACCGTTTATCGTGTTCCCAACGGATGAATAACTAAACACACAGAACACACACCGGCTACTGGATATCACTCATTCACTTGGCATGTTTTTGTTCCTATAAGAACGTATCATCAGCGAAAGACTCATATTTATCTGCCTATATAGTTCTTTTGTAAGAAGCCTTTTTTTCACACCGTTTCACACGCCATTGTTTGACTATCTACGTTTAATTTGGTCCCGAATGGTGGAATGCGAAAAATAGCACCTCATTTCATTGGAATGATATTTAGCCCGGAAATTTCACATATATGTATGTCGTGCAACAAAAAACCGTCAATTGTGTATGCGGTTGGTGTGAGTGTGATTGACCTTTTTCCGCGCCATACAACAATAGCATCCGATTTAAGTGAATGAGTCAATTCGATATCCCAAACATGGCATATTCATAAAATAGTCAGTAGTGTGATCGTTTCATGTTCACGTTCATTTCACCGTTACATTGCTCGATATAGGTATCGATAAAGAAGAAGAAAAATGTATTCCTAACCAACAGACGATTTTGCTGCTGTCGACAGTTATAAGCACACAATTCGATTATGGTGCAAGTGAAGCGATCTAGCTACTTTGCTGACTGTTGTTTCTGTGTGGAGAGATTACATAAAAAAATTCATTTCATATGAATAATAAAATAAATTGAATTTTGATTGAATACGAATAAGATTTATTGAGGCGGGGCCACTTGAATAATTGAAAATAAAACAAATGGCTGAACTTACATTTGCGAATATTAGCGATTTGCGCACTCGGCTATGGTGCAAGAAACAATGCACCGCTTGATTATGGTGATGATCCCGAGCTGGGAACAAATTCTGATGGAATTTTAAATCATGCTTTACCACAGAAACGAAAGAGACTCTACGAGATCTCTGATTGCTCAATTGCTGGAAATTACTTGGCTGCATCTTTTGCCTTCGTCTTATTTCTCCCAGCCATTTGCATGCAACAACGACTAACAGTCTTCGACTCTTTGTTTGCCTCGTATTTATTTTGTGTTCTTCTGTACAATACATACAGTTAGCTATTTAATCGAATTTCCTGTAAAACACTGTGGAAATTGATTGCTACATTGTTTTTATAGCGCTTTCGAAGCCATCGCGAATAGCATTTTTCTCATCTCTCTCTCTTGCTCGCGCTCTCTCGCGCTTTATCTCGTTTTCCAAGAGTGTTCAATATTAAAGTGAACGCTTCGTAAATGTCAAACGAAGCCAAGAGAATGGAATAGAGCGATTTTTACATGCACAACAAATAAATATCCAATTTTATGGTCGCTCAATTGATTCTGAATCGATGCCATTCAACCATATTCAATAAATCATAAACACAAATAATATCTTCGCCGCGTTCTCCCTCTCTCTCTTTCTCTCTCTCTCTCTGTGTGTGTGTCTCGTTGCGAGCTACTTTCATTTTACTGCACAACGAACTTTGCTTAATAGACCTTTTGCACAGCCGGGTTTTGATTTTATAATTTAAAACGGATTTTTCATATGTACTTAGTTGCGCGCGTGAAGTTCATAGCCCTGGCGAATGTTGTGTTTTGTTACATTACGCAACAGTAGCGACATATTGCTAGTGACATGAAAATCACTTGGGGACACAAATAGTTCAACTAAAAACAATCTTTTGAACAGCGATACATTTCCATTTCTAAACGCCGGAGAGAAAAATTACGTCGAAAAAACTAATGACAGGAAGGAAGTTTAAACAACGAAATTGATATACTGCTACATACATTCGACACTTATCTCAGAGAAAGCCAAACATTTTGAAAGAATTCTTGTGAAGTTTAGAAAAAATGCCGCTGCAACTGGAGCGCTCATCTGTTTCGGATGCATTTTTAACCGAAATTCCACACACAAAAGAATCAAAAGACCGGCAAATTCTTTGCATAAATTACATCGTACTGACGAACAAAACACACAAAACTGACGTCAATCTGTCATAAAACATCAACCAGTCCAGCAACAAGAGTTTTTCCATTTTCGATGTTAAAAATTAAATATGCACGAATAGATTGGAATAAGAATGCAGCAAGCAGCGAAAATTTCACTGCCAAACTGGCTGTGAAATGTGTGTGAATTTGGTGCAATGACCGAAACGTTTTAAGGCCCGCATACCTTGTTTCTTTCTGTCGTTCCGTTTTTCTTGAATTCGAGCATTTTACATCGTTTTGCCATAAAAGTAACAGCAGCAAACAAAAGAACACAATGAGTACTGTTGCCGCTGTTGCCGTTTCGATACTGTTGTCATCGTGTAAAAGCATCAATTTTTCGATTCAATTAAAGGGGTTTTTGTATGTTCAACATTGGAATGGCCCGTTTCCATGCAGCATTAAACCTCTTATAAGCAGAGAAAATGATTCGAGAGAAGCTTGAACGAAACCCATTTAAAGCAAAGCTGTACACAAAATGGGCTAGATGAATAAAATATTGCAAGCAAAGTGTTGCTACTAAAGAAGTTGGTGAGAACTGTAAATTGCCAACCGAAAAATCATTTGCATTTCTTTTGAAGTAATAGCAGCAGTGGCGCAGTAGCAGTAGTGTCGACTAATGTAACGGGAAGCTTGATTTGAATAAATTGAATTGTAAGTGAACGAAAAAAAAGAAGAGAAATTGTGTAATTTCATCGTGCTTCGCATTGAATCACCTTTAACCTTTTTTGCGCTTGATTGCTTCACATGTAAGTGTGGAAAAACGAATGACACTTGATTTGTGTGTTTCATAAGTCGCAACATAGAATTGAAAAAAAAAACCTTTTTTTGCTGAGATGTTCATCGTGAAATTGCACGCGGTGCTCTAACGGTAACTACATTTACCAGAGCGCGAGTATCGCACAAAAAGAAACACATTTAATTATAACGAGTAAAATGTTGATTTTCATTTGTGTGGTTTTCTTTTTCCTCAGCCATTCATTAAGCAACTTTTGTTGATTCGAACGCTTGCTGATTTTAATTCGTAAAAGAGAAAAAGAAAAAAAAACAGTGACGCGAATGTACATTTTTCTTGCGATAAAATCTCACCATTTCAATTGGTTTCGTTGCAATAATCCCGAGAATGCCTTTCAACTCGACCAAATGAATGAAATCGAAAATGAAATACGCTTTTGGCACGGACTATTAAATTATAAAAAAAACTTATTACATTTTTCCATAAAATGTCGCCAAAGAAATTGCATATTCCGACAGCAATGTGCCATTAAATGAACCAGCAGTTGAATGGCGATTGTGCAGAAAATTGTGGAAAGGTATCGCGACCGGCATCACCATGAAAACCACTTCCAAACACTAATCCAATAAATGATATTAATCGACATCAAATCGAGTTTTTCCTTCATAATCCACGTCATTCAACGCGGTAAATGCTGTTTCGTTTTTTAATAAAAAAAAGCCTAGTGAATGCAGTACATTCATTACATCAAGTGCGAGAGACATTTCAAATTGTTGTGATACTCATAAAGTGCTTCTTTTCTTCAATGAATTACTGGTTTAAAATCACATCGCAGTGGATTATTGTATGTGCGCACAGCGTTTGCCGGGTTGTATTTTAGAAAGTTGTTGTTACATTGATAACTCGGCGTCAATAAGTGAGTGAATGCAAGACTTGTCTTCTTCGCCAGCAAAGAAGATGGACAGTTGTTAGCATGGCTACGCAAGTTGCTCCATTGAATTTGTAGAATATTTCAATTAGCGTCATGTGCTTTCGGTTGAATAGCAATGATTATGGTTAAGCATCATGTTGTCTTTCACACGTAGTCGAGAGCGGTGTACACTCTACACACTTCTCTCGTTTTAATGGTTCTGCTCACTTTCGACGAAGTGAAAATACAAATGAATCGTTTTTCCACTCGATTAAATTGATAACAATGTTAATGAATGAATGACGGAGCCTGTCGATCCAGTGCAAGAAAACCAGATTTTTCCTCTTCAATCATCGTCATGATGATCGTTACCATACCATATATCGAAAGCCATTCCGATTTCAAATTGTACATTGACGACGTATTCTCATTAGCCAGTCACGTATTGGTCTTTCGGGCGTACGGAAAAGGTCACACCTAGACAATTGATTTATAGGATCAGACGCACAGAGTGAAATTGACTCGTTGTTTTTATGTGTACTGTACGTACGTCTCGTTTTACGAAATCCATGATGCACTTTTAATTACCGAAAGGCAGCACGTAGCGTCCAATCTCCAACTTTCTTCATAAAACTTTTAATTGAGTCAGCACTTAGCAAGCGTATTGTGAAACTGCCACAAATTGTACACAACAACAAACGCTGCGATCAAATTGCGAGAGCTCAATGTTTTCCTATGAACCATCTTTCTCTCTCTCTCTCTCTCTGCCTCTGTCATTTGGCTAAATGTCATCATAGATCCCGAAAATAACAATGAAAGCAGAAACAACAATTAAGCGCGCCATTTGCATCAATGTCATAATTCTATGAATCGAGTAATTATACAAACAAACAACTTGATGTAAACTTTATGGAATCGGTCTCACTTACCAAAATAATCACATTGAAATTGGATCAGCAGCAGTTTGAAATGACCAATTAACGGTGACAAAAATAGAGTTTTAATGAAATCGAATGCAATGTTGAGATCTCAGCGTCGCATGATAGATGAGAGAAAAACTACTTTGGAAAATTGGGTCATCGTAATAACAATTTGTGGATTAAATGACGAATTGGTAAATTAGCCACTTGAAATAGCAAGATCTGAAGTCATTGATGCCATTGCGAACTAAGCCGTTCGTAATTACAACATATATGAATCTACCTGTTCCGTTACATAAATCGGCCAGTGCTCGAGTTGTGAATCTACAGTGTAGACCGACTCGCAAATTAATGTGACATAAAAATGATGATGGATGGTTTTCTACCAAGAGAAAAATGAAAAACATCGCGCTAATTTGTCTCTCATTCGGAAATTTACATATTTGGCGAATGAATTGTGCAAAATTGTTGCCTTACGAAATCCACTTGAAAGTGATTTTTCTCAATTATTCTCCCAGTCAGTTTACTAGTTTGCAGTCAGTTTATTCTCTTACGAGCGAACAACTTGATGTATATTTATGAGCAAAGTACTTCAAACGGCGAGGAAAATTCTGTACTTCAAGTAAATATTAACTAGAAAACTTTCTGGTGGGTGGATGGATGGATGGATGGAGAGCTCAATAGAATAACTAGAAGTAAAACTAAGTTTCTCATTTCCTGTCGTTGGTTGTTCATTTCAAACAAGAAAAAAAAACCGAAACTCAATGACGTTCTCGCTTCGTTGTGAATGAGCTGAGTGTGTTTGACTTTGACTTGGAACGTAGCGACTAAATGCGCGAAGATGAGCGCAAATAATGTTTACCGAGCAAGAGAACACACACATACCGAGAATAGCATAAAAACGGGCAAAATGAGCACAACTTCGGCATCAAGTTGAAACAGAAAGTAAATAAAGGAAAATAAGCGAAAGAGAATTTCTGCGGTGGGTCGTGGGTACTTGGGTTAGCATTGAAATGCTCATTTTCGTTCGTTAGTTCGGATGGTTGGTTGTGTTCTATTCGACCTATCGATTTTTGGTGGGAACAAACAGGCAATTGTGTTTAGTTTAGTAGTTTTGCGCAACGATACCATCTCAACCATTTGGTGTTGTATTAAATTGAGTAAATAACTAACCAAGACCATTGAATAAAATGAAAGGTTTTAATAAACATCAAGAGAGTGTAAGAAAAAGACGAAGAGGAGTAGGAAGAACATCGAAAACCTGAACAATGTGTCGTTAGCATAAAATGCAAAAATTTCGAAAAGAAAACTTGCATGCACGAACACACCATTCGAAGCCGTATAATGAACGAATTCTTTGCACACAGTACACACACACACACACACACACACATACACACCGTGCTGTTCCTGTCTGTTCACAATAGAACGGAAATAAAATTCTCGCTAGAAATACACCGGAAGAACGTCATGGCAAACACCAGTGTCGATGCTGTTTTTCTTTGTTCATCTCGTGCCCGTTGGCACGCACAACATCAAGGAATGAAATATAAGCAGGCTGCCAACAAGCGCCGACTCAACCAAAACCAAGCACTATGAAATTAGTTGGTGGCATTGCTGGTGCGTACTGACTCCATTTGGCTCGGGCACATATTTTACAAATGACCCATCTTAATATACACCGTCCACGGTACGCTGTATACATATGCGTAACACGATGAAGGATTGATTAAACGAAGCATGCAAACTCGTGGCGTGGCGTTTGAATTTTCACATTTCACTAAACGTATGAGTGAAGTGTTGTTGTTGGTGCTGCCATTTTTTGTTGTTGTTCTGTTTTGAAGTATGATTTTCTCCCTGGACACATGCCATTTGGATCCACTCCTCAATCGCAGCACGTATTTACGATGGAATTTTTTTTTTTTTTTGTTGGAATCTAGTTTGTTCACGTTCCTTTAATTTTCCTCAAACGTTTTTGACATGAGCACCGACCAAAGCGAAGAGGAAAAAGCATTTTTGGCCACAAAATAACGATCATAAATGACCAGCAATTATAGTGGTAGAACTACGCAATCAAAATAGTTTTCAAACGTGATATATATTCATGACCTTCAATTGTTGAAGCACCACTGGTAGAATGCTCGAAAACGTTTGCACAAATTATGGCGAATAGTTTTAAGCTAGGTGAAACATGCTTTTTTTTCCTTCGTATAATTATCAAAACCATTTCACGTTCAACGGTAAACGTTGACCATACGTTCTAGGTGCACACCGAATTTGTTGGCCACAAAGTGAAAAGCCGTTTGAATAATGAACATTTGAGGTTTGAAAAATGAATGCATTAGATAAACAGAACAGTTTGGCGGGCCCAATTCAGAACGTCATGGCATTCAGTTCGGACTCTCAGCATGGTTGTTCACATTCAATAACATACCTCGGTGGTGGAAAAAAACAACAGGGAAATGTGTATCGCGTGACCAACGCAAATACACTTAATAAATTCCAGCAAATGAAAAGCAAATTAAAGAAATACGAAATTGCAATGGGAATTTTGATTTTTTTTTGTTGTGTGTGCTTGTTTTCTCTTCTCCATTGCCTTTGAATCGATATCGAAATGGAACCATGGGCCAAAGTCAACCCGTATGCACAATATGCATTCCAAAGGCTGCCGTAATTGAGCACGAAAGCAGCAACGTTTTTATTGTTATTGTGTGAAATTCCAGCGTTTATAGCCAAAAGAAAGAAAGAAAAACACATTCATTTTAAGGGATTTTCATTGCAAACTGAATTCTAACACTGAAATGCGCAATAATATGTACCAATTTACGTCGTAGCATAAAAAGTGGCTGTTCGTGTGCGACGATTGGCAAAAGCCACAGTGTAATAAAACCGAACCGAACCAAACCGGAGAGAAAACCCATAAAAGCCAATTTTTTTTCGTGGATAAAAAGAAATAATGATTTTTTATGTTCGACTTTAAGCCGGTGGAATGTGTGTCATCGCGCTAATTCTGCCGCATCAAGTGTGAGAGATGAAAGATGAGCGCGGTGAGCGGCATCAACTCGAAATTTGGCGGCAAGTGATCATGCGCGTAACTGTATACAACTGATATGTATATTCGGTGTGTGTGTGTGTGTGTGCGGTTTTGATGTTGTGCGAAACCAGTTTTGATTGCTGTGTTTGCCGATGCTGCGGTTGTTGCTTTTTGTATCGCACGTTCGCGGTATATTTCACGCATTCAACTGGCCCACCAGAAACAATACCAGCTGATCGCACTTGTGCTTGTATGAAGAGTTTTTTTCGTCTTCTTTTGCTCATTTCTTTTTCATTTTACACCGCGACAATGTAATCAAGCAAAAACCAGTTTGATGCCGTAGTTAATGTTTATGACACGATCTTTCGTGCAGAAAAAAGATCAAATGTCAAAATAAGAACGCGCATTTAATGAACGCAAAGGAAGTGAACAGACGTGTTGCTAATGAAATCTATACCGACGACGATGGTAACGCGAGTTAACATTCTGGTTCTTGTTGGATAGCTTCAGCCTGGGCTTAGCACCATTAATAACATTTTTATAAAGTCTCGTCAATTGTTTTTGATACTTATCTCTCGTTTGGCAAGCACTCTCTTGACGCACATCACAATAAATTGGCCAAGCAATGGAAATTCTAACTTTCAATCACAAGCACTCGCTGTTCGAGTTGAATGCGATGACGAAGTGAATTCTGTGCAGCCGAAGTCATTTTATATTCAAATAATCATTTTTGGTACTAATCTCTGGATTTGCATTCATCATTGTCACAACAACTATGCGAGAAACATTTTAAAAAGCTTAGCACACTCTAATTTTGGGCGAACAAACAGAGAAGAAGGGTCTCGAGACATATGAAAAATATTGTAGTCTTAAACTCGCTCTCTGTCGGTATATTTCATTCGGCTTATCCTATAGATTTTCTGGCTCTGACTGTCATTGTCTAAGTGTTGTTGTTGTTGTATTACTTGCGCGTCATCATTACTACTAAGCGAATTTGGATCTGATTGCAGGCAATAAAATCCATGTCCCAAAACCCAAATGAAAACAAAAGCAAAGTGAGAAAAACGATAATAATAGTGCTCGCTATAGCTCATTCTATCTACTTGCATCACGATTGCACAGTATGGGAATGACATAAAGGCAGAACGCAAGAAGAAATCGACCATCTGTGTTAAATGCAATGTGTGCGCCACCCTTCGCAGTAACGAACACGAGCCGTTCGTTGCTGTTGCCGCTCGGTCCCCTTCTAGTGTGTTCCGAATTGTTCGGCTCAATCGGTTTTTGGTGTACATAAAAATAAATTGACATTTAAATGCAGTCTTCTCCCATTTTTACGAGATCAGCCAGTGCAATTGGACGCAAAGTAACGATGTCAGTCACAGTAATTCGAAGATTTTGTCTTCGTTTTTCTTCTTTCATTCAAATGATGGCTTCTTATTTTCGGTTTTGCTTTGTGATCACGTTTGAAACGTAAAGATGCACTGTAAATGCGTTGCCGAGAACGGAATTACCGGATTCAAGAGGAGAAAAAGTAGCAAAAGAAGAAATTTTCCATTTTTTTTCCATTTTATTCTTTGGTTCATTGCGTTTGTCAATGCGCACCATAAAATGTTACACTTCATTGCCGAATGCCAAAAGAAAAGCTACATCCGTGGAAAAAAGTTGCTTTGAAAAGGAATTTTCTCGAAAAACAGGAAACCTAACATCGATTTTTTATTCGCAGCGAAAATTTAATAAAATGTTCAGTTCAAGTGACACACTGTTGCCAAGTCGTCTGCCAGAGAGAGAGAGAGAGAACAAACCAGTGCAAAGGTCATAAAATAGCAAAAATGGAAAAATTCATAAAAGCGAATATTATGATAAGTGCGTTCAATTTACGACAAAATCAATGCGTCTGATCTCAATCGTAACCAATGAATCAATTTGTGTGTTTCGTAACGGCAACAAAAGAAAAATACAATGTTCCTATGAATATTCAGCTAATTCATGGAGTGCACCCAGCAAGAGAGACAGCCAACATCGGCTTAACACAGTTAATGTGCAGAGAAATCCCATTCGTTTTCTATCTTACAGTACATTTATTATTTGTTCTTGGCGTTTAATGTGTGTTCAACAGCGATAGCGAGACTCGCTATTTGCCATGGTTGCGGCGACGAGAATCAATTTTTGCTCTTTATTATTATCTAATCGTAGCAATAGCAATGCACCATATTGAACAAGAGTAAAATAAAAAAAGAAAAAACATATCGCAATGGAATGGAACCATTGAGTTGGTTTATTCACCCCACGAATCAACGCACATGACGTAATTTTCGAACGATAATTTCGTTGCTCAAGTGCAATATCTATAAGTGGTACAAACGCTTGCCAAAAAAAAGTAAAATAGCAGAGTTTGAAAAGAAGTTTACAAGGGAATAAACAACATTAGACACGATCTGCCTTCGAAATGGGAACGCAAGCCATTGGGACGAGTGTGTGTGTGTATGTGTATGTGCGAGAGCGTGGATAACAAAGAGGGTGGAAAATTTTAATGTATTGCACATCGGGTTTGAACCTCTGAATTATTTATCAACGATACATTTTGGAACTGAACCAAACGCACCATAGCGAATGTGCTAAAGAAGCGAATAACAATGTACGTTCCCGGAACAACCAATACAATGGTTACACAACGAGAAACTGCACTATTTATAGAACGTGCTCTGTTTATTGTTTGCTCCTTATCTTGTGATGTTTCGCATCGGGTGAAAGCGCATACACTCATTACAGTGAGCCTTGTGTCAAGGCTAATAAAGATTCATTTCGACTGCACTACGACACACACAATGTGGAGCGTAGACATTGAGTCGCGGCGCGTTTCGGGCTAGCAAATGTTTGCATGATCATCATATTCAATAAAGTGTACGATTTGAATGTGACATGCGAGTCGAACGATAAAGAATTCGTGTAAACAATATCGCCTATCTGGTGCATCATCACGTTTGCAGTTTGATTTACAAACACCCGAAAAAGAAAGTGTGCCTCAATGAAGAATTAATTTTCCGGTGGCGGAGCCGGCGACGACAACGACAACGTCGACGGCAAAGTGCCAAAGACAAAAATAAAAATGAGGGTAAAATTAATTGCATCGGGATGAAATGGTGACAAAACGCTCATTATCACACTACCCAAGTTCATGTTTATTGCACGACCCATACTAAAATGACACGAAACTATTTTTATGCCGTGTCTATTACTTTTTATCTGAATGATACACAAGCATACCGAAGTACGGTTCGAAAGAGCCGATTCCGTATTTTTGGGACGGAAATTTTGTTTATTTCATAAGGCAAACAACGAGGCAATGTTGTTTCATGAGCATTCGAAGGTTTAGTAATTCGGCCAAAGTTGACAGGCACCACGACAACGACGATGATAAAAATAGGATTTACTTCAAGACATTTGTGCGAGCAGTAAATATTTGTCGATAATTTCGGTGGAGGAAATGAAATAGGACAGGATTACAGAATATGAGATATATATTGCAAACGTTTGCTATCTTCATTTGTTCGGATCGTCCGTTGTGTGGGACGATGAAATATGCTTAAATGTGTATGTGTGTTTGTCGGCACAAATCGAACGACCGAACTATTCAGAACCATATTTCCGATTTGATAAAGCCAACCATCAATTATGTCATCGGAAAACTTTAATTCAGCTGATGTGGCAACTTTCGAAAATATATAATCGTTCAAAAACTAATTCTACGTCCATGCAATATTGCCAGGGATTTTATCATTTTTGGTCGGTTCGTTTTCATTTTCGCATTCAAACGGGTGTTGACGGGATTTCTTAACGAAAAAGTATTGAAACCAATTTATCCGAGTCAAGAGCGTGAAATATAGTTGAGTTGTAGAACTTTGTCATGTAGTCTTGGGCCAAAGTAACGAGAGAAAGAACGAAATATATAAGAAGCCACTATGTGAATACGAATTGAAATTGGAATCAATATTTTGCGATTGGTTGTCGTTCCTTATTCTCAAGTACTTAAACGAAACACAAATCAACACCGACCATTCCTTCGTTCTGTTTGAAATTCCATTTTATGACAATGTTATCGTTGAAATAGAATTTTGAACGAAAATTGGGGCACTTTACTTATTTAAAATTGTATACGGAAAAAAAGTAAAGTATAGAAGCGAACATTCCTCTTCTGATGGAATTATTTAGAATGAATTGAATTGATTTCCAATGAATGAGTATTCTGTATCAGTCGCATTGTAGTGGTTTTCCTGTTTTCGATACGATTCAGTCATTCGTTCATTGGTTCGTTCGAGTTTTATCCATTTTTCGGAAATGGAACGGAGAATAGTGAAATAAATTTCTATTTACTACTAATGATCGGTTCAAATCCAATCAATAAACAAGATAACGAAACATTTTGTGGTCATTATAGCAAATGAAATATGGACAAAAAAAATGTATATATTCGATTTATCCAATCCCAAATGGGCTAACACTCAACGATACGATACGATACAGAGAGAAAACAACAACATGGAAACTCAATTCAAATGAAATTAAACGAACGAAAGACAAACAAATCGGCATTTAGTTCGAAGATGGCGTTTCTATTGTCAGCATAAAATGCGTGTTCGGCATACAAAATCGACGATTGTTTGCTGGCTTTTCAGCCGTTAGTTCAATTTACACATCGAGTAGCAGAAGCGCGCGCGTTTGTACACTTTGAGGCGGAATTGAAACGGTTATTATTTGAAACGGGCTGAAAGTTATAAATTAACATTTGGCACACAGCAACCGAAACATAAATAAACATTTATCGTAGATTATGACGTCTATAACAGTTTTTTGATTGCATTTGAAAGACCACAGTGTCGATGGCATATGATGTTGTTTTGTATTTCATCATGTACACATTTAGCTAATTTACGAGTAGAATCGCGCTGGTTGGCGTTGGCGCGCGCACCGCGCACACACGCGCTCACATTCAATTGGATGAAATTGCTCAATACAGAGTGAAAACAGAATGCAAATAAACTATTAAGTGGTTTAAGCGTAATCGTAAATCACATCAGCATATCGGTGCGGGTGTTGACTTCGTTCCTTATATTGTGCAGTGCCAATCAACTCAGTTCATTTCAAGCAATAAATCGAATGAACGAAATCGATTTGAGTAAATAGATTTTCGATGAATGCTTGCGCGCGCGCGCCTCAGCCACAGCGATATTTAATCGGTTATTAAAACGGCGTTCTGTGGTTTCGTCAACAAAGAGAAGAAGCACACACTTGACGCGATTCATTTGAATGTTTGTCTAGTCTGTGTGCTTTCGTTCACGGTTTGAAGGGGCCAAGCGTTTGTGAATGTAATTTGAGGCGTTGGTTTTGTCTTGCATTTTTTTCCCTTATTTCTGTTGTTGAAACTTTCATTACATCTCTTCTCTCCATATTTGTTGATATTTCCGTCAAAAGGCAACGAAACGATGACAAGCGATTGAATTACATCTGTGTGATTAATCGCCGTTTTGTTTTGAGCGCACACTTAATTTATGACCATTTTGTTTCTTCCCAGTGCCGTGATGTTTATTCAAAAATCATTCAAGCAATTTTGGACAACTCAAATGAAGTGTGTGCATGTGTGCTTCATTCTCAAAACCAACATATGTTCCGTTCAGCATTTGTTTTTCTTTAAAATTTGTGAGTGACTGTAGAAATATATTCGTCACTCGATAAGCATGGAAAGACGATAAATCTGTTTGGAATGTACATGGCATCGATGAAGAATGTAAATTTTGAGATTTATGCATAGAATCAAGATTTCTTGCGGACCACACCCAATTTCACGCCGATCACATCCGATTTTCATGCATTTTGATTGAACATCATCATCATCATTTTTTCTTCTCGAACCATTCATAATATTGAATTTGATCTTTGATCTGTATGGGTGCAGCCGGCAGAACGTGCATGCTCCAATCGATTTTCGATCCAAAAAGATGTTTATCATGTCCATGACAAAATCGTAAAAAAAGATCCACTTATTATTACGACTATAAAGTGCGAAGCAATATTCTCGTCGATTCGTAGATTTTTTTTCTGCTTTTATTCAACAAAAGCAATTACTCCTCCACCAAAGATGGTTCATTAACCATAGCGCACGATTTTGTCACACTGTCGACTTGTTTTTCCGAACTAAATCAAGATTTCAATCGAGACCGTAATAAGTGAATGAACGGAGCCGATTTCTGGTTCATCTTGATAGCATTTTTACGTTTGCATATCGAAATCCACATCGAATATTGATAGTTCGTGTTCGATGTGCATTTTTTTATCCTTTCTCATATAGTACGCATGTTTGCATTTGATTTGCACATGAATTATGTCTGGATTGCAGCATACGTTCGAAGTGTGTCAATAAATATTCCAAGCGGATGGTTTTCAATCTCATTCTAGGATTGAAATCCATCAGCGAATGCTGAGTGAGTTTCAGGCTATAAACATGCTAAATACCATTTGCTTTCAGGAAAGTATAAGGCACATTTCGATCAGCTTCAAAAAGTCGCTAAATATTTCATTCGGATCCACTTTATTCTGACGATAGAATAAATTTAGTCTCATATCCACCAGAACTTACCTAGAATGAAAAATAAAGAGAGAAAAAAGAGTTAATTCTATTGCTTCATCACATAAATCGTATCAAGTATTAATAGGTTCGCATTTGTATGGAAAAGTGATCGGAAATGAAACGGATAACGTGTGCTGATAAAAGACAAAAGAAATGTGTGATTGGTTTTCGTAGACATTCGAGATCTATGGCCATTTGGGATTCTCTATGGTGTATCGATAAGCAAATCATAGTAGAAAATGATGCAAGGTCGACCATTCAAAAAACCAGCTCTGCAATTGGTTTGTTTCGATTTTTTTGTAGGGCAGAATATTTTCGTGTTGATAATTTTGTCGTCGTTAATGAGTTGAAGCCATTGCATGCGACGGTCATTTCCATCACAAAAGGTTACTTTCAACTTTCGAAGGTTTCAATGAAATTTCATTATGTTCGAAAACAAAAGGCTGAATGGACCATGTAAAAAACTCAACGCCAATGTTACTAAACTATAATTTAACGCTGGGAAAAATGACTCCACAAAACCGATAACCAGCCGAACTTGAAACGTTGAAGAGATCATTTCTCTCCGATTTCGAGTGTTTACATTGAAGAAGAATGAGTTTTTTTTTCACAAGCTTCAAATTAAATGCAAACTATCGGTCATATTTGTTGGTGTTGCGTGTTGAAATGTGCGTGAAATGGGCAGAAAAGAAAGAATAAAATTTGGATAAGAAAGTCAACATTAGTCAATTTGTGTTCAGAGCAAATTAATAGCCAGTTGTTTTGGTTGCCATCGTAAACTGATGAATTCACACGATACATGGAATGAATGTCGATATATTTAATCAAGCACCCGATCAACCAGAATACACGGTTTCTCAACTCCGAACCAACAACACGTGTGTTTTCTTTGATTTCTCTGTTTATTCGCCTTTCATTTTGAATCATCAAAAAATTATAATTACAGCAGAAAAAAAATCATGCTCGATCGAATGTTCTACGAATAGAATACAAGAGAGTGAAGAGATGAAAAGGAAAAAAACGCAACTATTTCTATGCTCGCTAGTGAAAAAAAAGTAAACTTCTCAATTTGTTCGAACGAAACCAATTATTTTAAATTTAAAAGTATAAATTAACACCGTCAACATGTGTTTTCAAGGCATGGCTGCATGCAGGCTTTAGAAGAGAAAAAAAGTTACGCAAATAAACGATGCCGAGAATTTCGAAGAGAAACCACGTATTTATGTTTACCCGTACCTAATTCAGAACATAGAAATCTGCGATGAAAAACGAAAATATGAGATGTGTTTGTGTAGAAATAAACACATAACGTAAGACAACATGTTGAGATCACGGCGAGACTGACCTACTTTCGTGTAGCATTTGTTTGCACCGATCGCCGCCGCATATACATATATATATACATGAACGATGCGAAATTCACTTCGAACCGCAAAGTCGACACAACGCCGTTTCATTGCACTATGCACATAAACTTAAAATGTTTATTGTTTTCGCGTGTTTAAATTCGAAATCGAATGACTTTCTGCCGTACAAATGCGACGGCAGCGGCAACCAGTGTTTGTCGAATGATTCGCATTGTTGAATGATGATAAGCAAGGCATGCCTCTTTTGTCAGGTCATTTCATTTGGAAATTACACAGAACCCGAAAGAAATAAATCATCATATTTTTGTTTGGTAATATTTTAACATTTTCATTGGAAATGACGTGGAATATTCATGTTGGAACGTGATATGTCGTCTTTTTGCCACCGGCAACGCGATTGTAACTCTCTCAATTTGTCATGCTATATCCCATATGATGAATATATAATTTTCGAATGCTTGTCTTCAATTTTATCGAATGATACGATTTGCCGCGTCTTGTTATATCGTAGTCGGTGTTTGTGTTCATTTTTTTTTCATTCGCTCATTAAATGACTTTCGTGCTGTAAAACGTTCTTTGATAAGGTGTACCTGACGGATGTGATGACATACATAAATTGGAGCCGTTACGAAGAGCTTCGCCAGCAAAAGTAAACAATACTAGTAAACTGTATTTAAATACAGAAAACATTCACTTGGTCACTATTTCTCGCGCGATTCTTCGATTCGATCGAATGTAATTAATCCGCGGGACCACAAAGCAACAACCGAATCCAATCAAAGTTGTTAAGATCCGAAGTGCTGTGAAATTTATTCCAGATTATAGCGGAGAAAATTAATTACTTTCTCACGGAATTTGCTTTCTGGGCTAACATATTTTTCAAATCCAGCATTAATTTGCCTGTTCCGTGTGAACGACATTAGCCCTTCGAGCTTGATTACGACTTTCATTCAACACAAACAAGCATCGTACGAAGACGTAGTATGCCATTGAAATGAAAACTTATTCGAATTTCACCGACTTGATTGAAATCGCAATTGATGAAGATGTGAAATTGAAATGTTCGGATTGAAATGGCATTGAATCGATTGGAATTGAATTGAATCAGCTGACCTTTTGTCACCTTAACAAAATGCAACATACGCTGTGACCTATTGTAATTCACTTACTCATACGTACACAAGTCGCATTGAGTGCATTTCAACGCAATGGCCCAAAATCACGGTGTCACATGCATTTGATGTCATCACCGTAAGTGGAATACCACTAGAAAAATGTCAATAATTCAATATTTATATTTTCAATTTCAATCAAAGTTCGGAAAGCTCTTAGTGAGAGCGAGTCCCATCGTTGAAGGGGTTCGTCAATCAGAATGTATACGCGTTTATCAAAGTGATGCTGAAAGCGAAATCCATTTCGCTTTTCAGTCATTTTATCTCGTTCTCTCACAGTCCCTCCCAATCGAAGCGAATGGAACACACGAGGTGAGCCAACGATGATTTCGCACAAATGAATTGCACGTTATACATTGCCTGCCTGCTTGTCCATAAAATAGGTCAATTCGACAAGCAAAGTTAGATTATATTCAAATAGAATGAAAAGGGGAAATTCTAATAGAAACAGAGAGGCGGCGGTGATGACGGCGGCCCAAAAGCGGAGAGAACGAATCTGGTCGTCAAGGCCCTAGGAAACATTGTACATGTAGAATAGTGTGTATGGTTGGGGTATTGAATGTGCATGTGCAACATTTGCAAATGGTTTATTTCGTTGAAACACGAACCATTTAGGAAAGCTGAAGTCGAGAAAAAAAGTCATAAACGATTATCGTTCATGGTTTGCGGACGCCCTCAAGGCTGCTGCTGTCGACTTTACCATGAGCAAGAATAAATAAAATATTTTAATTTATCAACGATGAAATCGTTTGAGCGAACAAGAGAGAAAGAGAGTTTATTGCTATGTAGCAGCATCTTCGGTGAACTGTAATAAAAATAGATCAATGGTGGATAATGCGACTGTAATCTTTTCAAATTGGAAGAGAAGCTATTGCTTGATTTTTTGGGGGATCTTCTCACAACAGAGTAAAATGATTATTTATGTATGTGCATTCCCAAAGTGCAGACAGTGAGAAAATGGAATTTTCTTCCGATGCACAATCTAATTGCTACTTTAATTGGATTTGGTATACATCATCATTTTCGCATGGAAAATGGTAGATTGATGAGCTCAAAGACACGCATAATAATCCCTCAGAAGAAACTTTCTCGCTCGTCCGCTTGCTCGCTTGATGCAAATCTCAAATTCCCCCGAAACGGCAAACTTTTGCAACAACAGCAATTTAAATTATCTCATAAAATGTGGGTCATGCGGCATGGCTGTGATTGAAATAGCATGGTTTTGATACGGGAGCAGTCGAGTTGAAGTTTGCAAGCAGTTTGCTTCAGTAAACAGCATACCACATCATGATGGCTCATGTTGCCTCGAATCAAGAGATTTTCTTGGAATTTATGTTTCTGAGGGATTTTTGGCGAACAACCAAAGGTGTCTAAATACCTCTGCAAAACATATATCCTATCTTCTCTCTCTCTCTCTCTTTTTTCAAACAGTGATAACAAACATTTTCATTCTCGAGCCAATTTGCTGCACACAATCAAGATTCCACCATGAAAATGTGTATCAGCCGCAAAATACACATATTCTCGACTGAGGCATACTTTATCAAGTATGTCCGAAAGAATTTTTCAATGAAAAAAATAGGAACAAACAGTTGCCAGCTTGAACTTGGCACTGTTCGTGCTCCTTTTGGTGTGCGGCTTACACAAATCACATCGAATGGAAAGGAAAAAAATATGTGGAATTTATGAAAAGCTTCCATTTTTATTGCGTTTCACGTTTTAATACCGAGTAATTTATGCAGCGCAACGGCAAACGTTTTTTTTTTCTTCTGCTTTCAGGCAATTGCATGTTGAGTCCCAAACCCACCGATGCGAATAGTCACAAAAGAAAATGGGAAATTGCCACATACACACAAAAAATGAAAACGACTTTGCAAACACACCGGTGTTCACAATCGAGTAACTGCAGTGTGCTTGTGTGTTCATAGTATGTATTTGGTGTTTATCATAATTTTTCACACTTGAAACTATAATGAAATTCGGGCCGAACAGAAAAAACGGTGTTCCAATGTGTTCTTATATTGTGTGGCTGTGTGGATATTTTATGTGGGACTTTTCCACGGGATGACAAACGAATTTAAGATCCCTATGGTAATATCTTTGCACGGAATAACCTGGAGGAACAACACATGATACAGACATAAAGTTTAATTCAACCGAAATGGAAATGTGCATTTTCAGTTTCCATGCAAAATGGAAATAATTCCGTGTGCCGTTTGACACAGCTTACGACAATGCAAACACAGAAGCAGAATGAATGTATTTTATACATTATGTCATACTATATTTATCATTTGGATGCTTTTAAACTCAACATTTTCAGCAGAAATGTGGAATTGCTTTTCATTTTCGAATGAATTATTCAGCGTTTGTTGTTCCGTTTCCATCAAAACTTGAGCGGCTCGTTAGTCTTTTTGTGTGTTTGTGTCTGTATTAAGGCATAAACCGCTAAATACATTCGGATTAAAAAGAAGCGAGATTTCGCAGATGAATGCATTAAAATGGCATTTTGTGATGGAAACAGATGAATATAAGTAGAATATAAAAGTGACAATTCACACCAAATGACGCAAGTCCCATCATCCTTGTCGTTGCTTTCATCATTGCGCGATTTTGTTCCGCCCACGATTATTTGCCCTTCGTTTTGAATTATAAATGGCAATTCGAAACATTCGTCTGCCGAATATTGAAATCATAATGAAAAAAACATAAACACGATTAGAAACAGATCGCAGCCCTAACAATTTCTGCCGTTGACGACAAACTGAATGAAATTTCAATTAGTATTTGTGGTGTCACGCTTCACTTTTGCATTATAATCGGGCTCCATAATGTGATTATGTATCTTGAATTGAATTAATTTACCGAGAACGAAATGGCAACAGAGAATTTTCCTGAGAAAAGCGAATGGCCAAAGAAATGTTAACCGATTTATGAAATCTTCAGTTGATTAGATTTAATTAACCCAAAAAAAAACACGCACCGCAGTCGTCGGCCCGACAACCATTCCTTTTCTCGAAGATGCTTTTTTAATTGCGCTGAATTTATTCGATAATTTAATTAAGCGGAATTCTTGATGGATACGAGACTGACGGGGAAAAAAACGTATTCTCTGAAATTATTATTTATTTTGTAAATAAGACTGTGCACGAGTGTGCGGAGTTCGTGACAGTGTGAATTCCGAAGTTTAAAATGCGGGCGAGAGAAATGACACTGTGAAATTGAATTAAAAACAGTTGAAACAAGTTTTCTGCATTGACCCGGCCAAAGAAGAAAGTTCGAATTAAATTATCACTTTCTTTGCAAGTTTTTGTGTTGCCGAATCACTTGCGACTGCTGTTAAATATGAACGCAAAGGTCGCTTCGTCAGATGGAAGAACCACAATTAAATTGTGATAACAGCGACACTTGAACGCGACGCGCTCGTTGCTCTGTGTGACTTTAGCAAATTGTTATCTGATGGAAATTGGAAATAACTTGCGTTGAAACGAGTGAGCGAGAGTGAGTGAGAACTCACCCGCGCCCTTCTGATATGTAAATAAGTATTCTTGTTTTTTCTTCGAACACGTTCATCTTTAAAACGTTTTGAAATGCGATAAGAGTTGTGCTCTTGTTACTGTGCTGGTTTCACACGTTCAAGCGATTCGGTTTGTATGCGCACAAGTGCAGTGTGTTGATAAGTGTCACTCGTTATTTTGACGCAGTTCGATTCAGTCGATATAAATGTCAAGTGTTTCTTTAACTTGGGCCATGCCGGATGGGAAAATCCACCAGCAACAACAAACACAACAATAACAACCGTAAACATTGAAATGACTTTACAGTCGAATGCTGACCAAGGAAATTTGTGCTTACCGCACCAGCCAACCAACTCAAAAGAAATTCAAAATCATTTCGAGTGGAAAATGCTCAAAGCGACGAAAACCTTTGGGATGGAAGTCATTATTGATTCATGTTCAGTTTACATTTCCAGTGGCTTGAAATCAAATAATTGTTTGAAAGTCATGGACTTATTATGCCGCATCGAGTACGAGCAAGAGAGCCGAACCTGCTATTTCAGTGTGTGCGTGTGGCATTTGCTTAGAAACGATGGCCGAAAAAAAAATTTCGACTCAAAAATGGAAAAGAATATTATTTTGACTTCAACGCAATTTGAAATCGGCTAAGAATGAGCCTGAAATTTATCGCGTTTTGATTCTACCGAATATAAGCCGATTAATTCGAATTCACTCCATTCGTTAGTCATTTTAGGCATTTATGGAATGACCCTTTTCTCTCTTTTTTTCTCTCTCGCTCTTTCTCTCGGATTAGAAGCGATCGCATGGAGTGGCACACAAACACACGAAAACGGTAGCCACTTAACAATCGAAGATTAATTTTGATACAGATTTATAATATTTCTGAGCCTTATCAATAATGTGCATATTTAACTCATTCCCTTGCTTCGGGCAGCCCAAATTCACTATCTACGGAATTTTTACTCGGCTCAAACATGGCCAGGTGCATTTTGAGCATTTCTAATTCTGAATTATGTCATTTTAATTTGACTATGTCTCACCTCGCCAACAGTTTGGATACGATGACTTACGTTTATGGCTAGGATTTAGTGAGCATTTGTTCATTACTCACTTTAAACTTGTCATCCATTTTCTGAACTTCATTCCATTTTATGACAGTGATTTAATCCACGCCTCGGAGGTCGATACAAGTCATTTTTCGTCTTCAACAGTGATCCACAGTGCAAGATACGCACGACGACGACGTTGTGTTTGGACGGAATTGAAATTGTTTTTTATATTTTAAATTTTCGTAATCAAAAGATAAATTTTTATTGCGAAAAAATGCCGTTGCTTTGATCTTTTTTGTGGAAATAATGACGATGCGCATGGTTTTATTAATAAAATGCGTTCATTAGTCGACATCATCGTCGTTGTTGTCGTCGCCGTCGTCGTCGGCATTTGCGTATTTCTGGCGCAGAAGGAAACGCGGTGCGATGGAAATGAAATATCCGTTTAATGCCCTTAAGCAGTCTAAATCTGTGGATTTAACGCAATTGCTCGGAGCCGATTCCATGTGATGCTCTCTTTCACATACACACAGAAGCCCTATGACCAAACCAAATGTAAATCGTGTTTCATTTGTCGAAGAAATGGGAGTTTGCTTATCAGAAAATTATTCCCTTTTGGTCTTTTTTTTTCATCGTCGACGCCGTCATCGTACGATACGTTCGTTCAAACGATGTTCTCTCTTTAATTGCACGACCATTTCTGTATATGTGGAATGCACGAAAGATAAAACTTCAAAGGTTTTTTTTCTACGCGTTTTCATGGCATTCAATATTCATTTGACTGTGGCACGCACCAAATACAAAGTATACATAGCGACTCGTACATGAACTCGCACGCAAGCTCTATATGTAAATATAGAATCGGATCAATTTTCAATAGCAACACCATAGAATGTATTGAGTCACTTTGTTAGTTTTGTGATAGTAATTGTGGAACGCAATGATGAAAGTGCGTTAGTTTGAATGGGAAATTTTCCAGAAAACACTTTGACATTCGGTGTTGACCTTTGATGTGGATAAATTGTAAGTGAGCAATAAACAAATTCCGCCGACTGATCGATTTTTCGGGGAGGTCTCTTTCAATCACAGCTACTGGTTCTATTTAATTGATTATTTCTCAAAGTAATTTCCAATTTATTTCATTCAAACACACACATACACACATACCATTTGCTGAAAACACGGTTCGACAAATGTAAACACATAGCCACGATTGGGCTGTGTCGATTCCAAATTTGATACAAACCACATGCGTTTGTGTGGCCAAATCGAAAAATGAACCACGTGCCGACAGCACATATTCTCAGCTATGCTTCACGCTTTCAGATGAAAACTAGATCATTTCTAAAATGAGAACGGGTATTTGTGGTGGATGTTCAGTGTTCGATTTTCCTGCGGCGTACACCAAAACACCAAAATGTGATTTCAATGTACATTGTTTCGCACAAAACATTTCACGCTCATGTTTGGTGCGCACGTCTCAATACTTTCCCATTTTCTCATTTGGTTGATGAATAAAAAAAAAATTCCTGTTCTCTCGTTGTTTGTGTGACGCTTTTTTTTCCTTCATGTGGCAATGCGGCTTCATTTGATGCATAACATGATATATGAAATGCGACGCAATTTCGTAATAGGCAATTTCGAGAGCACAAACAGAATAGAAAAAAAGGCAAATGCTAAAAGGTAACCGAGTGAAAGAACAATTTTGACAACAAAGAAACAGAGTATCTAGAGCAAAACTTGAGCTTGTTCTCATTTTTCCTTCCTTCGCTGTTCTTTTGATGCCGCTGCTTTTTTTCCTCTCTCGACGGATGATGGTGATGTTTCATAATAATATCAAGTTCTCTCTATATCGCTGTTTGTAATTAGAAGTTTTACAATGCCATTGAGAGAGAAAAAAACAACACACGGTTGATTACAAAGAGGCCGAAACATTTCGTAAGTGCTTTGATTGTGTGTTATTTTGCACTCGTCCTACAAATTGACATCACATTTTATTACAGCCTCGGCCGTGTTAACGCATATAATTTTGGATGGAGATGAAAGAAAGCCAGTTGAATGCGTGTGAAACATGATTAGCAGATAAAATGATAGACAAGCAGATAATGACGATGATGACGAAGCGAGCGCGTAATAAGAAAATTGGGTAGAGAGGGAGAGGGAGAGAGAGAGAGAGAATGAAAGACACGAGGGAATTTTATTCTATGAATTTCGGTTTATTTGGAATTTAATTAGTTTAAACCCATAAAAACAACCGTTCGTGCGACATTTATATGTAGCACGAGTACACAATATACGCCAGCCAACTTTAACCGATGGCGATGAAAAGCACAACAGCAACAGCAACGACACCGAAATACATTTTACGAAAACTCTGACCTGACCTTTAATCGAGTGAGAGCTTTTTGTAAATCCATTGTAAATGTCTTGTCGCATGTGTTGTTTTGTGTGTGTGTGTGTGTGTGCCGATGACAACGATGGTACATTCGTGTACGATATGACGCAGGTGATATAGACCTCATATCCTGATTTTCTTGATATAAACTATGCTATAGCAGCGTTCACTGTACTCTCAACAGCGACGATAGTACCATAAAAATTTATTATATTGTTGCCGAATAGAAACACACCGATGTTTACGACGACGACCCAGCACTCACTTATGATTAGAATCGGAGACGTCAAACAGTAAAACCTGTCAGAAAAAAAAAATTGGTTGCGCTCGCGAACCTTTGCCAAATAATGTGTCATAAAAACGTGTACCCGATTTAAATCATAGTTGAACTGGATACGCCAAGCGGGTCGGGCCATGGTTCTGATTTTTGCGAAACTAATTGAAATGACACGAATGATTTCAGTGGAAATAATTGAGCGAAAATTGATTTTTGATGCATATATAAAATCGATAGATTCATTTCTTTCTTTCTATCGAGATGTCCAATGCAAACTGTGCGTTCATTGATATGTGAATTTTGTGCACCCGGGAGTGCTCGCCCATTCATAACTAACAATTCAATTTTTCCAACAGCGTTCGCATGAACCTGACCAGGGTATTGATATTTTCGGTCGGTTCGGTTTGAAAAGGTCTGACAGTCGGTGCCATGTATAACATACCATTTTTATGATTATGATATTTCTGTGGGACTGGCTAATGTACGTAGCATTCATGTGGGATCGAATGTATACGCGATAAACAAAAGCCACCATCGTTTCCATGTACGTAGATGGATAGAAATGTAACAATATATACCATTGTAATTCGAGTGATAGGCAAAGTGCGGTTCCATTTCATCCGAACGAAATGCAAAATTGAAACATTATTTCGTTGTGAAAATTAATGGCTGGCGGCAATATAATTATACGGCTGTTGTTAGTGAAATTGATGGACTCTGCGAATGGCAGTGACATTTTATGTGCAGGTGGCAATTTGCTGTATGAAAATTTCACTTGGAAATTCTTTAAATAGCCACAATTGAAATGAATTTCAAATCTCCGGTTTGATGTGGGCTGTCATTGGAAATTTCACTCCGCATTGTCGATTGGACAATTCCAGTGGTGGAAAATTCCATCGGAAAATCAATAGCCGTCGTCCTTTCGAGTTGACATTTCCGCAGGATTGTGTGGGTGAGTCTTTTGCTTGTGATCAAAGTAGAAATATGTGGAAATGTCATTGGATACTGTCTAATTGAAACGAAATCAATGTGTTGTGTGTAAGTTGTTTGCTAGTTCAAAAGAACATTCAACCAAAGAGAAATGGCAGTCGACTACTATTTCGAGCGAGTTTGATTGATTTCATGAGCACTATTGATTTGTTTTCGTTAGCCTCGAAACGGTACTCTTGATTGCTTTCGAAACACGAAACACGGTGCTACAATGAAAACTCATTTATGGCAATGAAAATCATGCGGCTAGAGAACCAACATAGTCACTAAGCGATGATAGATTGAAATTATTCCATCCATCCATCCATAGTTTGAAATCATGAATATTTAATCACAATTATTCCATTATATTTTCATAATTTGTCGCTTTTTGACAATCATTTCTTTTCTTTCTGAAGACGGCCATTTTTTTCCATTTTTTTTTATTGGACCGTGTTTTTGCGCATTCGCCGCCTCAAATGTTACTTCTTTATTCTTCGACAGAAACTTTGTTGATTGATTGCTTTGATGTTACTTTGGGAACATTTTTTTCTTTCGAATAAATTAAGTTCTTAATGTCACACACCGACAAAAGGTAAAACCGAAATGATTTTATGATGAGTTTTTGAAATTTAGGTTGTACAAAATTTGTGTCAAATGAAGCGCAACGCTTTTTTCTCTTCTTCTTCTTCTTCTTCTTCTTCTTCTTCTTCTTAAAATGTCGTTTTGTTCGTAAACTTTTTGATTAAAAATGACATGAAGTTTTGGTAAAAAAACAAAGCTGAAACCTACTTCGAGTTTAATCACATTTTGTGATCGTCTTATTTTCTAAAAATATATGAAGAAATTGGATGGAGCACGCCTCGAAGTTTGTTGAACTTATCATGCTAAACGGGAAGAAATGACGGGTATCAACCCAACAATTTGTCTTTTTTTTATATTAATTGTTTTATTGAGTGTAATAGCCAGCGGCTTTGCACGCATCTCAACTGAAGGCAGGCAAAGAACACGAATGCGGCAACAGAAGACCAGCAATAAATTTCCAGAACATATATATTCACTTGTTTTTCATCGAAGAATCAACATTTTAATTAACTCAAATACACGAAACGCAGACACAAAACAGAGAAAATAAGAATAACCATCAAAATGATCATTATAACGAATTATGTGTGTGCGAGTTTTGAGTGTGATGTGTATCGCGAATATCTAATGGAAACATTCGTGGTGTTTGCGTGCCATTGATGGAAGAATGCGCGTAAGCAAAGTATTTAATGCTAAGGTCATCATACGCAGCGTACATTGTTTAAATATGCAATTAATGGTAACCCATGTCAGAGCAACAGAGTAGCGTTTTGTTGCAATTTTTCCCCGTCCGCCTCATTTCTGTTCGATTGCATCCTATGCAATTATTAGTGGTCGTGCATAACGTTCTGTGCTTCCTGTCAACAACGACTTTAAGATGCAAAAACGCCGCAAGAGAGAGAGAGAGAGATAGACGAGCGAGCAAAAAGTCTCAAGAATTCCGGGGCATGAGAGAAAGACCAAAGGAAATTGATTTATTAATCACAACGGTTGAGGTCAATTGCGAGTTGGAGCGTTTTTTTTTTCACCGCTGCTTTCCAATCTTTTAAACGGCCACAAAACGATTGGCAGACAACGCGTGTTGAAACAATTAGAAAGTCTAATCGGCATTGAATGATCGCTAATTTAATTGTAAACATAAAGAAAGAAACAGCAATAGGTCTTGCTCCGAACATCTTGTTCTAGTCTATCGTATATAAGATAGCAAGCGCAAGTATCGGATTGTGTTTCGTCTGAAAAACGAAAAAAAAAACTTGACACAATTACATGCAGACGCTGCGTTACTGATTTCTATTTGGATTCTTTGTTACATTGCGGTACATTGTTTCTCTCTTTCCGGTGGACGTGCTTCAAATACACTCCAGAGTCATATAGTAAGACACAGTGTTGCCATGGCCTTTGTGCATGCATTATTATTATCTTTAACATTTTTCTTTCAAGCGCATTGTTCAACAACAAGCACTTTGAATATTAACATTTTCGGTGAATCGTTTCACACGTGAACGGGAAATCTTTGTTTTTGTTGGTGTACAGTGCACAGCAGCAAGAAAGAAAACGACCT
Organism: Sitodiplosis mosellana; assembly: GCF_009176505.1. NCBI lineage: Eukaryota > Metazoa > Arthropoda > Insecta > Diptera > Cecidomyiidae > Sitodiplosis > Sitodiplosis mosellana. The sequence goes on along the minus strand of NW_022595244.1, from coordinate 16,003,746 downwards.
GATGGCACGACAGTCAAGTGTCAAAAAATGTTTGTTTACCTGAACAAAATCGACATCATTTTTTTCGGTTCATTCCGTGAATCAAAACGAATTATGTGTTAAATACACGGAAACTATTTGCATAAGACCACAAATCTTTGATTCCACTCGGGACAAAATAGCGGACTTATCTGACAGTGTGTGTTGTTATTTAAATTGAGTGAACTAGACGCCGTAATCGGATTTCTCAATCAGTTCTCTGGATCTGACTCTTTTATATGTCGTCGCATTCTTGCTGGTGATAATGATTTGGTCTTTTTCATTCACGAGAAAGGGGTATGAGCGACCCAACCGTCTAAGATTGTGATCAGTTTTGCAATGGAGCAATGTCAACATAAACGCCGAAACCGAAATAAAGTTTTTTTTTATTATCTCGTTTATTTGTGTGTGTGTGTGTGTGTGTTTGCGCTGCGAATGGCGGCGATCATTTTATTTATTAATTTTTCAAACGAAAACGTTCATCGAAAATAACAAGCGAACGGCGGTTCTTGCTTGTTTTTGAATTTACTCATAAAATAAGTATTGTTTAAAGAAACAGAACACATGAGCGGCGAGGTTAGCGCATGTCGCGCGCACCACAACGGAATATTAAAAAAAGAGTTGTTTTCACTGTTGTTGTTATTGGTTTCAAAGAAAACGAACGAAAGGGCCAGCAAACACGGAGCCAGTGAATATAATCATGATCATGATGTCATCCATTGTTCAACCGAGCTGAATTATCCACTCGCGACAGACAGAGAAAACGAGCTAATGAATGAATGAATGAAAATGGAGCGCACACATGTTAACGCGCGCAAATTGTCGCAAAATAAAATACAAAAGATGGGTGAAGTTTCAAATGACAAAATAGCATTTACTCATGTCCTCTGTGTGTGCAACTTTAGCTCCGTTTATTGTTGTTTCCACATTCGGAATCCATAACAAAAGCAACGTACACCATTTTCAAATGAAAAATTCGTTCGAAATCGAACGATATTGCAACGACTTTGGTCTCTATACACACCAGCACACTTATTTCCACCTCAAATATTGTCGAAACGTGCTCAATCTGGCGCGAAAACGGAAAAAAAATAAAGATGTTTTCCTTTTCTTTTGCATGATTCACATCTCAACGCTTCTTCATACATTTGTGCAAACAAAACGACTCTTCGCAATTGCACCTTCTTACCAAAAAAAAAGCAACACACAACACCAATGCCTTTGTGATTTGAATAAATCGAAACAAGTTTATTGCGCTTTCCTCTCTCGCTCTCTCTTTATCTAAATTGTTTCTTTGTCATAACTCTGAAGAATGGAATTTCCTGAAATTTTTTTTTGTACAATTTAATAAGAGCACCCTGTACCAGATTCTCGCACATTTTTTTTATCGCTCTTTCAGTCGAAACTCGATCGCGAAGCACAATGCTATTTGTACAGGTTTGTGGAGTAACAACGATAATATCGAGCCAAACATTTTGATTTGCACAGGCACAACACACACACACACACATTTTGTTTGAAAATAATTTACACGCAGCACGCAAAGCAATTTAGCATTCTGTCTGACGTTATCACCGGCAAACGAAGTAAACGAAGAAAAGCAAAAAAAAAACACAACACACAAAGTACTGAGTTGCTCTTTTTGCATAAATTATCAACTGTAATAAATGTTTCGGTAGCCAAAAATAAAGGAAATCAGAAGCGTTGTTGCTTGCTATACATTCCAAATATGAGCATAAATTACGACACAAACGACGTTATTCGCAATTTAATAATCGTGGCTGTGCTTTCAGTTTGCAGCTGATGTTGGTTCAATAAAAACCAAAACAATTCGCCACTATAGAAAAACGTTTGCGTTTGAACAGGCCATAAATCGGCAGAAGGTTCACAAATTTATTTCGTGAATTTTTTTCTTTTCTTCTTCTTCCGTTTTCGTTGGATTCGATTTAGTTCAGAACACGCACATACAGATCTCTCTATTTAGGTTCTATAAGTGTGTCAATATTGACATAATTTTGGAAACGCTTGTCTTTTTTTTTTCTTCTCTCTCGGCTTTGAACGTCCCATTGCTTTTGCAGAACAGAATTGGGGACTATCGACCGGTATTGGAATTTATAAATAGAACACCCCTTGTCGGTTGACAATCGATTTTGAAGTATTTAATAATGAGAAAAGATGACGAAACGACTCGAAATAAGCGACAATAAAAATCGATAAAAAATAAACACAACCGACCAAAGGCCTTCACTTGTTTTAAAGAAGAAGAAAAAAACCTGCCAAAAATATGGAAATTTCGATACTTTTTAACTCTATATTCGAGTTGAGAATGAGAGCCGCATGATTGAGAAACGTGTTTGCTTGATGGAAAGAGAGAAAAATTTTGGGAGAAAAGACGAAAAAAAAAAATAAATCATGTGTTGTTGGTGCGTGCAGAATTTTTTTTTCTCTACTTTCAGTAGAACAAACATAAAACGCAAGACGCTATTCACGGAGTACATGTAAACGACGAGAATATACAACAGAAAATAGCAGACCAACGAAAAAAAGATGAAAGTTAAGGCTATAATATATGAATACCTATTCGATTCGCATGGCATTAAAACAACGTGTAAAGACAACAACAACAACAGCACAAATGGAACTTGAAAAACAATTCCAACTGCACAGCACCAAAGCAACAGAGAAAGATTCTCTTCTTTTTTCTTCCTTAGTCTCGCTCGTCGAAAGAGTCAAGACACAAAATCACGGGTAGAATAATAAAAAGTCGATCAAAAAAGAAAGGAAGATGGTTGTGAAATAGAAACTCCTGCATAAAAATTGTTGTTGCTGTTGTTGTTTCATACTCTTTACCTGCAAGCGAGAGTTTTGTATGCTGTGGGCCGGTGAAAAAGGGCAGCAAATCTTTCACATTTTGTTGCGAAAACAATGGTGAAGATAAGCAAGAGCCGAACCTTTCAAAACCTACCTGAGCTCAGAAATTACCTGCCGTTACCATTTTTAAAACTGAAAACGTCTATTGCACACAAAGACCAAAAACTAACACATTCACACAACGTCTTAAATGTATTTGCGTGTTTTTTCCCTGTTATGCCCTTTTTCTGTATTGTGCATAACGACAACGATGACGATGTTTCATTATTCAAATGCAAGCCATTTCATTTGATGGTGTGTATTCTTTTTGTGTTGTGTGTGCAGTAAGAGAGAATGCTATCGCATCGTTTACGATGTTTCAAATTACACGAAACAAAATTTTGTCGGAAAAAAAGGTAAGATAAGGGGAACAAAAATCATTGGGCCATTGTTAGGTTTCGAGTAAAAATTTGTGTTGCCGAGAAAAATGAGATGCTTTGTTGAAGTCAGGTGAATGAGATAAACAAACGAGTAAATAGTTGGTTCTGTGTGGCTTCGAACAATACAGTTAATTCATGACATTTTTGCTATGCTCACATCACGAAATTTGAACCACTCGGGGATACTTTTTCGGATGCATGGACCATCATTAGTTATAAACAACATTTTCTGATAATATTTCTGTAAAAGTCGTTATTGTTGCTGTTGTTGTGTGTTCAATCCACGCTTTTGTGCCATCATTGATGCACTTTGTTGTGACATTCGAAGCCATATTTTCTATCCATCTCATATCGCGCTTGATTTCACTTTGTCATCAACAACATAGAGACACAGAGAGATCATAACCATCGGCATATTCGAAAAATTAACAAATCGAATCATAAACGCGCCTTTGATTTGCATACAAATGAACGAGAGTCATTAGACCAAGAACATTGTGTTGACATGTTCTACGTGTGTTGGTATGTTCATATTGGATGAGAGGATGAATTTGCATCCGTGCTTCGTGCAATGATGCCATTAAAGATGGGCCGAAAAACCGTGTTCGTCAATATTTTACGATGTGTTCTACCGTTTCGCAGCATGACATCAATATTTGAGATCATCCTACGATGAGCATACATTTTTGAAACGCCATTGTGATGACAACGTAAACAATAATGTTCGAAACGTGAAAAATTCAATCGACTTACGATCCAAAAATGTGCTCTAATGAAATGGCAGTAACGGCGAAAAATCTGCGCTCACGCCTAATACGCACCAGTTCATTTTACCCAAAGAGTAATTTTTCGTAAGATAATATGGTAGGTTTTATGCGTGGCAACGGTTCAAACGCACAACCATTCAAAACATTCATCAGTCAAAACAGCCATTTCATTCACGTTCCGATAGTTTATTTTTATTTATTTTCATATGGCATGTCTTCGCATTCACGAGATTATTCATCTTGTTTTTTTCTCCTCCTTTGACTCTCTTCCAAAGTGAAAAAAAAGTCGGAAATCATTTCCACAGAAGGTGGGAATTCATGCAGTGCATTTTTGTCGTGCGTGTGGCCAATAAACCCTATGAGTAGATGACAGCGTTCAATATATGTACATTTCATATAAAATCCGAAACGAAACAAACGCAAACAATTTATGAAACGATGTAACGCAATATTTCTGAGCGCCGAAAATTCGTTGCCGAAAATAGAATTTGACACAAATTCATCTTACGCAGTCAGCATGTAGGCAGCAATTAATGCAACGAAACAACTCACTCATCTTATGTGGAGCAATGAGCTCGAAGATATTATTTATTAGACGGCATAGATTTCATCAGGCTTTCTGTCGATATCCGTATATTTTTAGAGTGCTGTGGTTTTCCGCTCAATCACTGTCTACTGCTGTACTGCTGCTACAAAGTGTATATTTAATAGCATTGATTTTTCCTGCTTCTGACACTCTCTCAACCCAACCAGCTAATTTTCATAACCAGTCAACGAGGAAATGCGTCATCATCATCATCATAATAGCTTCTTTGAACACAGATGGATCGAATATCAGCGCACACTGATTCCGTATGGTCCACGTCCAATTTTCAGAACATTTCAGCTAATTCGCCATCGATTAACGTTAACGGGCTAAGTTTATTGATGCCATAGGAATCAGTAAATATTTGCGTAACATTTCAATATGAACAAACATTCTAAATACTCTGGACAATTGATGATTGGAGTTTCATCGCCATCGCAAGCATTTTAATCGATTTTAATTTAAAAGTTGTTAAATTTTTCATTACAAACTTGCTCTTCATCACATTGAAGCTGTAACCGGGCATGTAATGTATAGCTGCAAGTGATGCGATGCGATGCGATGATGCGATTTCGAGACATGCTTCTGCTTTATTTGGATTGAGTAATTTATTTCCATTTATTTACCAATAAATTTATCGTTTTCTTAGCCATCGTCGATGGAATAGAGCCAGTGTCGCAGGCTTTGTATGCATGCACTAAATCGATATCGAAACCGATTTCAGTCGTTTAACTTGTTTTGGGTTAATTGAACATAAATTTTCAAATTTCACATTCATGTTTATGATGCAGGCACTAATGCCGAGAGCCAGACAAATTTTGTTCACTCACAAAACGAAATGTTTTTGTCGTGTCATAAGAATTGTGTTTGTTTTTTTTTTTAACAAAAAACAAACTTTTTATTCATTTTTGCCCATTTTAAGAGTTTGTCAAACAACCTTGCAAGCACAGACTCGGAACAAGTATATTAATTTATAATAGTAATAAATTACGTAATCAACCGATTTGTAGTTAGATAAATTGTGCTAAGCACACGTTGGATTGAGCGAATATATGATTCATAGGCACGGAGCTCAGAATATATACATATATGACTCACATTTATCTGATGTAATAAAAATAATCTGCTGGAAAATCAGCACCAGCCATAAATAACGAAAAAAAATTTACGTCTCGCCCAATGACCCATGGCGAAAATCGAACTTGTTGAACGCTTCGAATTTTAACAAAGTTTACAACCTCGACAGATTTATTTTCAACGAACATTCGACCGAAAAATTCGGCGCACAAAAATAGCAGCGTCATACAAAAACCGGTGGACCGTAGTCGAGAACGGATTTTTCCAGTCATGAAAATGGTTATCATGAAACTCTGTGAATATATGGACCATTAATTTTGTCGCCGTTTTTCATGAAATTTTTTCAACTGCGTTCGAAGAAGACACATTTCAATGGCTGGGTCAAAATTGCCAGTGGCTAATTTTTTTTTATTGCGAATTGATAAGAAATCTGTGTGATAAAATAAATACACCCGAGCAATACCGAAAAGTGAAATATCCAATGGACTCGAATGTGTTGCATGTGTGTATCGCTTAACGGTCAATGTACAATGCCAATTGAGTAATTGCCTCTTGCTAACTTGAACATATCATTAAAAGTTGTGTTTTCAAAACGCCGACCTAGTATATGGTTCGGTAGATGTGTAAGAAAGCCACTTCGATAAAAAAAAAAACGAAACAAACAAACAACCGCACCGACTCGATGTCTGTCGGTGGTGAAGAATGAAAATGCGCTAGATAAGAACCAAGCCATATAATCACGCGCTATGCGACGGTAATCTTATCGCTATTTTCATTAATTCTCTTCAGTTCATGTTTTGCACTCTTGCGGCGGCCGACGCTCTTCATGAAACCGAACCGTTCATTCTGTTTATATTTGTGTGTAGTGTGTTGTTTGTTATTTCTCTTGCTGCTGCTACTCTTTTGCACTCCTTTCGTCGTTCACCATATTGCCAGTCGATTGAATTATCTAGTATAAACACTTGTGAGCTCGAATTTACTTAAATTTCAATTAGTAATTCAATGTAATCAGATGGCTGTTATAATAGTTAATTGTTCGGAGTTCACACGTTCACACAGTTTAATTAATTCAAACCAGCTAACGGTGGCGGTGCACATAGTGACAGCGACAGCGAAGCTCATCGTTTCACTTTGGGTTGAATGTTGCACGATGTTAGGGATTTCTTGATGACACTGTAAAGTGTGTGATTGATTGACAAGGATTCTTGTCACACAGTGCTCGTCGGCGGTAATCAAATGAAATACCCGGATTATGGCATAGTTTGGCTATCATAGGGTTATATTTTCGTTTCAAAGATATAATGTAAACTGCTCGAGGCAACTCACACTCAGGCGATTTTCTAAACTAAATAAACATCTATTTTTTGAATATTTTCTCAATAAAAAAAAAAACAAATTGCGAACATAATCAATAGATTGCTGGCGACTGCGAGAAAAACACGAACAAATCTTTCGACAAAAAATAACAGCGAGCACATGAATGCTTTTACCGAGAAACATTTCATTGAGTGCCGTATTTCATTTTCCATTTTTATTTCGACTTGTTTTCGTCTCGTCTCGTATCGATGATGGATTCGGTTGCAATGAATTGCAAGAGAAAATGAATCACAATAGAGTTTGATATAAAAACCGACTCACGTATTTCGGTTTTTGCAGCCCCATTGTCATCGATCATGTTGTGCGAACGTTTTTGCTCAGCAAATATCAAATATGAACATGAGCCGATATTTCGTCGAAGCGAAACGACAAAAAATGAGTCAAATTCAATTTGTTCATCTCATGCGGTGGAATGTTTTCCATTTTCTTCGAAAAATTGATGCAATTCATCAAGATTTCTCGCGAGAGTAAATTAATACACGTCCCTTGGAAACGAATGAGTGAAATTTATGAATGAAAAGTAAAGGCACGGTTTTTGTTTTGGCTTAAACTTTCTTTTGTCCATATTGAAATGCGTTCATAAAATGTCTGGTATGATGTGGCTGCGACGCTCATGAATTAATAATCGGATTTAGACAGAACAAAAGATATTGAGTGTTTATCATATATTTCGATCATCCGCATTGGCTAATCGTACCCTTTTCGGGCTATCCCAACTATTTCATCAAACTTTTCACATCCAATTCGATCCAACCATTTCAAATGACTATCAAATTTCAAAGAATGTTCACAATTTCGAATGGATTTTGTATTCCACACTTGTACTGCATTCGGCCAGACATTCTGCCATTCTATTCACTGACCGTTCGTTCTTCAATGTGTGGCTTCAATCACGTGCAATTTGATATCAAAAGACCCACACACACGATACGGACTGTGAAATATTATTCAGACCATGAAATCAACAGACACTATGTTATCTGTGGCGTTTCGTGTGTGTATTTTACGATACAAACGTCGCTTGCTTCATGTTATCTGTCGGATATCTTTAATTTGGTCCCAAATGACCGCATCGAATTCGTGCGAACGAAATCGATATTCAATCTTTGTCAACGATTACGACAATTTAAAAGCTGCGAAAGGTCAGCTCTCGCTTTTTTTGTTTTTCAAAGTTCATTTTGGTTTCTATGTGATTAACAGAAAGAAGGACTGATAGCACACGACATTTTCGAAAAAAACAAAAGCGATTTAATGTCTTTTAGATTAGTTCCGATGCATAAAAATACGATTTGAAATAATATATATTGTGTCAAAGAAAAACTTACCACAAACATCTAGCCATCCTTCCACTCGGCTTGGATATTTAATTTCGCAAATACGGTTCACTCGGCGGCCCATCATTGGCAAAATTTTTTGTAAAATTCTTTGCACTGGTTAATTTAAAGAAGAAAAAACAATACTGGAATTTCTTTGGTGAGCTGAATAATTTTGCCAATTAAATCGCTCCACAATTTTTTGATTACTTTGCCCGCGGCTTATTTTTTACCAACAAATTTATTCACTTTTAATTAAACAAGTTTTGCCATTCCGTTGAAAAAATCGAAACTTTCCTTGGTCTCTCAGCCAATGTTGAGAGGCAATCTTGCACTTGATGTGTAACTTGCACGATGCACTTGACAATAATGTTGTGAACCACGCCGAAACCAAATCTCGATGTTTGAACCACTGTAGTTCCAAAACAAGACTGTGCAACGGTTTGGTAATAATCGGACAAGTGGATAGACAAATATTTGAAAATCGGTCGGTTTTTGTCGTCACACACAGAGCCACCATCCACACATTCGACACTGAAAACAGCTGTAGATCTTCCGGAAAATGCCAAGTGGCACCAATACTGTGTTAGATGTGGAAACGCGCGCGCATATTATCCAACTCCGACGATGCCAATTGTCAAAATGGGAAACAAATACCTGCTCAACACTTTGCCACCATCTCTCTGCGGCAAGCAAAACGTGTAAAAAACTCTTTGAATTCAGTTTATATGAAGATTATTATTTTTTTGCACTTTTTTCACGTAGTTTTTTTTCCTCTTGGAGCGAGCTGCTGCACAATTATTGTTTATATTTTCACTCTCACTCGACCAGAGTAAATTCAAACTTCCTACATGTTTGCTATGAATTGAAACGGAGTTCAACACTTAATCAAGTCTTTTTACACTTGTTTGCACTTGAAAATTCGTTTCGATTAACGCAAAAAGTATGTTCAAGTAATCGAACAAATATGATTATTCCGACCCACTACACAAACTATAATCAATTTGAACTTTTTCAAATAAACACTCAATCAAGCGGCTGCAATCAATAATTTAATTGACTAACAGCGCGCACATACACCGATTGCACACAGAAGGAAGCGAAAAAGTGATTGTGAATTATGCTCAAGATGCAATTGAACGACGATAAGTAAAATTCACTGCATTTCACAGAATCCACTTGAGAGAAAAAAGCGTTCGATAAAATCTATGGGTTGTCTGTTCGCCAGAAGTACATACGCAACGACGGTAAATGTACAACTGATTTGATATCCATGCTTTTGCCTGTTTTGCTGTCTGAATTGGATGTGCGCATCTCTGTTGCGGCAACGCTACGTCATTCGATATAAGACGCAAGCAAGTGTACAAGCGCTATGCTGGAATGCCGCTTTGCGGACATCATATTCGTAGAAATGGTTTTGATGACTATTTTATGGAAGAAAGGTGGATTTTTTTCAAGGAATTGAATTAATATGAATGAAAGTGATGATTTTTGATCAATCTAAAGGCATCGATTTCGAAAATTTGCTTTGATAAACCCATCAAAGACCAATGTTTGGTCACCAAATCAGCACTTGAAAAGTCTGCGTTCCTTGAGATACGTGTAGCTGAACGGTTTCCAATAGATGGATTTTCAATAGATGGAGCCACAACTGGGCTTCACTCAAGTCTATTTGAATGTAAACGTTAAAGAACAACTTACTATGGTATGAAACATGCCGCATGATTTAGAACGATTCTGGATCTTTGAACAGAGGTCAAAGCTAATGCTACCATGTATTTTCTACCAGTGTACTGAAAAAATCAGTACCAAAGCCAGTTTTTTCGCAATATCTCGGAAACGGTTGGATTTAGGCCCCAAATCTCGGCCTTCGGCTACCATCCCCATGAAATTTTCCGCCCGATCGAATGGGACTTCTCACAATTTTCCCCGATTTTCCATTTTCCGTTTATAGCGATATGTTCATTTTCGGAAAATTTTCCAGGATTTGCAATTTTCCGGGAAATTTTCTTGAATTCGTTTTCAGCTTACGATCGTACATTCATAAAATGAAAATGGTTGGAAAATCTTGGAAAACTCGGGAAATATGGAAGATTTTGTAAAAATAAAATGTACTGAAAATGACCCTAAATTTATATATGAGGCCATATTTTGGCTCCAGTGACTTTTCTGGGAAATCTGATCAGATAGAAAACTTCCTTGGGACTTCCTCTTTCCATATGTGTAAACAAGAATTTGCTTCCGACACACGAATTTTTTTTACGAATTTTATTAGTGTACTGAAAAATTCAGTACACATGGTAGCATTAGTCAAAGCAGGTCAAGCTGAAAGGCAAACATCTAAAAAAATCAAAGGAGTAAAATAAAACATTTCTCTCCAGAAATAAAACGCCACGAATGTTGAGTGTGTGTGTTTTTTTTCTCTTGAAATTTTTATTTAATATAAATTTTTGTAATCATATTTTGTATATATTCCATTTTATAATTCGGTAGAATTGTTTCATGTATTTTCTCTTTTATTTTGTGTTGTTGTTTTTTATTTTTTCGAATTAAATGTTAAATCATTTTGCTGAGCGCGTTGGCTCACGTGAAGCTAACTGATCGCGCATAACCAACTGACACTGGTTACATTGTTTTAAATAATTAATATTTTGTTTTTGTTTTGTTTTCATTATGATTGCAATTAATCGTTTATTTGTTGCAGAGTGTTTTTTTTGTTTCTTTAAATTTCATCGTATTTCATTCATTTCTAAAACGTGAGGAATATTTACTTCTTTAAGAATTATTCTCAATCGAACACGAATAAAATACGAATATTGTTTCATTTACTTATAATTTTCATGTAACTTCTCAATGTTTCTTTTCGCGATTTCTTGTTGTTGTTGTCTCTTCTTCACATTGAATATTATGCTGTCTTGCAATAGATTAATAGTAATAATATTAATAATATAGTTTAATTAAATCATTAGTTTTTTTGTTTTGTTTTTTCTTGTCAATTTCAATCTGCTTGTATTTTTTTTAGTCATTGTGTTTTTTTAAAAGAAAATCCTTCTCTCCCGCCCGTTCGGCGGAGTTTTTGTTACTTGAATTTCACACATAAAAATCATAATTTTTTCCATACTTTGCATCTAGTTTTTCAATCCGTATTTTCTTCTTGACGAAGTGCTTTGCATTCATTTGTGTGTCTGTGTCTCTCTACAATCCATGTATGATTGTGCCTTCCATCATAAATGCCTATAGATCGGCCTTTCTTCTTCTTTTGTTTACAAATTTATTTATTTATGTTCAAGCACTATCGAAAAGGATTTCTTGTGTTACACAATTGGATTTTGTATGCAGCGGTCGCCCATTTTGCAGATTACTGATCAAAATTGGAAAACAATATACTTTTTGTTGTTGTTGTTGTTGTTGTTGTTGCTTGTTTTACTAAATCACACATCCACTTTGCAGTTTTGTTTCTTCTAATTACAATTACTACGTAACGTAGTCTACGTCCTGCTCTGGAAATATCCATTCTTCAAAAAAAAAACCATTCCTTATTTTTCACTTTGACATTCTTGTTCTACGTGTTGCATTCACTTTGCAGTGTGTGTGTTTTTGTGTGTGTGTTAAAGAGAGATTGGTTGTTGTATGTTGAAAATGACCGTGCATCGATTTGCATCATCCTTTTCATGTTTCATCTTTGTCATTCTCCCATTTATTTCGAACACATATACATTTATTTATGTTTTTTGCATTTGCATTTGCATTTTAAAATGTTTTTTAGATTTTTGTTGATTTTATTTTTAATTCTTCAATTGTATACTCTTAAATACGATTCCATTTGTTTAATAATGTGTGTTTAATTAGATAGAGATAATTTCAATCTCATACTTCTCGTCTTCCTCATGTTTGCATTGCGCGCAGAGGAGCTTTTTCTCTCTCTCTCTCATTCTGCGGCCGCATTTCATTGGCAGCCACAATTATTCTATGCAGAAATATATAATAAGAATTATGAAATATCGTGTCTAGATTGGGTTAATTTTGTTTTGTTTTGTTTTTTTGTTGTTGTTGTTGTTGTTGTCGCACTCGTTTTGTTTTTCTTTTTCTCTTGTGTTGCGTATATGTGTTTCTATCGGCGTTTGCAAAACGATTTTAGCAAAGTTGTTTTTTATTTTTTTATTAAGCACTTTATCCAACAATTGGTATTTTCTCGTTTGCATACTTCAAAGGTAATTATTTATTCAGCTCTTAAGGTTTTGTGTCTTTGCATAAAATTCATTCGATTCACCCCGGTGGTTAGTATCAAGCCATTTTGGAATTTTTCGTTCATGCATTGCAAAAATTTCGTTCATTCAAATGTGAATTTAAACGCGGATAGAATTTTCATGTGAATGTTAATTGTTTGCGACATAAAGCGTCATAACACGTTGGGGAGTTGATTGATTTATGTGTCTGTTTGTCATATTTAGGTTTGCATTCAAGCAAAACGGATTACTTTGATCACGTAAAGCCTCTAAGCTAGTACGATAAAAAAAATCCATAGTCTTAACTAATGCCATCCATACTTTAAAAGTCAGTGTGCATTATATTTAGGTTTTTTTTTTCGTCTAGAAAAAAAAAACATTTGCAGCCGAATTCAGCTGAATTGTTTCGTTCGATTTTTGTTTTGTTTCATTCAACGCCATTTAACAATCAGAATGACGGAATAAGCTTCACACTGCAATTTCATTGCTTCTCAACGAAATATTATCATTTGTTCAATACATGAATACTTAGTGCCGGTCTGATTGCTAATAGCAGGAAAAAATAATTTGATAAAATTCATGTTGGAATTTTCGCGAAAATACACTTCGTCCAAATCGGGAAGCGTGTCTTTCAAAATGATCGAAATATTGGTGTTTTGTAAGCATCGTGTGTAAGTTTCATTAGATCAATTTAATATTTTTTATATATTTTTTTTAAAACTATTTTCATGATTTCATATGATTCAATTTTTTGTTTCTTTGTTTGTGTGTGGTATGGAAAAAATTTTCGCAGAAAATTATCGTTCAATTTTAAGTATGTGTTTGTTCTTCTTCTTCTTTGTTTTAGTTCATTTGATTCCAGGTTCAGTTCACACAATATTTACCGAACGCATTATTCGGATTCGACAGCGTGTGAAAATGAACAAAAATTCTGGTTACGGGAAATATACATATAAATTAATACAGAATTATAGTGAACATTTGAAAAAAATTGAGCTATAAAAAGCATCTTTCGAAATTTTGTTGTTTTGTGTTGCATTTTATGTGGCCATTTATAACAGTTCAGCAGCAACAGCCACACTTTCATTCTAGGCTTTAATTTTTTTTTTTTGCTCCACTCTTGTTTTGTTTTTACTTTTTTGCTTGCGCACTATGCTGGCTCAATTTTGTTTGGATTTGTTTTTTTTTTTGTTGAGTTTTACTTGAAAAACGAATTCGAAACGCTATCCTGTGAGTGTGATTGCGGCGGACCCGATTGATTTTGTGAATTTGAATTGGACTGTTGTTGCGATTGTTGACCCGATGGTGGTTGCGATTGAGACTGGTTTGGATTCTGTTGCTGTTGTTGCTGGGATCCTGTATGTTTGATCAAAATACAGAAACATTCTTACTTAGGCTCGTCTATTTGTTTGGTTGATATTCTAAATCACTTACGTGACGATGGTTGTTGTTGCGAGTAAGCATTACTTTGTTGACTCTGGTATTGTCGATTGATAGCCAGGAAGTTGCCATAGTTGGCCACAGGTTGCTAAAAGGTTGGACAAAATTGGCATGTTTATTTTCGTCCAAAATGAATTTGAATCAAGTTTTTTTTTTGGTTGAAAAGGCGATGTTTACCTGATTCATGGATGCATTAGATGGTGGTTGCGCCTGTGGTCCGAAAATGCCTGTGGCTTGAATACCGTAATTGGCATTGGGAGCTCCAAAATAGCTGTTGTTATAGTTGTTGTAGCTATTGTTCTGTGGCGGTGGTTGCTGTGGTGGAGCGTACATGCCCATGTATTGTTGTGCATACGGTGTTTGACCTATGAATTTAATAGATATTAATTTTCTATTCATATTCAACAAAAATTCAGGCAGACAGTATTGAAAGAGAGCTACATTACCTGCATTCACTTTTGTTCCGATTGCACCGATCTGAGATGACGGTTTAACTGTTGCTGACATGAGAGAATTCGATGTCGAAGAGATGAGTACGGTGCTCTGATTGTTTATTTGCTGTTGTTGGTTGTATGGTGGCTGATTGATAGCTCCACTCATTCGGAATTGTGATGTCATATTTTGATACATATCTGGCGCTGGTGTCGGTTGCAAATTTGGACCGCTTTGCATGTACGGGGCGTTGTATGGTGCTGAAAGGATGGGAAATTTCGGATTATTAAGTTGAACATATTAATTTAAACTTTGGGTTGAATGAAGAAAAAAGCAAACCTTGAAATTTTTTTGGAAATAAATTCGTACCTGCATTTCCACCTCCATAATGGGCCGATGCGATGTACCTCTCATAATGACCGTATTGAGATGGCATCGGCGATGAATTGTACAGAACGGCCGGAGGTGATGGAATTGCTGACATACCGCCAAACTGTGACGGTTGGTAATATGGTTGGGGTGCCGTTTGGATCCCTTGTTGCATTGGCGGTGGCGATAGACCGAGGCTTGATTGGTGCATTGGTGGCTGGTTTGGTTTCACTTTGCACACATTAGCCGTGGCTGACAATGGGTCAACGTTGTGTTTCAAACCGGCATTTGGATGTGAATTATTGTTTCCGCCGACCATGTGCTGTGGGCTTGGATTGTAGCCAACATTGTCGATATCGGCATCTTGTCCGCCAGATTTTGTGAAATGATCGAGTGAGCTTGGATCTGGTCCAAATGAATTGGAATACGATGCTAAGCCAGATTGGTGCAATTGCTGTTGCGAATGCGTAAACTGGTGTATGTGCTGTTGGTTTTGGGTTGAAACGAATGTCGACGACAAATGAGAATCGTCATTATTTCCCGAATTGTTTGAATTGTTTCCATGCTCGATTACGGGTTGCATCGTTTGTACCGTTTCCCACACCTTTTTAACGCTGGTAATTTTCTTGCTGAGATCGGCAATTGATGGTGAAATCGTGTTTTGACCACTAGCAACGGAATGAATGGCTGTTGAACGTGATGGCGCTATGCACAAACCACCCTTTGAAGTTTTCTCACCTGAAAATCCAAAATTGTTAGTAAAAAAATTTCACAGCTTTGAGCCAAGATCCTTGATTCGAGATACTTACTTGATTGTGTATCGTTTAAAATTTCCGATTCGAAGGTGAACGCTAATTTAAGATCTTTTTCGTATTCAGCATCGGATTTGGGGAATGACATGGTTTGTAGAGCCGACGATATCACATCGGTTTGTGATGGATGTGAGCGTTGCACTTGCGATTGCATCTAAGCATGGAAATAAAAACAAATTCAGAACAAAAAATCACACATTTTCTCGAGAAGATGAAGAGAGAACGGAAAATGTGGTATTTACCTGTTGTTGAGAGTCGAGCATGTCTTGGAAGTTACCGCTCGATGCATTTTTGAACACGTCATCGGCCTTTTTGTCGAGATGATGTTGGTTCTGCGGGTGATGGGGATGATGACCACCCAAATTGTTCGACTGTACTTGATCGTATTGATTTACACCACTTCGTTGGGGCTGTTGCGATGGATTCTGGATTTGCTGTTGATTCGATGGAGTTTGGCGTTTGATCGGGCCGGGCATCGATTTAAAGTTCGTATTTTCGAAAATGATCGTGGACATTTTGGTAGTTGAATCAACTTTGTTGCCGCTATCTTGGCTCAGCTTGTCGATCGATTGGATACTGCTGCTGGAACGTTGAGTGAAATCGGATTCATTGGCATCGCCCATGTGAGCAATGTCACTCTTGTCCCATGTATTTGATGAACTTGAACCGGTGCGATCGCGTTGCTGTTTCACAAATCTTGGTGCCATTTTATTTGGTTGCTGTGGACGATTTGCTGGATTTCCACTGCCCACAACACCTGATGGCGCAATAGCCTTTATATAAAAGAGAATTTTTTCCAGTTATTTTTATCTTCTGCTCCAAGATTAACATATTTTTCGAATACTTACCGGTTGTTGAGATTGACTGGGGTTTGATGTTGGTTTTGCGTTACCTCCCACTGGCTTGGCCGGAATAGATTGGCTCACCGGTTTGGATGTCGTTTGAGCATTGATCTGTGGCTTGCCGCGATTTACTGGCGCTGTGCCACGTGTGCTGTGCGTATAGTTTGAATCATCTTTTTTAACGGCAACAATTTTGTCTGGCTTACTTCCAATGGCCGCTTGATTTCCACCACTGTAAATACGATGAAAAAAAAAATTGATGTGAATGGTTTTAACATTAGAAATATGAAAACGGCATTCAGTTTCGGAAAATTAACGTACCTGGGTTGCTGTTTATCTCCTGAGAATGGTGGAGTCTTTTCAGTGCGTTGGAGCTGTGGTGGTTGAGTTGGGATTGAAACCGATTTTGATGCATCATCCGATTTTACTATTGTTTGAGTTTCAACTTTTTGACCAGTGGAATCCTTGCGTTGAGGAGCCTGTGATGAACCACCGAATGCTGGTTTTACTGGCAGTGCCTTCTTATCATCAACTTTTGACACTTTTCCGTCTAGAAAATTGAAAACATGATTATTAAATGTATTAAAATAACCCATGTGAACCATTTGCGGAGAAATTCAGTGCACAGCGGAGCTGTGCGGAGTTCGGCGGAGATGCCATACATACACTATATCTAAAGCAGTGCGCTCATGGCTACTTAGATGTGTATTGAACAAAAGAAACGTAAACACAGCAAAGAGTGCTGTTTCGCTCACACGTATAGCGTATGTACGGTATCTCCGCCGAACTCCGCACAGCTCCGCTGTACACTGGATATCTCCGCAAATGGTTCATTTGGGAAGTTTATGTACAGAACTCAATGACTGATTTCAAAAGTAATTAGTTGATGCTGAAAACACGACCCAAGAAACCTACCTGATGAATCAGTTGCATGCGTAGCAATTTCATCAGCGGATTGAGACTCGCTCTTCTTGCTAACTGGCTCTTCAGCTGTTGTTTCTGGTTTCAATTCGGCTTTCTCGTCACTTGGTCCAAATGGACTTTTTGCATTTGGTGGCCCATAGTTGTCGATGCGTTTCACGATTGGACCAGCCGATCTTCTGATCGAAATGAAAGTGTAAAAACATTAGAAAATCCCCGTTACATATCAAAATGGTAATTTGCGATTTGCAAATGAAAACCTACCCTCCTCCTCGTCCACGACGAGATGGTTCGCCACGTGGTACAAATACATCCTTTTGATGGGACTGTTGGCCATCGCCACGGCGACTACCCGAATCGTGTTTGAATCGATCATCTTTGCGATCACGGTTTCCACGACCATGGTATTCATCGTCAGATCCTTCGCTCTCACTGAAATCATTGTATCGGTTTGGTCGGCCACGTCGACCGTTGTTCCAGTTCGAATTGCCACGATAGTTATTGTTTCCACCGTAGCCACGAGTTGGAGGTCCACGTGTATCATGACGCCCACCTCTGGTGTTCGTTCGCTTCATTACATTTCCGTGTTTGCCATCGTCACTGCTGTACGTATCCTTTGAATGTCCACTTCCGTAGCCACGACCAATTTTGGCCGTAACACCCGATTTATCGTCCGATTTCTTTTCAGTACTGATGCCGCCGCCGCTTGGCTCATTTTCCAAGACACTTTCCAACGGTTTTTTGTCGGCTTCAGTAGTCTTAGCCGTTACACTTGACAAATCGCTGAGAACTTCAATCGATTTACGGGCAATTTCTGGGGTGGTTGGAACACTATCGCCCCATGATTTCGGTGCATCGATCATACTTGGCGAAGTGATAAATTGTTTGGTGACATCTTCTTGCGATTGATTCAACGATTTAATGGATGTGTTGCCGGCCGAATGCGTGGACAGATCACGTTCTTCGGATTTCTCTTTGTCCGAGCGGCTATCGATTGAAACCTTGCGCACACGCTGTAAAATCTGTTTCGGTTGAATGTCATCGTTGGCCGATGTGCTTGATGTGCTCGAAATTTGTCGCTGTGGTTGCTTGAAGTCGAGTTCCATTTCATCAGCCCATGATCCAATCTTGTCTTTAAATTCTGGTTGCGATGAATCGGATGTGCTGCGAGCCAAATGCGTCGTTCGCTCACCAACTGAGCTACGGCTTATCGATTCACGACCGCTACTAACACGATCATCATCTTCCGATTCGCATTGTCCAGACGAACTCTTCGAATGCGTTGAGTATGCTCCGCTGGCATTGCCCTTTGAATATGCCGGTTTATCTCTGATATCGTCAACATTGCGTTTCATAATGTGCGATGCTTGCATCGACTGATTTGGTCGACGGATTTGTTCGCGCGGACCTGGTCGATGTGGCGCCGACGACTCACCACTTTTGTATGGATGCCGGTCTTGTTGATCGCGCTGTTTCTGGAAGCGTGGCGGCAAATTTGATTGGTATGGTTTGTTGAAGAATGCATCGCCGCTGGAAATTGGTGCGCCTCGATCCCGTGATCGATCGCCAATGTCACGATCGAATTTCGACTCATAACGATTTCCATACTCACGCGGTTCCTTGCCATCTCTAATTTTGCCATCATCTGAACGATATCTGTCATTTGTTCGAGGTTCATTTGCCTCACCTTTGCCATATGCTGGCGCAGACGATGAAGCATTCGATTCGTTTTCATTTTCACCGGACAATTCTTTCTTTTTGTTGATTTTCTGCTCCAATTCTTGAAGTTTTTTAGCCGCAGCCAATCGTCGTTCATTTGCTCGTCGCTCTTCTTCTTCTTTGCGTTGCTTGACGCGTTCCAATAGCTCAGCATCGACAACGGGTGGACCGCTTCGATGACCGTTTTGTTGCATTCGCGTTGCTTCCAATTTTTCCCGCTCATTTCGCTCATTGTTATCACGATCCAATTTCTCGCGTTCAGTTTCACGATTGTAAGCTAAAATATGGTTAATATTTATTTAGTTTAATTTTACTTTACGTAAGAAATATTTTTGAGAAAAACTCACCAGCTCGCATTTCCATTTCACGTTGAGCTCTCGCTTCCTTGTCGTTGAAGTTAACACGTTTTGCATCTTTGCTGCGGGATGTTGTTGGCGGTGTGTCTGAGTCATCATCGGAGAATACTAGTTTTTGATTGTAATCAATTTCATCATCTTGTACCCATCCATCCTCCTTGACAATTTGATCCATGCGTTCCAATTCTTCCTCTTTAATAATGCCTGCACAAAAAGGGAAACATTATTTGCATTAGAAAACCAAATGGCATAAAATCCGGTTGTGATTGCTTACTTTGATATCCTGTATCATAATCATCGTATTGATTCTGATCGATTCGGTTCGATCGGGGCGGCTGTCCACCGCGGCCGCGATACTGTCGGTCATCGTTGCGATCGCGTGAATTTCTGTTGTACGATTGATATTGTTGGTCTCTGCCATCGGGTCTGCCATAGTTTCGTCGGTTGTCACGATTGCCACCCATTTGCGATTGTTGATGTGGCTGTTGCTGTTGATGCTGATAATGATGATGTTGCTGCTGGTGTTGGTGTGCCTGTTGTTGTTGTAGCTGTTCAGTTTCGGGCGGTAAATTATCGAAGCCGCTGATGCGTTGCATGAACGTTGGCATCAATGCACGAAACTGTGGTGGTAAAACTTGTTGGTGGGCCAGGCCCGCTGATGAATTGCTGTTTCCGCCGCCTTGTTGCAATGTGTTCGGATCTAAGTATCCATCTTTTTCTGTGCGATTTTGTTCGAATTGTGTATCGGCAGCATTTGCATTGGCATTTTGGTTGTTGTTGCTGTGGCTGTGATTGTGTGCATCCGATTGATTTGGGCCACCACCGGCCGAGCCGCGACTTCCTTTTGATTGTACTTGTGCATTGCTGCCGTCTAATGATGGAAATTCGTGCTGAAATTGTGGGCTTTGATATAGTAGCGGTTTTTGTATAGCCGGCTCGTGTGAACTTGTCACTGCGCTCCATGTTGTCGATGATGAATTATTGTTATTGTTGTTGTTATTATTTGCGTGACCGCTGCCGCTGTTTGCAGATTTACTTTGATAACTTTGTTGCTGATGGTGATGGTGGTGCTGAAGTTGTTGCTGCTGCTGTTGTTGTTGTTGTTGTTGTTGCTGCTGTTGCTGCTGGGATTTCTCGTGACTTGATGCTGGCTGATTATTTGCGTTCGACGATGGTGAAGTAGCTGCAGGCCATGAACCGCTCTGATCTGGTGTTGGTGTCGATGTTTCGGCTTTCAATGATGGCAAATTGGCTGGGGGCCGGCGAGCTGACGGTACTTTACCCAATGTTTGCATGCCATGTTTGCGTGGAACAGCGTTTTTCTGTGCTGACGGTTCAAGGGATTCACCGCGACTAGTTCTATAGAGACTGTTGATGTCTAATGCTGAAAACTTGGGCTTTGCATTGCGCTCCCCCCGACTACCACCAAGTGTGCTCATACTGTAAAACAAACCTCATCAGCAAAACGCTACGCGCTTCTGTCAGTTCAACACACAGTCAAAACGATATTTGCAACCTGTTTTAATGGCGAACCGTATTCTTCGTTTTTAAATGGGTTTTTGCGTGCTCTGTTTTTTTTTCTTTCTCCTTCTTCTTCTTATTCTTCTTCTATTTATTGTCCGTATATATGCGCCGCACTTTCAATCCGAATGCAGAAAGTGTTTCAGTTCTTTGTCAGTCTTGTTCGTTCACACAACGTTTTGTTTTCGTTTTATTTACAATTTTTTCCGTTTTTGGCAATGGCTTTTACAAACAGAAACTGTCAATTCTTTGAGATTTAACACATGCACATGCACTCACACTCACACTAAATAAGTCCAATGTTCAATGTTTGGTGCGGGCTTATTTTGTTTAGTTTCGTCGAAAGAAAAACAAATTTCTTGTGTGTTTTTTTTTCTTCTATTTTTTGTTTGTTTGCTAAACTATAAATTGGTTGTTGATGTGATTTGTTGTATGTTTCGAAATAAAACAACACACAAAATCGCTCACTCGATAGAATATATTTACACTGTGATTCAATTTTTATTCGATCCGTTGAAGTGGAATAGTTGTGCGTTTGCACTGCAGTTTCTTTGTTGTTGTTGTTGTTGCTGTTTTTTCACTTTATGAATTTAATGTCGATAAATAATTAGGTTGGATTTTTCCTTGTATTTTCGGCTGAAATTTTCACCAAAGTGATGTTTTGCTACAAATTTTGTTCGCTTGTGTAATGGGAACGATCCTCTCCGTGTGATTAAATGCGCTGCAAAAAAGAAACAAAAACAAAAACAAATTGAAATGGATCCAAAAAATTAAATGACTTTCAAATGGTGTGATGTAACACAAAACAATCATAATTTATCATTGAGCCATATGACTCCAAATCACATGAAGCACATTATGACCAAACTGAATTGCCTTTCATAAAAATAAACATTGCTGCCAATTAAACAGCATTAGCAGTGAAACATAACCTAACTTTTGTTATTGGGTCGACGTAAACGGGAATTTGTTATATGTAATTTATTGATAAGAATGCAACAATGACAAATGTCGCTGAGTCGGAATTTGAAAAGAAACAACAACAAAAAACAAAAAATAAACAAGCAACTTTCAAACGATGCGGATGTGTGTGTGTCTTTTTTCAATGAACCAGACAAATCACAACGATGTTATTGATAAATGCTGCAATAAAAATCGTCAATGAAAATTAATTGCGTCTATTCGCTTGTAATTTGGTTGCAATTTTTGCATGCGTTGCGAAAGAGAAGAAAAATATGCTGAGACTACGGGAAATGCAGTGTCATTCCATATAATCACCGAATATAAATAGAAATTTTATCTTTCAATTATAAAATTTCAATTAGATTTTGTTTCGCGAACCAAATATTCTTTGACTTTAGTTTTTGGTCAAATGAATGTATCACACGCGTACACTATACACGGATCACCGAAAAGCTTTTTTTGCATCAGGTTCAAACTACTTGCAGCTTTTTTCGGTACAAAACTGCTGAAATTTCTGATGCGTCATTTAAAATTGTTTGACTCATGTGTTTGCATGTTTTTGCCAATTTTGTTGGTGCGAGTGGCACGCGTTCTGTATGTGTATTCCACGGTTATAACAACACTTTGACTGTCATCACTGTCTTTGTCGTCGTCATCATCGTTGTCATTTACAAAAACGCACGACTTTCTTTGTACCTTTCCAATGCAAAACTCAACAAAAGAAAAGACAGAGAGAGAAAATCACACACAATTGACGTGCTCACTCTCCCCTTTTGCTTATTTCATTTACAAATAACAATTGAACTTTCATCTAAGAACTCACATCTTCATGTATGAATTGCGAATTTTCTATTCGTAGCTTTTTAGTGGAACAATTGGTTCCCACATGAAAAAAAACCGTCTAGAATTTCAGCGTTTTTTATCGTTCCTTTTCTTTTCATCTATGCGTTTTGTTTTCGCATCAGGCGTTATAAAATACAGATATTTTATTTATTACGAAACTTCTTCGTTCATCACATTTAGTACACACAGAGAGTGACTAGACGGCTTCTGTGTCAGCTCAATATAACGCTATAACCAATTTTGCGATGTGTCGAATGTATGAGCAGAATTATGTATGAACATTCTTCGACTGTGAAGTCGCATGCATGTATGCGAAAACCACACACGGTCGTCGGTTTGAGTTAGATTTTTGCAACGACATCGGCGATGACAACGACGACGGCAAACGCTTTTTGGGGCAGTCACACACGAACACTTGACTTAACATTGATACTTTTATCGTTATAGCTACACACACTCAACGACTCCAAGCAGAAGGCCGGTCATTCAATGCATTGCAGCACAACAAGAGAGAGAGAGAAAGAGCGTGAGTAAGAGCAGTAGTGAAGATTCTATGAGCAATAACACATCGGTCAATAAGTCCCGAGCCTAACCACCAAGTGGCAACACTAATGTCAAACCCATATCATTTTCGAAAACTACAACCTTTTTTAGGAATCCAGTCAAAATTTGAGCCAAATCCGACCATCAGTTCGCTAATTACAGCACTTTAAATGAAGCAATTTTCCAATTTTCCAAAATCATGGAAAAACTGCATTTCTCCTCTCGATTTGACACATGTATTCCAGAAGAAAAACGAGCAGGAGTACCAAACCCATACTATGATTAGTTTATGGCATCCTTAGGCTTTCGAAATCAATCATTAGATATGGAAGAATTGAATTTATGCATAGCCATAAGAGCGATTTTGTCGATAAGCCTCCAAATTGTTCAAAATATGTGGTTTTGGAAGAAATCATTGCCAAAATCCGTTAAGTGATATCGGAATTCTCAAATGTGATAGTTCATAGATTTGCTAAGGCCATAGGGCAACTAACTCAAGCTATAGTTACAACTTTGCATGGATATATGCATATGAAATACTCAATCGAAAAAGCCTTGCCGCGTTTTTGGATATGGAGTAGATAGAACAGTTTTTTGGGGATTCGAAGCCCGTTTGGAGCTGTATAAGTAAAATTTGAATAGGGTTTTGCCTTTATATATTAGAATTAATGTATTTTGAGTTCATTTGAATAGATTCGATCTATAAATTGCGGGTAGAAATCGCCAAAAACGGTTTGTAGCGACCAAGGTCGCAAAATATGAGTTCGGGCATTATTAGTGGATTTAGGTATAGAAAAATATTCGCGAACCAGTGGGAAAGATATAAAACAACATGAAAAGTCACTTATGCATCATTTTAGACCTATCCGAATGTCAAATCTTGATAAAACATAGCAAATTTGGCGAAGAAAACTATGTTGTTCAAATGCGAGTTTCATCCAGGTCAAAGAACTGTTTATATGGTGATATAATTGAACGAAATTGGTTTCAAACTGCTTCACTAACCATTGTATTTTTTAGGTCTGGTCATTCTCTGAACTCTCCACATGAATATACTTGAATACAATGCATCAGAAGAAAGTTATACCGTTTTAACGGCAAAATTGAAGCATTTTCGGGAGTCTTTCTCTCGTATAGCTGTAACTAGCAAACTGATGGTCGGATTTGGCTCAAATTTTGACTGGATTCCTAAAAAAGGTTGTAGTTTTCGAAAATGATATGGGTTTGACATTAGTGTTGCCACTTGGTGGTTAGGCTCGGGACTTATTGACCGATGTGTTATATTGGTTGATGTAGACAATTTATGGTATCACATTTGCAACCGTGAGCCACCCGCTTCTGTTCGAAATGCTTATGTGACGATCATTGTAGAAGAAATGAAACTGTGACGATTCACGGGCGCGCGACACTGAGAAACAAAGCAATTAAAAATTGAATGTGTCAATTTCGATTATGGAAAAGTCGTCGTACATCCGAATGTGGCGCCTAGCAAGTAGCAATTGACTATTAACAATCAATAAACTGGCCAAAAGTGATTAAAAACTTTGGACATTAATACATAACGACTGAAGTGACTGTTGGAAACAAGCGCTCTGACAATTGTCATAAATTATAAATAAATTAAATTTTCCTTGTTGCCACAATTGAAACACATGAGCCTAACGTTCCAATGATGTTTTCTATATGACTTCCACGGAAGATTTGCAGCGACACAGAGAGAAAAAAATTACAAACAATTTCGATTGTTTTGCCTTTTATTTGACATCTTAGCAATTTTTTTTTATTGAAATACATTGCTTCATTCTGCGGCTAAAAGATTCATTAAAGCAAATCTGTAAAACATCTCTATGTGTGTTTAGTCTTCAAATGGAGCGAAATACAAAAAGTGAGTTTCATTTGCGTTAATTATTAGCAATTAAATGAAACAAATCAGAGGGGAAAAAACGTGAGCGAAGGAAGTCAAGTACGGCTCACATTGAATATAAAACGATTGAAAGACCTCCACATCAAATAAAATACGCTTGGTTCCGTAAACGGATCTCTTCAATATCTTTTGCATGAACAGCAACTAACATTTTGTGAAATTTTGTGCTTTTTTTCTGTCTGTTTCTGCAGAAAGTTCACACATCAGCATTCATGTTTTGTGTTTTTTTTTTGTGTGTGTAAACATTTGGGGAAAACCACCAATGTGAAATGGAGATGTACAGCACGGTGAAATAAAAAAGCGAGAAAATACTGTACACAAAATATGGCGGCTGCCGAAAGCAATAGATTATGTAGTAGAAATAGTTGAGTGATATGAAAGTGAGTGTGTGAGTGCATGCGAAGTATGTCGGGCACATACGCTAACACACACACTCACACACACTTGCACGCGAAGCACTTTATCGCTTCACACTTTTCTACCGTTGTTGTTGTTGTTTCGGTTGTTGTTCTGTGAAGAAGAAAAAAAAATGTAGCAATAGAACACGGCAGTGAATATGTCAGCGTATGGAATTCCTTTTACTACACGCGCTACCAGCTTTCTATACACCTCGACACGCGCGCATACACTCAGACACACACTCACACACCAACGAATGCCTCATTTTGTATCGTTCGCTACATACAGCAACAATTTCGGTCATTAGTGCTGTGGGCGATGCTACATAGAATGAAATTGAACGAAGCGAACGAAGGCAAACGGATAAGTTGCATTGACAGCTTGTCGATATATATGATTTTTACAATATTGATGACGACGAAACTATTGTAAAATGGTTCTTTTCTGATATATTTTCCATGATTTTCCTGCATCATTTTGTCAGAAATGTTCAAACAAATTGATTGTTTTTACCTTCGATTCTTGCCAATCACTTTAGCTATCGGCAAATCTTGTCGGCGACGGGAAATGAATGCGAATGTGTTGATTTGGTGAAGAAAATCACCGATATACATAAATGGTGTGTCGAATGAATGGATTTATGAAGAAGGATGCTTGAAATGGCTCATTTACCAGCATGTATAAATATTGACGTTGCAATCAATGGAACCGCACATTTCCAATGAAAAATCATTTATGTCTTCAAAAAGAATTGTTGTGCTAAACTAAAATAATGGAAGAAAACGTCCACACCAATATTTTGTACTGTCAATTAGTTAGCAAGAGAATGAATTTCACAACCAATCCAAGTTCTAAGAAATTGTCCAACGTCCAATGGTCGTTCTTGAACAAAAGAAAAAGAAGAAGAGTCGAACAAGTTTTTGTTCATTTGTTTCGAGTAGTTTTTCATTAATGATTTGAAATCGTAATGTTCTGGTTTTGCACGTATCCTCTTGAGTAACACATACAGGCGCAAATTGTTGGCAACAAGGATCGAAAGACCGCACCGCTGTCGTTCATTTGAATTTGAACTGCACGTACACATAAGAGCCGAACCGACAGAATTCGAGTGAATTTTATATTGGTGTCGCTTTTGTGTACGTGTGACCGTAGTGAAAAAGAGCAAAGATGGCATCAAAAGCCGATCCCGTAGCACATGCTAGACAGAGCAATGGAGAGAGAGAGAGAGAGAGAGAGAGAGCGTGAGCTATACGGATGGATTTTTTTGGTATTGGTGTGCATGAGTTATGTGTATGCGTATATACGCATGTGTGAGTTTGTACGTTTTCACAAGTGAACGACACACCGACAAAATGCGGCGAAATGGCGAAAATATTTCATGCTGAATGAGAGACAAATTCGAAAGAGAAAAAAAAGCGTGAAAAATCAACAGAAAAATAAATGAAACATTAAATGATTTCTGAATTTTCATCGACGTGCAACCAACATGTATGTGGCATTTTTTGCGATCAATTTGCCAAGCCACACAAATATGCATGTGTCGATATGACGATTGACCGAATTGATGATGGTGTGTTCTACACATGGCGTGGCGTACGATACCAAAGTCTATTCGAAATGATTACTTTTTTTCTGCAACTCTTTTCTTTTTCGCTCACACTCTGGTGCTGTAGTCGCACTCGCTGAATCGTTCAATCGTAGAAGGCAGAAATAATGTCAATGTTATATGTGTATTATGCATGTATGTGACGACAGTGTACTGACACAATAAAAATGCCAAAGCAGCCGAGTAGACAAACCAAGTGTAATGAACGCAATTTGAGCAGAAAGGAATAGTTCGTTCTTTTTTTTGCCGATTGATTTGTATCGAGACATTGATGTGTGTCACACAACCACACACCGATCAAATCTTCGCAGCAGCAAACGGGTCACATTCAATTATATATGTATCTATCTGTGTGTGTATGTGTGCGCACGCCACCGATACACACAATTCATCAAAAAGTTAGATCAAAATCCATTCGAAATTCGTTCTTTTTCTTCACTTTTTTTTCTCTATTTTGCGAACACTATTCTTAATTTTTAATCATTTCATATATTCACCATGTATTCAAATAAATATCCATAGCGCACTGATCTATCGATGTCGTCTTTTTTTTTTGTTAGAGGAAAAGAAAATGTATGAGCAAAATTTTGTCATTAGTCATTGCATTTCAGTTTGATATATGTGCTTCGGTCGAGCAAATTCCAAGAAATCGAAAAATTGTTTTCGTCAAACAAACTCACCTTGATATTCGATTGGCAGTCGGTAGTCAATCAAATTAAAAGGGCTGCTAACTGTTCGATTAAATCGAAACACACACAAAAAAAAGAAACAAAAATTAAACTACACTTCTTTCTGTTGAAATTCAATCTTTTTTTTTGCTTGGTTACGCGTGTGTGTTCAGTTTTTCTTTAGCAATTTTTTTTTCTTCTCTTTCAAACGGACGGAGCAAACAGTTTGTTGGTTTGTGTGCTAATCAATTGCCAAAATCAGGTTAAGTAAAATTGAGTTGGTTGGCTTTGTGTAATGTATGATTTGTTTGTGATATATATGCTGCAATTACAGTTCCGTTCTACCACAATGACACAAACAATCACTACAAAACTATTTTTTTGCACTTTATGCCGTGATTTTTCGGTGCAATAACTTTCTTCTTTCTGTTCCTCGGTTTCACTTTTGGGTTGATTTTTTTTCCACCACACACACGCACGCCACACACCATAAAATGCGAACCAAAAAAAGAAGAAAATGCAACCTTTTTCCTCTTTATGTCTCTAAACTTCTTTCGTTTCTTCTTCTCGTCTCCGCAATGATTTGGATTAGGATTTTTTCTTTTATTTCAAATGACATACACGCACATAAAATTTCAACATAAGAACACTATTTATCGAGTTTGCTTGACGATTTCTTCTTCTTTTTCTTTTCCCGTGGATTCACTTGTTTTTTTTTTCTCTCTCTCTCTCTTCGTTTTTTTCTGTACTACGCTGTCGCAAGACCTTCTTTCTTACTCTTTTTTTCTCTTCTTTTTTTTCTTTCAACTACTTTTCGTGTATTAAATTGCAAATTATACAATGCTTTTTTTCCGATTAAACTTTTGTTGTTGATGCTGTTGTTAAGTGGATAACTGATTTGTGTTAAATTTTCTAAAAATATATATAAATTAAATTCACTTTAAACTGTATTAAATTTTTTTTGTTGGTAGTAATTGCTTTTGAAAAGTATTACTACTGCCTAGTGGGCTGCCGCTGTTACTGCTACTGCTGGCTGATTTCGAGACACTATCGAAACCTAGTTCGTGTGACGGCGAAAACTCTTGTACGGCATTATAAACGCCTCGTCGGTGTGCGTACGTGTAGCGATGCGAAAATCAATCACACATTCAACCATTTCGACTAAAGAAAATGGCGAATGAATTCGTTTCAAGTTTCGAATGGCGAATTCGAAATTGAGCTGGCAGCGACACATTGTGTACGTTTCGCTAAACACTTTTGCCGCACAATTCCATTTTCGAAATGCATTCGATTTGAATCGAAGTTTTGAGATGGTGTAATAACCGTTTTTTCCTTGGATTTCGTTGATTTTTCTCTATTTTTAACATTTTTTTGCCCCCCTGAGATGTAATTTTGAAGTATTTCATTTTTTCGTTTTCGAGAAATGAAGCGTAGATCAAACTAAAACTACGTGTATATAGCTGTATATCGTTTATTTCATTTTATCACTATGTTAAAGGTGTATACAATAAAAGTAACCGAAAAAATGACTAAATTTGTCTAAAAAATCTTAATACTCATACAGTGAATATAATCAAAACGTACTTTTTCTTTTATTTTTAAGTACTGCATTTTTTTCGCTTCTTCTCTATTTGCTGCTAAATATTGGAAAATGTTCATAAATGGTTAGAGTGTGTTTGCTTTTGATTTTGGCCGTGTTATCAAAAAAGTGTGTCATTTTCGTGTATAAGTTTATCGATTTCGGTGAATTTGTAATTCGTCTATTCGATATGGTATTTTGGTAAAATTGAAATATTCTCCGCAATGAATGTCCGACCGATGTATTTTTAATAGTAAAATTCGACGAGAGATAATATACATACATATTTATATAGATTTGCAACGCAACTAATACACATTCCCAACAATTCCTTCCAATAGAAAACAACAATGATTTCCAACAATCCAACACTTTTCGAGCTTCATAGCAACCGAATTTCATGTGAGAATAAGCTCAATAACACGCAACTAAAACTCCATATCAATTTCGATTAAATTATACGCTGGATGTATTTTTTGAACCGTGTTTCGCACGTTACACGTTTCATGGCGCCGAAGCGGAACCATCGCATACAATTTGCTGAACACTGATTACTTTGACAATTCTTTAAGATTACAATAACGAATTTGCATGACAATTGTCATGAATGAATTAATCCAATTGGCGAAAAGAGAACAGAATACAAAAAAATCAATAATTTCGATGTTATTACGTGGCACCTATCCAATTTATTGAGCCGCAAAAAATGGATTAGTCGAATTCGGGGTTTTGGTTGTACACAAAATCTCTCGCTCCAAATGGAAACTATATTCCAATGCCGCGTTGACCTTTTTGGTGAAGTCGAATTTCGACAACTGAAAATAGGAGGAAGAATGTGTTGCTTTCAGAACTTATACGCTTTTAAATCAAAAATCGATGTCTTCACCACCAAAACTTACATCGATATCAGCAGCTGGATTTCTAGATAAAGCCGAATTCAAAACAAAAGGGACTCCATCCATTTCGGTGTGAGTTCCAAGAGTGCCGGTCGGATACTTATTGAATGAATCTAAATGAGAGAATAAATAGCATTTGAGTATACAATCGATTTCAATTTTGAATTCAATGCCTATGTCACCTGTTGGATGCGCCAGATGCGATGGTGGTCGTGGAGCTGGTCGTGGTGGCGGTGTCGGATCCAATCGGTATGACGTTCGAATCAGTTCATAATCGTTATTGTTGACAGCTTTTCCATTGTCATTTAAATTGGTTGCATTCGATCCGTTGCGAATGTTCATATAGTAGAGATTATTTTCGAGCTCGTTAATGGCCGAATTATGATCGGCTGGTATTGATGGTGGTGGCCGATGTGGGATCGGTCCACTTTTGAAACACACCGTCACTCCATTTATTTCACCGGCCAGCAAAAAACCATCGGGTGCCGATTTGGTTTTTGAGCACAATATCACATCTGTAACTGCCTCTCTGACTGATCCTCGCTTGGCCAATCGATAGCAAATCTGCTTCTTTCGCCATGCTTTGTGTTCTGTGTCGGCGGTTCGAGTTAGTATCGAAAAACCTTCGCCGGGTAACTCACGTTCACCGCAAACTCTGTCCGAAGAATCAGGAGATTCCGAATTAAACTAAAATCATTTATGGAATGGTCGGTTTTTAACTCACTTCAACGTTTCCACAATGTATTCCGGAAGACCTTCACACTTTGACAGGCACAAGTATCGTGTTGTTCGTTTTCCAAAAATATTCGTCTCACGCCATAGATCTGCATCAGAATCCTGGTCATGCGTTCGATTAACTGACACAAAGTTTTTTGGACATCTGCAATTTAGTACATGTATTTAATGCATTATTTTTACTTGAATTTCGGGGAAAAAAATGACTTGTGATTGGGCTTACTTTTCATGATCCTCGACAATCTGCAGCGATGTAATTGGCCGATTGTCAGGTAAAACGTTCATAATCAAATTTTTCACATTTTTTTGTTTCGACATTTTTCGTCGTCGTCAATTGAGCCTCTGTATCGCTTGCTTAAAACTTTTTCGCCAAATTCAGTCTTTTAATTTGTGACTCAGATAAATAGTCTATATCTAAACTTTATTCTCTCCAATTATTTGCTTCCTTCATATCATTGCTATGTGACGAACTCTGTAAATACAAATTGAAAGAGCACATATGTTACTAAAGCTGTGAGTCATGTATCGCTCAAATTCTTTACATAGAAAGAGATTGAGCAAATGCAATCTCTGGAACAACGGGGGAAGATAATGACGTGAACTTCTTTCTGTGCATTTTGATTGTAAGGTTATCCCATCATTGAAAATTGTTGCTTTGATTATTTGGAAAATAAAGCCATTTCCGGTTGAAAATCTGTTTTGTTAGATATTTTAGGTTTTTTGTTCCTGCAAACGATGCGAAAATCAAATACAACCGTTCAACAAAAAAGTCGTTTGAATCAACAATGATCTCTTTCATAAATTTAACACATCTATTTTTAAAATTGTTATGTGTAGTAATAACAGTGGCAAAAAATTGGATTCACAGTTAAATTTCCTGACCTAAAAACCACAAACAATAACTATGACTCTTTTTTTAGATGGTCAATTATGGCTAAATAACAATTTGTCTCACGAGTGAGTGAGTGAGTTTATTAAGTGAGTGAGTTCTGCCTGACTGACTTTGTTTATTTCTTTGTTTAATTTATTCGTTCGATTTGGTCGTGGTGCAAAAGTGCTTGTGCACTCAATAGTACAAAGCTATCGAATGTGATTAAGTCGATCGTCACACTTAAGAGCTCTTCGATTTATTGATGATGACAGATAACGGAATCTCCACAAAAACAACATTTAGGTCAACGAAATTTGTGTTTGCAAATTAACAACAGTGACAACTTTCACTACGAAAAGAATGCTTATTTCAAGCAATATCAATTTGCACCGATTTGCAAATTTTTCACCATTTTATTGCTGTCCGAAGCAATTTCAACATTAAACATCCTCCGTAATTGTAATATCATCATAAAATACATGACAGAAAATTTGATCAACAGAAATGATACGAAACGAAAATTAAAATCGCAATATAGTTGAATCCGCTTCCTAATCTTCAGGGGGAATTAATGATAAACATTGTAAATCATTGAGTCAGGCGTCGCTTATCACACTTACACACCGAATCATTAGGCGT
The DNA here is from genome assembly GCF_009176505.1 of Sitodiplosis mosellana. NCBI lineage: Eukaryota > Metazoa > Arthropoda > Insecta > Diptera > Cecidomyiidae > Sitodiplosis > Sitodiplosis mosellana. The sequence continues at coordinate 15,971,014 of NW_022595244.1, read as the reverse complement.
TTAATAGTTCAACAATACGGACTCTTTATAATCCATATTAATTAGCGTCGCGCACTTTGTCTGTCGGAGTTCATTGCAATTCGTTTATATAACAACAGCAGATGAGTGAATAGCTGCGAGCAGCAAACTCACTGGAATTTACAACGATTAGAGCTACAATTACACGATGACTCATATATATGTACTACAAACAAAAACACAGAAAAAAAGGTAGAAATGTGAATGTGAAAAGATCAAAATAGACACCAACAAAATAAAATCCACTCCGGTTGAAAGCGTATCGTTTTTTTTTGTGTGTCTGTACGCTTGAAATACGTGTTCTTACATAGACACTCCGACATTTCGAACGAATTGCCGTGCTGAGAAGAACACCATAGAAACGAACGGAAAGAAATGCACGAAAACATCTAATGAATATAACCACTTTGCTTTTTTTTCTCTCTCTCTCTCTCTCCCTCTCTCGACTCTTGTTTTTTTTCTCCTTCATTCGCTTTTCCATTGAGTGGCCATTGAACGAATATTCTGAAACATAATGACTAGATTTTCCATTTTTCAAGTAAATTTCATTTGCTTTCTTAATGATAACGATGCGTTTTGTGTAATAAAAACCCAGCAGACTGATAATTTTCTCTTGGGTGAATGTAAGTGAAGAGAAATTGTCGAGAGAAATTCCAAAGTGCGTTTGACGAATGGTATTCACAATTGGTATATTTGTCGCACAGAACAAAAGGTGCTTGAGGTCCGCCCTCTGCATGCTAAAGTGCTTTGAACTTTGAAAAGCCGAGAATAAATGACACCAAACCAAAACCCTACTACACGAACAGCGTTGTAGTTAACATGGTTTGATTTACGAGTCATAAAAAAGCCGCAAAATCTGTGTGCGTTCGCATCGCTCGTTTGTTCTCTTTGATTTAATGTTCGTCACAAATAATTCTATTAAAACACCAGAACGCGTAGCGAAAAAATCGTCTTTGTTCTGGTATTCTACTGTTCTGCTATTTGATCAACAGCATAAACCTCATTCGATTTGAATGTTCAACAGATTTAGTTCTTGGAAAAAGGTCATGTACGCATTACAAAAATGAATTCTTATATTTGAGAATTAGTCGAAAGTAAACAACGTCAATACGGCGCAGAGGCGCAGTTGAACGTTTGCTGATAACTTTGATTTTAAATTTACAACACGAGTCTGACCGTCCCATATATCCACTTCGAAGCGTATGAACTCGCAATTTAAATTGGAAGTATTTGTTGTTTTTTTCCTTCTCATTTTCTGAAGGTTCCCTTTTTTTATAATACTTTGGAACGTGTCTGAAACGGCGCAACTCCTTTAGAAGAATTATTATTTGGCATGCATTTGGTTTCGGTATGGATTTTTTGTTTTGCACGCTGTTCGTGTAGTTGTGGGTTTGCAATTTTCTTTTGTTTGGTTTCTTTGTGTCTGGAAAGCGCGATTTGAGAGACGGGCATGGTATCGTCAATGCACAGCCCAACATAAACTGCTCTTTATGAATGTTCAACGAAGCAATCTTGATATTGAGGGAAATGTAAACGAACGAAATATTAATCGGATACACACACTCAAACACACACACACAGAGATACACAAATGGCTGATTGGTTGTCATCGAAACAATATCATGTCGAGGCATTCGATAACAGCGAAAATTGATTTATGCTTTCAGGATGAACAATAACAAAGAATGTTATCATTTATGGATGATAAAGAGCTCAGCGATGAGACTGCGTTGTCAATACCAGTCAACGTTAACTGCTTTGCGACCTGATCACTTTTTGCTATTTTCATGTCAAGCAAATTAATCACAAAATTGAGTTGATTGTAGCAATTTGAAGTTGAAAAACATGAAAAATGTGATATTGTTCTTTTTTGTATCTTCCTCGTTCATTTCAGTCAAACAATTTTCAAAACTACCAGTTTTCATTGAGCCGACAGACGTGTAGTAGTAAAAAAAACTCATCAAAAATATCTGGATTTCTATCGAGTTATAAATGCGTGTAAATTTCGTCACAGCCTCACACAATATTTATAAGAGTATTAAATGACATAACAAAATTGAGAACCATTGAAACTTTGGCACGGCACGAGATGTGTTTATACGACGAAACGTTCGGTGTTGTTGCTTCATCATCTCTTTTTTTCTTGTTCAAAATAAAAATACATAATTTCATTCATAACGCGAATGCGTTAAATGTGTAGAAAATCACTCGATGAACCGAGAGCAGTGTTCACACTAGCAATCACTTTAAATATTCGCTATCGCTTTTAATGTTGCGTAGAAAATGAGCGAGAAAATAAAATCTTTCACGAATCATATGAAAGTGAATCATTATTGCAATTGGAGGAAGCATTTACAACTGGTTGGCCAAGTTATTATTGTCGCACAGCATCCACGGCGCAAGTGAGCGATGAGAAAATAAACAAAAATGAATCAATTTGAGTATTTAGTGTCAAATCGTGCATTTTGCATTCAACAACGTAATGGTTAGCTACTCGTTTTACGAATCTTTTTTCTCTTTTTCGTCTCTTGATTTCATTTCGTTCACAATAGAATCTAATTAGTAATTCCCCGATAATGCAACGAAAAAAAATAAACTCACGATGGTAAACATACATAACTATCATACGTAGCAACAGTGAAACGAAATGGAAAATTGCAAAAAACAGAGACAAAAGAAATTCTCACTACGTTTTTCCCCCATTCAATTGAATTTAATTCGTTTTTATTTTAGTTTGTATTCTGTAGACCAAAGCAATTAAGAATTTTAGAACACTCACACACGATGTTTGGACTGCGTTTACTGCACACTCTTCCTTTTTATTATTACGAACGTTTCGCAAGTAAAACTTGTTCTCTACTGAAACGCTCAAGCTACAACAAAACACAACGAACTCTCACAGATTCAGAACTCCGTAAAAGAGGTTGGTTCGCCTTTGTTTGTATGCTGATATCGTTGTTACATACACCAAGCATGTGATTTTGTTGTTGTGCACACTTGCTACGTGTATCGGAACGTCAATATTGTTCGTTCGTTTGTGTGGGTGACCGTTCGATGTTATGCGATATTTTGTTTCGATGTTTTTCTTTGATTTATTTCTGGTTGATGTGACCAGAAGTGTTTGGCATCTAGGAAAGAGCTGGTTTTATGTAGGATGAATAAAAGAACGATGTGCAATGTGCATTGCAACATCAACAGATGAATTATCATCTTTTGGCTGTGAAAAATTGACATACCATAAATCGATATTCCGAAAAGTCTTCTGATCCCATTCTGAAAGGCAAAACACTGGCTTTTGACTCAAAATTTCAAAAGGTCACCAGAACAAAACGAAACACCCATTGTTCTCAATTTGAGTTTTTATTTAATTATTGACTGTTGATTTAGCATTAACAGAAGCAAAATGGCTTTACAATTTCTCGTTCACATCAAAGATGATCGGGAAAAAAATGTACGATCTCTTTTGCTGTTATCGCCGAATCCGTGGATTTTGGTTCCATGGTTTGCGTAATTCTTTCTGCTGTTTTTACTGAAGTTGGATGTTTTTTTTTATTTTGATGTAACTAAACTAAAATAAATCTTCTTCATTCCGGCTAACTGAGCGAATCTATTTTGCTTCTGGCTTTGGCTTTGGCTTCAGCATTTTATAGGCGATGAACACCCCAATCAATGCGTATGTGGCTTTTGCGCACTAAATGGATGGAAATGAAAATTTCGGAAAATCAACATAAATCATTAAAAAATTCAAAGGAAATGTATGAGATCTCTTACGTTAGCTCTGCCAAAGTTGGTTTCGGCATTGAAAATTCTGCTCAAGCCTTTGAGGTTAGGGTTATCTGCAGCTCCACCAGCCATTTCTACACAACAAAAAGTTTGAAAATGAAAAGAAACGAATTTTTATTCTGTCTCCATATGATTCTACGTATATTTATCATGTGAACTGTTGTTTTATCTTTACTTTGTCAATTTTTCTCGTTTTATTTTACAGATTTTACTTACTTTTTCACACAAAAGGTAGATACTTGAAGTTAGACCACGAAAATTGCGAAGAAAATCTATAGCAGAAATGATTACGGAATGATTATTATGTAAGGTAGAGTTTGTCAATGTCACAAGTCTGTCGCTGTGTGACAGCGGCGATGTTTCGATGTTTCGATGTTTCGATGTTTCGTTCAGAAGACCAACCGTTTCGTTGAGTTGAGATTGATTTCTTATTGGCAACAATGCAAACGCAACCGAATTACGAAATATGATTTATTTTTTTAGATGAAATCTATGGTTTTTATTCAACAAATTTATTCCTACAATTATTCATTATTATTCACAACATTTTTTAGATAATTATCTAGAGACGGGCGTTTATTCAATCATGAAATGAACTATGCATTGTAGTTCCTTTCACTGTGTTGTATATCATATATCCGAGCCATAAACAGAATCCACCAATCAATGTATATCGGTTGCTTTGATTCTAAGAATGGGAAAAGAGAATGTTTTACCATAAATATGAAAATGATTTAGCCATTCGTTCATTTCCATGTTTGCTTACTTTGTAGAATGGTTTATACCCTTCAATCATCAATCGGTCACGCATTTTAAAACGCACCTCCATCAATTCACGTGCCAGTGGATTGTCTGCATTTGCCGTTTTTTTTGGTATATTCTCTGCCATCACTTGACTTGTATGCACTTGGGAAATACGTTCAAAATACTTGACAATAGATTTATTTTCAGCTATTTATTCGAAGAGAAATAAACCACAACCAAGAAGTATTTTGATTGGACTCGTCCAATTGACAGCTGTCAAAATGTTGACGTTGTTGTAAACTCAACGAACACTGAACTTTTTCATTGATTTTGTTAAAATGATTTATGAATATCTATAGAAAACTGATGATTATGATGAGATTCGATGTCCTGCCATAATACATAAATCTCCCACCATAAAATGGTCGAAAGATTTTCTACTTAAAAAGAGAGAGAACCAAATTTAACTAACTGGAGTGATTTTAGTACAGTTTTATTGAGTGTCTTTCACATGGGAAAGCCATTACAATCATTCAACATCTAATTTAATCATAGCACTCATTCGACGTATTTTTTGGTTTTACGATCATATTTCAAAGCATCTGATGGTACACGATCTGGCTTTCTGCAGTGATAGTGGATTCTTGGAAGTTGATAGGCAAAGTACACGGCCATGAAACCGAAGCATGCGTAGGTCAGTGCGTTTGCCTGCAAACAGAAAGTTCAATGCGTCGATTAGACAAGTATCGAGTGAGATTTCTATCGATTAGTTGCATGTTTGATGATATTTGATTCAAACGCAACTACTTTTGATCACATAAATTTACCTTGAAGGGTTTTTTGGATGCTGGATGCTCCATGACACCACGCACCCAAATATCACCCGAAAGTGGATTTGGACGAGACATTCTGCCTTGAAAGAACGTAAAATAAACGTTGAGTCTACCAATTTACACACTCTTTTGATTCCGAAATGTTTACTTACTTGATGTACGGTTTTTATTATCCGAAAAATATGGAAATTCTCGAAGAATTTGATGGTTTTTCGTCTAATATCAAGTTATATAAGGTCCGCTCTGTTTATTGTTTTACAATGAACTGACTGACTGTCAAAACACATATGGAAAAGAATGGTTTCGTTGAGTTTTGACATTTTCACCACTATTGGTTGGTGACCATGCAAACGATTTAAATTCAGACAATTTGTTTTTAATATTCAAACGAAATTCAAAATAAAACGAAATTTGGAAAAAAACACAAATGAATTTAAAATTGTTGTGCAAAATTAGTGCGAGTTTTTGTTTTATTTTTGCAAAAAGCTTGAATAAAAATAAATAAAATCATTCGAAAGAAAAGTGGAAATGATTAAATGATTCCATTATATATATTATTCTATTCTTTTCTCACTTCTCTTCTCTGCATATAAAGGATTTTTTTTTTGATTTTATTGTATTGCAATTGATTGCAAATAAAGTTCGAATGTAAATTCGTACAAAAATGAATTTCACTCATTTAGAGAGGATTTTTCGAACAAAGTCCATATAAAATAAGTAACCTTTTTTCTTTTTCTCACATTCCATTATCATATGCCATCTGATATCGTAATTCTCTTTTTAAAAAAGTTGGTTTTCGATTTGGGGGAAAAAAAAAATCATGGGAGATCAAGTTGATGGTTAAGAAAAATAGTTTGGTACTTGCTGTTTGATTGGAACTCATGTTCCATTTGTCATTTTGAATGCAAGCATAGTTATCAGCAGCTGATAACCAAATTATTGATATAATAAGGCGATTTATAAAACAAAAAAAAAGCAACGTTTTTGCTTGATTCAAATTCTTCAATAAACTGAAATTATATCAGATTTTTCACTACAATTCTATAGTAGAGCTCTATACGCTGAACAAAATGATCTAATAAGCAAATGGAACTCTCTAAATTGTTCAAATTGTTATAATCGCATAGTTCTTTTCTTTTGCTTTTTTGGTTTGTTTTTAGTAATTAGAATAATAATTGGTTTTTAAACTGTTTGGCTAAGTGTCTACTAATTTTGTAAACATAATTTCGTAACTACTGAATGACATGAAGTTCGGCTTTTTTTTTCAATTCACTATGAACGTCTACTATTTCTTTGAACAAACATTGAAAATCGAACGCGATTGATGATGAAACTAATCATTGACTATTCTAATGTTGAGATTTGACTGTTTACATTTCTTCGCTAACTTCCGATTCAATGTCACTTTCGCTGGCTGTTGGCTCGGTGGGATCGACCATGGCTACACGGGCATATTCATCCGTATCGATACTCTTGCAGAAATAAATGGCGTACTTTAGTTTTTCCAGCAGAACGGCCTGTTTGGAAAATAGAATAAAAAATTCGTGTCCATAAATTTGTTAGAGCAATTGATTTGCATCGATGTCATCGCAATGCTCATTGAATAAACTCATTCATTACCTTGCAGGAATAACGTGGCATTTTAAGCAAAAAGAAGCAAGTATAACTCTCTGGAAGAAAATGATCGGGTGGTTGATATTTGTCCAACACTTGTAACACGAAATCTCGACCACGGAAATCGGCTATCGTGCGTGGCAATCGCGTTCTGCCCCACACAAAGCGCAAGAACAATGAACGCTCATGATTCGAAAACTCTTCCATCACATCCCAGAACCATTGAACGAGAGACGATGTTGCATCGACTCCCTTGTATGAAGCTACCGATTTTAGTAAGCCCAATGGAATTTCGGGACTGCCGCACACCATTGCCTTTTTGGTTTGAAATGGAATGGGATTAATGAAGTTCGAATGATTTCAGAAATGAGTGGGGAAAAGGGTTCACATTTGATTTAAATTCTTGCTTACCTGCAACTGTGAAGCTGAAAACAGCGAAAGTAAAGGAACCGGGATGACTTTTGACATTCCATCGCGAACCGCTTTAACTTGCTCATCGAACTCTCCCAATCGATAATTCAACGCTAGGCGAACGTATTCTTGTTTGTTTTGCGGTGTGATCTTCGTATACCTGTACAAATAAAATAATGAATAATAAACATGAAAATGCATTCACGTGCAAAAATTGTGCAAATTCCAGCAAAAAAAAAATCCATTCCCGCATACCTTGTCGACAGTTGACAGTCGTGACCTTTGGCAGATGGCGTTGAGAATGGTAAATCGAGTGCATGGAACACTTTCGGATCATCTTCCATGTCTCGGATGCAAATCAAACTGGTGATATAATCTCGATCAACTTCGGTCAAATCGGATGGTCTAAGGGATTCTCCAGTTAGTTGACGCCACACCGGCTCGGCCAAATTCAAACTCAACGGTGAACCAGTGCGTACAGCAATGCCCATCAAAACGCCCAAAAATCGGAACATATTCATCTGCAAAACGGTCACTAATGTTGGGTCGAGTAGGAAGCAATCTCGATTGGCTCCAGCTTCACCACGACCATTCGGTGTTTGAATCAACAGCGGTACGCTTCCGTTCTGGAGTTCGTCACACATTTCGGCAATTGACTCACTGAAACCACCTCCGCAATCATCTACACTCTCACCAACAAACTTTACTTTCCATACTCTTTGCGGGAGGTAAAGGGCTTCTTGATCTGTAAAACAATAGAAAAAATAATAAAATTTGGCTTTTCAAAGAAGACTTGTGGAAAAATCAGCAGAAACTTACTTATCAGCGGTAATTTTTGAACCATTTGCCCGAAAACGCTCTTCATTCCATCGGGGCCAGCAAATCCACCCTTGCTGCGAGATCGTTTCACTTGAATACGATTCAACTCGAATACTGGACCGTGTTGCTTGTCGCGAACCATTGTCGTTTGTACGACTTTTCTGAAAGCTGCTTCTTTGATACTATACACAAGCACATCCTTTAGTGCGGCCAATGAAACTTCACCGTCGATCGGCAGCAGAGTGAAACATGGGCACATTAGCTCCGAGAAATGATGGAGTAGAATGAGCCGAGCGTAAAGCGATTCCGGTGGTAAATCACGAACAAAATCGTACTCGAGCGGTGGATTCGGAGGAGATCGCATCGCATCGTGTATCTGTGACGTTGATAGTGCCAAAGTATGCGCTGAACCACATGTCACTTTTACAACGTATTTTCCTTGAAGTGCCGTCACGATTCGTGGTCGTGGAATTGCACTGTAAATAGACATTATTTTTATTTTATCTTTTCCAATTATTAATTTACTTGACAGAATAGGTAAAACCTACCTGATTGTTCCATCGCCAAGTTGGCCTTCATCGTTGTCGCCCCAGCAAAACACTCTTCCCATATCATCGCAAGCAACACAATGCAGAGATCCAGTTGCAATGGAGACAATTTTGATGCCTTGCAACGCGGCTACTTTCTTTGGTCTTCGCACATGATCGACGGAACCGTGGCCTAGTCTATGATAATCACCTTTTCCCCAAGTGTAAACTGCACCAGATCGAGTTAATGCAATGGAAAACTATAAAAAAAAAGAATGTAGTTCAGTACAAAATGAACAATCGATTGAAAATGAATCATGTTAGATATGTACCTGTGAGCCACATTCAACTTTGACCACACCCAAACCGACTAGACTGTCAATTTTAATGGGATATTTACAGCCTTCAGAGCCACCACGACCCAATTTTCCATAGTCTCCGTCACCAAAACTCCAAACACTATCGTCGTCCGTTATGCACAATGTTTGCGCATCACCTGATCCGCACGCAACATCAATGACTCGATAGCCAATCAGCGCCTCGACCATCTTTGGTTTCAATTGATCTTCAGAATCTCCGTGCCCAAGCCGACCATAGCGGCCTTTTCCCCAAGTGAACAAGTTACCAGACGATGTTATACAAGCCGAATGAGCACTACCACACGCAATATCAATTACACTAACGCCACTCAATGCCTCAATCAACTTTGGTTTATCGTAGCTCAAACGATCGCCATGGCCTAACTTGCCCTCTTCACCTTCACCCCAAGCAAACACATCTCCATCGGCAGTGAGAGCTAGACAGTGTTTGCCACCTGAATTAACGGCAACCTTTTTTATGAAAACGTGTTGCAAAGATTCAACTAAAGTAGGTGATGTCATCGAATCGGTGCCACCGATTCCTAGCCTGCCACCTGCTCCATAGCCCGTTGCGTATAGTTTTCCGTCGGGCGTAACGACAAAAAGAGTTTGTTCACCGCCGGCAATGCAAATCGGTCGCAAAATGCTGAGCGAATCACAAGGTGTAGGACTTTTGATGCGACCACCTTAAATGAAAGAGAAATTCACATGGAAAATAATATTTTAGAAGTTTCCAAACTCGATGTGATAGAAGAATGAATTGATTTTAGTTAAAAATTCGATTTTCTGTTCGAACAACTTCTGTGTTACCTTCTAAACCACCGAGTTGACCGCGGTGATTGTGACCCCATCCATAGATAACAGTCGCTCCGCCCCAGCTCAATGACCAATCTTCCGGTCTGTTGTTTAGCCATTGCAATAGCTGTCGATCATGTTGTGGCTTGAACACTGTATGGTCGAGATACAGCGGCAATTGACCTTCGTGAGTATCTGCAAAGTGAAATTTACAAAGTAAACGAATTGTTGTTCTTTTCGTCTTAAATGAGTTGTTTTTTTTCTTACCTTCACTTGATGTTGCCGAATGTATAGATTCAGCATTGTGTTGTGGAGGACCAAGTACAGCCGGTGCTGAGTTGCTTGATATTTGAGCATTTGATGAATTATTGCTCGCTATCGATTGAATCGATGTGTCCATAGCCAGTGGAATTTGGGTGGTTGGGCTCATTTCAACGATTTTCTTACGAACTTCGGCACAAAATGAAGCTGGCAACGGTGTTCGATAGATGATTGATTGGGCAACACGAACGGCTGAACAGTAGCGTCTAAACCAAGACCATTTTTGCATATCTGAACTGACTAGCAGCGTATCGAGTTGCATGTCACATGCTAAAGCGGCCAGAGTTTTCAAATAATCTGAATGCATCAATTGAATGCCAGACCGAACGTGTGACTCTTCGAATTCGTATTGCTTCAATAAGCAATCGATTAAAGGTGTCAAAAACACATTAAGTGATGGATCTAATGGTTTTGGCGCTAATTTCAACATTAAAAGACGGTGCATCTTTCGTATGGCCCAAATCCGTTGGCTTGTTGTCAACGTGCTCAATTGTGCACATGCCGAAAGTGCGGACGCCAATCGCAGTAGGATGTTTGGATTTGAAGGTTCAAGATTTGAATCGAGCAGAGAAATAACAAGGTCCATTGATGGCTGAGCTAAGATGGTACGATCTGAGCCATTTTCCTGGAGGAATGCGGGCGGCATTATTGCGTGTACCTGTAAAATGGAATCGAAGCAAAATGTAAAAAAAATTGTTTCTTTTTTCAATAAAGTTCAAACTATTTCATACCCAAAACTTGAAGCCCCATCCATTCACTGATGAATCACTGGAGAATTTCCATCTCATTTCTTCACCTGGAATGCGAATTTCGGGAGCCCATTGCGAAAAATCTCGCCCTGAGCGTGTTGCAATCACTCTGCCCGATCCATCCATAATGATCAGCGGGTCATTTCGTTTTTCAGTTGAACATTGTTGATCGAATTCCAATCGCAACGCTTCGGCTTTTGGCATTCTCACATGGCCGACGAGTGTTATGTTATCGATGTATGGATGCGATGTTTCCTGAACCACTGGTCGCGGTATTTTGCCTAAGAAGTTGCGCGAAGTGCACAAATCTTCAAGCTCTGTGATGCAAGTTTCCAAAATCATAACGCAAATCGATGACGAATTCAATCCCATGGCAATCAGTGTGTTTGCAATGGTTTGAGCCGATGTAATTTGCTCAGTGCGACCATTTACACTCAACTTGAGTAGTTCGACTAAATTCTTTGCTTCTGTTTCGCTCAAAAGTGTGGTAAAATCATCCAAACCAGACACGCTATCGTCATTTATCACTTCGTCTGGTTGTGTGATCGTTGCGGCCATCACCGACATCGCACTCGCCGACATTTTTGAGCGTTGCGCCGCATTGTTGCAACTTGAAATCGATGCCGATAGGGAAATGGAGCCATTCAATGATTGGTTCAAACTCTGGAAGGCTGACAATGGACCGGCCATCGCCGGCAAAATCGATGAGGGTATCGCTTCGTGTATGCTCAAGTCAGGTGTTAAAAGATCATTGCATGCTGTTTGCTGATCGGCTGGCCCTTCTCCTCCACCGTTCGCAATTGTTTCGAGTGCCTGAGCATCGTCAGCGGTTCCATGATCACGCAAATTCTCCAAATCTTTGAAATACTCATCGCTATCGGTAGCAATTTTTTCACTACAACCACTGATTTGTGTGTGACTTGAGAGCGCAGAGATTATACATTGACGTGCTTGAATGATGCTCATCGCATTCAGCACATGACTCAAAGCTGCTTGTCTTGCCCCATACGACTCGAGCGACAACAAAGTTTCCGATAGTGATGGTCGACTTTGTGATTTTGATTTGACTGCAAACGTTTTCTCAGAGTCATAAATTCCTAAGCCATTGCTGCCGAGCGGATCCTTTGATGACGAGAACGGAACTGGCTCTCGCTTATTTTCTTCGGATGAGCATTGCGGTAAACTCCATGCAACTGAATGTGAACTGCCACAAGCTACACGATTTACAAATGTATCCAATCCAATTACAGAGCAAGGCTTCTTGTTTACAGTAGTCGTGCCAGTTCCTTGTTGACCGTGATCATTGTCACCCCAAGCCAATACCTGAAAATTATCAAGATTAATTATGAAATTGGACAATTCAAAAGAAACAGAATGGTGTTTGTTACCTCTCCTGTGTCGGTGACTGCTAAGCAATGAAGAGCTCCAACAGCCACATGAACAACTTTTTTGCCGCGTAGTCCTTGAATCGGTGTCGGTTTTCTCAAATGCTGGTCTGAACCATGACCTAAACGGAAATAATCGCCCTGAAGAATGGAAAAAGTTTTGTTGTTGTTATTTAAATGCATATGTATGGATATAGATAGAGTTGGTTCCTTACCTTTCCCCATGTCCAAATTTCACCGAATTTGGTCAATGCCAAACTGAACTGTGCTCCACATTCAATTTGAATGACACCAACGTCCGTGAGTCTTTCAATAGGTTGCGGAATAAAACAACCTTCAGATCCACCTCTTCCAAGCTTTCCAAAATCTCCATCACCCCTATTCAGGTTGAAGAGAAATACCAATAATATTTCGATAAAATACGTTCAATGATACTTTGAATTATTATTCATAATAATTTTGTGCACAATCGTTAATGAAAACAAACCAAGAATACACCACTCCATCTTCAGTCAGCGCTAATGTTTGGGCATCTCTGCTGCCACATGCAACTTGTACAACTCTGCGTCCGAGTAACGCTTGAACTAGCTTCGGTTTCAATTGTGTTAAATTATCACCATGTCCCAGCCTTCAAGTAAAATAAACAAGCATGATATTTGATTCGGTCATAGCGATATTTTTCTCGTTCGGTAGAGTTGTTTACATACCTGCCATACTCTCCCAATCCCCAGCAGTACAATTCTCCTGAAGCAGTTATGGCTGCCGAATGTGACGAACCACACGCAATATCGCGAATTCTCTTTGATCGTAGTGCTTCAATTAGCTTTGGTTTATCGAGAGTTATTCGGTTGTTGTGACCTAATTTTCCATCTTCACCTTCGCCTAATTCGCAAAAAAATAACCAAAAATATTTGGACATTGAACAAATTCTGGGTTTTTATTGCTGAAAAAATATCCGCTTACCCCAAGAGAAAGCGCGTCCATCCAGTGTGAGTGCCATTGCATGTTTGCCACCCGAATGAACAGCGACTTTCTTCACAACGTATTGGCTCAAAACGGGTAATTTTCGAGGTGTTGACACATTATAGTTGTGACCCAATCCAAGCCTTCCATTAGTTCCTTCGCCACAAGCATAAACTTTGCCATCATGTGACACAATAAACAAAGACTTTGAACCGCCAGCAATGTGAATGGGTTTCAATTGCGTCAGTGTTGATGAGAATGTTGGACACTTAACTTTTGATCCTTTCAGACCACCCAATTGCTCTTTATCGTTTAAGCCCCATACAAACACTTTGCATTGATTTTGATCGACAACGTTTCGTTCATCTGGGCCCGTGTATGATGTTGATGAGCTTGGTTCACAGTTGATAATATTGTCTGATGCAAGGAACGCTGCATTTGTCAACATTAAATCGAGATCGGTTTGTTTTTGACGGCCAATTATGCTGATACCGTGCACCTGAAATAGAAAAATTGAATTGAATTGAATTTAGAATAAATAAAAATGCAAATTTTGTTATGAAATCGTAAAAAAGAGGCCCACTTTGCACTGTATTCCGTTATTTCTGCACTGTTTGATTACAATTTCGATCCATTTGTAATACTGTCGAATATCCGAAAGCAGTTGAACGTTGATATCCGACGGTTTAATTGAAACCCAGCTGTAGTCTTTCATGGAATCAACCGTATCTCCGGCTCGAACTACAATCAATGACGGCATATGCGAACAATCGGAGCCATTGACGGTTATTGCGAGCGAATGAATGAGAACATTTTCATGCATTTCAATTCGAATCCAATGCCTCTGTGTGCTTGAACTTTGCCAATAGTTTGTTGAACGATCCAAAAGGTATTTGGCTGACGATTCATTCGATGAAACACACAACGAACGAATGACACGAGACCAATCCTCAATTAAATCACCTTCCGATTGCATTTCGTGTGCACCACTTTGATAGTAATCATTTGCCTCTGGATTTCCCTGGCACACCAACTCCAATTCACTGAAAAATGGAAAACGAAAGATTGTCATTAACAATTATTCTGTTCTTTTTTTCTTCTCTTCAACTAAATTGCTTCACGACCGTTACCTGATAATTCCGCTCCAGTTGAATTGCGTAGGAAAATCCACACTGGCATCACCATTTTCATTGATAGCGGTAACAACGCCAATGCTTCCAGGTGTAACTGATCCCCATTTGTAACGCGGAGTCATAACATTTTGATGTATGCGAACGTGTGAGCCAACCGTGATTGTTGGTTCAATGGACGATGAGCTGCAATGCGGTAATTGATCATTGGATGTCGACGATGGTTCAAGCAATTCAATATGCACAAATCGCATCCAATAAACAGTACCATACACTTTCCAATCGACATACACATTCAAATCATGCAGTGCTTCCGGTTCGACTTTTTCAACGGTACCAATATCACCTTTGCGAATTTCTTCAAAGTCTTCGCAACAACGCACAATCATTCCAGGAACCACAATGCTGCGAACGTATGTAGCGTACTGGTCCAATGATTCGAAATCATCTCGAGTTGCATACTTCCTTTCATTCGTAATGCTCGTGTCGTTGAGCGATAGTGCTTCGATTGCATCAGACATGCTCTCCGTTTCTGAATCATTTTCCGTTAGTCGTGAGTCATGTGAGTTAGCAATTGCACACTCTTCCGGGTGGTCAATAATCCATTCGACTGTACGACCAACAACTGGAGCGACATCTTGTTGTTCTGTGGAAGAAGAATTTATTTTTTTGAATTAATATTGAGTCAAACATATGGTGTGAGCAGATTTTCATAGTTCAATAATTACTCAATGTTCGCACGGCCAGCTCAACAGCTCGCCGATTGAATCCCATTCGCACAACCAAGTTAATGTTCATTTCATCGGATGAAAGCGGTCGCCTTGCGTTGGCCGAACTTCTTCTCGATGCTCCACCAGCAGCCAAATTGCCCGTTTGATCACTCAGTGGCGACTGCATATCGTCTAGGAACTAAATTCAAACAAAGATTATTTTCATTAACAATATCTCCTATGTTATGTATCAAGAGGTGGTCTATCTTACCGCATCATTATAAAATGGAACGCCATGAATCAAAGTCGGTTGAAGTGGTGCCAATATTGGTTTGGTCATTTTTGTTGTTGAGCCAGCAACAGCTGAGAAATACGGCACGCTATTTTCCATGTACAAATTATTTGCCAATTGTTGTGATAGATTCAATGCGGCCATCGACAGTTCATCATATGAATAGATCGATTTCAATGGATTGCTTTGAATGGCACGAGCCAATATATTTTGTAGTAACAATTCATTGATGACTCTGGTTTTGAAGTCATCCAAATCGTCATCGTCGTTGATATCGTCGTTGTCATTTTGAACCGAATTTTGTGACGCATTCGAGCCCATGTAGTGCATTGTAGGCTCTGGTGTGGTATTTTTATCATCACAAGACGTTTCGACTTTGATCGGAACATTCATATTCGCTTCTTGTTCGTTCAAACTTTCTTCGGATGAATACCGCGATATACCTGGCACTCGTTGTCTCAGTATCTTACGCAACGACGATTGATTTTTAAATAAAACACCCATTGAATTCAGGGTGGACAAATGGATTTGTTGCATTCGCAACAAGTTCACATCGATTGAGCCCTTTAAATGCGGTTTCCATTCGCCGGGTCCATACAGCAAAACGGTCAGTGAATTCAGGAGCATCTCATTCAACGGTAATCGATTCATATTGAATGACATTATATTGGCACATGATGTAGCTGTTGCCACAGAAATTTTCTTCTTTTCCGTGGAAATGGTCGAATCGGAAAAGCTGCTGCTGCTTATTACTACCTTTCCTTTCGTTGTAAACGCAATGATTGTTCCATCATTTCCGCTGTTCAAAATATTCATTCCGATTCTCGGTCTGGGATCACATCCGCCGATTGTCACCAAAGCTGCCAAAACATACGCTTTCTCTGAATCGGCCGTTGAATGGCGCACAATTGACTGACGACCCTGTGCTTGATCGGTGCTCTCTGTGAAAAATTCAGCTGCGATGCACAATTTTTGGCTGAGATACGAACTGATTGCGTTATTCCAAACGGGCAATGTGTGCAGTTTGCGCAGAAGTGACACCATTTCTTCGGCTATTGTGCTGGAATTCGATGCACTCAATAAAACACGGGATTTTACATCGACCGAAGCATGCAAAATTGACAAATCATTTGGGCAAAACAACACAATCCTTCCCAAGCATTCGAAAAGCTGTTCGATGAATTTACCCACCAAATCACTCTCATTTTCATCCCAGTGAATCAAAGTGGCGTGAAGCAATCGCACACAATGCACTTTCTTGTAAACATCCATTTCGTCGGTTATTGAACTATTCAAAATATCCACGCACAAATTCAACCACGTTGGTGTGGTTAATAATTTTGACATCTGCTTTGGTTGCGCTATCGCTCTCAAAAATCCTAACATCGTCCAATACTGGAGGCCCATGTTTGTAATGCTTGACTTGGATGCAAGTAACATTCGGAACATTGAACTCACATTGGCCAGGGCGCATTTTTCAATTTTATCGCCATACAATGCGATGCTGACCGATATCATTTTCAACATTTTCATGCTCGCATTTTTCAACAGCTTCGTTGGGTGCGAGCTGCCAGTTAGATGCATTTCGGTTAAAGAAGTATCCTCTTCGGTTTCCGTATCCGGCGATATGATTGACGATGAAACACAGTCGGCCAGTTTCAAGTCGTATTGGCCTTCTTTTCCCATTCGATAAGAGTTGGTCGTGCCATTGTCCCATTCAACGCGAACCCAACTATTGGGAATTGAAAACGGAGAAAATTGATAAGTTTTTGTTCAAGATTTCTTTCAACTTGGGAGAATTTCCAATGCAAACTTACCCATCATCACCGACTTCACTGATTATTCTGCCTTCTCCTGACGGTCCATCTTGCTCGCCCCACTTCCAATCTTGGCCGCGCACAACACGAGTTCCGATTTTCATCAGTTTCGTTAGCTCCGGTCCAGTCAAGTTGGCTTTGTTACATTTCTGTGTGTCAACGAGAATTGATACATGAAACAAATGAATCGAACTTGCAAGCACAATTTTCATATTACCGTATACGGCTTACCTTAACAATAGCATCCTCATAAACGTATGACAATTCATTTAACGTTTTGCCCGGTGGATTTTCGCTGCCAGTTTGTCGCAGTAAACTCAAAATACTACCCAATGTACCGGCATTGATGATTAAGCTGACTTCGTTTGGTCCGATATTTTTCGACAAAACACCAAACACACTGAGCAAAAATCGTGCTCTTGGTAATTTTTTCAAGAATACATTTGATGTATCTTTTCCCAATGCAATTGGATGGCATTTCTGTTTTGCGAAAATTTGATCTTGATTCACAAATTTTTGCAGTTCAGAAATGGCCCATTCGATAATTTTTGCCTGCGTTAAAATCAGATCCACTTTTTGAAAGCTGCTAATCATATTGAGATCACATAGAACATTATCCAAAAAGTGTTGTTTGCTTCGATCAAGGAACAGTCCCAGATAACCGCTCAGCATGCTGTATTGAACGGCATCCAAAGTGTCGGTGACGCGCAACAATTGCGAAAACATGTCAATGCCCTGCTTTCGCAGCTTGTACCGTTGCACTTGACAGTACATGGCACGACGCAGAGTTTCTACGTCGCACGAATCTTGTAGCACAAAATCAACAATTAGCGCCATGGTTTTTGAAACATCGATGCTATTTGCCGTCGATTGACTATTCGAATTGTTTTCTTCGGCCAATCTAGTAACAATGCACTTTTCACTCAATTTTGTAATCACATCGTTGATAAACTGTTCATCACTCTGTTCACTCGCATATTGTGACTTTGTTGTATGTCGTCTGGCGGCGACGGCAGCTGCTGTATTATTTTCCGTGTCATTTGTAACGATAACTTTGGTTTCATCATTGTTTTCTTCGATGGTTTGTGGTGGTAGCGGCAACGTTGGTTTCTTTTCCGTTATCAAATCCACGGTTTTTCCATCTTTTGTCAGTTTTTCATTGTTAATCACATCATTTTGTGCATCCATTGTTTGACTATCGTCGTCGACAAATTTAAGGATTTCACTCGAATCCGAATGCATGGTTTTATCAGCTTGAACCGAAAATCCGCTTAAATTTTCGACCGATTGCACTTTTGTTGTGAACGATGCTGTTTGACTTTGAATGGTTACATTCAAAATGTCCTCCAGTTTGGCAGCGCATTCAAGTACCTTCTTTGACTCTCGCATGTCGATGATAATTTTACGAACAAATGCCTTGAATCGTGGTGTTCGATGCAGAATTTTAATTCGATTGAATGCACATTGCTCCATACTAATTACCGGCCGAACTTCGTACAGCAAAAATCGACACTAATAAAGAGAATAAAGGTAGCATCAAACATCAAAACCAAAACCACACAAAAAAAAGACGGGAAACTAAATGTGTACTATAGAAACAAATAATATATATATATACCTTGTCAATCATTGACGCACACACTTCTTTGTAGCTTCGGTTCAGTTGCTGGCGCGTTTTAATCAGTGTCCATTTGGTTTGATGTACCAGTTTGATGATTTCGGCAACTGGTGCAGGCAATTTATCGATTGTACTGTTGCTGCTCAATTCACAATCAACGACAGCCAATACCAAAGCACCTAGGCTTTGATGCCTTATGAAAATTGCCGTTAGCAAACGCTCCAATTCGGAAATTGGATGCTCAGGTGGAAAATCTTGATGCCAAATCAAATTGTTCTCTTTGCAGAAGCGTTCGGTTATTGTTATCCAAGTTGAAACTAAAGGATCGGTTAAACGACCCTCGCCCAAACCATTCAACAAAGAGTCTATACGATGTGTTATTAACTGGAAAGAAAGAAAAAAAAATACACATTTGAAATGTTGAAAAGTCGAAACTTGTGCAAAAGTGCCTGAAGATTCTAAAAACGTACCGTATTTGGCCAATGAATTGGTTGCGAGATATCGGTCAAATTTCTGGATTCAGTTGGAGTGCTTCCGGCTGTCGATGTGCTACTGCGGGCCTCTCCTTTTTCTTCATCAAACGGATTGGATGGCTGCAGACAGTTCTGTAGGCCACCACTAAAGATGGGTGAATTCAACAGGTTTTTGCACTGAATTTCGGCCGGTTGAAGATTAGATGCTTTTTGTAGCAACGTAGCACGCAATCCAAGCAGAAACGAAAGTGTTCGCTCGGAATCGAGATGCGTCAAGACTAGCGACTGATGCGTTGAGCTCTGATATGGAGGAAAATTGAATTGGAATACATTCAATTTCTACCTTCTATTTTGCAATTGGAAAAGAAATTCAAGTCAAACTCACTTTCTCTTCGTTGTCATTGCATGAGAATTTCCCGATTCTCAAATGTGACGAAATATAGTCTAAAGCAGGTCGATGTTGTGGATTGTTCATTTCAGCCGACAAATCCTTTCCAATGTTGTTCATCAACAGCGCATTTGTTAAGGGACAATCGGATCTATGCAGAAAACAATAATCGAAAATCAATAAATTATCCAAAAGTTCAATTTCAATGCCATTGTAAAGATGATCAAATTTAACGTCACTTACTGATAATCGTCAATGTCGTACACGAATCCATTCATAACAATCCATTTGCCGTTGTCGGCAATATGGTTTTCCAAATCGGACTGTCGAATCAGCATTGATTCTTCGTTGCATTGAGATACTTTCGACGAACCGCGGCAAATAATTCCCGGCCAGCCCAAACTGTCGTTATCTTGAACTTCGGATTCGCAAACCAACCGATTCAGTTCATTTAGTACGCCAAGCAATGGAACAAATGTATTATTCCAATCGATTGTTTGCAGAACTATTCCACTTTTATCGCGATGCAACAGCACAAGACCAATCAATAATTCATACAGCAACGTGTCCGAAATGTCTCCCGACAGAATTTCAGAGATATTGGTTTCTTTTGAATGTGAAACCACTTCATGTGCTTTCGATAGGGTGGTGATACAGAACGTTACCACATTTTGCACGTATTTTCCCAAGAGAGCTTCGGATCCGTTGCAATCATCGTCTGTCGACTGATGAATGTGTGCCAACAAAAGTCGTTGGAAACGGTGCAATAAATCGAGACTAGGTGACAGTTGTTCGGGTGTTTTGGTGAGAACTTCATCGGTTTTGTAGTATGCTGGTCCGGCGACGAGCAATTGTGAGAGTCGTGCCTGTGTCAATGCCGAATTATTTCGCAACAGCTGTTTGATCAGATGAAGTAATGGAAGATTTTGACTATTATTCAAGCACTCTTCGGGTTCGGTGTTGATTGCTTGTTTCAATGCTGTTTGCAAGCCTTCGTCTGCCATTAGGGAATTGACTAAAAGATCGGTCATAAATCGATGGCCCGATGTTGAGATACTCGGTTCAGATGGCAGTAATGACGTAAGCGTTTGTGCTCGTTCGGTCGCGGATGGCAACAGAATACTCCATCCGATTTGTAATGCCCGTTGAGCTGAATCTTGAATGGTTTTTAGAATATTCGAACCGCCGGCTAGTTGAAGAACGCGTGACTTTAAATTCACCAATAATCGACTGCCTTCGGCCAAACCAATTGATTTCGGTGACATTCCATTTGAAATGAGTGAATAGAATTGAAGACGCAACAAATTCAAACATCCGACTGCAATGCACTCAAATTCTTGTGACGGTGGATGTCGCGTTCCTTCTGTCGATGCGTTGTTGTTGCCTCCGCCACCACCACAACTATTCGAACAAACCATTGCCAATAATTGTTCTAGAAATTTAAACGTTGACTCACTTAAATCGACGACATAAGGAACTCTTGTATCGATTGCAATCACAGACGAATTACAATAGAGGATACTGTATGTTGAACCGCACGCGATGCCGCTGATTCGAACCGATGGTGGTGTCGTTAGAATTGGAGTGGAAATTATTGGGTCTCTGCAAACCGAATGATGGCAAATCTGTTGGAAATCATTACGTCCCCATCCGAACAGTTCGTTATTGCTACTTAGTGCCATGCAGTGTGACGAACCAACAGCAATGTCAATGATTTGTTTGCCCTCGAGTGCGCACACTTTCTTCGGTATATAGCAATATTCCGCCGGGCCTTCAATCGTTTTTATAGCCGCGGCAATTTTCGCATTTTGTCCATAGTCGGTTGTGCTGTGGCCTAAGCGACCACCATACCGTTTGCCCCAGCTAAAAATACGACCATCGTAAGATAATGCCACACTAAATTGGTTTCCAATGAACACTCGTGATACCATGGGCAGTCCGTCAATTTGAATGGGAAGCGCACAGCCAACACATGAGCCATTACCCAATTTACCATAGTCTCCGTCTCCAAAGGCAAACACCAATCCGATATCAGTGACACATAGTGTGTGTGCATCGCTTGTGCCAAGCGCCACATCGACTATTGTGTGGTCTTTTAATGCTTGCACCAAAGTGGGCTCTAATTTATCTTCTGAATTGCCATGTCCCAAGCAACCGTAATTTCCTCGTCCAAATGTGTACAAATCACCCGATATGGTAAGTGCTGCACTGTAAGCCGATCCACAGTAGATTTTCGAGATGAATTTATTGGCCAACGCGGTGATTTTCGTCGGTTCATCTCTTGATTGTTTATCGTTCAGTCCAAGTCTTCCATTTTCACCGCATCCCCACGAAAACACATGGTGTTCCGCATTCAATGCCAGAAAATGGTTTCCCTCATAGTGAGCCGACAATTTTAGAACACGTGAATTTCCAAATCCTTCGATTCTTTTGAATGCATGCGATTCATTTGGTTTCTTGACCATTGGTGTTGATTCATTTATCACATAATCACTTGTGTTTATTGCAAACACTTCGCCGTCGGTGGTCAAAAGGAGCATATGTTTTTCGCTACATACAACACATTCAATTGTTATTGGTTTTTGGAATGAATCCAATAAATTGTCCAAATGTGGCTGCAAGCCAGTAGATGCTTCGCCAAACACTGGCAATTCGGTATTCACCGGATCCGATAAAAATCCAAAGTTGTCATTATTCGAAAAGATCATTCCGTAGGTGAAGAGCTGTGGTGATGCTGAATTCTGAATGGTATGCTTTGTAACGTAGTTTGAGGTTGGTAAATGTGGCTTTGCCAATCGATCCAAATGGCTCATAATCACAACGGCCGCTTGTTTCAACTCAATACTGGCCGCTTCTTGATCGGGTAATTTCAGGAACCTGTAATTAAAGCACACAGAAAATAAAACATCAAAACCAATCTCGATGATATTATGACGACCAAATGAAGAAAGTGTCAAAATTCACCTCAAAAACGACTCAGTCGGTGCGATCGATCCTTCATTGGTATTGGTAACGATATCCTGGTTATTAGACTGTATGGATTCATATCGCCGTAGAATTGGTATGAGCGGTGCACCGCTATTTTGTGAAAATTGCTGCGTTCGATTGTCGTCCGTGTCTTTTTCCTTCTCCCACAGAGTCATCAACAGCAAAATGGCCTCGAGCGAAGCGCTCAATGTACCCTTTTGTGATTCTAGCTCAAGCAACAGACTAAGTGCAATGTGTCGATCTGTTCGCGGCACTGAACCGCTTAGGATTAGATCATTGTTTACAACTTGTCGTAGGAATTTTATTGAACGCTCGAGCACTTCCAACCACAACGAAGATACTTGTGTGGAATCGAAGAGCGAAGCTTCTGGAAGACTTTGCATTGCATCCAATGCTTCAGACAGTAATTCACTGCATAGTTCGCAATCTTCGCCCGATCGCCAGGCTCGCCGCAAAAATGCAAACGAGAAGTTCAAAGCGGCGCGAGTTCCAACGCGAGCCAAACCAAATGTAGCCTTTTCAATTGACGCACTCGCCTTTTGCTGTTGCAAATTCAAGATTTGTTGCTCTGTGCTTTGTGACTTCTGAAAAAACAGATAAAGGCCAACAAAAAAGAATAAATTGATGTAAAATCACTTGGCAACGAGATTTATCCTGATTTTACCTGTAGTTCAAGCTTTTTAATGTGTTCATTTTGTATAGCTTGTTTTCTCAGCGAAGTCATTGGATTCTTGATTGATGTTGGTGATGATTTTTGTGAACGAGCCAGCGCCACTAAATATCGATGATATACAAAAATTCTCTGCTTCAAATGAACGGCCGACAGTGAATGGCCAGCTGCTTGTAGCGATAGATCACGCTGTTCCGCAAGCAAAGCTTTTATGCATAACTTTTTGTCACGGTCACCTAAATGCAAATAACCACAAAAAAAATTAACAATTGCAAACAGTTCGACTTGTTTTTTTTTCGCTCATTCTTACTTGGCATTTGACACCAAAGCCACGAGTCAAGAATTGAATCGGACGCTGGTATTGCTTCCGATTCATCTGCACCATCCGATGATGACGAACGTTTTGGCAACGGTTCACTGCCATCAAGCACACGACACGACATGCAATTACAGCAGTTCGCATCGGGCCGACAATATCCGGTGCAACAGCTGCACGTTAATTTTTCAACGCCACAATAATACCGTCGATTTGATGGCAGTGCGTACGAAACATTGCCCACTGCATTATTTGCTTCCAATTTAAAGGCCCCACTATTCGAACTGTTGCTATTTACATTTGAGCCACTGCTATCACAATACAATTCATTGTCTTTGATTAAATTATTCCATAAAATTGACAAATTCTCGGGTGAACGTAGCGCTGCCAATAAATCCGCCCGAAGCCATTTACTGTTCAGATACGGTAATGGCCGTAGTCGAATGTCAGTTGTTGCTGTGATTGTTGCCATGATTATTTTCTTTTTCTTCTGCGATCTAGGTTGTTTCGTAGTTTTTATATGATAGTGAATCGAAACAACAACAATAAAATACAACACACGCACTTGACTTTTATATTCTCAATGGGATTCAACAGCTAAATTTGTAGTTTACGATGCATTTGCGCTGCATAAATCGATAAAAAATGTGTCAAACATCGACGATAATGACGACGACAGCAACAACAATCGAATGGCGAAAATGGCACAAATCGATTTTTCACATTACGAACTCATCGCCATCCAATTCAATGACGACGCAATACCAAAACTCACACTCATTGCTATCATCCACATTTTTTTTTACAGTTTCTTTACATTTTCGATGGAGAGAAATGAAAATGAAAATTTATTTGCTGGCCATTTTCACTATTCATTCCACACCCTGTCCTATTTTTTTTTTCTCTTCACAAACGCCAAACACATATACTATATTTCCCTTTGGCTCATAAAATTAACAATTTCACCAATCCGGTGGTGATAAATCTATTGAATTTATTAAATTTCAGTCAATTTCCCACAAACAAATTGAATCAAATCATGGAAAAATGTGTGAAAAATATTTGAAACTAGAAAAAAAAAATCAAATGAATAATGGTTGCTGCAATGTAAGCAAAGCAAGAAAAAAATTGCCCTTTTCTCTTTGGTATTTTTAGAATGCAGATGCAAACTCTACGGCTACTTAACTAACACTGTCACTTGTGTACTACTTTAACTGGAGAGAGAGAAAAAAGAATATGGCGAACACCAATGTTATTCAAGCCGATGTATGACATATTGTATGTCAATGCACGCACTGTACATTCGCTACACAGTACACACCAACTGCTGCGACTCTATACGTGTGTCTATAGTATGGTGTATTTTTGTACGGGGCTATGTTGTATGTACTATGGTTGTATTAGACTTTCAAATGTCAAACAATGTATTTATACATATAACCAAAATGAATGAGCGCTCCACCAGAGCAAAGCATTGGCGTTTCGACTATGAATCGGTCATATGTTGCACTGCGCGCAACGAAAGCAAAAGCGAAAGCCAAGCGTTTTGTTTACATCGACGCACGAATGGTGCGGCATCCACAGCATGCGCCGTAAATTGCAGTTTTTTTTTTGTTGGAAAAACCGACAATCAGCTGACTTTTGTTTACACATTTCGTGTTAGCGGCTGCACATTTCCTGGTATGCGTTTATTTTGCTGCGATGGCCTGCGACAAACTGAAGTTGGTAACGATTCATCTCGATTGAGCGCGAACACACAGCCGAACAAACGATATTTACACATCAATATAATATAATACAACATATGACCAAAGGAAGACGAACGGATGTACATATATCGTTTGTTACCTATGTTTTTGAAGAGAAAAAAAAGAATCTAGTTTCCATATTCGAAAATTGGCATTTTGAAAAATAAAAAAATTGCCATATTTCATGACATTTTAATACATTGCCAATATTATACATTCTATATTATAGTGCTATGGCTTGGCTTGGCTTGCGACGAATTTCGAGTGATTTACGTTTCTATTGGGATTCTTTTGGAATCAATCGACATTTACTATCAATGCAATCAACCATGAATAAATATATTAAAAACGAAATAGCACACGGAACTTTGTTTTCAACTGACTTTTTTGTGAATTCTGATATAAAATTACATCATGTGTTTCTTTCGTATTTTTCCGTCCACAAAGACTGCGGTATTTTAGATGCAAAATGTTCGAAATGAGGCGAAAAAAACAGTTTAAAAGTATTCAATTGATATATTTCATAGGAAAAAAAACTTGTGAAACAGCATTTTCGAAATTTTTCCATTGGCAAAAACAAATTCAGTGACAAAATGTTCATAAATAGATTTATTTATCCATGAGTTTTCCATGAAACACTTTATTGGAATGCGTCTTTGGCTGAGATAAACGCTTTGCATAAAAAACCCTTTCATTACAAAATATGAAGAATCGTATTCGATATTATCGGCTAAAAATACGACTGAGATTTTAACACAAAATTTTTGAACTATCAATTCGTGTCTCTTGTATTATCTGTCTATAACATTTTGGCTGGTGTGTTAGCTATGATAAATGCGGGTAAGCCTATTGTGTCAATGATTTTTTTTTGCATTTTCAATGGAAAAAAGCTGATAATGGGCTGAAGGTATTTAATAAAATTGTTCAAGTTATTGAATTGCTAATGACAAAACTAGCGAACTTTGAACAATTTTTTTCAGGGCCAAAAATGATAGTGCTTATCAAAGACATCGATTGATTGTCTCAATGAAGCAAAATGATTTTAGCAAAATGTAAAAAAGTCATTATGAAATGACATTTTATGCGTACATATAAGAAATGCAACCGATGGCCATCTTTATTATTTTATGGATTCTGCGAAAGGTTTGCTGTTCGCTGATAGATATTTTTCTTTCTCTTTTTTTTTCTCTCAACTTCTTGCAACTTTGTCATCACGAATACACATTTTATTGCAGACAAAGTGTTGTTGACATCTCAAAGTCATTTTCAAAAAATATGGTTGTTTTTTGTTTAGTTAGAAGATGCGCTTTGAAAATGATTAGTGTGAATTATTGTTGCATCATATTGCATCATTGTTGCATCACATTTCTTTTTTGTTAGTTCATTATTATTTCTTATTTATATCGTGTCGTGTAGAGAGGGTCATTTGGACCGAGAAAGACAAATGTGCCTTTATTTGGACGCTAACATTATGAAATATAAATACTTTGTTAAACTCAAAATTCCAAATTATGATTTAATTTGTTTTTCTAACACTTTTTTTTCGTTTTGTTTCGTTTAAAAATAACATTTGACACTATAAAATAACGCTACTACATGCCAAAGTTTACTCGGCAAATTCTCTTTCACGATAGTCGGAGAAAACTCAATCAAATTCAGTTCAAAATGACCAATAACGGAATAATAGATTAAGCAATTTCTTATCAAACGAAACGATTTATTTTTACAAACTCATCTGTGTATTTCTCGTTTCTGTTGCTTAGCGAAAATATCGATGAATTTGCCGGTGTTAATTTGTTTTTATGTATGCACACGTTTCGGTTGTTGAAATGTAAATTATCAACCAAAAATAGAGACAATCATCTGAATTGACCGGGTCTGATGAGTGATTTTGAGGAGGAAAAGTGAAGTGAAAGAGAAATGTGTGCATAACTGCACAAAATCAGGTGATTTGACGAAAGTAGGTGAAACTGCAACTCTTAGTTATTTAATCATTTATTTGGTGCTTTTATCGAGTGGGGTTTCCTTCGGTTTAATATAAATATACAAACAATTCGATCAGAAATTCAAATCACATTTCATCCTCAACTAGTATCAGTTGGATTTAGTTTACAAAATAATCGTTGCAAAAATGAAGTTCATGGTATGATCAAAATCAGTGCTTTTGTAAAGGAAAAACTTGAATAAAACGTTGCACAGTTATGGTGGTGAAAGGAAAAAGAAAGGAGTTAAAATTTTAAAACAGAAAATTGCTTGACAATAATTTAATTTTTCTTTTTCTTGTTCTTGCGCTTTAGATTGTTTGTGTATTCGCCTTGATGGCAACCGACACCATGGCAGCAAGCCTGGGAAGAACCAAACGGGGCATTTATGGAGAAAGTTACAATGGATGGCAAGCACCTCAGATCAGAACTATCCATGTACCAGTGCATCACGAGCATGTGAAACACGTTCACGTACCAGTTCCAGTGCCCCAGCCATACCCTGTATACAAGGAGACTGTCAGACATGTTCCAGTTGACAGAATAATCGTGAAAAAAGTTATTGAACATGTTCCTCAACCATATCCTGTCATCAAGGAGGTGGTGAAACATGTTCCCGTGGAAAAAGTCATTATCAAGAAAATTGCCGAGGTAATTTAGATTTGGAAATTCGTATGGTTATCTAAACAAAATTTGAAAATTCTCTGTAAGCTTGGCTCTTTCGAAAATTCGTTTTTTTTCATTTTGATAGCTTTGCAATGTCCATTAAATTGGTTTTTCTTCGTCAAATTCGTCAAGTGATGAAATAACTTTTATTTTGCAGCCATATCCAGTGGTCAAAGAGGTTCCAGTCGTAAAACATATCCCAGTAGAAAAGATTGTTCACGTGCCACAAGTAAGTGTAAAACTGATTTAATTTTCATTCCAAACAAAATTAATTCGGTTTACCCCAAATATCAACTGAATTTCAAGAACAAACATAAATTGAGTGCTAGAACAACCAAACATTAATGAATTCCATATCTAAGACCAAATTTTTATCCAATAATCGTTGAAATTTCACACCATTTAGTTTACATTGTATTGTATTGTATTTGCATTCGATCTATGTGAAGAATTAATGTGCTTTTAGTCATAATATTATAACGCTATTTTGATCTTTTGTCCACACTTTGTAGCCTTACCCAGTTGAAAAAGTCGTTGTTAAGGAGGTAGTGAAGCATGTACCGGTCCCAGTTCACCACGAAGAACATCATGAACAGCCACAGGTTTGTAATTTTTCGCTTAAAATATATATCATAATATTTTATTGATATGCGAATTTATCGTTTTCCATATTTTCAGGAATTAACTGTTCTCGTTGAAGACCAACATCAACAAGGATATGCTGGTAATGGTGTAGCAGACAATGGATGGAACGCACCATCATCAAGTGGATATGATGCCTCAGCAGGATGGGCTGAACCACAATCAAACGGATGGTCAAAATAAGCGTATTAAATCTAGTCAAGAGTCCAAGCATACAAAGCCGGACTTTCACATCCCCATTTCTGTTTTGCCGTTGTTACTTGTTTTTGTTGAATAATTCGTATGTTATTGTTATAGATTTGAATAAAAATCAATTGATACATCTCTTTTTGTAATTTATGGAAAATGACTCCAATTTATTTATCATTCATGAATTAAACTATTATGTAATTAAGCAACGATGACCGCGGTTTTTCATGAAAAGTAATCAAAATTATAAAAAAATTGCACACCGCAACGAAACTCAAATTTCGTGCTAAATTCCACCGCGCGTTGATTCATACATCGGGGGCAAAATGTCAAAAACTATTGCGTTATACGTTGAAACATCTTGTTCTTCTGAATCCGCATGCGTTGGTACTATAATGGATCGCAAAACAAGAAAGCTGTTTTTTTTTTTCATCTTCGAAGAATTTCAAATTTAAAATTCCAAATTTGCATATCTATCGCATAAATAAAGGCCAGGGTATGAAGTACTTCCGAACATATATTCACATTGATGTCATCAATATCTAATTTATCAACGCATGTAATGCTGAAATCTCCATCAGGTTTAGCTAAAATATGCATATGGTTCTTGGCTCATAAAAAGAATTCAAATATTATATCAGATGGATTTGATGATAAAAAAATGTTCTTTTAACGAAGAGATTTCTCTGCTATTCCAGGGGTTTTGAGCATTTCTTTTTAAAGCAAATATGGCAGTTTCAACAGTTTTGCACCAAAATATACCGATTTCTGCCGATATGCCAATAAATGTACAATATGTCAATAATGTATGCGGCATTCGCAGATATTTGAATAGAATCAAAGATGGCGGCCATCGTTTATTCAACAATATTTGCCGAATATTAGAATATTGACTAATATTGGCTAATATTGGCAAAAAAATTCTTCGCCGATACGTGTCGATAAGTGCCAATATTTACCGATTTTTAAATGATCAAACCGCTATTTCTTTGCAATCGTAAAACCATTTTACTCACAGCGTGAGCGTCAAAGCAAGTGACGTGGACAGTTTATCTTTCGGTATCTTCTAATTATGGTCATTTTTTCACTGCTTTTTCTGGCGCCGCGACGTTTCTTCATTTCAAATTTTATCGTACGTTGAAGGTCGCAGTGTGAAGCATCTCTCGATTTATACCAATATTGATAGGTGCTCGACGACAATTCATCAATTCACAACGGATATAGTTTAGCAACAATCGCTGTGATTTAATCTTTCCATAAAATTGATATCAATGATGATGTCTGTGGAATATTCAAATTGGTTCTTTGTTGTCTTTTTTTGGAGGAAAATAATCATTCCATTTGTATGTCTATTTGGATTGACTGACTCTTTTTTTCCTCTTCTAAAATTCAATAAAAATTAATGAGTATGACATTTGAGTAGTTTGGAGCGAAAATGTAATACAGAAAAGTTGCGAGGAAAAATGTCGATGATGAATGAGCGGAAAAGGGATAGATATATAGTAAACTGTATAGTAAACTATATTGAACTATATATCTATCTCTTTTCATTTGACATTTTTCCGCGCAACTTTTCTGTGTTACATTTTTGCTCCAAACTACTCATTTCTCATAGGGGAAGGTGGGGCAAATCGCCGCACCGGCCTTTTCTCGAAAACGGCAATACATGTACAAAAAGTTCTAGTGTCATTTTGAAGAGCAAATAATTCCCGATATTTGGATATATAATTCGATATTTTTCATTTGAGTACAGGCTCTGTACAGGCACAAACATGTTTTGCACTAGTGCTGAGTTCATTTTTCGGGTCCACAGAATTTCAGCTTTGACCATTAAAATTTAATATTTTTTTAAAACGGGTTGATGTATTTTGTAGCTTATCACCAGCTCTTTCTTATGGATATAAATTTGTTTTGGAATTTTTTAATATTTGTGGTTAAATCTGGCTTCAAACAGAAATAGTGACGGTGGGGTAAATCGCCGCACAAACATATGGGGTAAATCGCCGCACCTCATTTTTGCGTTTTAGCGCTAATTGGTCACTCAAAACTCATATCTGTGAATGTAGCAATGTAGATGGACTTTATACCGATCAATCAAAAGTTTCAGATCTCAAAAATATATTTTTGGGTGGAGTTATGTCCAAAACTGTGATGTGCTTATGGCGTCATCCGAGTCTGCGTTCGCATTTCTTGTGCGCGGCATAACTCAAACAATTGTCAAGATAATTAAGATCCGAAAACGGCAGAAGTTTTGGCATGTTGAGGCAAAGCCTCGGATTGATTTTGATATTCCCATGCTGCAACATGAGCCTCAGACTGATGGCCCTAGAAATGGTATTTTTGTTTGAACAAACCGATAAATAAACCACTCAAAACTGCTTATAACTCATATCTGTGGATGGAACAATGTAAATGGGCACTATTCCTATCGACAGAAAGTTTCAGATCTCAAAAATACCCAATTTTGACTGATATACGTTCAAAATTGTTAACATTTAATGGGTACGTTTCATCACTTTTGGGTACTAGTTTTCTTTTATTTTTTGAGAGTCATGAAACGTTCAAATCAGTCAACCAATGGTTGAAATTGTTTATATTCGAATGTCTGAAGATAATTAAATCATAAAATAAACAATTTCTCAAAGATAAACTTATAAAACGCACTGAAAATACAGCTGCGGCGATTTACCCCACCATTTTTGAAAATCCAAAAAAATGGACTTCCGCGCCGAGGGCCATAACTAACTTTTCCGATGGTCAAAATAAAAAATGTTCTTCTATAAAAGTTAGGTAAAAGAACAAGCTACAACATGGAAATAGGTATATTTTCATTTTTTTTCATTTTCATGGCTATGTATGGCTTTGGGTGAAAGTGCAGCGATTTGCCCCACCTTCCCCTACGGATTTAAACTAGATAAGGACTTGATTAAAAAAATTTATAATAACATATTAAAGCAGTATTTCGACATAATTTTTGGATAAATTTTATCACAATTTACCCACTTGAATTTCCGTAATTGGACGTATCATTCAAATAATCAATCATTCATGTTGATGACAAAATGTACAGCACTTTGAGTTTGCTATAAACGGTTTGTTCATCTTCGTCGACGAAAACAGCAGCGTTCATTAACACCAAGCAATCAAACGGATATGCGAAACGGGTTCTCATGCCGTCATATTAAAATATTGGAATACATCAAGATTGGCTAACAGCCGCATTTCGCTGAGCACATTCACTCAGGCTGTGTGATTTGTGCGATTTTTTTGCATTTGAATTGATTTTTGCTTTTTGCAAATTGATTTTTGCTTTTTCACACGAAATACATGTTGACATATGTATTATTTACGGTTAATTAAAAACCAAATTAGCAAACATTGGCGGCTGCAATTCATCATGGGATTAGGCCACAACAAATATGCCGCTTGATCTTGAGATGATCACCTATTTAAAAAAAAAATATTTATGGAAATACGTTATTAAAGAGTCATCACGAAATTTTATGCGCACAATTTATATTCACAACATAATCATGCAATTCATTTAAATCCCCAGAAAAGGCGTATTAGTCAGCATAGGAGAGCTGTCGTCTAGACGAGGATTTGGCAAAGAAAACCAATAAATTAAGCGCCAATTATTCCATTGGCCAAGAAATAATGGCATTCTGGGGATTTAAATGAATAACATGAATATGTTGTGAATATTTTTTGTTGTTATTATTTCATTGGCTGTCGAAGTCATCAAGTCCCCATGTCATATCAACACCAAGCACGAGCCAAACAGAAAACTTGTTAATAGGGAGAGTTTCAGTTCCTCAGGTGTTTTCTAATTGAATTTGCTGTTAAATCATTCAAGCATTCCGGATTAATTTGATTAAATTGTGTACACGAAAATTCGGTCACAGCATCTCGTGTGATAGTTCATTATTTATTGGGCAATCTCTTAAGTATTTCAAAATACTATACGTGTATTGGGGTATTCGGTATTTTTTGACAACCATAAACATATTTCTCATGCGCAAAATTTGAATCACAATCAAACGTTATCATCGAATTGTTTATGTTGCGGATTCGCTCAAGTTGTTGATTTTCGCATTGTATTTTGGCTTTCGTTGTACTCACAAAGACATCGTTTGAATTGTTGTTGAATTTGTATGTGATCATCGAAAAAGCTCCCAAATTAATAATAATGAGTTATGACATGTTTGAATGGAAAACGCGCTTCGTTCAACAATTATCGGTTGATCTTTTTTTGCAAGGCCGATTGCTGTTTTTTTTTCAATTTTTTTCATCAGAAAGAATATCGCTTATACTCAAAGTAGATCCGCTATGAATTTGACGCGAAAAGACACTTTCAAAACATGGACAAAAGTCAATCGATTTCTTGGAGTTTCTCTGTTGCGAATTGGCCAATCAATATATCATTTTAATCGAAAAGAACCAAAAATCTAAAACCATAAAATATAGACTTAG
The DNA here is from genome assembly GCF_009176505.1 of Sitodiplosis mosellana. Taxonomy (NCBI): domain Eukaryota; kingdom Metazoa; phylum Arthropoda; class Insecta; order Diptera; family Cecidomyiidae; genus Sitodiplosis; species Sitodiplosis mosellana. Next base: position 15,937,591 of record NW_022595244.1, on the reverse strand, counting down.
ATTCTTTTCACATCATTATATTGACAATATCATTCATTTATTAAAAACAAAGAAATAATCACCAAGTCAAGCATTTACATCACATCGACAACAGCTTGTATCTTGATCATTTGCCTTTTCCCATTTCGTTTTATTGGATCTTTTGTTAGTGCGGCTGTGAGCCAAAGAAATTGTGTAACTCTGAGCGCGGTTGTCTTGTGCAGCCTTTTTTTTGCTGATTTGATTGCACATCTTTGAATATGTCAAAAGCATATTACCCGCATCAATGTTTATTAATAAAAATAAACATTTCTCAACGTTCTACACGACAAAATGACGAACGTCCGAACAAATGATTTGGGCGAAAGAAACAGGTTTCCATAAATGTTGATGGTGAGCTTTGACAAAGCGTAATCATATCGTAATCATTGTGACGTCGCTAAAAAAGAGAGACGTTCCTAAACTTTGTTGCCTCACATCAAATAACATTTTATATCGGTAGCCGCATCACATGCTCTGTGATATAAGATAAATATCTAGGCACCTCTTGCGCTATGAAGGCGATCCGTTATTGTCACTGAAAACAGATCAACTAAAACTGAATTAACAGTGATTCGATGCTTGTTTTCGACATAGACATGTAGAAGGCAAAATATAACTTTCCATAGACTATGAGCCATAGCTGAAATTCCTTTCGATCACCTACCACTGTGATCGGCGATCTTCTTTTCCATTATAATACAATGTGATCGGTCGTATCACAACTTTACTTTCTTCACGGCCAAATATGTGGTTTGCTGACACATTTAGTGGCGCTCATCAAGGTTAAACTATTCGGTTAACATACAAAAATCAAACTGAATCGAGTTTTGGCCGAATGAAAAACTGAACTATGTACGTATCATAAAAAAAAAATTAGAAACATAATTATTAATTAATGCGATGTGTGACATTCTATGCTTTTTGATTCGGATTCGAATTCAACCAACCATCCATCCCATAGCTCATATCTTTTGCGCGAACGTTCGTTTACCTTTAACAAAAATTAAACAAGAAAATTAATTCGCTTTTCTGGTTTGCCTGTTGTTTTTGCCTCACATGTGTGTTGAATAACACACATGAGCAGAGCGTAAAAAAACATATCAAGCTACGATCGAATCAATGGATTGAACGAGTAAGCGATCACGTTGGAATCGATCTTTTTCTCTGCTGACCAAAACGTTGTATTAATCTACTTAATAAATTTCGGCACAATAAACTCCCGCCGTTTTACAGTGGTTTTGATTCTCTTGTTTGCGCACAAAACAGAAACAAAAAGGAGAGAAAAAAATGTCAAAGTTCAAAAATGATATCCGTAGCAGAACGGCCAAATCCAAAATAAGATGGTCGGAAATGTTTCTATACCGATCCATAATGGGCCATATGTCTCAAGTTTAACAAAGATCCGTGGCCATTATAGATGCTTAGTAGAAATACCGGTAACTGCCGATGATGACCAAAATGTATGCGAATTGCGTCAGTTTTAATATGTAAATGACCGATCGACTTTTTGAAATCGAAACGAAACGAAGCGAGAAGAAAAAAAATCACGGAGAAGAGAACAAAATGAAAGAGAAATGTCTGCATAAATCCATAGAATGAGTGATTTTTTGGGTGATTCAACGGCACAAACGATAGCGACAACGAAAATAAAGACGACAACGACAACGACGGTGAATACAGCGGTTGCGGCGATGCGGCCAAGCGGCCGCTGTCGCTAGCATCGAGCGATCCGGTCGCTTGATCTTGAATTTGAAGAGCGTATGATAGCGAAGTGGGGCTCACGATGTTTTTGATATAAAAGCTTCACACACTGGATTCGGTGATCAAACTAAATTTCTTCTTTCAAGAAATAACAGTTGGAAAAAACATTTGGAAAAATGAAATTCATGGTGAGAATCAATCTATCAATTTGTTGAAAAATGAAACTTGTGGTTTAAAAAAAAAATTGAGTGACATTTTCAAAAAGACAGAGAGAGAGAGAGAGAGGGAGAAAGAAAAGAGAAAATAAATCATGAAAATTGGTGCTCAGAAAAACTAATATGGTTTTCTATTCTTGTGCTTTAGATCTGCATGTTTGCTTTGGTAGCCGCCAGCTCGGCTGCTCTTTTGCCAGAACACTCAGGCTACTCCTACGAAAAACCAAAAACATCTTCGTGTCAACCACAAATCGTTCAGGTGCCAGTGCCACAGATCGTCGAAAAGGTTGTCTACAAGGACCGTCAAGTTCCAGTTCCAACTCCAGTAGAAAAGGTAATTATTTTTTTTTCGTTCATTGTGTATATGACGTGTAATCAACTAGAGAGAATCACCTTTTTATTCTATAAACAGATCGTCGAAAAGGTTGTCTACAAGGACCGTCAAGTTCCAGTGCCAACCCCAGTCGAACGCATCCGTACCGTTGAAAAAATTGTCCCAGTTCCAACTCCAGTTGAAAAGATCGTCACAAAAGAAGTTCCAGTTCCACAAATCGTCGAAAAGGTTGTCTACAAGGACCGTCAAGTTCCAGTCCCAACTCCAGTAGAGAAAATCGTCGAAAAAGTTGTCTACAAGGA